>NC_072795.1:72480000-73105000 GCF_028583425.1 Eublepharis macularius
CTGCACACCTGGCCTCAGCTCTGAAGAGTCCTACCTCAAACTAAGCCCTTTCCCTCATATGTGGTTTCCCTGTGACAAGTCAGCCCATTTACCTAACTATTATCTTCTATGATTGGCAGCAGCCTCCAGATCCCAGGCAGAGAAAAACCTTTCCCAGCATCTGCTACCTAAAATCCTTTCCCTGGAGATACCAGGTATTGAACCTGGGACCATCTGCATGTGCTTAGGTACTGATCCACACATTTCCCCTTCTTGTTTCCTACTGACCTGAAACGGTAGAACTCTGTTGCTCATCCACTTTCATTTGAAGAGATGCCATAAATGCAGAACAGGATGAAGAGTTTCCTCCTTGCTGTCCCTGCACCAGAGCATTATTTTTCATGCCACTAGTGTATATGATAGAAAATCAAGATATTTTTGTGATCTGGTCCCCTCCTTGCAAAAATTAAAGTGCTATTTCCCCTCTGACTCCCAAGTCTTTTCAAATAGCAAAAAAAGCCTGATTAAACTAACGTGTGTCATTTTGCTAAATTTATCCCTGTTGTACAAAATACTACCCGAATCAATAGTCCACTAAGCACCTATCTCTTTATGTAACACACACAATAGAGGTCAAAAGAGAAGGCTATAATGGTCCCTTTTGGGTCTTAAAATCTTTCAGTGAAAACCCTGAACTGAACAAGCAGAAAGTACTAATGACGCAAATTATAGCTAACTTTTGGAGCTTAAGGCGGGAGATAGCAGTATGAAAAGGGTACATTTCTTTGTTAGGCATCTCTTGTACTTAAAAGCATTCTATTTGCTGCTTACAAAAACAAGATAGCCGGTTTTTTTAATGACACATTTTTTGGAAAAAATACAGAAATTAAGTATTTTTTTAGGCATTTTAAGGGTTTTTTTAGGCTTTCTGGTCTGCTGTACAGAGAACTTATGTAAGATTACTTTTGTTACTTCTGAAAGTACTTCTTCAGTGAATAACAAAATTTATATAGCAATCCTATACTCCAGTCTAAATTCACTGAAATCAGTGGGATGAATTCAGACTAAATTTTGTGCTCATGCAAACCTGTCAGTGGAACATTCCTCCCTCCCCCATCAGTTCACTGATATCCCTGAAACGCTTCTCCTAAGGAACCAGCAAACCATAGGCGAACACCATGAGAGGCAAATTGGTTGTTTGCATCAGGAAGGGGGTAATTAATGGATATTACCCTTTCCCTTCAGTTAGTAGAAAATTTAGTCAGCATCCAATCCAGCGGACTCGGACTAGGGTTTTTAAGAGAAATTCTCTTAATTCCTCTTTACTTGTTTTCTCCCTAAAATCCAGCAATCTTTTTCTTTTCCTCTTTTTTTTAGGAATTTGGAGTCAGTTTCTAATCAATTTCTTTTGATCAAAGAAAAAATTGAAAAGAAGAGGGCAGGAAGAGAGGGTTGTGCTAAAATATATTTCTCACCTTTTGTTAAACCCATTATATGCACATTAATAGACTGAGAAAAGGAATAAAACCATTGTGTGTGTGGGGGGGGGGTTAAGGCTCCATCTGGATCTCTAACACTTCCTAAAGCAGTGTATTTACTCAACATTTGTGCTATCCTAGTACATATTTCAGCAGGTGTCTCCATCTTTTGTAATTTCCCATGGCTGCTACATTCTGTTGCTGCTCTCCTGTCTGCAAAGGAACACATCCCTTTCTTGTCCTCTCCAGCCCAGACAATAGCAAGCTCTTCAACAGAAATCCAATCCCTGCCAAATAGAAGAGGGTAAACAAAATCTCTCTCTTCTGGCAAGGTTCCTTCAGTCTGCATGTAATTACCTGTATCCCTTATGATGCCCTTGTTTACAGATTAAAGCTACAAATATAAAGACAGAAATACAATTAAAATGGATGATGCAAAGATGCACACTGGCTGAACTGGCCAGGTTTCTTTAGTACGTCTATTGATAGCAGTGAGATGACTTTGGTTGCTTTTGAATTTCCAGACTGAGGCAAAGAAGCAAGCAAATAACGAGATGAAAAACTATATCTACATCCATTTCTCTCTCTCTATGGCCTACCTCATTTGTGACCTTATCCACCCACATGGTATCCACACAGATGCAATGACTCACCATCCCACCTCTCCACTTTAGAAACATTAGTAGCACAGTCTACTTTTCTGTTGTTGTTGTTGTTGATGTGAAATTTGTAGTTACCATGGGGATGAAATCCACTTTGGGGGTATAAGAAATAATTCAATAGTAAAATTCCTAATCCCTTCTACTTTATGTAAAGGTAAAGTCTAAAATGTGGGTCCATCAGGAGCTAACTATGCACTAAGCAGAAGTATTAAAAACTTACGCTTCTAAAAAAATTAACCTCAAAGCTTCATTTAGCTCCCTCTAATTGTTCCTTTAGTTATACAACTTTTAAGTCTCCATAGACCTAAGTAATTGTCAAATATCTGAAGACAGGTTTCCCTTTGTTAAGTAACCATTTCATTGCCCTCTGAGCAACACCTGCTGTTTAATTCACAGTAAGAGCCTTATCTGCAAGCTCCTAATCTGTACCTGTTGTGTGACATACAAAGAAAAGGCTCGATTTGCAGCCCACAGGCAAGAATAGAAGATCTGATGCTTCAGTCCCACCATTGATGCAAGGAGATCCTTTGCCTAATTGCTGTGGCCCTGAACCCCACACTAACATAACAACCAAATAAGTAATTTTTCCAGCTCTGGAGAAAGTTATACATGACTGGGGGTGGTTCTTGGTACTAGAGATAGTGGTTGGAGCATTTCCAATACCTTGTGCCTCATTTTATGAGGACATAATACCAGGGTAGATTTGCTCCCAATATTTACTATTTAAAATGACTGATTGACTTTTCCTATGTTCAAGAAGACTGACAATAATTAATACGTTAAAAATCTAATAAAACTACAGTATCTATCTATAAAATTTCAAGTTCAAAATACTTTTTAAAACAGGCCAATAAAAACATCTCATTAAGTCAGATTCTTTCAAAAGTCCTCCATAAAAATAGCTCACCACCCAGATTACCAATTAAAAACTAATTGGAGGAGGAAGGTTTTACAATCTCTGGGAAAACTCGTGAGCTGCAGAAAGGCAATGTCTTCTTATGTTTGGGAACTGTCTGGATCTGTCCCATTTGACTTATAAAGGATGTTGTTACACAAGCTGATAAGGTGTACTCTCTATCGGAACCTCAATAGAAAGAATAAAATCGAGCAGCCAAAGTTCCACAAACCCATATTCATAAAGTCTGTCACAAGCTATTGTCAATCATAAGACTTACCTAGACAGTACAAGTAGTTTCTGCTTTGTCCCATTACTAAGACCATTTCCCTTCTTTATCTTTAAAGTCCCAACATACAGAACAGTATACCGTATCATGGGCCTATATGGTAATTTCAATCAAGATTTGTGCTTATTTTATATAAACTGTTGTATGAATTTTCCCATCAGACTGGAAACTTCAAATTTCAAACATCTTATGGAGATTTGCTGTTCAAAGATCTAGGCACCATTGGAGTATTTATCACATCTACACAGTGAAGTTCAAGGCTTTAGGATCATATAGTCAAACTCCCATGTTAACATAAAATGGCAATTTATTTTCATAATAAAATTAACTGTGACCCTCAGGAGTACAAAATTTGGTTTTCCAGAGGGAAAGGAGCTAGTTATTTATAATTCCATTTTGTATTACCTTATGGCCTGTTAATTTAGCAGCAAGTTCCACATTTGGCTTATATACAGATAGGATTACTCCCACCATTTTTTCTCTCCCTTATTCTCCTTAATGGAATTATTCACTCCACATTTTTATGATATTTTAAAAATATCCCAAAGCTGATTAATTATTAGAATCCATTAAACATTTAATTGAGAGAAACAGAGTGGTGAGCTAAAAGAGAGACTTATTACAATCAATTACCAACCCACATTTCCAACAATAATTAATTTTTTTCTCCCAAAAAAGCTAACATTATGAGTGCAAAAAAAAAAAGAGTACATTGGATTTCTTGCCCTCCAGTGTGAACTAAATACACGTTAATAAAGAAAATTAGTTCATGGATGAAGATAGTGATTATTATTCTTTATTACAATATGTTTGAAAACAATGGTGTATATCCAAGCATCCAAAGAGTGGGCTTTTCCAGCTTCTCCCTCCTGTTGAAGCTCACTGAGCCCGTACACCCCTTTTCGTTCCTGCAGATCAATGAACTCTCAGAAACAGCATAGGAGACAACATGGGGGCTTGCTGTGGGAGAGGGAATAGGCAGAAATCACTATCTCCTCTTCCACAAACAGAAATCTTGTTCTACCAAAAGATCTACACGGTTGGATGAACAGCAATGATCAGGAGCCTCAACAAGAACTATACTGACCTAGATGTAGGATGCTTATACATGGGTGGTTTGCCCTGGCTGGGATGCTATTGGGAAGCATGTTTAATTTTCCACTTCTCCACAGCACTGTGGTGCTTCAGAGTACCAACTGGGTTTTCCCCATCTTTCCTGAAACATTCGGGGAAATATTGCAGCAAACCCAAGGTTTCACCAATGTGGATGGGAAAGTCCAAATTTTCCTGATCCCCCATCCTCCACACAGTGTCCACTTCCTCATCTCCACCAAAAATAGCAATTGAAGATCATTATCATAACTCTATGACAATCCACTCACCAGGTTTCTGAATTCCCAGCTTTCACTAGCCCCCCCCTTTTTAAATTATAAATTTTTATTACAGTTAATAAACTCACAAACATAAAACATGAACTACAATCATACAATTATCTAAATCGTACATCTATAATCATCCACTACTGCAGTTGTCTACAATCATATAAGTCATACAAAAAACACAATCATCTAAATTATACAAAGGAAACAAAACAAACTGCTATCATTTAAATGATGTAGTCATCAGTCAAATCATATACCTATATATATGTTCTTAATTTTTCACTTCTATTTAAATATTTTTATTCTATCTTTTTTGTCTATCTTCATATCTAATAATAATTTTATTACAAACATATATTGCCAATCTCTTCTCTCACCCCCTTTTCTCCCATAACACTTTGTTTTAATATAAATTTATTTTTAATTATTCTTAATTTTCAACGATATAATCAAAATACTTTCCATTGTTCTTGAAATTCTGAGATCAGCCTATTGAGTATATAAGATGTTGGTTTTGTCACTGTTGCATATTCATATAATTTATATTTCCATTCCATAAGACCTGGACATATTTCTGCCTTTCATTTTGCTGCAAATATTACTCTTCCCATCGTCACCATGTATTTAAATAATTCATTATGCATTTTTACAATAATATATTTAATAACTCAGGAATTCAGAGAACCTGATAGACAAATTATTGTAAAGCTATGATACTGTAACAATATTCAATTGACAATTTTTAAAAGACCCTCTAAAAGTCCCTGATAGCATGCAGGAGGAAAGGCTGTTGCTGGAAGAACGAGGGCAGGGGAAATGCAGGGAAACCCGTAATGTAGGCAGTGCACCCCATACCCACTGTTCTGTATCAGCAGGTGCAATGGGGAACTCGCATAAGCCTGTACCCATATGGAAAATATTATATTTCGGTTTTAGAGATGAAGATGACTATTACATATTAGAAAACTCGCACCAACAGGAGACATGTCTAGCTGTATCTTCATGGAGGCTAAACTCAGCTTCCTTATAGCTCAGCACATAAATTCCCACTATCCATTTTGTAACATGTAAAACCCAGTCTAGACAATATAAGAGTATTTGTGTCCTTGAGCTTAAATTACTTTCTGCACTTATCCTCTGAAACAGGAATCTCCTGCCTTCTCTGACTCAGAAGTCTCCAGATGTTCTATGTTCTTACATCTGAACTTGTATCAGATCCTTCACAAGAGGAAGTAGTGGTTCAGACAGCATCCTTTTCTCAGAATGAGGATTTTTTTGGAACAGATGAAACAAATGACCAGGGCATTAGAGCTCAATGTGTCAGCTTCTACTCCTGAGGCTAAAAGTAGAGTACTCCAGGCTCTGCATTCAGATTTACCTGCATCTGTCTCCCTCCCACAAATCAAAAGTCTTTAGTCATCATTACCTCACCAACAGTCATCCAAATCCAGGTACCAATGACATCAACCTTACCAACATCATGCCAAAAGGTATCCTTAGTACTACCAACCATACACACAGAGGTCCTTCACCTCATCTCAATATCAGCCCTCAAAGAGGGTGCCCAAGCCTAGGGCAAAGCATCTCCCAAACTCACTCTTCTGATTGACCGACTTGCAGTCAGACATTGTTGTCATTTTCCTGGACAGACTGTCTCTGTTCGCCCCCTGTTGGGATGCTCTTACTAATGATTCTTGGATTTTATTAATAGTTAAACATGGTTACCATTTATATTTTTCAGAGTTTCCACCATTGTCTCCCCCCCCCACACACACACACACCTGTTCATGCCTCTCTTCCCCAGTCCTACAGGGGGCTATTAATGAACTGTTATATAAGGGTGCCATCCAATGAGTTTGTCTGGGTGACTCTGTCTGGGGTTTTTATTCCAGGTCCTTCCTAGTAGATAAAAAAGAAGGTGGAATCAGACCTATTCTCGATCTCCTTCATGAGGATAAACTCAGCTTCATTATAGTTCAGTATATAAATTTCCACTGCTCATTCTGTAACATGTTAAACTCAGTTAAGTCAATATAAGAGTATTTGTGTACTGGATATAGCTTACTTTCTGCACTTATCCTCAAAAACAGGAAGGAACATGGTTGTCACCCACACATCTCCTGAGCACCATATTGCTCAATGTATGAACATTCAAAACTAATAATAATAAGTCAGACCATTGGTCAATCTAGTCCACTACTATGTACTATGGTAGCAGCAGCTCTCCAAGGCTTTATGTATATTACTTTCGTGAGATTCCTTACCTAAGCATAGGTGTAAACTATGGGGGGGCTGAGGGGCTCGAGCCCCCCCGGATTTGGCCGGGGGGGCTGAGCCCCCCCCCGGGCAGCCAGTGAACTACATGGGGGCTAAGGGGCTCAAGCCCCCTCAGATCTCACATGAGGGTCTCAGTTACAATAGCCAATGAAGCACAGGATTGTCCCCCCCTTCCTGTTATATCATAATATAATTTCTATGATTCTTTGGGCCTTTGTTCCTGTTTTTTGCTTGTATGTATTAGTGTGTTTATTAAGAATTTGTCATTTTTAAAGGTATTGCGGTTTGTATAAACAATTTACAAATAAATGTTACAGAAGAATTAAGAGACTCTGATAGAAGATATTTAATTTTGAAAATCAGGCTCCTGGAAGGCAAGATTTACATACTAGCAACAATATATGCGCCAAACAATGCAAGAGAAAGTTTTTACGAAAATGTTTTCCAATCCATTTTCAATTTTCAAGAAGATAATGATTTTTGGAGACATGAATAGGGTAATGGATATAAGAAAAAGATAGGTGGGGGGGGGGAAATAAAGAAGGCAAACTCCCCCAAAATGTGCTCTCTCTCTCCCCTCCTATCAAGAAACTATTTTTTGAAGTAATATCTTAAACTAGAAACAGAGCCCGTTGCACAAATAAATACAACGGGCTCTAGAAAGCTGGGGCTGGGGAGAGTTGGTGGGGGGTGGTTAGGAAGGGCTGTCAGGTGGGGGGCAAGGGGAGTTTGGGGAGGGCTAAGAGGCAGGAGGGGTCCGGGGAGGAATGGCAGGTAGGGAGGCAATGGGAGTTTGGGGAGGGCTGAGAGGCAGGTGGGGTGTGGAGAGGTTTGGCAGGTAGGGAGGGCAGCGGGCCGCAGGCACTTCTCCTCCACCGCGGCTCCCCCGGGTCTTCCTGGCTTGCCACCCTTCCCACCCGCCTCCAACTGGGCTACGAAGCCCAGGGCAGCAGGCCAGGCCTACTCGCCCGGCCCTCTGCCACTAGCGGCGCCCTTCCAAAGTGGCGTTCCACGGCGCCCTTTTATGCTGGTGCGCCCGTGCAGGTGCCCCAACATAAATGTGCATCGTCAGGAAGACTCTAAAGGAATTATATAGTAGGATAGTATATGATGGCTTCAGTGGGTTAAATGTCTAAAAGATTTTTGATCCTACAAAGGGAACACAAAGCTTACAAACTATCAACCAAGCTTGCGTCTCTTTTACATTGTGGGTGACTGAAGCAGTTTACATAAATAAAAGAAAGGACCAAAGAGCATGTGAGATTTTAACAGCCATAAATCCAGAGAGCATTTACCTCAGAAGTCTCTCCCCTCTCTTCAATTCCCCCCATCTTCTCCAAAATGTGTTTAATTATACGGAAATGTTACAATTGGAAGATGCTTGTAGGATCAAAAATCTGAATATTGGGGACTATACTTTCTTTTCTGACAGACACCAAATACATTCAAGGATTGATATGTGCTGGATATAAAAAACATGTGTTATTTATATTGTTTGTTATATTATGTTTACTCTTTTTCTTTTGACATAATTATAATTGTGCTATTCTTTTTATTTTCTTTTTTCTGTTCTGCTTATATTTATAAAAATAAATTTTATATAAAAAAGAATTTATACACTGCCTTAAAATACCTTTGACTATGACACACTAATTAGCTTAGTCCTTAACCCTGGCTGGCTCCACTCATTTTCAATGTAGCAACAATCAGATTGCAAGACCTCTGTTGGATATAAGTGCAATATAAGTGCATGGCTACAATTTACATTCAGGGAATGTTAGAAGATTCCACTTCTAATGCTGTCCCATTCCTCAGGTTTCATAGGAGGAGAAACCAGAGAGTTAGAAAGATAGACTGGTCAGAGCATCTGTTTACTGTTTATTCCTTTACTGCCCTTTGATGTGTAGATTACTACTCAGGAGTAGAGATGGGCACAAACCTAAATACAACACAAAAAACCCCACGAACCAGGCTGGTTTGGGGTTCGCGAACCAGGGTTCGTGGAAGTTCCTTTCCACGGAACTTTCACAAACTGTATGCTTGTTCGTTGAGTAGTATTTACAGGGGCAGTTTAAATGGCCATTTAAATTTCCCCTTTAAGGGCCCTGCTGCAGCAGGTCCCCCCCTGCCAGCTGATAGTTTAAAGGGACCTGCCTGGCAGAGCCTGGAGAGGTGGTATCTATTGCAGAAAAGGACAATTCCTAAAAATGAGTGCTATCTCTCTGAAGCAATGAGAAGCCCTATCTGCATGAACAAGATTGGAAGAGGGGGGTGCAGATCAGAGGCCTTTTAAAAATTTCCTTTTGCCCTGTGTCCAGGCTGTGATTTGGTTAATAATGTCTTTTAATAATGTGGAGTTTAAGCAGTGTGCTAAGAAAGCAAGGTATATAAAATCCTAGGTAGTATAACTGCGAGTTTTCTTTGGGGTCATGACTAGCATTGTTCTGAATTGCCTCAAAATGTGCTTGTACTCACTTATAGGATATGAGTTTGAAGTGAGAAGATGGGAGTTTGCTACTACTTTGCACTCTGTTCACTGCTCAGAAATCGAGTGCACGGCAACTGTTTTGTATTCTGCCCTGGTTCAGACTTCAACCATGCATTTACCAAACGAAGGCATCTGCAATGCCATAATTTAGTAAATTTCAGTACTAAGTCACCCTTATGAATAAGGCAGAATCAAGACTCCTGTAAATGAACGTCCAGGAAAACTTAAAAAATGTTCCCTTACAGGCTTTTCTGTGTTACCTTTCTTAGTGTCAAATCTGTGACCATTAGTTTGTCCTATACACATGGTATGTATAATTATAGATCATAAAGTGACTATCCTAAAAGTGAATTTCAAAAACAGGACACAGCAAGAGATCGCTGAGATAGCACTATAACCACTGACCAACTCCCACATTTTCCTAGGTTTGGCCCAGCTCAGGGGCATTATTAGGGGGGTCCCCCATGGGTGCCTGGGTCCCCCTAAATTTGTGCGGAACTCCTCCCTAAATCTCCAATGGCCCCGCCTCCATAGATGGTGGCAATGGAAGCCCCTCCCTGTGATGTCATTGGCTCCTCCCTGTGATGTCACTGGCATAACAATACCTCTAGCCCGGCCCCAGCCCCCCCCCCGGGAATTGGAAAGTCTACGCCCCTGTACCTAAGGACACCAGGGACTGGATCTTTCTTTAGGCAAAGTATATACTGAGGTATGAGCTTTTGCTGCCATATATTAGTGAATGGAATCCCCATTTAATGCTGGCTAAGAGACTTTCCCAAGATATTATCATCTACCAGGAACAGTATCTAGTCTTTTCACCTGCTCATGCCTACACGTTTGACTTAAAAGTCTGTGTGTGTGTGTGCATGTGTGTGTTAACAGCTGGCTGATAAAATCCCTGCTGTTAGCTCCATTGTCCCATAAACAAGGACTTCCTCAAACTCTCAGAAACCGCTGAAAATGGCTCATTAAAAAGTGATGAGGAAAACCTGTGCCTGACCCTGGAAGACTGGAGAGAGACAAAAACTCACACAGCATTGCTACCTTGTACAAAAGAAAAGGCAGATATTAACAAGCAACAACATGTACCATGATATGCCTCTCCCATTCTGTTCTTTCCTAACATATCTGAGGGATGCCAACTCAATTGGACATATTACTGTGAATGATAGAAAGTGGAGACTGTCACTTTTTAAATACATGTCCCAATAATAATGAAGAAATAGTCAGCATTTGCTTGTGATTTTTTAAAATGAACTTATTTCTAATCCACTGTTGATATACGGTGCAATCCTAATCAGAGTTATACCATTCTAAGCCCATTAACTTTAATTTTCTTTGTCATCAGCAGTTTTCATAATCCAACTTTATCTTCAAGCAGAGTCCACAGAGACTATATTGTATTTACAAAAAAGAATTCACTTACCAGGAGTACTAATTTGTTAGTGGACCAGGTAGACTTTCCAGGTCTCCTGCTTTAGCCCGGTCTTCCACCCACAGGTTCCACAATGCTCCAGGATTCTCCTGAAATTCTATGGCTGGTTATACTGTAGAAATGATATGGTTTTGACAAAGAGTTTTTGATGAATCCTAGGGCAGCCTGTCCAACACAGTGACATCACTTTCGAGTTTATTCCAGAAATATAATGGTTTCAGTGCAACACCATTTGCCAGGATTCTGCCCCCACCCTCCTCCATCTCCTGGGAGTTGCCGGCACACGGCTGGCAGTCCTACAGTCCATACAACAGGTAAATTTTCTGTACACCACTTTGCAACAGGCACATAGGCACCACTTTATATCAAAAACCAACCATACCTACATAGTTGCGGCTTCCTTTTGAAGCACAATTCTTGGTCTACAGCCATGTGGTATATCACAGCCTCATTTGCACCATACTCTATAAAAGGGTCTCTCATCTTTTCCAACAGGATTTCTTAGGATTACGATAACCACCTAATGAAAGAAAGAGACTGACAAAGCCAGACTAATACCCAGAAATAGCCCTCTATATGATAGCTCCAGAGATAACAGGAGAATGCCAATGGTCACCTATTTTCACATATATTTTCACCATCATGTACCAGATCAAAGTATCATCAGTGACCCACAGTCCTCCCTGGATAATGATATTTTTCTTTCAAAGGTCCAGGAGGGTAGAAAGCATTGCTTCTCTTATATATTCTCCTCCACGCAACTTATAACAGCTCTCCACCAACAGTGGTCCAACATAGACATAAATCTTGAAAGATGCCTAGATGCCAACTTTGTCATCACATGACTCAGGCAAGACTATTCCATGACCCAATAAACATCAGCTTGCAATTACAACAATGTAATTTGGTAGCACTATCACACACCCCTTTCAAAGATAGGAAAGTACATAAGGTCTGGGATTCAGCCATACAATCTGGGTCAGGTTCTTCCATCTAAGCTATCTGCACTACTATGGAGACTGTCTGCAGTTTTCAGGATTGGTAGCCATAATCTTTCTCCTTTTTTTTTTAATCACTCCCTCTTTCTCTCACTACAGCCCATGGTCCCTACAGTCTCTCTCCACATTGCTCTGACACGGCTCCTGATTCCTGCCATGGAGTCTCCCTTTATCTCTCCTGAAACCCTTTTCCAAATTCCTGGTTCTCTGACTCCTGCATTCCCCTTCCCCTCCCCTCCCCTCCCCACATTTGTCCATGTTACCAGTATAACTTTCCCTCTGACATCACCAAGGCTCCTTCATGCATTATCTTTCTGTGCCAAGCAAAATTGTTTGGAATGCCACCATTCAGCACCCATGCCAAGAACTCTTAACTTGGTAAATAGTATTAATGTACAGACAGGGCAATCCTAAACCGAATTACACCCTTTGAAGACCATTGCCTTCAATAGACTTGAAAGGTATTGTAATGTGTACAAAAAGCCTCTAGAGAACAGCTTTCTGCTTTGCATGTTCTTTGGTCTTGGCCCTTCAGGGCTCCTGTAGCGACTTGGTGGCTGCTGAGGTTTGACTGAGAGGCTGAATACAAATGCAGGCTGAACCCAAGTGACAGCTGAATAAAAACCTGTTATTTGGATATAAAACTGGCGTGCCATGGTGTTCAAGATACAACAAAAGGACATAACTCTGCTTTGGGTGGCACTGTGAAAACCTTCTACAGTGAAGGAATTATTCTGCCATTCAAGAATATGGATTAGTATATTGTCAGTGGACTCTTATACATACCTCTTTCACCTTAATTTAATAAACCTCTACAGTATCATCAAGCACACTCCCCACACTATTTTATTTTGGATTGGTTTTAATTGAATATTTAAAGATGAAGAGCACATTAAATGCAATGCTGCTTTCCACTGGTATGGCAATATCTTTGTGACAATTTCTGTTATCTAATTCTTTTATCCCTAGTATCATCCAAATTAGTTATGAGGTCAGATCCATATTTTATAAAATATAAGCAGGATTCTTACAAAGGTTTGCAATAACTCAAAGACTGAGATAACAGAACAGATTCCAAAATAGCACACATTAGGTGACACACTCCAATTTTTGACACTTCATAACAACAGATACACAAGTTCAAATTTTAGTTCAGCCATGAACTTGCTGTTGCCTTTAGGCAAGTTTCTATTTCTCTGCCTCTCTGTCCTAGCTCTAAAATGGGAATGACAAGGACTGACCTTACATTGTAGATATGAATGAGAAAAAGAATCAAAATCTTGCCCAACAAAAATACAAGGGCTTGGATCCTTTGAGCAGGTTCATGCACACTAGATAGCATGCTTCCTATTGTGCTAGCTTACACAAGGCTAATTGGAAACCACTGATCTTTAAATATGGAAGCCAAGAAGAAGTGTGCTCAACGGCAGAGACTAGTGTGCATGAAATTTCTTCATAGGATCCAAGCCAATATGAATTATTATCACAATCACATTTCTTTACCTTACAACTTGGCAAACTTTCCATGTTGGTATTAATATTTCCTAATGGGAAATAAATTACCACAGTCACAGACCTTTCAGATTATTCAGAACATTTCTCTGCTATTTGCATGGATGAAATAATTGAAGTCAACGGATACTGAAGGTGTAATTTTTATCCTAGCTGTTTGAAGAACTACTTTCCTAGGGATGTGCGTTTCGGCTTTCTGAATGCCGAAAGAAAGCCGAAACAAAAGTGTTTCGGCTTCTTTCAGGTTAGCCGAAACGTTTCGGAGAAAGCCGAAACGTTTCGGCTAGCCGAAAGAAAAAAAGCCGAAACGTTTCGGCTTCTTTCAGCTTTCTTTCGGCTTTTCAATGGGAA
Organism: Eublepharis macularius; assembly: GCF_028583425.1. Lineage (NCBI taxonomy): Eukaryota > Metazoa > Chordata > Lepidosauria > Squamata > Eublepharidae > Eublepharis > Eublepharis macularius. The sequence continues at coordinate 72,493,747 of NC_072795.1, forward strand.
AATGCCTCCGTCTTCCCGGATGTCTGGGGGAGGCATTTTCCCACCGAATCAGCCCAAAATTGGTGGGGACCTTCCTCTAACCCCTCTCTAACCCCCCCCCCCCCAAGTTTCAGACCGATTGGACTTTGGGGGGCCATGTTATGGCCCCCCAAAGCAGGTCCCCCTATCCTCCCATAAGAAAGCGAAGGAGCAGCATATTGTTAGCATGCTGCTGCGCATCTTCTTCATTATTTCCTATGGGGAAAAAATGAAGCAGCAGGCTTCCTTTGCCAGGGGTGGCATTTTGCATGCAAAATGCCCCCTTACCCTCAGGGGCCCTTCTCCCACCCTTCCTCCCACCCCCCACCAAGGCTCAGCCTGCTCCCACTTGGGGGGGGCATTTCATGGCCTCCCCAAGTAGGTGCTCTGCTCTCATCTCTACCACTGACAGCTGGGGGAGGCTTGTCTTGCCAGAGGTGGCATTTTGCATGCAAAATGCCCCCCAACCCTCTGGGGCCCTTCTCCCACCCTTCCTCCCACCCCCCACCAAGGCTCAGACTGCTCCCACTTGGGGGGGCCATTTCATGGCCTCCCCAAGTAGGTCCTCTCAGACCCTAAAGTCCACCCCTTACAGCCCCACACAAACCCAATTCCCCCCCAGCTGCCACACACAGACCCAAATCCCCACATTAGCCCCTCACAGACCCAAATCCACCCCCATCTGCCCCACACCCATAACCCCAGGAACAGGCTGGCAAAGGCCAGCCCTCTCCCTTTGTTCCCTATGCTGGGAACTTCTAAACTCTCTTTCCCTGGGCAATTCTGCACAGCCCAGGGGTGCCACAATGGTGGGCACACTTCTGAGTGCCAGCTGGTCCCTGTGAAAGAGCACCTGAACCACAGACACCCTCCCTCAAATTCCCCCACCACCTACAGAGATGGCTGGCCGGCCAGCCCCATTGTTCCCTATGATGGGAACCAACTGCACAACAAAGAATAAAACACGAACAACACAAAATAAAGTTTTTTAAAAATTATTTTCTCCCTTTCAAAGTACAAGTAGGCAAAGCATTATGACACATTACACCAGCAGTCCCCCACACAGAAAAATTAACACAACTCACTTAACATCAGAGAATCACAAAACACGATTCCTGTCAAAAACACTTTATTTCTTGAACAGCTTTAGGTTACACAGCAGGGGGGCACACCAAAGGGCATGGCATCAGTATCTTACACAAAAATAACACAACTCACTTAACATCAGAGAATCACAAAAGCACAATTCCTGTCAAAAACACTTTATTTCTTGAACAGCTTTAGGATACACAGCAGGGGGGCGCACCAAAGGGCATGGCAGCAGTATCTTACACAAAAATAACACAACTCACTTAACATCAGAGAATCACCCCAAAATATTGCTGTCAAAAGCACTTTATTTCCTTAACTGCTTTAGGTTACACATAGGGAAGGCTCAACAGGGCATGAAAGCAGTGTACTACATAAAAATAACACAACTCACTTCACATCAGAGAATCACACAAACACAACTGCTGTCAAAAACGGTGAAGTGGGTTTTATTATTTTGTGTAGTACACTTCTATCATGCCCTTTGGTGCGCCCCCTGCTGTGTATCCTAAAGCTATGGGTGGGGTTTACAGAATGACATTTTCTCATAAAATTGAAACAACGTTGGGACAATGCCAGATCTTGAAATTGTGTTATGTGTTTCTTTTATTGACTCCTGCACAACTTACCAGGCATTTCAATTTCACTACTGATGATTGAAATTGATAGCTGTCCCAGTTAAAGATTACACTGATAATTTAATAAGGACCTCTAAGGGGATATAACTGAATACATTTTACTCAGAGGTACTGAGTAAAATGGGCTTTTCCGCCCAGGTAATTTTTTTCCAGTTCTGGTCCCGTATCACGTTAGGTTTTCTACTGAATTTCACGCACTTAACTCCCTCTTCAGAATGCAGTGCTGCATATTTAAGGATTCTCTTTGGATTTTCTGCCAGAGCTTATTTGCTGTTTTTCTCGATATGGTTTTGAGTTTGCTTTTTCACTTATGGAGAATTTCCCTTTCTTTTCCCCTCTCCACCCTCTGCCTGCCCCCCACCTCTTGTAGACCCTTTTCACTGATTAGTCTACTTCTTTCCCCATCTTTTCCTAAGATGCACTTTTTAAAAAAAGAAAATGTCATAACATTACAAAGTTGTAATGTAGATGTTATTACATTGAGTCAATTTGCCCTACCAGTGCCAATTTCTGCTTCTCAGCTTTGGGTCAACCCAAACAGGGCTCTCCAGTTTGGACCATGGTCCAAATTGTCTATTTGGAGAATGCTGTCATGTATCAGGGAATTTTTTAAAAACCAAGCATAGTGATGTTATAATGTCATAACAATATAATGACACTGACCCCTCTGCACCCTGAGAGGGCAGGTTATGAATAAAACAACATAAACCTCTTCCATGCATAAGTTCAAGGCACTGCCTGGCCCAAAGCAGAGCAGATGCCAGCCGGCCTGGAGACTGGAAAGTACCAGAATGTAAGAGGTGGGTGGGTGACTAACTACCCCTCCATGCCCTGGAGAGAAGCAGAGATAACAAGGTTTCCAGAGAAAATTCCCTGCATAATCCTATCAACGTCCTCTGCTACCTCCCCTCACCCACTTACCCTAATCAAAGTTATTCAGCAAGCCTGATAGCCTTCCCGTACTTATCAGGTTATCAAGCAATATTTTCACCTATGGACCATCCCAGAGAGTCATTTCAAACATTTCCTAACTCATTGTCATACCTCCAGATAAACTATTAAGTTATTGTTTTTTGGAAGCAAGATGTCAGCAGTGCCTCAGGGAATGTTTTGCTTTATAACTGGGTTTCCTAGCGATGTGCTCTGTGTGTGTGTACCTTTGGATCCAAACACACACACCCAGCCTTGTTTGGGCCTCACCTCTTCTCTTTAGTGAACCGCTGGTCATTTTCCTGCTCCTCTGTGGACCTCCTCCTTTTCAAGACTGGTAATTGTCACCCTCCTTAACTACTTTCCACCCTCATTTTCTTAGTTAGCCCTGTGTGTATGCTGTGTATGTTTTCCTGTATGCTTGCATTTTATTACTCTGTTAATAAAGAAACCTTTTTGATTGAATATCTGCCTGTTTACTCAAGAGTACTCTGAAGAACAATTCCCATAGACACAAGTGGAAAATTGCAGTTATCCCCTCTCTCTGCCTCCTTAATACCAATTACCCCCAACTAATTAAGGAGACCTACTTAAGTAAAAACAGTGTTTCTTACCTGTAACTGTTGTTCATCTAGGTCTTCCGTGCAGGCACATATGGGACTGCGCACGCGCAGGCCTGCCGACTTTGGAGATTTTTACAGCTCAAAACCACTAGGGGGCGCCCTCACCTCTCAGTGCGCATGCGTGGCCGTCTTCCCACCGAAAACGGCTCCTAAGAGGCAGGGCGCCCCCGAGGTACCCTCAGTCCTCTTTCACTGCCGCACTACAAGGTAAGTACCAAGAGAATTAGCGGGGAAGGAGGGAGGGTATGTGTGCCTGCACGGAAGACCTAGATGAACAACAGTTACAGGTAAGAAACACTGTTTTTCATCTACGGTCTTCCTGTGCAGTCCCACATGGGAGATTACAAAGCATAAATACCTGGGTGGTAGGCATTGTAGCATCATTGCAGGAAGACTGATTGTAGGATAGCTGTACCCACTATCGTTTCCTTCCTGTCTAAGACATACAGGGCATAATGCCTGACAAACGTTTCCGCCGAAGCCCAAGTCGCAGCCTTGCAGATGTCTTGCAGAGGGACACCTCTCAGGAGCGCTGCCGAAGATGCTTGAGACCTGGTGGAATGAGCATGTACCTCCAGGGGACAAGGTAAGTTAGCACATAAACTACCCAGCAAGCCAAAGTCTGAGGATTAGCTCTCATCCCTTTCTTAGGACCCGCAAAACAAATGAAAAGGTGGGAATCTTTCCTAAAGGGCTTCACCCTATCCAAGTAAAAAAGGAGAGCCCGACGAACATCTAGGGCATGAAGGGACCTCTCTGCCTCTGAAGAGTGATATTTAAAAAATACAGGTAGGGAAATCTCCTGAGACAGGTGGAATTTGGACACCACCTTGGGCAAAAATTCCACTTTTGTTCTAAGCACCACCTTTTCCGGATGGATACTCAAATAAGGAGCCTCACAGGAAAGGGCTACCAATTCGCCCACCATCCTGGCTGACGTGACAGCAACTAAAAACACCACTTTAAAGGTAAGTAAATTCAGAGGACAAGTGGCTAGTGGCTCAAAAGGCTTGGAAATAAGCTTAGTCAACACTAAGGGTAAAGACCACTGAGGCACTAACACCCGTACAGGGGGAAATAAATTGTTGAGGCCCGTCAAGAACAGTTTTGATGTGTAATGGGAAAACACTGTTCGATGATCAACTGGGGGGGTGAAACGCAGATACAGCAGCCATATAAACCTTAACAGATGAGTTGGACAAGCCAGACTGCTTAAGACCCCACAAAAATTCCAAGACATTGGAGAGGGAGGAGGCCAATGGATCGACCCCCCTGTCCCCTACACCATTCAGTAAACTTGTTCCATTTCAAAGAGTATGACTGTCGAGCAGACAATCGACGGGCATTTTGAAGTACATGCATTACTCCTTCAGAGAAACCCCGTCCTGAAGTATCAGCCACGCCGTCAGTTTGAGTGTATGCACACTGTGATGAAGCACCCCCCCCCCAGAACGACAGTAAATCTGGTTGGTTTGGGAAACAGTGAATCTGGGAGTCTCAGAAGTGCATGAAACCATGGCTGCCTCGGCCAGTAAGGCGCAACTAGGATGGCCAACATTCTCTCCATCTGAATCTTGGAAAGTACTCTGGCTAACAGGGGAAATGGAGGGAAAACATAATGAAGACGGCTGGACCAGTTTAACTGAAATGCGTCCCCAAGAGACTCAAGAATGACGCCTCCTCTGGAACAATAATGGGGAGTCTTGCAGTTCTCCTCCAATGTGAACAGGTCTAAGTCTGGGAATCCCCATTCTGAAAAGACAGGACGTAAATACGTGTCGTGAGGGGACCACTCATGGTTGTCCCCCTGAAGTCTACTAAGATGGTCAGCCATGGCATTATCAATGCCCGGTATATGAACAGCCAGGAGCCAAACCAAATGGTCGATAGCCCAATTCCAAATATTTACTGATTCTTCACATATCACCTGAGACATTGTACCCCCCTGTTTATTCAGATAAAACATTGTGGTAGTGTTATCAGTTAAAATTTGAACTGTCTTATTCTGAACCATATCAGAAAATGAAACCAGTGCATAATAAACAGCTCTCAACTCAAGAAGATAGATGTGTTCTTCACACTCTGATTCCTCCCACTTGCCATGAGCATAGGATCCCTGACAATGAGCACCCCACCCTAGTGTAGATGCAACTGTTGTAACCGAGATCTCCGGCTGTTTGTAGCCAAAGGTGATCCCTCTAAATAGGTTAGAATCCTGCAACCACCAGTCCAGGGAAAGGACCCTCCGGGGAATACTAAGCTTCCTGTTCTGGGAATCCTTCTCAGGGAAAAAAGTCTTAGAAAACCAAAGTTGTAAAGGCCACATACGAAGTCTCGCTAAAGAGATTACGGCTGTAGTAGCAGCCATGTATCCTAAAAGCACCTGAATAAGCCTAGCTCGTTGGAATCTGCACTTCTTAAACTTCGTAATAAGTGCTTTAATCTTAAGTGCCCTTTCAATGGGTAAAAAGCCAGCATCCCGTATACCATCAATAATAGCACCAATAAACTGGGTAACCCTAGAGGGGTGGAGTTTCGATTTCTTTTGGTTAACAAATAACCCCAGTTTCAAACAGGTAGACAGAGTGATAGAAATTTGAGTGCTCACGTCCTCCTCCGACTGGCCAACAATCAGCCAGTCATCAAGGTAAGGAAAAATACAGCAACCAATGTAGACAGCCTGTCCCCGAACAAGGGGTCAGGACCCTGTAATTGTCAGAACTGTTTCTGAGAATGCGCCAGATCTTTAGGTTGATGCTGATTATTTCCCTGTCTGTTATTATTGCTCTGCCTCCTCTTTGAAAAGGTAGACTGTGGGCTCTGATACAAACGCTGTGGTTGATAGCCATACCCATAATAGGGGTGGAAGCGGTGCTGCCGGTCTCTAGCATACAACCTATATTGAGGTCAAGGTGGTTGATGATGATGCAGAACACTGTAAGACCATGCCGTAAGTCTGTCCTTGCATTTCTTGGATAGGTAGTCATCCGTTCTATCTGAGAAATGGGTCTGTCCCTCAAAAGGGAGGTCCTCAACCTTGTTTCTAGTCTCCACTGGTAAGGCAGTGGTTCTCAACCAAGCAAATCTGCACAAGACTAAGGCTGATAGGAGAGCTCTGGCTGAAGTATCCGCCATGTTTCTGCTCACATTAATTTGGTGGCACGATAGATGCACCGCCTCCTCTTGTATAACTCTAAGAAAAACTTTGTGTTCCTCAGGCAGCTGAGGTACAAATGTTGCTACTTTCGTCCAGAGTAACAATTGGTAGGCAGACATCATCGCGGCAAAATTAGAGATTTTAATGCCAAATGCTGCTGAGGTATAAATTTTTCTCCCTAAGGAGTTGATTTTCCTACTCTCCTTATCCGATGGAACCGGTAAGAAACCTTGCTTCGGTCTCGCTTGCATGTCTTCAGTTACAAGTGAAGACGGAGGTGGGTGCAGGGATAGGAATGGACATTGGTCGTCCTTCACTCTATACAAATTTTCCACTTTTTTATTAGTGGCAGGAGTCGATGCCGGTTTTAAATTCAGGGCTGACAAGAGGTCCACGAAAACCTCGATTGTTGGGAAGGCCACCATCGGAGTCGAACCCGAGTAGATGTGCTTCAGTATTTTATCTGTCGAGCGCGGTTCCATAGACGCAACTTCGATTTCGAGCGCCTTCACCATGCGTTGAAGGAGTTCATTATAGGCGTGAAAATAGTCTGTCGGGGAAGCCTCCTCCAATGGATCGATCACTCCATCGGGTGAATCTGAAGGAGGAGAGTCATAGGACCGTTCATATCGAGGATAAGATTTATACTCAGTATCCAACAGTCCAGGGGTCCTTCTGGAACCCACCGAGGAACCAGAGTGTACGGAAGGTGACCTCGACCGTCTCCTGGTTTCATGATCCGAACCATAGGAACCCTCTCTGTAGTAATGGTGTGGCGGGCTCACCGCAGAATGCCTATGTCTAGAGTAAGGGCTATACCCCTCGGTACGACGTGAGACTTCCGTTAGCTTCGTATGACCCCTCGCAGTGCGAGAAGAATGCGAAGACCAGGAGTCACGAGAGGGCGAGTGTGGTGTTCTCGATGGTGTTGGGGTTTCTCGAGCAGGATGACATCCGGCTCACGAGACCTGTCAGACCTCGGAGTTCCCCGAAGGGAGACTCCGTCCACGAAACCACGGCGTCTCTTCTCCAGCGGCTTGGATCTGAATGGAGCCTGCTGGTCCATAGTTTGTTGTGGAACAATGACGCTCTCCAGAATTTGTTTATCAGATTTAGAAGACTGACGCTTCTTCTTCTTTTTCTTTTCCAGATTCGGTGCAGATGGTTCTGAGGAACCCATCGGAACCGAGGCCTTCTGTGAAGAGCCACTGCGATGATCCAACTTAGATCCACTCAGGGGAGTTCTCAGCTCCGAAAGACTAGGTGTCCTGGAGCTATCTCTCTGAGACCGATCACCCGACATTGCCTGCGGTGGTTCTGAGGCTGGTCTCGATTCTGAGATCGGATCCGACAAGGTAGGAGCGGTTGGTTCCAAAGAACTTCGAACCAATGTTGTCGGGCTCAGCGGTTGTGAGCTAGTGTGGGCGGGTGACTGACGGGAATGAGGCGATTTTTCAGAGGACCTCGACGTCAGAGTGGTAGCCATTCCTTGTGCGGGGGATTTACCCAGTAGAGGAGGGTCAGTAATCGCCATGGGGCGCCGCCACAAATAGGCTTGTAGTCTACCCGCCCATTCTGCCCTGGCCTTCGGAGTGAAGGTGCGGCAGTACTTACAGCCCTGTGTGTTGTGGGTTTCTCCTAAACAATACAGGCAAGTGGAGTGACCATCGGATTTTGTCATTTTCCGATCGCAAGAAGTACACCGTTTAAATAATGCTTTCCCTGACATTCTTACAGATTATGAAACGTTCTCTGAAGAAATAGAGTGAGCAAGAACCTCTCAAGTCGGCGGCAAAAGAGGAACTGAGGGTACGTCGGGGCGCCCTGCCTCTTAGGAGCTGTTTTCGGCGGGAAGACGGCCGCGCATGCGCTTTGAGAGGTGAGAGCGCCCTCTAGTGGTTTTGAGCTGTAAAAATCTCCGAAGTCGGCAGGCCTGCGCGTGCGCAGTCCCATGTGGGACTGCACAGGAAGACCGTAGATGAACAACAGGGTTACTTTGTGTTGTGGGTACATTAATCTGTCCTAGGTTTTCAAAGATTACCTATGCTTTCTGGGTAAAAAGTTGTGTTTGAGCTTATTCTCCGCTAATACAGCAGATGTGCCATCTTGTGTTTCCTTTCACTTCTCTTGCCTGCCTTCCACTAACACTTTAGTGCTGGGCAAGTTTGGTCATCATAATGCAATAATGTGATTGGGCATATGCAAAAAAAATATTAAAATTTGTGTTGATGTAATAGCACTGGTGATGCCAACGGTGACACCAATGATGACAACCATGCCTCACGATATAATCCTCTTTATTTCATCGCAGTGCAGCAAAAAAGGTAGTATCCACAGCAAGATTAAAAACAGCATGCAGAAAGATAGGTGGGCCAAAATGAATCCAATACTTGAGGAACAAACACTCAAAAAAAGATATGAGCAAATTACCTGTGCAGAAAAGGTCATAATCTGTTTACTCCTGATTATCAGTGTTCGTCATTGGTTTTTTGTGCAGTTCCACGTTGGGACTGCACACATGTAGGCCAGGCATAGAGAGACATTTTGCACCTCTTAAAATCTGTAAAGGGGCACTCGACCTCTACTGCACATGTACAGGCATTTTCCTGCTGAAAACACGGGTGTGAGGTGGAGCACCCCTATTTCCCTAGTTCTTCTCTCGCCACTATCAAGAGAGGTTCTTCCTTAGCTCTCTCTTCCTGATCTTTATCCTTTGATTCTGATGCCTTCAGTTCCAACACCAATCTCCTGCCTTCTCTGACTCAGAACTCTCCAGATGTTCTATGTTCTTACATTTGAACTTGTATCAGATCCTTAACAAGAGGAAGGGAGTGGGTCAGACAGCATCCTTTTCTCAGAATAAGGATTTTTTGGAACAGATGGTACCAATGACCAGGGCATTAGAGCTCAATGTGTCAGTTTCTACTCCTGAGGCTAAAAGCAGAGTACTCCAGGCTGTGCATTCAGATTTACCTGCATCTGTGGTTTTCCTAGATGTGAAGGACATCTTGGACATAGGTCCTGGTATATGGGAAAACCAGCTTCTATCCCTGCGATCACCTGTAAGATTGACAATTACTATAAGCTTAAGCAACAGGATGGTTCCTTCCTCTTCAATCACCCCAGACTATTCTGTCTGATAGCAGAATGGGAACAAGTCAGATACTGAAACAGCTCCCTGTCTGCCCCTGCAGACAGAGAAAGCAGAAAACTAGACACCATTGACCTCAAACTTTATTCATCAGCAGGATTCCAGTCTGGTATCAACAATTATCAAGCTATTATAGGATCCTACTATTTGTTCTTGTAGGAAAGGCTGTCCGTTTACATCCAGGACAACTGATGATCATCAGGCCCTTGTCAAGGTCTTGCAAGGAGAAGTGATGAGGTTGGTAGAACAACAGATGACAGCTGGGAAGCAAGCTGCCAACTGTTCTGACAAATCTATGGCTTCCGCCATTGTGATGAGACGCTATTCCTGGCTCCATTCAACTGCTCTCCCTCAAGAGAAAAGGAATAAGATTGAGAACATCCCTTTTGAAGTTGCTCTCCTGTTTTCTGAGAGAACAGATGACTCCCACAAATCAAAATGAACCACCAGACTGCAGAGTCTTTAGTCATCATCTCATCACCTCACCAACAGTCATCCAAATCCAGGTATCAAGGACATCAACTGTACCAACATCATGCCAGAAGGTGGGGAGGGGACAATTAAAAATATAAAGGATGACCATATTTAACTATTGATAAAGCCCAAGAAACGTTAGTAAGAGCATCCCAACAGGGGATGAACAGAGACAGTCTGTCCAGGAAAATGACAGCAATGTCTGACTACAAGTCGGTCAATCAGAAGCATGAGTTTAGGAGATGCTTCACCCTAGACCTGGGCGCCGTCTTTGAGGGTTGATATTGAGATGAGATGAAGAACCTCTGGGCGTATGATTGGCAATAAGGATACCTTCTGGATTTCAGCAGTTGGAACAGCTGTGCCGCATTCTCTGACTGATACACACACAGCCTCCTCAACTGGTGAGTAGTTTTCTGTACTCCCAAAATGGGACCGCACAGAAGAATGATGACAAAAACAAGGTTGCACATTTCCTCCCTCCTGCCTCACTGTATGTTTATCTTTTTCTTGAGGACTCGCGTGGCTCAGGAGAACTGAGGGAAATAGGGGCACTCCGCCTCATAATTAGAGATGGGCACGAACCAGAAAAAAACCCGAACCATGTGGTTCATGGTTCATCAAATTTCACGAACCAGGAACCACAAACTTTTATGAACCTGCCCCCGGTTTGTGAAAACGTCACATCCAGGTCAGAAAACCGGCACTTCCAGGTCAGCAGAAGGTCACTTCCGGGCCAGCAGAAGGTCTGCAGGAAGTCCATCCCGTTGCCTAGGAAACTGATTGATCAGCAGTGTCTGCAGTGACGAACCAAAAAACAAACCAAACGAACTGGCCTAAAGTTCGTGCCAGTTCGTCAGAAATGGGATCTGAGGAACCACTGGTTCGTGAACCACGAACCAGCCTGGTTCGTCATGAATTTTTGTTCGTATTATTGTTCGTGCCTATCTCTACTCATAATTGCCCCCATATATGTCAAATAATATGACATTTTCACAGTCAAATCCTGAATGGCAAGATCAGAAATCGGACTTCTGGACACTTACCGTGAAGGGTCCTTCACCTCTGAGGAAAGGAGGACATCTTGGGTGATTCCCACCGTCCAATCAGGGAGACAGGAACTAATTTTCTTCCTCTTCCTCTCTGGCATGTGGGACACCCTCTCTCTTCAGTTCAGGTGACTCCACAAAGTAGTAACACTGAATTTATCATTCAGCAACTCTCAATACTGAGAGATAAAACACCTGTTGTGTTAATATGTACTGTAAATAAAGCATAACCCGGAGGAGGTAGAAGAATGAGGCAGCAGGGTAGAGGAGGACAAAGACCCAGGGAGGGCAAGATGTTCTCCTTTCCTCAGAGGAGAAGGACTCTTCATGGTAAGTGTCCAAATGTCCATTTGAGGCGGGAGGACATCTTGGGTGCTTCCAAAGCAGTTTTTACTTTCTGGGTGGGATGTGGTCTTCATCCGAGATCGTGCGCTGCAGTACTTTTCTACCGCAGGTGGTGTCCGTAGAATATAGATTTAATTTCTAGCATCTCACCAAGGTTGAGATTAACTACCATGTTGCTGCCTTGCAGACTTCTTCTACAGAAGTGTTCCTCTCTTATGCTGCATTGGTAGCAGCGCTCCTCACAGAGTGAGCTGTTATTCCATTAGGAACCTCTACGATGAGAGCTTTGTGAGCTTTGATAGCGTATGTTTTGTTATTGGCACTTACAGCTGCTGAAGGTATTTTCTTCCCCAAATTGAGGGGAGATATACTGATGAACAGTAAGTCCGACTTTATGATTTGTACTGTTTGGGGCAGATAGGCCTTAAGCTTCCTTCCGACGTCTAGGTTGTGTCAGAGCCTCTCCCTAGTATATTTAGGGTACAGGTAGAAATATGGTACCCTTATCTCTTGCAACCTATAGAATTTGGAATAGACTTTTGGAAGAAAAGTGGGGACAGTACGAAGTATCACCTTATTGTTGTGAAAGATACAGAGTTCAGGTCTGACTGATGGTGCACTTAAGTCTGAGATTCTTCTGGCAGATGTGACCACAATAAGGAAGATGGTCTTCATTCTCAGCCTTCTCAGGGGAACATCCTTGACCAGTCCAAATGGATGTTTGGTCAGGGATGTGTAAAATGTCCAGTATTTCCCTCCTGCCCCACTGAGTGAGGGCTTTCTAAGAGGAATTGGAAATTCTGACCATGAACTGTTTTTTGGATGCTAGGAGAGTGTCAGCCAACTCTCCAGAATATCCCTATCTTAGAAAGATTTTCCTTTCTATCTCCACACAGTTAAGCAGAGTGAGTCTAAATGAGAGTGCCAAATCATTCCCTGCTGTAATGGGACCGGAGAGGTTGGTAGTATGTGGGGTGGAGATATCACCATCTGTTGGAGTGTGGAAAAGCACACTGTGGGGCCACCAAGAGGCAATCACTAGCACTTCGCTCCCTGTGATGCTTGCATCCATATTTGTTGTTCTCAGGGGGCCATGGATATTTTGATTTGAAGTGGTACCTGAATGGGAAGATCTGTCTTCTCCATGATTTGTTGTTAATAAGATCTGAGAAAGGTCTGAAGCGGTCTTGCATGTAGACGACCTCAAGGTATTGCCTTGTTGCTGGCCCCTAGCAAACCCATCAATTTGGATAGTGTTGTGAGAAGTGATTTTCACTCTGATGACAGTCTCGGCCAGCTGTTTGGTCTTCCTGACCTCTTCTTTGGTGAGGGATAGACAACACTCTGACAATCATACCCAGGTGTTCCAGCTTGTAGGAACTGAATGGGGAACTGAGTGTCGTGGTGAGATTTTTCTTTTGAACGTGATCTGATCAGGAGATGGTCTAGGTGCAAATGAACATGAATACCACTCTCTCTGAGACATACGATAGGGTTTATCAGGAGCTTTGTGAACACTCTTGGTGTGGTGGACAGGCCGAAGGGGATGGCTCAGAACTGCCAATTGATTTTTTTTTCCTGTGCAAAATCTTAGGTATTGTTGATGGGCTGTCAGAATCGGTACATGGAGATATGCTTCTGTGAGATCTGTAGATGTCATGTATTCTGGTTGAATGACCTCTGCGACTGAGCACAGAGTTTCCATTCAGAAATGATGCAACTTGATAAACTTGTTCAAAAAGTTGAGGTTTAACAACGCCCTCCAGTCCCCATTCTTTTTAGGGACTATGAAGAAGCACCTGGGCGGAGGCAAGAGCACATGGTGAAGAGCTGCTGCTAGAAGGTAAGGGTTTTTTGTCTTTCTGCCTTTGCCTTTCCCAGCTACTGTGTGAGATGCTGAGGGTGAGTGGGTTCTGTGTAGCTTGCTAGAGAGTGGTTCTGGTTAAGTTCTGTATGGGGCTATTGGGGGCTTAGTGAATTGCTGTTGTTTGCTGCTGGTTGCTGTTGCTTTTCGTTACAAGCCCCACCCCCTACTGTCCTGGGGCCCTGCTGGGCTAGGCAGGAAGTGACCTTTTGAAACAAAAGGCTCCTCCTTGCCAGAGGGCGAGAGCTAAAGGGCTCTTCGCCTGTGGCTTCTGCCTGGGGGACCCGAAACTCTGCTTAAAATACTCTGGGTATATATTTGGAAGGCAATCATGTCTACTGAAGCCCCCTTCACAGTCTCCTGCATGGAGTGTGCCATGTTTGTTTTCCTCCCAGAAGAGAAGACAGAGTTCACTTGCCAGAAGTGTAAGCTGGTCAGACTTTTGGAAGAAAAAGTTCAGTGCCTGGAGGAGAGGATCACCACCCTTCAGGAGATCAAGGAAGGGGAGGTTTTTACTGACAAGAGCCTGGGGACTCTGCACAGCCAAGAAGAGGAAAGTCAAGGAGAAGAAGAAAGAGTCGATCTCCCTTCTGAGCCTCCTCTCAGATCTACGGTACAAACCCGAAGACATCAATGAAGAAGACGCTCTGGTCCACTTGAGCTCAAGAATCATTTTGAAGTGCTAGAGATGGTGATGGAGATGAGAGTGGAAGGAGAACCACAAAGGCCTGGAAGAGGGTGTGCAGAGGACATAGGGCCACACAGAAGTGGAAAAAAATGGAAGGTGGTAGTAGTCGGGGACTCTCTGCTCAGGGGTATGGAACGCCATGTCTCTGGGCCAGATCCCCTATGCCGAGAGATGTGTTGCTTGCTGTGGAATCTCCAGCCAGGAGGTTGGCATGGGCACATTCACTGTGGCGCCAGAGCTGAGGAGATTTCTGGGGGGTTTTCCCGCCAAAAGCCTGGGCTGAGGTAACATGCCAAGGCCAGCCACAGGGCAGGAGCGCGCAGATGCATCCATCTCCCAACCAGTGGGATCGGCCTTTTGAAACACTTCTGTGGCTCTGAGGCCGACTTGTAGCTGGCAGACCGCACAAGCCACAGAGGCATGTCAGTGCCGACTCATTGCTGGGAGCACGTACAAGCTAGGAGCCATGTTAGCACCAGATTCATCAATCCCCATCGTGTTCGATGCGAATACTGGGGAGCATTCCTCACCCTTGTCTAGGAAGCTGTCCTCAGAATCCCTGGCATTCATCTTGTAGGCAGCTGCCCGAAATGGCTGCCGTGATCCTCTCAGTCAGTCAGGGAGAGTACTAAGAGACAGGAGAGGACAGCAAAAATAGGGAGGAACTATGAAAGTTTTAAGTCAACAGAGTTCGAACGACAAAGGAAAGATTAAAGGAAGAGAAGAGCAAAGGAGTAGGAATGGGAAAGTGAATGTGAAACTGAAGTCTTAATAAAGTAGCAGAGCTAGTCTGGTACTAGACTGCTCTCCCTGGAGGCAGGAACAGAACTGAAGAGAGAAGGTGTCCCACATGCCAGACAAGAAGAGGAAGAAAATTAGTTCCTGCCTCCGTGATTGGACTGTGGGAATCACCCAAGATGTCCTCCGCCTCAGAGGGAGAAGTTTGCCTTTTTTTGTTTCAGCTGTACTAGACAATCTACTGAAGCTTGCTTCTTTACTCCAATAATATTGATTACCTTACTTCACATGAACTTAAGCAGATACATAACTCCACAGATCATGAAAGTTTTTATCAGAGTATGTTTTTTAAAGAAAAGAAAACAAAAACTGTTTATTATGAATTTCAGTTAGTGTTCCTATTTTTATTACTATATTTATTTACTGGTAAGGGTTTGAATCTGAGGAGATAGGCATCTTGAGCCTGAGGAGATGAGGGGGACTGTGTTTTAAATAACCAAATCAAATAATTAATAGAAACAGACTGGAAAAGTGGCCATTAAATTTAACATATTTGACATATTTGCCTTGTCTGTTCATTTGCATGTAAACTTTTCTTAATCTCCTTTCTGATATTTAGTATGTGTAAAATCAAAAATAGCTTTGTAGCTTTTATTAATAAATTTCTAGGCTGTTTTCATGTGAATGAGAACAAAGTTTTCCTAGCTTTCTGTTAATTTTGAATTTTTCAACATTCCTTTTGAAGCTTAAAGAAAATGTTACTATGCTGTGTTAACTCCCCCTCCTGACCTTCTTCTATTTTCCCCGTATGCTCTCTCTCTCTCTCTCTCTCTCTCTCTCTCTCTCTCTCTCTCTCACTCACTCACTCACTCTCACTCACACACACACACACACACACACACACACACACACACACACACACACCCCTGCTAACAAGGTAATAATTCATGCATCCGATGAAATGGACTCTGGGTCATCATAGGTTATGCCATATTAAATGCATTAGTCTTTAAAGTGCCACAAGATTGTTGTTTTAGCTGTAATCGACTACGACTGCAAACCTTAACATACTTCCTTCTAAGTCCCACTGATCTCAATGCAATTTACTTCTGAGTATAATTGTTAAAGATACTTGCACTGTGACATGCCTCCCCTTCTGGAATTCAATCAGATTCATAACTGTGAGAGAAAATGGAGCAATAGATTGTGACAATAACATGGGGATGGATTGTCTCTTGTAATCTTGATGGGCTTAGTAGCAGATCTATCATTCAGTCATGCAGGGGTAGATGATCATTAAATTCAAGCACTTCCTTGATCAAAAATAATTCAGTCCTCTGCCATGTATCTTGGTTAATTTCATTCAACTGAATGGTGATGCTTTCTTTTTTGTCTCTCTCATGTCTTGGTTCATCAAAAGAGACTGAAACAATGGATTTTATGGCATTGTTTATCCTCTACATTTCAGTGTAATATATTGTGAGATGCCACAAAGACAGTCATGACCACTACGATTTGCTCTAACACTGGGCGGGTGTCAACCAGCTTGATGCAAACACAGTAAGCCCTAATGACTACACACTGAATAACAGACAATCTGGCCAGGTGGCAACCCAAATCAGAGGCCAACTCAGTAAGAATAAGTCCTTTGATGCACACAATATTACTTCACCATGTTGACAATGAAACCCTACATCCCTAGCTATATACTAGACAGGACAACAGACTTTTTGGTAGGCTAAACTACTTCTTTGCCAGCATACTTTCATCTGATATGAACACTATGGTGGCCAATCACTGGAATGAGTTCAGTGCAATTTCTGACACATAACCACACCTATTAAACATATTGGGCACTAAAAAAAACACACACATCATTAGCAGTGCAATCCAAAACAGAGTTATGCACTTCTAAATCCATTGAAGTCAAAGGATTTAAAAGGTTGTAGCTCTGTTTTGGATACCACTGCAAAAAAAAAAAAACAACAACAACACTAAAACATTCATGGGATGAATTAGATGCATCAATTGTTTCTCTCTTTTTTTTTCTTGCTACTTTGTTTCCTCAGGGCCCTGGTAGCTAACTCTAATGTGCTATGAGGGCAAAAGGCAGCTGGAGAAAGATGCCTGCCTTGCATGTTACAAAGATTATTAGTGGGGCAGGGAAAATGCTCCTTAAGATTTATGCGCTCCAGGGTAGCACTCTCGCTATTTATGAGAGATTGTACACAGCTATTTACTATGCAATAAAAAGAAAGTAATTATCATCTGCATCATTTACTGCACTTGCTTCAGCTAAAATACGAAGCATTGAGATTTAGCAGTGACCTCTTGTCTATTTTGTGATAGGCATCAGTCTTTCCACCTTTTTGTGCTGTTTTCAGCTAAATTAGCATTTATTATTCCATATGCTATCTGTTTCCTGTCTCTCTCTTTAACTAACAGATTATGAAGCCCTAGAGGGGAGTGGAGAGGAGGGGATGACAATTTATAGAGGCAAGGTGGAATTCCCATGCATTCTTCTCCACGTTTTAAATAAACAGTAACTTGTTAAATATGATTTTAATTGTTGATTTTATGTAACTTTTTAAAATTTGAAAGCAGTGCAACTAAATAAGAAAATAAAACCCACATGGTTAATGAACAAATATTTTGCATCCTGTTCTCAGGAATTCTTTATGTTAAAAAAAACCCACACACACAGGAAAAGGTAGGCCATTCTTCCCATTTTCAAGATACAAGCTACAGAAACTATTTTGCTTCAGGTTTCCTGTCTTATCATCTAATTGGAAGTGTAGCAAGCAGCTAAAACAGATTAGTGAAAAAAATTATTCCTGTAAGTATTTTTGAAGTGTGAGATGGGGAAAAGGAAACAAATCTATTTTGCTTCTACCTTGTTATGATTGTTCTCACACATATGCAATCTGCTGTATTTAACACTGTATAGGCTACAGATATTATTGCATATTGTCTAGAGTTGTCCCGTGTAATGATAACATGCTCTTACACTATGTGGATATCCTACATTTCAAATGTACAAATGGAGGAACTGTAGATAATGAAGCACATGATTCAGTGCAACTCGAGTTTACTCTTTAATTCTGAGTTACTCATCCACAAACATATCTTGAGCTTGTACAACATTAAATATAATGGATGTATTAGCACAACCACAGAATTCCATAAATCGGGGGGGGGGGGGGAATCCTCAGAAATTCATGACAACTCTTCATGGTAATTGGAATATGTGGCAGACCTCCTCCATAGAAGTACCTGGAAGAAAAATCATGTTCTAGACGCATGGGTCACAGTCCTTGCAGGTTGACGAGCCACTATAGAGCTATATTTTTCTGTTGCTTTTTGGAAGAACATACTGCTAGTATGCATGAGAAAGAACCAAGTAGGGATCATGTCATACTCCTGGTTAGAGCGAGAGATCTCCAACTCTCCACCACTGCTGACCACGGCTCAAATGGAAAGTGGAAAGAAACTGGCAGGCAAAAAGGGGGGGGGGTGTAACTGGCATTCATTGCACGATGACACAATTTCCAGCTTGACCTGGAAATGATATCATCTGGGGCAATGCTGCAGCATTCACCCCAAACTCTATAGTTAGACCACTGGTTTGGGCAAATGCTAGAGTGACACCCCTGGCACAATGACACTGGTCATTCTGAAAGTGACCTCATTGTCAGGGACATCAATTGCCCACCCACTTACTCATAAGTTTCCACCTCCCCCATTTACTGCCCGTTGCAACCAGGTTCAAATCTTGCTCTTTTGAGCACAGATAAGTTTAAAGATAACCTGCTCCCACAAAAGCTCTCACTTGCCTTCTCTCTCCCTCTTTCCCTGCTTAGCACCATCAAGCTGAGACTCTGCCCACTGTCACCAGTCAGGTCTTCAGTGTTGTGCACGCAAACTTGCAGTGTAGAGAACCCCCTCCCTAAGAAACTGTTATCTTTTTCATTTGTGTGGTGGGGGAGAGGTTACATAAGTTCAGCTACCGAACACTGGATGACTGGGACTTGGAAGTAGCCAGGCCATGATCTCCCTATTGAGGAGAGAAGAAAGAGCCACAGCGAAATCTTTCAGGAAGAGGTCTCTGAACCTGACTATGCTGCCATTTTTCTCCATAAGATGCACCTCTATTGCCATCAAGTTTCCATTTCTGTTGCCTCCACCCTCCCTTTCCATTTACCTCCAAGTCTATCCTATTCTCTCTGCCAGGTCCAGAAAATTGAATTTCAGGCCTTCTTCACAACAAAGCCTAAAAAACCACAGTAAAGAATTAGAAACCAACTCACTCTGATACCATTACACTCCTTGGAAAGCAATGACAGCTTCAGCCTAGCACTTGAACTTTGAGATGACACTAATTAGGACCTCTCATTAATTAATCAGGGTACATTTAATACAAAGCACCTGGTCACTGTATCACCCAAGTCTGAGAATGAAGACTTCTGCCTGCTTTGTGTGACTATATAGTATATACTATTACTACTACTACTACTAGCAATAGTAATAACAACAACATACCACCCTTCAGGACAACTTAACGCCCACTCAGAGCAGTTTAAAAGTATGTTATTATTACCCCCAAATAATCACCCTGTGATGTGGGTGGGGCTGAGAGAGCTCCGAGAAGCTATGACTGACCCAAGGTCACCCAGCTAGCTTCAAGCAGAGGAGTGGGGAATCAAACCAAGTTCTCCAGATTAGAGCCCTGCTGCTCTTAACCACAACACAAATCTACCTTCCTGACTCCCCTAGTGTTCCCAAAAGGTTTCCTCTGCCACCTCAGATCTCTTCAGTTTAACTGGTATTACAGGAAGGTTTATAAATAAATAAGCATGATAGTTACAGAGTAGTATTTTGGTTTCAGAATAGGTTCATTAGCTCAGCAGTTTCAAAAAAACTAATATATTCACAGACCCAGTCTTAAAGACTTATTTTCCCTACAGTTCTTCACAAACCTCTCATCCACACAGACATAGATTTACTCAGGCTTATTCACTCTGCTTTCCTGACCTAGACAGAAGGAACTCTCTGAGATATATTGTCGAAGGCTTTCACGGCCAGAGAACGATGGTTGTTGTGGATTTCTGGGCTGTATAGCTGTGGTCTTGGCATTGTAGTTCCTGACGTTTCGCCAGCAGCTGTGGCTGGCATCTTCAGAGGTGTAGCACCAAAAGACAGAGATCTCTCAGTGTCACAGTGTGGAAAAGATGTTGGCAGGTCATTTATATCTACCCAGGAGGGGTGGGGTTGGGCTGAGTCATCCTGTAAGAGTTTCCCAGGGTGTGGAATGCTAATGGAGGGAGGCTTCACTGTACCTCCTCGGGATACAATGACGGTTCAGTTCCATTCACTCACTCTGCCATAAAGCTTGCTTGGTGACCTTGAGCCAGTCACACACTCTCAGCTTAACTTCCAGAGAAAACAAAAAATGTAAGAGAAGAATGTTGTAATCCACCTTGGGTCCCATTGGGGAGAAAAGTAGGATATAAATGAAGTAAATTAAGTGTGGGCTACAATATAACATGCTTGGTATAGGGAGCTGCTGATCTTACCCATTTGCTGGGTGACAGGTTGACACTTCCAAAAGGCTTAACTTAGATGAGGGCAGCTGTTGCAGTGTGGCATATCAAAAGAGGCAGTTGTTTAGATTTGTGAGTAGTCCCTAAAGAGCTTTGTAGATAATATTCAATACTTCACTTGAACCCATGAACTAATTCACAGCATTGCCAAGCAAATGTCTTGAACTTCCAGGAGACTTTTGGAGACAGAGCATGTGGGAAAAGATGTTGTATAGTGCATGCTGCCATTTGCAGCTGAAAACCAGGAAGTGACATTAAGAATCCCTCCAAACTCTATGGTAAAAATCATTCAACACAGAGCGGGACCACAAGTGACGCCTGACACAAGTTGGACACTTGCCAGCTTCCCTCAAATTTTGATGGGAAATGTAGGCAGCTTGGCAGAATGTTGGACAAGTGACAGTTGAAAAGTCCATGGGACAGCAGTCAGAGAGTCAAGCTGCAAGACCAGGATGCCTACATTTCCCATCAAAACTTGAGGGAAGCTGACTAGTGTCCAACCTGTGTCAGGCGTCACTTGTGGTCCCGCTCACAGTGACATCACTTCCAAGTTTTGACCCACTTTTCTGTTGATCACAGGCAAGGAATGGAAAAGTATGGCTGG
Organism: Eublepharis macularius; assembly: GCF_028583425.1. Taxonomy (NCBI): domain Eukaryota; kingdom Metazoa; phylum Chordata; class Lepidosauria; order Squamata; family Eublepharidae; genus Eublepharis; species Eublepharis macularius. The sequence goes on from NC_072795.1 coordinate 72,514,715, forward strand.
GAGATTGCCTGCAATAAGTGGGCAACTGGCAAACCTACTAATTGGTAACAGAGTGATTGCAGAACAGGTCTGTTCAAGAGGAAGCAATGGTATGGTATTCCTATTCATTTGTCCACCAGAATTGCCTTGCTGTTTGTTCCTGTTCCTATGTTTGAAATGATTACCAGCCTAGTAGCTTTTGATATAGATCAATTTAAAACACATATTGTAGTGTACTGGGAGCTTCACGCAAAGAGGCTTTCGTAGCAAGGTTCCATACAGCTGCATTCCAATTGGCCGTGCTGTTGAGCCAGCCAATCAGGACTCCCCTACAGACTAATGAACTAGCAAATAGGGTTTCTGGATACCAGGTGTTTGCTATTGGTTGAGTTTTATTGTGGGCATGTTCTGGAGGGGGAGTTGAGTGTTCTATAACTGCTGTTTTGATGTTTGTGCTTTGAATGGTGATGTTCCTGTTAATAAAAGAGTTATTGGAAATCACTTGAACTGTTGTACCCACTACATAAGACATATTAGAAGCTATCCTACTCATCTGCAAATTATACACCTATCTTCCATATCCTATGAGAATAAAACTTTTCCATCTATCCTTACAGACAAAATAAGGGGCCTTAAAAATGTGAATAAAAAAAAAAACAGCACAGCATGCTGTCTCAAGCTGTTGTTGCCTGTCATGTGGTAATGAGCTTACCTTTCCAATGGCAATTCAGGTTACTTAAATCACTGTTTCTATTGCAATCTGTCCATCACAAAGAGGCATTCCTGAGACAGTGTCAACATCATTTGGCTGTGAGCAGTGCAGCTTGGGGAGGAAAAGAAAGTGGTGAACAGAGTAAGAGCTGTTATAATAAAGGAGGGAAGGAAAAGAGCAAACAGTAGTCCAGCAGGGAAAATGAACCGAGCATAGCTGCCAAATCTAGTGGAAGAATTTGCTGGCTTTACTGTGAAGAAAATAATTGAGGAACTCCCCGCCCCTCCCATCCATATTGTTTTAAAGAAAAGAGACTGTGGTCAAAGACTTGAAATATGCATTTGAAGGCCTGCAATAAAAGCAAACTGATAAACGTTTCCACATCTTCCGAAATATGAGTTTTCACTATGAAATTCACACGGTGAAAGTCTGGATGGATGCTTACAGAGAGCTAGATCATTATGTTTAAGGAAGAAGTTACTGGGGATTCCTCACATTGCAGTATAATCCTTCTTTAGAAACTAACGCCCTTTTGTGCCATCTCATGAAACCTAGTATGTATCTCCTTGTTTTACAATTATTCTGTTTTCACAGAGTAAAAAGAGGGCTCTATTCATACACAAAAATTGCTACGGCAGTAAGTATTACTGTGAACACACAATTGTTTTTAAAATTTTAGTGTTTGATCCAAGTTTTGAACTACTGCAAAGTATTGGCCAATTTCACTCCACCCAATTAACATTTCTAGACTGTGGACCACATGAATCCACTTTCCTCTGTGCGGCTATTCAAACAGTGTAGAAATGAATACTTGAAGGGGGAGACATCTGCTGGCTTTCAATAGTTGAGCAGAACTTCTACACAAAGGCCTAAATGTACACATCCCAACAGGTACAGACTCTGTAGACTACAAAAATATAGGGTGCAGACAGCACTTCAGATCATTCCCCCAACTGAACATATGCGCATAAGCTGCTGCGTGCACATTTTGATCAATGAACAGAGACTGTGAGCAGCCCAGCAGGTATGATCCCATTCATCCCCTCTACACTTTCCTTTCCATGCTATACCTGCACAAAGTTTTCATCTTTAGCCTTTTTTTGTCCTCCTCTCTAGTTTACTGTCTCCATGCTTCATTATTTCCTGTGGCTCTTCATTTCTATCTGTTTCCAGGTCTCCTTCATCCAGCGTTTTGCTTTCTTGTATAAGGAAAGCATCTCTTTGTGCACACAATGAATCTTCTATGGGTATTGGTAACAAGATATTGTGTACATACTAAAAGCTGCAGTGCATGTTTGTGCTATAGTATTGAAGGATCTGTAGTGGATTGAAAAGCTGGAGAAAGTAAGGAGGTGATTGAGTTAAAGTTTTTAACAATGTGGCATACTTTGTGGATAGACCTTACAGCATACTTTATGAGAATGCTATCATATTTGTGCCAGGATGCGCAGGCATATCCCGAATGCAAACTACAGAATTTAAAATGAACATACATTTTAAATGTATCAAGTCCAACCTCTAACAATGACCTTACACCTCAAAAAAATTAGCTGCAAGACACAGGACACAATTTCAAGTATACATACTTGGAATCACAATTGCAGTTTTAACTTGCCCCTATTTAACAGACATCCTTCTCACTGATGGACCTGGAAATTAACTTGAGCAGTGTAATGATTTCAAGTAAATGTGTGCATGTGTCTTTAAATGCTTGGTTTGAGCTAGGTGAAGAGTGGAGGTGAGAGAGGGATGAGTGAGTGATATGATTGGTTGATGACTGAGAGTCTGGGTGGAGTGAATGCAGTTTAGACTGAGAGTGAAGAGAGAAAAGTTTCAGTCAGAAGAAAGCAGGCTAGCTGTGTGCTGCCTAAGTATGTTGAAGTGTTTATGAGAGAAATATAACCTGTGTGGAACCTGAACTGAGCATGTTTGTGAAAGGACACTCAGTTAGAGAAAGAGAGGCCAGCTGTGTGCTGCCTGAGCAGGTTTAATATTTCTGTGAATGAGAGTCAGAAGAAAGCAGGCTAGCTGTGTGCTGTCTGAGTATATTTAAGCATTTCTGTGAGAGAAATATTGAGTTAGAGAAAGAGGCTAACTGTGTGTGAAGCCTTAGAAGAGATCTGTGTGAATGAGAGTAAATGAAGTAACTTTAAGAACCGATAACTACATTTATGAAACCGATACGCTTCTTGACTAAATAAAAGTTTATTTTGTTTTGTTATATCCCAGAGTAGCTGTCATTGCTATATCCCATTCTTATCCTCAGGGCCACATAGAACCATGAAGGAGCCTGACTCTTAGGAATGTTACCAAAAGGAAAACTTAAATAAAATAAATTGGAATATAATATTCCTGGTGGCAGCAAACTACCCAGGGGGTGTTAAGGGAAAGATTAAAAGAAAAATCTACCTCAAAGAAAGTAAAGGTCATAACAAGCAGCTTCATACATAATTTGTAATTTGATGGACTACCATTTACTTTGTTAATTCATTTGTGAAAACAGAACATTTGACGGGTACATACACAGTTGTGCAAACAAAAGTGCTTTAAGTGGGGCTTGTTTCCAGGAAATATGTTTTAGAAGTGGAGTGTTAAGAATATAAATTCCAGCACAATAACATTGCAGATCTAAGCAGACTTACATCCTTCTTAGTCATTTGACTACAATACACTTAAAAGGGTATGACTGCATTTAGGATTGCACCTGCACATTACTTACATATGACTCTGCTTCAGTGGACTGGGAACAGGCAGAATGGCCTGGTTCCTACTGGTATTGGGATGCCACAAGACCCAGGAGCCAAAGAGTGGGTGCAGAGGGCTGGGAGGCAGCAGGGTGCTTACCTCCCATATGTGCATGTGGGAACACTCCCATTACACCAGAAAATGACATTATTGTCCAGCACAAGGGAGGAGCCACAGGGTGCATTTAAGCCCAGTTCAGTCAAAAATACCTCTAAATGAGTGATTTTTACTGATATGGGCTTGCCCACATATGGGCTTGCAGCTCCCCCATCGCGCTGGAAAATGATGGTGTTTTCCAGTGTGACTAGGAAGCATGCATTCTCATGCCCCCCTCCCAGTGCCTTTCCCCCCCTCCCAGCCAGGTGAGTGGGGGAGGGGAGCTGCAGGTGGGGGTGGGGAGATGGCAAACATAACTGTTTTATATGCAAAAAACAAGCACATTCAAGCACATTTATAGTGATTTGTCTCTAGATCTAAATCTATGTGGCCTGGGAGTAGGACAAACTGAGTTCATGGCTGAACTATTCAGAATATGCACAAGTGTACTGGATTTTAGCCCCATTTGGACAACCTCAAGGTTATTTTCTAGTCTCTTATGCAGTCCAGCAGTCCACCTGCTGAATTCTATGTCAGTAACCAGTCATATAAACATCTTCACTCAATATCTATCTTCATCCTACAGTCTGAATGTAACCAAGGCAACATTGCCTTCCTGAGGATACAGGCAGTTTGGAACAAAAAAAACATTAACTATCCCAGCATATCAGCAGCAATCTCTATCCAATCTCACTTTCACAACTCAGAGCAACCTGCTGAAATATCACTATGTCACACCATAATACTGATGTAGTGGATGTTTTCTTATTCCTAAAAAACACATTGATAACCACTCTACCAAAATCCCTTCAAATTGGTACACCACCATCCTCTATAGCTTAGAGCTTCTGCTCTAGCTTTTCTCTATGCAATAGCACCAACATGGGGACATAGTATAGAAAGCAACCCACTACAACACCACACATGTTGTAGCATAGTGGATAAGTGGTTGGGATGTGAATCAGCACTCTGCTGGTTGGGCTGTGAATCAGCACTCTGCTAGTTCTAATCCCACTGCTGCCATGATGAGCTCAGTAGGTGGCCACAGAAACTGGGGAAATCCCTAGACTACCAAGGGCACAGCTACTGGAAGTGAAGCCACTTTGTCATCACCCCCCCCCCCATTTTCTCTGGCTGTGAGAGTGAGCAGAATGGGGGAGAGCCAGTGGGGGCAAGAAGCAACTTGGCAAGCCTATTGTGAGGCCATGTTCTCTCCTGCATTAACTGAAAAGAGGATTTCATATAATACAAGGGGATTAGGTACAATCGAAATCAGACCAGACAAATCAAGTACTCAGAAACATACAACACATGATTATCTGATGCAGATCTACCCATGAGTAGAGTTTTATGCCTTTAATCAAAGAGAGATTTGAAATTATTATTTTTCATCTTATCACAGGACAATGTGCCTTTGGTCTAGAGATAACATGTTGCACTACCTTGAATATATTTCAAGTAATGATATATTTAAGTCTGTTTGCAAGCCTGAGTTAAAACTCTGCTGAAGGCAAATTACATTTCCAGGTCAAATCCCTGCGGTCAACCCCCTCTGCAATAATAGTATGATCTTGGCAATAAATGTTATCATTATCACTACTAAAAGATACCTATGTATAAATTAAACCAAGATAAGTCTCCTACCCCACCACACTTCTATTTTAAAAAAAAAGTCCTTTGGCATTCACTTGAGCATAAAATTGAATTAAAGTCACCTGTCTTCATGTCCTTCTATGTGCTCCAGAAATAAATGAAATTCTGGCAAGTATGTTTACTGGCAAGATTTTATTCTTAAATTAAATTAAGAATATTGTCCTAAAATGTAGCAATTTTGTTTGTTTATTTTTCTAAAGTATAGTCCTATGTATCCTTACATGGAAAAATGTAGGGCTATTTGCAAATATGTATATAAGAATTAAACCAGTTATGGATTGGTACAAACAAATATAACCAACATAGACAAACTCTGATACAGAATGGGTGGAAATAAATATTCAGTTAGGCCAAGATAAATATCACAATACCTCATGAGCGGCCATTTCAAGCATGCTATAGTAAAGACTGCGAAGTAAATAATTCAATTCCCCAGTCTCCATTTTTAGTATAACACTGAAATTCTGATTCAACAAAATGTCATTCAATAAAGTGTCAAAAAGAAGACAACAACAAAAAAGAAGGAACAAGAGATCCGTTCCAAAAGATCGGAGAAATCAAAGGGAAATTCAAGCCATGGCTTGGGATGCTGAAAGATCAACACGGAAATATAGCATCTGATCAGGACAAAGTAAAGGAAAGATGGAAATACACCGAAGAACTATACAAAAGAGATGGAAGGATGACAGATACTTTCATCAAAGAATCCTTTGATGAAGAACCAGAAATCCTAGAAAGTGAAGTAAAAGCTGCACTCAAAGCAATTGGGAGAAACAAAGCACCTGGAGTAGATGGAATACCAATAAAGTTATTTCAAGCTACAGAAATGGAGTCTATCAAAATCTTAACAAGAATCTGTCAACAGATATGGAAAACAAAACAATAGCCCATAGACTGGAAATGCTCAGTCTACATCCCAATTCCTAAAAAAGGGAATGTCAAAGTGTGCATCAACTATCGGACTATCACATTAATTTCCCACGCAAGCAAAGCAATGCTCAAAATTCTACAGCAAAGACTCTTACCATATATGGAACGAGAAATGCCAGATGTTTAAGCTGGATTCAGAAAAGAGGCACCAGAGACCACACTGCAAATTTTCAATGGCTAATGGAATATACCAGGGAATTTCAGAAGAAAATCAGCCTCTGTTTTATGGATTACAGGAAAGCTTTTGACTGTGTGGATCATGAAAAGCTATGGAGAGTCTTAAAAGAAATGGAGATGCCACAATATCTGATTGTTTTGATGCGCAACCTGTACTCTGGACAAGAGGCTACTGTCAGGATAGACTATGGAGAAACAGAATGGTTTCCAGTTGGGACGGATGTCACACAAGGATGCATATTATCTTTCTACCTGTTCAACCTCTATGTAGAGTATGTTAACTTAACTTTATTCATTGTGAGGTGTAGGAGGGGGCCAATTAGGAAGGCTGCTGCAGAGAGAGGATTATTTGGTTTTCCCAAGTACATCACTGTCACTTTCAGCCTGAGGCCATGTGGGTGGGATCCATTTTATGCAACTGTGCCTACTTGCCATTGCCTTGCACTTGTGACTGGGCAGTGCTTGGTTCTATGTAGAGTATATCATAAGGAAAGTTGGATTAGATCTAAAAGAAGATGGAGTGAAAACTGGTGGAAGGAACTGAAATATGACGATGACACCATGTTACTGGCAGAAAACAGTGAAGACTTGAAACAACTACTGATGAAGGTTAAAGGAGAAAGCACCAAAGCAAGATTACAGCTGAACATCAAGAAGAAAAAAGTAATGACTATTGAGGAATTACACAATTTTAAAGTCGACAATGAAGAAATTGAAATTGTTCAAGGTTTTCTATTCCTTGGCTCAATCATCAACCAAAGGCAAGATTCTCTAGAAAAGTCACTAATGCTAGGAAAAGTGGAAGGCAGAAGGAAAAGGGGAAGACCTAAAATGAGATGGCTTGACTCAATAAAAGAAGCCATGTCCTCCAGTTTGCAGGATCCTAGTAAGTCTGTTAATGATCAGATGTTTTGGAGGTCTGTCTTCCATACGGTCGCCATAGGTCGGAGGCGATTTGACGGCACATAACATATACAAAATGTCATAAATAAACATATCTTGAAATGTACACATATTCCTGGTTGATACAAAGCAATATTTAGGATATTCAGCAATATTCAGGCATTGATGCATGCCATCCATTTCAACCGATTACTAGCAGAATTTTATCAAGATTATTTGAATCAAGGATTCAAGGAAACATGGAAGTAGAAGAGGGTGACAGGTTGAAAGTAAAAGAGCTGGTTTGGGAATCAAATGCTATGGAAAGTAGTCCTTCTGTAAGCACGAATTTTCCAAGCATCGTATAGTTGGGAGACAAAATTACTGATAAAATGTATTTAGAATCATGTAGATAATCTGAATTTTTAAAAAAAGTTTTATCAAAAGCTAATCCATATAACCAGTGAAAATGTGATAACTTTCATCTTGCTGTCCTAATAGCATATTTATTTTGAAGTTAAGAAAGCCAGCTCCAGTTATCAAATGAATAAGTGAAGCTGTTATGTATTTATTCCCACTCATGGCCAGGGGGAACATATGGAACAGACCTATAGAAACCAAAAATCTCTTTAACTGTTTTAAAGCAATGCATTACCTACTAAACCACAAGGCTGTGTGAAGAATGATCAGTGTCTCCAATGATCATTCAGTTCAAGTATCTCTGATTGGAAAGAGGTTAGAACTAGTTTTTTTTATTCCGGGATTTGGTGAAAACCTTGTACCCCAGCAAATGATCATTCAATGTAATAATTTAAGAGTGTGCCACAGAGATCAGTTCCCCTGAACAAAATGGCTGGTTTGGAAGATGAACACTATGGCATTATACCCAGCTGAGGTCCCTCCTCTTCCCAAACCTCATCCTCTCCAGGGTCTGCCCCTCCCCCAATTCTGCAAGAATTTCCTAATCTGTGGAGCTGGCAACCCTTCTTTCGCAGGCCAAGCCAGCCAACATGGGTGGGGATGCTGAGCTTGCAGTGGAGGGGTAGTGATACCTGGCAGTGAGTAGTTCAGGTACCGAGTTCACACAAATGGTAACAAAGTCCTAGGGCAAATCCGTTCATCAAGGTTGAGGGGTTCAGAGGGTCAGATGCCGGTAAGTTCACATAGTCAAGTGAGAGTGAGGTCAACACGGTCCAGAGATCAGGCAAGGTGCAGGTAGCGGTCACAGCGTCAAGAATTTAGACTTGCTTCCATGTCCTGCAGGTCTCCTGGGCTGCTCTTTATAGTTGTGTGCTGATCATAGCCAGCTGCATGAGAGCCATCCTTGCTCTACTCAGCATCACTCTCCAGGAGCCACTGGCATTGACTCAGGAGGTAAGTCCTTCATCACCTTCTCCTGTAGGTTCATCCTCTGCTGCTGCCTACGGTGTTCCCTGGGTGGAGATGAACTAGGAGAGGGAACAGTCCCTAGCCAGGCTTCACCAGTGGCACTGGGGCCTGAGGATGTAGGTGTTTCCACCGCTGCCAGTGCGAAAGATTTATGTGATCTGAAGAGAAACCACTGCTGCCAGTGACTCTGATCAATTGGCAGCTGTTCTCTGTGATTGCTGGTGTCACCTGTATCAAAGTTGCTTGCCTGGGATATCTCTCCGAGTAGTCCAAGGCTACACAAGGATCCTCTCCTTCTGAGGAGTCCTCCTGGCCCATACTAAGCTCCTCTGCAGCTGAATAGCCCTCACTAGAACTCAGCTCTGGTGCGGGGTCTGGCTGGCCCCTGACACCTACAGACTTAATTAAACCATCTAATTCATTTTCGATAAAGATGTGATTTTGGACATCTCTGCGCATACCAAAGAGAATTGTTGCAGACTCTATTCTGTTTGTTCTAAGATTCATTTGGACATATAGCCATTGATTCATAAGTTATTCTTCTCAAGGCTGAAAACTGTAAGCTAGACGAGTGAAAAAATGCATATTTGCAGATTTTTACAAGAACCTAAAAGCAAACTCTCAGCATCCTAAACAACCATTTAAAGTTAAAATCCACAACAAAACTTTATCTCTGATGATGTACTTTCTCTTCTTGTGGTTCTTTTAAATACTGAATTGTAACTATATATTGAAACAGAATCTCTTCTTCCTTGGTAGAGGAAATCAAATCCAAGACCTTAATGTGGACCAATTCCAAACCTGTCTTCCTCTTATTATCAATTTAATTTCCAACTTAAAACATATCCATGAATAATTTTCTTTACATTCATTTGTTCAGGGAAGATATAATGGCTGCTACCACTAGTCTATAAACATTCTAGGTCTAACAGCGCAATACTAACAGAGTTACACCCTTGTAAATCTATGAGTTTAAAAGTAGATTTAAGACGACATTGCAAATATCTCACTCCAGTTTACCTAGACAAAGAGTCACTTGTCTGAAAGTCTTTCCATGTCAAAATCACATCTTATGTGAAAAGCCTACATGAAAGCAACCTATTTTATCTTTTGGTGTTTTTTTATGTGGTATACCATGACAACGGGTACTTTCAAACATTGATAAGCAGGGAAGACCTAAAGTAGAGAAGGGTTCCATCCTTAAGAGTTTAAAAACTAAAGTGTTTCTGTACTTCCAAAGCATTCAGTTGGACTTAATTCAGCTACAGTTACTTGCCACATGAATGAGCCCCAAACCCCATGAAAATATTTCTTGCATGTTAGGCCTAATACACTCAGTATGCATGATTGACTTCTCTATATACTTCTTTTTGTGCTGTTCATTCCTGATTTAACAGACCTGTTCATAACATAAAATTATGTACAACTGGGCTTCAAAATATAAGAGACATTAAGAAATAATCTGTCCGATGCTTGTTGGTGAACTACCTAGTTTTGGTGGCAAATGGTTCTTTATCAATGGTTTGGAGTAGAGGTGGGCACGAACTGAAATACGAACCAAAATTCATAACGATCTGGGCCAGTTCATGGTTTGCAAACCAGCAGATCGTCAAAGCTTATTTCTGATGAACTGCCACAAACTTTAGGCTCGTTCGTTTGATTCATTTTTCTGTTCGTCTCTGCAGACGGCCTGGCACTGATCAATCAGTTTCCTAGGCAACAGGGGGATGGGCTTTCTATAGCCCTAGAAATTGCCTTCTGCTGCCCCAATAGTGACGTTTTCATGAAGCAAACAAACCAGTTCATAAACTGGGGCAAGTTCATGAAAGTTCATGGTTCATGAAACACGATGAACCACAAACCTCACAGTTCGTTATTTTCTGGTTCATGCCCACCTCTAGCTTGGGGTTCAGGTCTAGGGGTGCCACGTCCCTCTGTCCTCCCAGTGGGAGGTGGAGGACCTGGGACTTACCTTTCCCCTCTTCTTCCTCCGGGATGTGATATCATCGCGCAGGCTGCAGCAGCCCTCCAGAGCGCTCCTGCACTCCGCAGGGAGCTGAATTGGGCTGAATCAGGCCTGAATCAGGCCAGCAGGGGACCCAGCAGGGGCCTGAATTGGGCCCAGCGGGGGACTGGCTAGCCTATTCAGGTCTCCAAATACCAGCAAGTTCTTCATGCATCTAAACTACCACTGTGAGATTGTTGAAATAGAGTTTATTTGCAAATTTGGAACAATGGATCCCCCAGGGCTCAATCAGGAATTGGATTTTTCTCACATTACTAGTGTTCATTTTCTGTACTTTGCACCTTTGCTCGATCAAGCTAATTCCAACATGTATTATTATAGCTAGCTTCCTGACACTCTAAGTTACAGTACCCCTCCCATCCTTTGCTTGGATTATAAAGACTTCTTCCTTTTTCCATTCTTCATATATGACGAAGGGAGTTTTGACTCTCAAAAGCTCGTATCTTGGAAATATAGTTGGTCAATAAGGTGCTATTGGACCCAGGTATTGCTCAGTGAGAAAGGCAGACTATAAATAACATTATTTTTTATTATTAACAACAAAAAGAAAAACCAATTGTTTAACTTAACTCAGAGAGACTCTCTCTTGCAGGTTGTGTTCATTGTTATACCCATGAGTTTGGTTATATAAAACATTGCTTGATTGCTTGCCATTCAATTTATATACAGCAATTCAGGACAACTTAACACCCACTCAGAGCAGTTTACAAAGTGTGTTATTATTATCCTCATGACAATCACCCTGTAAAGTGAGTGGGACTAAGAAAGTTCCAAGAAGCTGTGACTGACTCAAGGTCACCCAGCTGGCTTCAAGTAGAGGAGTGCGGAATCAAACCCAGTTCTCCAGATTAGAGTTCTGCCACTCTTAACTAGAGATGGGCACGAACTAGGGAAAAAATAAATCGTGCGGATCATGGTTCTTCGCATTTCACGAACCACGAACTTTCATGAACTTGCCCTGTTTCACGAACCAATCTGTTTGGTTCATGAAAATTTCACATTCAGGTCAGCAAATCATCACTTCCGGGTCAGCAGAAGGCCACTTCTGGGCCAGCAGAAGGTCTGCAGGAAGTCCATCACCTGTTCCCTAGGAAACTGATTGATCAGCGCCAGGCTGTTTGCAGTGAAGAACCAAAAAAGTTTGTGGCGGTTCATCAGAAATGGGCTCTGACGAACCGCTGGTTCACGAACCACGAACCAGCCCGGTTCATCACGAACTTTGGTTCGTATTTCGGTTAATGCCCATCTCTACTCTTAACCACTATGGTGGAGGGATTTCAGCTTAAAACATTCTAAATTAAAGTCTTGCAAGATTTATTCCACAAGTGGACAAATACCTCTTGAAGTTCCCAGCATTTGCTATCAAAAAGCACACTGCCTCTGAAAATATATATACTTTATTAAAGGAAGTTAATAAACTATATATATTTTCAGAGGCAGTGTACTTTCAGAGGCAATAATGTAAACCACTCTAGGTCCCAATGGAGACCTAGAGTGGTTTACATCATTCTCCTCTCCTCCATTTTATTCTCATAACAACCCTAACTGAAGTTAGTCTGAGAATATGAGACTGGCCTAAGGTAACCCAGCAAGCTTCCATGGCAGACTAGGACCAGTGATGGATAGACTGTTTTTTTACCATTATTAGTCACATCCATTCTAAGCTAAGCACTTGAAGTCCCATTCAGTGGTACAAACATTAAATGCTATCATTTTTTACAAATTCTGCTCATCATAGGCAGTACTGAAAAGATGGACTTCTCATCTGCTACCAACATTTACCACTACATATCCGGATGAGCTGGCTAAAGAAAACCTCTTCAATACTGTGGATCCCATGACTACACAGCATAAAGTCAGCTATCCATGGGTTACTTTTTCAAAGTCAGTTGATCAGTTCAAGGCTTGAACCCATGTTCCCCAGATAAAAGGCCCATATTTCCATAAAGGACCACATATTTATCTTCTTGGTTTCATCCCAAACTGGTTCTCCACAAGCTTGTGAATCATCTGTCTTTCATTTCTTATTGTCAGCACAGGGCTATCCTTGAAAACATATATATTTCCAATATTTCTTATTATGAAAACCATATATTTTAAAAAGCTATCTGAGTAACAGTGGGAAATACAGCTAGAGATGGATCATGATACAGGCAGAATTATGGCAGCCATTTGGTTTGGCTCTAGAACATGAAAAGCTTTTCTGTTTGTCAGAAAAAGAGTTTATTTCAAGGCTAGTGCAGTTTGTGTTGGCTTATCTCAAGTGAATGCCTTCTCAGTATAGGATTTTGTTTTGTATCGATAGGGAGTATATGAGGGATTTTGTAAGTATATAGAATAGCAGAATGTGACCTTAATGTGAAAAAGGTAAAGGGAAAACATTTGGGAACATTATTTTGTGTTTGATGGCACTGTAGCTTTTATATCCACTGCTGCAACTTTTTCACTTTAACTCCAAAGGGGCAAGACTACATTAATTTTGATGAAGGTTTCTGTAAAGCCACAGCACATACCAGCCAAACGGAAGAGAGAATCACGGTAGTATAGGCAAAGGTAAAGAAACAATAGCTGTGACAAACTAACTACCTCAAATTTAGTAAAATTACAGTATCAATCAAAAGACAAAGTCAAACATGTATAAAGCTCATTTTTTTATATATAACAATCTATACTTGTAAAGGTGGAGTGGTATATTCAAAAGTAACAATCAGGTTACAACTTAAAGGCAAGCATCAGAATAATTATGGTCACAGCTTTAACATAACTTGTGCTTTGGTATCTGGAGTGGTATTGTTTACATTTCATTGTTATATTGCATATAACTCAGGTTCTCATATAACAGGCACAAGCACTTTATATATACATATAGAAATGATTTTGGAGTATGTTTACATAGCACTTCACACTTTAACTTTTGGTTGAGTTAAAGCTGTGACCGTAATTATTCTGATGCTTGCCTTTAAATTGTAGATTGTTACTTCTGAATATACCACTCCACCTTTACATGCATAGATTGTTATATATATATATATATATATTTAAAAAATGAGATTTATTTGACTTTGTCTTTTGATTCACATTGAATTTTACTAAATTTGAGGTAGTTAGTCACAGCACATACCAGAGCAGCATAGACTGGTAAAACTGAAATACACAGAAGATCCCTGAATGTACTTCATATGTGGTCACTACTTCTCCCACACTCTGATAGCTTCCTGTCTAACTTAAAACAAGGCCGTCTTCTATTGTCACTAGGTTGGAACATTTGCTTCCTTCTTCTAAGCGAATTACCTTCCACTGAAAGAAGACTCCTTCCACTGGTGGTAGGTTTCCTTCCTTGAACAGAACTCTTTCTCCAATGAAAAGGTTCTTCCTCCAGTGGAAGATTGATCACCTACCAAAAGTGGGTCCTTTGACTGAATCCAGGGTCCTGTGTTTCCAGTAACTGCTCGTGTTGCTTTTAAAATTAACAACAGTGTAAAAACACCATGTTGGAATATTCTTATGGCTGATTTTGACACCATAGCGTTAAGGGATGCCTGGCATGTGTGAATGCATCATGGAGACCAATTACTACAGAGGGAGCTTTCAAACCAATCTAAATGGCATGTTTTTAAATATAGTCAGTGTACATGGTAGAGCATGTTTATACTTTCTTTGCACTCTGACATTTGTTAGAGAAATTCTCTTCAATACAGCAAACACAAGAAAACATAGTATATACAAATCTGGAGATTCACACAATTAAAGAATTCAGCATTCAGGTCTTACACTTGAGAATGAATAAACTTTATAGGGATGTAGATATAAATTCCCAGACAGCAAAAGCTCAGTGTTTCTAAACAAAATGTTCTTACATCAAGGAATAAAGTTGTGTCATTGTTCCATTATTCACCTTGCCTTTTCAGTAACGACAACAAAGGATTTCATTACACCATCTTATCTCTAAACTGCTTTATAATACGAGCTTCTCTTCTGAACTCAATTTATTGGCCTAATTATTTAGAAAAATAACTACAATCATTTTTCAGATACAGCATTTGGAAGGGGAGGTCTCTCTCTTGGGCTGACGCAGATATAAGAAAAATAATGTTCCCATTTCCCAAACTTTTCCAGCAATTGCTTTGCTGTTCCACATTTGCTGTTCCGCATATACTAAACAATTGTTTAGTATACGAGCTTCTTGTATACTAAACAATTGTTTAGTATAATGGGTCTTTGGGGGAAACACTATACATGCCCCATGTCCACCAACCGATTTCCAATCAGCTAAGAGTTTAGATGTCATGATTGATATATGTGTGTGTGTGTCTGTATTAATGACATATGCAGTGACATGCATGTTAAGAAAACACGGAACATGCCAAGATACACTATTTCTTCCAACAGTTACAGAGGAAATATTATTTTGATTCTCTTCCCTATTAAAAAAGTGAGAGTTGCTTTATTTTATTGAGGAATTTATATCTTACCTTTCCACCAGTGGTCTCCAAGAGGCTATTTAGATCTTTCTATAGACATAATATTTATGATGCCCATCTCTTTTGACATCTAAATTAAAACACATAGCAAGGTGTTTTATTATCATTTCTTTCCTACTTAAGGGACAGAGCAGGGTTTATCCAATAAATAGCAGAAGCTTTTTTACAGCTGTGGAATTTTCCATAGGTAGATAACCTTTTCCCACAAGTAGATAATCTACCTTATGAGAAAGTTATCTTCATCCAAAGACATCTGTCTAATCTGAATACCTTATTGTTCAAAGAACCCCTCAACTTAGGCTCTCTGTCTAATTCTCCTTTTAGTTTCAAAAACATTTTAAGCAAGCCCAAGATTAATTTAGCCTCAAATTTCCATGCTATGTTTGTTTTTTCAGAAGAAAGTCTCATGGAGTTCAATGGGGCTTAGTTCCAAGTAAGTAGGCTAGAATAGCAGCCTGATAACCATAGAAAGACGACAGGAAAATAAAACTTTGGTATTGCCAGACATCATCAAATACTTAGTAGCCCCCCACTTTCCCATAATACGTCAGAAATATAACACTGATATCAAGCCTTCAGCCTTCTGGGTGCAAAAGTCCTATTCCCCACCCCCAGAACATGGACTTACCTCATTGCAAGTCTGCATATGTTACTAACACCCTTATGGAAGAGGCTGATTCCTCTTGCTTCTCTACCTGCCTTGCACAGGAGGCCAGGATGTTCCGTTACCTATTTTCCTGGCCTCAGGTAGTATCCGTTGCCACTTTTTGCCCTTCTGTGGCAAGAGAGGAGTTCCATTTATTCAGGAGCCCTACTGCTGGGTATTTTTGCCATCCCTCCAACTGATGCCTCTCCAATTCTCCCTTACACAATTATTCTGCCCTATGCCTCCAGTGTCATCCTCCCCTAGGGATCCCATTCCCCCAGTGGGGATGGGGTATTCCCTGCTTTCACCCTCCACCACCACCCACCACTTACCTGGCCAGCAAGGGAGAAGGGCACTGGAGCAGGCCTCCCAGATGCACTCCTGGGAGAGACGTCACTGCGCTGCCCCAAGAGCACATGCATACTTTGCAGCAGGCCAATTTGGGCCACAAATGGGCTGAATTGGGCCCATTTGAGGCCGAACTCAGCCCACTGTGAAGTGTGTGCATGCTCCTGCAGCTGCGCAATGATATCACCCAGAAGTGATGTCATTGCATGAGCGCAGGACCATGGGCACGAATGCTGCAGCCACAAACGATGTACACACCAGGTCCCCAGCCTCCCGCTGGGACAGTAAAGGGACCTGGCAACCATACCCTCTCCCGTTACTTCTGTGGCTGGTCAGTCACCTTCTGGTTACCAAAGGGCATTCCCTGTTGCCCCTACAAGGCCCCCGCAGGAATAGTACCACATACCTTATTAAAACTGTACATGGAGGTATCTTCCGCTTACAACGAGTTCCTAAATCATGGTTTCACTGCCATTACATGTAAACTGCCTTTTACTGAATGAGATTACAACAGTACAAAATGAGATTCAGAAGAACTGTGAGGCATGACTCGACTTAACATCACCAAATTTTAAAACATGAGAACATTTTCAATAATCAAGAAAGCAGGCTATAAACTAATATAAAACCCATCATACAGAAAACCATATAACAGGTTGTATCCAATTGGCTCATAAACACATCCATCTATAGAAAAGCCTCTTTCATTAGGGAGAGGCTCTTTCCATAGGAGGCAAAGAGGCTCTACAAATGGAACAGATGTATGAGATCCAGTTATGAGAATGTAGATGGAATAACACTAAAATTGATTCTACTCTCACGTACACAGCAACTTTTATAATAGATAAGGAGTAAGAATCCAATCTGTGTAGTAACTAACTGAGCAAGCACCAGAAAAAATGTACCATTATTTTCTCCACAGAAAGCATAGAATTTGGTTACATTTCCAGGTGTCCCAAATGACACTGCAATATGCCTAGTTCAATTGACTTGAAATATAAGGCAATTTCTACTTATGTAAGGAACTACAGATATGAGATCTATAGATATGAGAGATCTGAATCTATAGGTATGAAAGATTGGCAATGTAATCACATGCAGAGTTATTCCAGCCTGAGAAGTGCATGCACGCACTCCCATCCACCCCCACTGGGCCAGTGACAGAGGAGCCGTGGGGCGCACTGAAGCCCAGTTCAGTAAAAATCACCTCCAAACAGGTTATTTTTACTGATTTTGGCTTCAGCATGCCCTGAAGCTCCTCCATTGTGCTAATGTTCCGACATTTTTCTTGCATGATGCAGAAGCACAGGGGCATGCGCATGGGAGGTAAGCACCACACTGCCCCCTCCCGAACCCCCATTTTGGTTCATGGCAGCACCAGCCTGTAATGTCACAGATAAATCCAACCGCTATGTTTGTTCCATATGTTCCTTATATCTATCAAATAAGAGCCTTCAAATAATCAAAATTAATTTGGACATACATCAAATTAACAAATATGGTTTGTAATCTGTAAGCACTTCCATGTAAACTAAGTCCTATAGGGAAACCTTCCTCTAACAACGCAGAGTTGACTCAACTATGAAGTTGCATCAGAACTCCCACAACACTCCATCTCATGTGTACCTCAGCTAGTGCTGTATTTACCAAATTTCAACTTTTATGTTAGCGTGAAGGTATCTTAACCATTTCATTGATACTTAATGTCCTCCATTTTGAAGCAGGTATACAAATGTGCATTTTTTCAATGCTATTTTTAAAGTAATCGGATTCTGTTGAGTCTACCTGTAGCAAATTCAGCTTCCCAGCTAATATGATAGTTCTTAACCAATTGACAATATACTTCATATGTCATATATTGAAGAAGAGGTACATGGACATTTCTATTCCACATTCATCCAGTAATTAGGGTACTGTGGACTACATGCATACAAAATGTTAGGTTTCCTCTGTGAGTTAATCAGTTCCAAGATCAACTTGGATACGTAATCTATTTAGGTATGTCTCCCCTGTAGTTAAGGTAATGTGCTTCCTGTAAACAAGCCATATGATGTTCCCTGTGGAACGGGCATAAGGCAGAGGAACTGTGCCATGAATTAGATGCTGTTTAGATGTAGGTTCAGCGCTATATAATTTGTTGTTTTGTATCTCTGTAATACACAAAAGTATAATTATGGATAAGCAAATGTAGGCGATTCCTTCCTGTTAGCTTCTAATAGCTTCCTGTTAGCTTTCAAATTCAACAGGTACAGCTGTTGGGCGCATTTACCCAAATTCATCAATATACCTAATTCTCAATGTGGCCAAAGCTGTGCATATTTAAATCCAGAAATTGAAGCCATGAACAAGACAGATCTTTCTACAAATGCATGAACCCCTCCAGGTTTGCAGAAAAATCTAAAATGTGTAGACACATGCACGCATGTGCGCACACACACGAGGGGTGGGGGTTAAAATCTCGAAAGTAATAGAAGTAATGTTGCCAGGTACCCTCCCAGCAGCAAGGGGGGGGGTATGGCCTGGCACTCACCTTTTAACCCTTCTTGTGCATGCAAAACATGTTCATGCTCCCAGCACAGTGCAATGACATTACTCCTGGCAGTGACATCATCGTGCAGGGCCCAGGAGCACTCCCATGCATCACACCAGGCTGATTTGGGCCCCCAACAGATCCACTTCAGCCCATTCGGGGTCCAAATTTGCCTGGTGCAAAGCACAGGAGAGCTCCCAGGGCCTGTGCAATGACATCACTCCTGGGAATGATGCTGATGTGCCGAGAATGAACCCAGGAAGCCTGTTACCCCGCTTTTCCCTCTTTCGGCCAGGTGAGCAGGGGATCCCTCGCCCCCACCAGGGGACTTCCCCAATGATAGCATAATGATATTCCGGCATTTTCAGCCACTTCAGATATTCCCCACCAGGGGACTTGGCAGCCCTAAATAGAAGCAGCACTTACAGATTTAAAAAACAAATGCCCTCTGTGGCCATTGCCTATCAAAGTCTTGTGTAAGTCTCAGTAAATGTCTTGAAGCCAGAAAAGCCAGGGCCCTTTCCTGGACTGTTTAGGCCTTTGAGGCAAGACTCATTGGGCCAGGCCCAATAGCAATTACCAGGTGACTTGATGCCATGCAAGTTCCATGATTCACCCAGGACTAGCTGTTTACTACTGATCAACAGCAGTTACCACACAAAAGCCAGTGTAGCATAGGAGTTAGAAGTTCAAACTAGGAGTCTGACAGACCCAGGTTCGAAAACCCACTCTGCTATAGAAGCTTGCTAGGTGACCTTGGTCCAGTCATGCACGTTCAGCCTAACCTACTTCACAGGGTTGTTGTGAAGATAAAATGGAAGAGAATGATCAAAACAGTTTTTTTCTAACTATTATATAACTGCTAAAGGAACCCTATCTTCCAATTGTTGACCCTCTAGTAATAAATCCACAGTAAGGTTGCCATATTTTTTCTGGTTGTCTTTAACAGGTACATAATAAGCAGAAACTCAAGAAGAACAGTTTTCCAGACAGATATGAGGAGAGGTAATAAACATTTATATATTTTCAAAGTTTTCCAAATACTTCATAATCATGACAACAATGGATCATTGTCCCCCGCTCCTCCAACTCTCTATCAGCAATGAAGAATGCTGAGCAGTTGTAGCTTGCCTAAGATTACTCAGTGAGTTCCTGGCTAAGTTAGTTACAATAGAACCATGTACTTCCCTTCTTACATTGTAATCCTAAACAGAGTTGACACCTTTTAAGTCCAATGAAATCAAGGGTTTCAAATGGGTCCAACTCTCCTTAGAACTGTACTGTAAAGTACAGAAATCATTCCAGAGGGGGAAATGTAAACTTTCTCCTTACATAGCAAAGAATCAATCTAGAGCCTTACCTTTCTTCAGTGAGGGCTAAGGCTTAATTCTAGCTGGATGCCCCGTCCTCTAAACTGAAGACCTCAGAATGGATAACCAACAGTAATGAATATGTGCTATAAATCTGATCAAAGGCAATGCTTCCATATTAAGGCTTCACACATTCCAAGCCTGAACCCTGGTATTCAAAACACATTCTATGGTTGACCGTTGGCCTAAATAAGTACCATATACATAGGGTTGCCAGGTCTCCTAGAGCCCAAACCTGGATGGTTGGGATTGGGATGTGTGTACATTGGGGGGGACTTACTTTGTGCTTCAGCATGTGTGCATGCTCCAGAGCACTACCTTGTCGCACCAGAACAACATCATTCCCGGCACGACAAGGAAGTGCTCCACAGCATGCAAGAGCATGCCGCAGGGCTCTTGGGCTCATTCCCCATGCCTCTCCCTCCCACTGGCCAGGTGAGAGGCAGCAGGGGGGGTGCAGGCTGGGAGCCGGGGATCCCCTGCTCCCATCAGGGGAATGGGATCCCTACATTTACATCTAACTTTTTTAATTCAATTGCACTGAAAGCTTCTAAAATTCTGCATAGTCAAAAATCTGAATAAACTGAGGCCTTGATTACATTAGTACAATGATAATATAAAGATATCTTTGGATATCTGAGGCAACTGCACCCAAACAATTGTAGTTCTACCACCATTGATGAACTGGAGCATGAAGCGGAGCTGTAGTCCAAATTACATGGATTAACAATCTAAGTGAAATACAAAACGTGGATATGCTCTGGAAAGCATCCAGGTTCCAGACTGTACCATTGCTCCGTAACTATATTTATGATGCTGTTAAAATGCACAGGGATAAAATTATGGTTTTACAGAGCTAAAACACTGGAAATTCTGGTCAGATAAACATAATAAAGAAAAAAACTTATTCATGGAATTAACTCTTTGATGAGTTCCCTAATGTTGTGCACATTGGTGCCCTGGCACCTGCCAAACTTTTCAAAAAGTGGGTGGGGTCTTCATAAAGCAGAGCTTGTTATTGGCTGCCCTCATTCAAATGAGAGAGGTTTCCAAGGATGCAACAGCAGCAGTAACTGCCATTGGAGGATCAAAAGGACTAATAAGTATCCTGGCTTCTGGGTTCCATTCCTCCTTTACATTCCCTCTTCTCTCTTACCCTTCCTCTGCCTGGGCTTTCCTTTGTTACTGTTTATTCCCTTTTCTGCAATTCTTCTGCAAAGTAAGGAAGGAGGTACTGTGTTTGGCTCCACCTTCTGCGGCAGCTATTTTGGGATGGTGCTCACCACCCCCTTTCAAAAGTCCAAATATACCCACAATCTCAAAAAGATTGGCAAGCCCCACTTTAAACAATAGTGTAACTAAAATAGTTTTTTATTTACAATTCCTAATGCAATAGAAACATCTAGACAAGGTATCATCAACTTATACTTCAGAAACAACGTCTGGTAAAAATATAGATACTTCATAAGCAGCCTTGCTTCAGCCAATGAGGATGACTCAGCATATATTGTACATATATTGATCACAGAATAAATGGCACAATGATGGTGAATTGGCATGATTTTTGAAAACCACAATTTGGAGCAAACACTACACAAATTCACTATCCCCCTTTTACAGTCTAATTACTGTTTGCTGAACATTACAACACTCAACTCATCTGGTATAGTCCTACGTTGGCTTTAAAGACAAGCAATCCCCAAGGGATATGGTCTGGCCACCTTTCTCCACTCATGATAAGGAGGGCTGCTGTAAAGGTAAATTGGAATGTAGCATTTTATAATCCACATTACAGTTATGGCCAAAATTATATACTGTTTCAATTTAAAATCTGACTGCTCTGTACTACAACCTCAGAATGTCTAATCAAGGCTTTTAATACTCATTTTTTAAAAGTTGCAAGCCATTTCAAAGGAAAATGAATCATTACAACAACAATGACAAACTTGTTCAATCAGTTTTAAAAGTCTAGAGTTCAAAGTAAAAGACTGATTTAATGGAAATATATCCAAGATTTGATAGCCAAAATGGGTAGAAAGGTGAAAGGTCCCAAAAACTTGCAAGAGGGAGAATTGTGCTTGCATTATTGAATTAAAAAGTTCCTGAAAAGCCTATACAATTATGGCCTAGTCAATGAACGCTGAATCCTCTAAAAGAGCTTCTGACATCCACATGGATACTAAATGTGATTTATGCTCATACATTAAAAAAATCAAGATTAAATCACAAAATTCTTTATTATTATAACAGAACTAACAGTAAGTGACAAAAAACCCTAAATATTAAGAATAGAGCATGAAAGCTTAAATGTATTAATCTGAATAAATCATCTATCCTATAACAAAGAAACAACTTTTCCCTCTTGTGTTTTTGATGCCTCTTACATTTCTTTATCTCTAACTTTTCACAGAAAACTAGTTTCTGGGGATCTGCATTAAACACAGCTCCAGTTTGCATTGTACTAGTTCTGCAAAATTTAAGAACCAGTTTTATACTAAGACAGTACTGAGAAAGAAAGTAGCTTAATTCATCTGGATGAATCTTCAGCACTGCAGCACAAAACACCTTGGAAGGTTTGAATTACCTTATTTTCCAAAGGAGATTTAGAATCAAGGCATCAGATTGCTGTAGACACACAGAAAGGGGGAAAGGCTTGTTCTAACACCACAGAAAGAATCCAAAGAACAACAGGTAAATGGAAACCCTTATATAGTAACTAAAGTTTCATTTTATACAAATGGACACTTCACTGGCCCCAGGGAAACAACAGGGGCAAAGTGGAGCAGTTTTCAGCTGCAAATCCAAGCTCTTTTCATGTGCTTTCAGAAAAGGGAAGGGAAGGCTGGAAGGGAGATTCTAAAACTGGCATGCCTTTGATCCAAACTGAGCCTTGATTGCTCATGACACAATCTATTAAATTAAAACTAGGGAAGGAGTAACTCCTGACAGAATAGACACTGAGAGACACTTTTTACTCCAGTGTCCCACTCAAGAAAGACAGCTCTTTAAATTTTTCAGAACCAATCAGTAGTACAGTTTCTTGATGACAGAAGGAATGAAAAATTGTTCACAGCCTCAGAAGCAAGGAGAGAAAGGCAAACCCATGCAGCACTGTGCTATGTCATTACATCAACCATGGACAGACAGGGAGGAAATGCATGGGGGGGTCAATAAAGATATAATTCTTTCACTCACTCTTACCATTCAGTTTAACATTTGCATCACTGGACTGAAGTTTTGCACGCTCCTAGCAATGCTCATCCCTTACACAATTAAACCCCATTTTTTCCCAGAGAGGTTAGACGCCCCTTCCCCACTTTCAATCCACAAAGCCAAGTTTTGTGCGCGTGTGCGTTTAAGGGCATCAAGTCGCAATTCAAGGGAGCGCCAAGTGGAGCAGGAAACTTTCTGCTCCGGAGCAGAGGCCACACGGAAGCACTTCAAACACAACAAGCCTGTGCCCAGACCCTGCCAAAGCTGGACGGCGATGAATAGAGAAAGTGCCCCAAGCAAGGGGGTGGCTGGGGGGAGCTCGGCTGAGTCGTGCTTGCTGGAATCCGCTGCGCGCAACCATCGGGGACGGGCAGCGGCTGCCTCTCCCGCCCCCTCCCCGACTCCCCAGACCCAGCGCCGCGACGGGCTCGCTTGCAATCTACTCACGCTGCTGTTGTGACCAGACCAGTGCACCATAGCTTGGTTGTGCGCCGAATCCCCCGTGAGGGCGAAGGTCGTGCTAGTCAATTTGAGCTCCTCCGGCCGAAAGCGCGTGCCTCTCCCTTGCGGCTGCTCCGCCGGCGCCCGGTCCCGGTTCTCCAGCTGCGGCTCTCTTTCAGCAGGCGCTCCTCTGGCCTTCCGGCTCAGCTGCCCCTTTCCATCCGCCTCGCTCCTTCTCAGCCAGCCGAGGGGCGCCGACTGGGCAGCGCGGGGGGCCTCGGAGTTTCCCGGGGAGCACGGAGGAGCAGAGGGGAACTTGGCGCGGGTGGGCTTAGCAGCATCCGAGGGCGACAGGCTGAGTGGAGCCTCGGAGGACTCGCCGGGCAGGTTCCTCGATTCCAGGCTGGCATGTTTCTCCCTAGCGGGAGCGGGAGCAGAAGCAGAAAAGCTTCGATGCCCAGCACCCGCCGCCGCCGCCGCAGCCGCCGCCGCCGCCGCCTCCTCCCCACGACCGGGCTGCCGCTCACCTCTTTTCTCCACAGGTAACCTCCGTGCCTCACCGCTGTCTCGTCCTGTCTTCAAGCGCATTAATATTCCTTGCTGGGGTTGCCGTGGCTGCTGCTCTTGTAGCTGCACCTGCCAATGGCATGATCTGCAAGTGATTTCTGCTCCGGCAAAGCCAAAAGTAACGATCAAAAGCCACGTCCAGGCGGCTAGCTGAGCAACGTGCCAGCCTGGGTACCAGCCAGTAACTTTTCCCATTGCTCCTGAAGGTAGCGAGTGTGCGAGCGATGCAAAAATAGGAGGAGAGTTGAGGGGCTGCGGATGTATTGGGGGTTCCTTAGACAGGAAAAGACGGCAATAACTCCATAGAAGTTTCAGACACGACCGTATTTGATGCAGTCCGAGAAGACGAAGAAAAACTGCTTTCTTTCGGGTTTCCCCCCCTAAAGCTGGCGTCGCTGATCAGGCTTTTGATGGAAGGGAAAGCCACAACCACATGGGGGAGGAGCTGAATTGAAGCGAGCGAGCCCGAGAGCGCGCCAGCAAAGCGGGGCTGGTGATTTCTCCGGCTTTGCTTTTGTGGAAGTCACAAAATCGTCTCACGCTCTCCGCCCCCCGCCCCCTTTCATCGCCAATCCTCAATCCTCACCGGGATTTTCTCGTAGGTATCTGGAGAGCGCGGGCGATCCGTTCACTTCCAGCCACGCACGGCAACTTTTTAATTCTCTCCACCAGCTGTAGCAGCAGGCGTCCATGTCAGCGTCGTCCGTTGCCTCATGTCTCTGGGGAGGTGACAGTAATACTTGTAAAAAGCATGCAAATAAACACAAATGTAGTATACGCGATAAACGGGCTTTTTTTAAAAGGAGCAAAGCAATGGTTTTGATAGGACTTTCATATCTAACAGGGCAGCCCTAAGTAGAATTACTCTAGGCTGAACCCATTGATTTCAATGGGCTTGGACTAGAGTAGATCGCTTTAGGAGTGCACTGTAAATTAAGTAACAGTGAAGGGGAAATGGTATTGTGTACTATGTTCTCCAAACTAAACATAAACTAGAATTTCACCTCACATTCTCAGGAGTCTACATCAGAAACAAACAGAAATCCTTCCAAACAGATGGAGGGGGGCTGATTTTTGCCAAGTATATCCTGACAAGTATAGTGCAAAAAACCAGTTTAACTTCCTCTGACCTTCCCCCTCCCCCTTGCTAATGGAAATTCCTTTCTAAAGAGGCTGTATGAATTACACCAATCATTGCTCAAGATCTGGAACTCGGATCCCATACAGATCTTTATTTGGAACAGGGGCTCACAATTTTTCCTTGGATTTATTTTTAAATAATTATGTTTATCCTGTCAGTAGGTCTTCATTTTGTTTTACACCCACTGGTAGGAGCACCAGCTGACACAGCTCACTGTCTCACAATGAGCAGGGTTTGCAATTCACACAGGCATTCATCCCACAGTGCCTTTCCTTGTTTAGGCCACCTTGGGGAGTGATTGCCCTGTACACCAAGGCATTTTTTTTGCCAAGGCTTCCAACTGAAAAGTAATCTGAGAGAATGTGTGTCACTGCTCTACTATAATGATAGCTTTGTACACAAACATCCCCCAAGCTCAAAAGAGGGTAAATTGGCCGGGGGGGGGGGGGGGAGAGAGTCTTCCCTTGAACACTGTAAATGTCCACCACCCATTATGAAAAAGGTGGTGCTGAAGGCAGTTTGGCAGCACCCTAACAACAGATGTACAAAACGGCAAGAACATAAGAGTGTCAGAGAACCCACTCTTCAGACTCCCCAGGAGAGTACAGCAACTGATAGTAGGAGAGGACTTGCATGAAGTTAGGTAACATCCGGTCAGAACAGTCCGAAGCAGAGTTACATCCTCCTGTGCCCAGTTTTTTCAACCAACTCTGGTTAGACCTTGAGAAAAAAGTGTCATGTCCCTTCAGTGGAAGCTTAATGTGCGAAGATGGGCAGCGGAATCCATTAAGCCTCTATTAAAGGGGTAGGATGTTTATTTTCTCCAGTTGGCAACCCTGTTTGCCCTGTGTGGCTGCAGTCATACACTTGCCTAGCGGCAAGCCCCATTGAATAAAATGGAACTTACTTCTGAGTATACTTGCATAGGATTGTTCTGTAGATCACTTTGTACAGGTTAAAAAGAGAGATTAAAGATTAGCAGGGTGGGCATAGGGGAGGACCATGAGTACAGGGCTCCAGTGTTTCAGAAGGTGATGTAGTGCCAACAGCAGCAAATGATCCTCATAAGCACAACATATGATGTGGAAAATGGCACACCGCATTCCTGTTACATTCCTGTGCATACTCACCTGGTAGCAAATCCCATTAAATTCAGAGGAACTTCCTTGTGAGTAAACACACACTTTGCACAGCTGCAGTGCTAAACATATTTTCCTAAAATATGTCCTGTAAAACTCACTCAATTTCGGGTAAACCTGTTTAGGATTGCCCAGAATGCTAAGAATTACAACTAAACTTGGTATTTCCTCTTTATTAGAGTGAAGCCTCTTGTCCCCCATAGCCTTCAAGGGGGACCTTTGCTCCATTTAAAGCCAATTGCCAGCACTTGCTATATTACCCTGCAACTTAAGAAGCAGCTGTCACAAGGAATTGAGATAAATAAATCACTCAAACATTGCCAAGATCTGCTTGGATTAAAACTGTCACGAATGAAAATATGGTTTGGGGAATAGAAAGGCAGCAGAGGAATACAAAGAAATCCCCATTTTCTAAGGCGTATGCCCTCTAGCTCTAAATGCCCTGTAATTTATATCCAGGGGGCAATGCCATGCCCCTTCTTTGACCATTTTAGTTCCCCCCTGTGCATTTCATTTCCCCTTTTCAAATATACTACAGTGCAAAGCATCTGAGGGTCTATGTTTTCTTCCACCCATTCCTCATTAAGATTTTAAAATAAAAGTGATAGTTAATGAAGCAGACACACACTAATATACTCATGAATACTACGCATAACAGTATTGTGTAAAATGCTAACACCAGTGAAATCGTTGCACATTTTATAGATGAATGTATAGCATTTTTGCACATGACACTCCAGATTGGTCCACACATAACAGATTCTGTGCATGCCAATTTTTTTGAGGCAACTACCGGCATGTATTTCATTCTGTATACATATACTGAATTCTTGCTGACTCGAAGTTGTCAACTCTGAGTTGGGAAATTTTTGGAGATTTGAGGTGGACCTGGGGAGGGGAGGGACATCAGTGGGCTATGATATCACAGCCATCATTTCCTCCAAGGGAACGGTTCTTGTTAGTCAGCAGTTCAGTTGTCATTCTGGTAGGTCCCCAGGCCCCACCTAGAAGTTGGTAACCTTACTGAGAACCTATGGCTACTGGCAGTTCCCTAACAGGTGTATATATACTGGAATAGATACATACAGCTGCTTCAAATGTAACAGCACATCAAGTGCACATTCTTCACCCACAAGCAGGGCCGGTGCCAGGGTTTCTGGTACCTGAGGTGAGATACCTATTCCCTCCCCACCCCCGCTAACCAATTTTTAAAAACATAAGAAATGTAGGAAAAAGCACAAAGCTTGAAACTTTTTACATTTTTAATTTAATTTTTATTTCCTAATTTAAATTTTAAATTTGATTGTTAAAATAAGTGTGAGAATAACAACAATCTTTATTTTTCTTATTGTGAGCCAAAAATCTATTTTGTGAGTAGAAACAGTGACTTGCATTGAAGACTTGAGCACACCTCCTTTTGTGTGTGTGTGTGTAAAAAAGTTTCCCTCTTTCTTCCCACCTCTCTCTGAACCCAGAGACTCTTGGCAGTAGAAGGAGGGCTTCTCTTACAGGTCCTGTTTGGAGGAGAGAGATGTTTGGAAGGGAGAGACTGAGCTGAAGCCTTCTCTTTCTGACGCTCTCCAAGCCTTAAAATATTGATCACCTTTGTCAGAGATCCCTTTCGGGAACTACCCTCCATGCTCATCCTTCTCTCCCGCCTTGGGTTTGAAGTGAATGGCAGCTGACAGCTAAGAATGTGGTGTATAAATATTGAAATAAACTATTGGGGGAGAGGGGGAAGGTGGGGTGATATATGTAGACTAGGGAATGAGAGAAAGAAGGTGATAAAGAGGGGTGCACAGTGCGGGGCGCTGCTCTGCTGGAGTGAAGGGGGAGCAGCATTGAGATCGAAGAATAGCAAGGGGGAGGGAAAACGAAAAGGAGAAGAGGGGAGGAAAGTAATAGAATTTAAAACAACAACTTTAAACCCAACAACAGTTATTTGTTCCTACATGTTGCACAGGGACTGAAAGAGAATTGTGTGTGTCTCACCTCACTTTCTCCTTCCTTTGTGGTGGTGCACACACAACCAGCCACTCTTTCCACCAAAAGCAGCCCACCCCCAAAGCCTGAGGAAAGGTGAGAAGTAGAATTGATGCCAGCCGGGGAGGGGGAAAGGAATGTACTAAAAGGAATGACAGGATTGCCCACTGGAAATAATGGGAGAGGCTTGAAGGCTCATTGGGAAAAATGGGGGCCAGGAATGCCAATTTACTTGCATGGGCTCCATTGAAATGCATTACAACACAAAAAAAGAGCAAGAGTCAAGTAGTGAAAAAGTGAGCTGTGGCTCATGAAAGCTCATACCCTACCACAAATTTTGTTAGTTTTATAGGTGCTACTGGACTCTTGCTTTTTTCTACTGCTACAGACAAACACGGCTACCCATCTTGATCTATCAACACAGGCCCCAGAATGGAATGACAGTCCCTGGGGAAAGAATCAGTGGTCTGGGACTGGAATGGCAGTGGGTGTGGAATGACAGGGTGTCATTCCAGTCCCAGAGCTCTGACCCTATGCCCAGGAGCAGTCATTCCACTCTTCGACCTGTCATTCCAGTCCCTGAGCATAGGTTCTATTCCTAGGGGCTGTCATTCTACTATGGGGCTGTTATTCCAGCCCAAGAACACTTCTACTACTCCCATGGACTGTCATTCCATTGTGGTGCCTGTAATTCCACTCCAAGAATGTTTCTCTACTACCAGGGGCTGTCATTCCACTGTGCAACCTGTCATTCCTCCCCAGAGCACAGATTCTGCTCTGAGGGGCTGTCATTGCACTCTGGGAGTTGTCATTCCAATCCCAGAACACTTCTGCTCCTCCCAGGGTCTGTCATTCCAGCCTGGTGCCTGTCATCCCAGTCCCAGAATGCTTCTTCTACTCCCAGGGGCTGTCATTGCACTGCACTCTGGGGGCTGTCCTTCCAGTCCCAGAGCACTGAGCCTATTCCAAGGACTGTCATTCCACTCTGAAACCTGTCCTTCTGGTACTGGAGCACAAACTCTATAGCTAGGGACCGTCACTGCACTCTGGGGGCTGTCATTACACTCCCAGAGTATTCCATCTGGTCCCAGAGACCTTTATGGAAAATCCATTCCACATTTTCTTTGCAACTTTTTTTTTGTGTTGTGATGCATTTCGATGGAGCCCAGGAAAGTAAATTGGCATCCCAGGCTCCCATTATTTTCAATGGGCTTTCAGGCCTCTCCTCTTATTTCCAATGGTCAATCCTCCTGTCATTCCTTTTAGTACATGATGGGGGGGGAGCAATAAAGAACGGAGGGAACAAGGGGGACAAAAGGTCAGACGGCCAGCTAGAGTGTCTCTTGCTCGCAGAAGCTTCGCCCAAGGCTTAAATGGAGAGAGAGAAACAGAGAGAGAGAGAGAGAGGAGGAGGAGGAGGAAAAGGCAGAGAGAGAAATGTCCCCTCTGATGGGGCTGAACTCGAAGCTCCTCAGGCGCTGGCTGAGCAGGAAGACAGGGCTGCCCTTCTGCACTAGAGATGGGCATGAACAGCAATACAAACCAAAAAAAAAGCCACGAACAGCCGAATCTGCTATTCGCAAGCAAGCTGTTTGTGAGGCCCCATTACTGGCGAACATGTGTTCATTCCAAGCCCTCTTCATGGCGTTCGTCAGCCGTTCATAAAGCCAGACAGTTTGGCGCCTTTCAATCAATTCCCCTGGCAACATAGGCATGGACTGTCTAAACTCTGTCTGAACTCCTTCTGGTTTTCCTTCTGGCTTGTAACCCCTCAAAGTAGCTTCCAGCAGACAGTCCAGTTTTTGCCACTGTGAAAAGAAAATGACAGGAAAGGGAAGGACCCATGTATCATGGCTTTCCCAGGGTGCAATCTCTCTGAAACTTGGGGGGGTCTTCAAAGGACAGTAAGGAATATTTCCCCTGAAAATTTGGTGGGTATTGGACATTGGGAAGGTCAGTTTGTAACCCCTCAAAGTAGCTTCCAGCAGACAGTCCAGTTTTTGCCATTGTGAAGAGAAAATGACATGAAAGGGAGAGACCCATGGCCTCTCCTTTCCCCGGCTCAAGTTCAGCTAAGTCCCAAGGGGGCCATTCTGGCTCCCATGAACCTCCCAACTATGAACATGTTCATGAACATGTCATTCCGTTGATGTTCATGAACCCCTGTTTGTGGATGGCAACGAACAACAAACATCATGTTTTTTCCCCCTGTTTGTGCCCATCTTTATTTTGCACTCCAGAAGAAATGCCTTGCACCAAGAGAGGAGAATTCCTGCGTGAGCACATGGAAGCACGCACACTGCAGGGAACGACGATCGTTGGGGGGCCAGCACAGCGCCTCCTTTAGAGTTCCGTGCCCGAGGCAGGGGCCGGCTCTGCCCACAAGATGTAAAGTGATTTTGAAGATGTATTCTCATATGAAAGGCCTCGTAGGCTTTCATTTGCACTTTGTGACATGAATGGATGTCCTTAAGTAATACAGTTAGCAGATTAGAGATGTTATGAAAAATAGAATATGCATTCTGATCAATAGAGATGCAATGTTTGCCTTTTAATTAACTAGGCTGCCTAGGAATTTTCCTATCACATAAAAAATGACATGTGGTTAAGCATACCACATTTTTGGACATCTGTATCTTTATGAGCTATATATATAAGAGGATTAACCTTTTCTCAAAAATGGAGGGGCAGTGTTGTATTTCTGCCTGCTATGCAGCTGTTAAAGGCACAAGATGTTAAGTGGTTGGTTTATGAATCAGTACTCCACTGGTTCAATTCCCACTACTTCCATGAGCTCAGTAGATGGCCTTGGGTAAGCCTCTCCTCTCAGCCCCAGCTCCTCAGCAGTATTGTGGGGATAATGATAACATGGACTTTATTCACTGCTCTGGGTGGGGCACTAGTCTGTCTAGAACAGTGGTAAATAAGTGTGATTATTATATTATTAATCTCTTAAGAAGGCTATTTACTTATTTTGGATAAGATTTTTTGGATGATAGCCATTTTATAGCCATGTTCCTGCTAGGGCTTTCTCAAGGAATCTCTGGAGAACTGTCATTTGATGAGGCTGCTGAGTAACATTTTTTTGTTTCTAGTTTCTCTCACAGAAATGCACCACAGTATTACAGTTCCCAGAGATCCTTCGAGTAAAACAAAATTTACATCTGGTAGCATTGATATATATGCATGCTTAGTTTTGTACAAGATACCTTGAGGAAGACTCTGGGGGGTGGGTGGGATAAAAAATCTAGATAAAAAAAATAAAAAAAAATAAAGCATTCATTGGTAAGTTTAGTATGCTTCCCAACCAGCCCTCTGTACCATGACATGAAGACAGAAGAAACCTGGTCATCGGTTAAACTATGTTTATTAGTAGCTTATCTGTGTATTAAACTCTTCAGATTTTAGTGTAGACAACATAAGGGGCAGCCCAGCTGGTTGCCAACATTTCTAAGCAAAACAGGCCTGGTTTCAAACTTACCGATTTTGTTTTTGACATTTTTCCCCATGGAGCTTGTGTGGTTTCCCCATTGCTGGTGTGGCTGCTGATACAGCCCAGCTACAATGGGGCTTTCACAAGGAAGGTTCCCCTACATTTTCCCTGCCCCAGTCACCTGATACAGCAATCTCCTGTCTCCTGGGCCGCTGGGACCTTCCTGTTTTTTAATTTTTTCCCTATTTTTTTAAAATCAGCAATTGACTATTGTCATGCCAATACAATATTATGACAATCTATGTAACATGTCCTCTGAAGTCTCAGCTTCCTTTTTTTTAAAAAAGTAAGTACCTAGCCTCTTCCCTTGTCTTTCTCCTTACATCTCTGCAATGGAAGGGGATAGGGATTTTATTTATTTTTAAATGAAAACTGTGAATTCAGAGAACCTGTTGCACATATTGGTATAATGTTATATCTGCATATTAATATGCAATTAGTTTACGAAAAAAGCCCCCAGTGACTGGGGAAGGAAATGGCTGCTGCAGGACAATGACAGGGACATGGCTGCCATATGGGTGGGAAAATTCAGACTTTCCCACCCACAAGATAACCATCCAGGCTTTGCTATGATCTTTCCCAAAACTTTTCAGCAATGCTGGTTTGAGAAAGATGAGAGAAAAAGAGGTAAATAAATGTACTATGATGCTACGGGTTAGGCACCAAGAAAGTCCCCTTCTCAAATCCCCAGCCACACAGCCAATGATCAGCTGGCTTGGGACACCCCCTTCTTCTTTCAGTGCCTCAGAGGGACCAGTGGTTATCCTTATCTATATGCTAGAACCACACACTATTCCTGACTAGAGGTGGGCACGATCCCAAAAAAATTACCGATCAAGCTGATCGTGGATTCGCGCCGGCAATGAACCCAAATCACCGATCCACACCGATCAACTCCCGTTTCTGATCCGTGGATCGGATCGGGGAGGCCAAAGCGGAGGGGCGCCCCACTGTTCCCAGCTATGTGGGAAGGTGAGTGGTGGCGGTGACTGCCAGGCCCGGTGGGCACGGAGAGGCGGCGACGAGCTGCCTCCCCTCAGGGAGGGGATGTTCACACACACACACACAAACACTTAGAGCAGAGGGGGGGGAGTTTTTAACCTGGCAATGAGCCACCTCCCCTCAGGGAGGGGACGTTCACACACACTTAGAGCAGGGGGGGAGTTTTTAACCCAGCGATGAGCCACCTCCCCCCAGGAAGGGGATGTTCACTCACTCACTCACACACACACACTTAGAGCAGGGGGGGAGTTTTTAACCCGGCGACGAGTAGTGCCCCCATACAATCTAATGATGAGTTTAAAATATGGATGCAGACAACAGCACCCCTTGGACTTTGCAGAAGCCCAAAGGGTGCTGTGAGAGCCAGTTTGGTGTAGTGGTTAAGAGCAACGGGACTTTAATCTGGATAACTGGGTTTGATTCCCTACTCCTCCACTTCTAGCCAGCTGGGTGACCCTGGGTCAGTCACAGCTTCTAGGAGCTCTCTCAGATTCACCCACCTCACAGGGTGATTGTTGTGGGGATAATAATAACATACTTCGTAAATCGCTCTGAGTGGTTGTTAAGTTGTCCTGAAGGGCAGTATATAAATCAAATGTTATTATTATTATTAAAATGACATTTTCTACAAGAATGAAGGGAAACCTTGTTTGGAGAGGGTTAATGAAAATTCTCTTCCTGCAACCCCATTCCCTTTAAGGAACTAGAGTTGTTCTCTTTTCCTCTGCCTTTAACAGCTGCATGTCTGGCAGAAATGCAGTAACTGAAGTTTTCCCCACCACTATACCTCCATGTTGGCATTTCTGTCTGTATTGTAGCTATTAAACACACAGAAACCTGTCCACTAAAAAAGTTGCAATTTTGTGTATAGCTACACTTTTCAAGGTCCCCTGGAGAATGAGATTTTTTTAAAATGTGAGAATACGTCAGTCTTTTCTTTGAACTGCAATGAAATATAAAATATACATTTGCCAGAATGTACATTTGATTTCCCAGTTATTTCTGATTTTAACAGCATTTGCACCAAAAAGTGAAGAATAACTGTTATACTTTGAACTGTCTATTCCGTAGTATTGCTATGTGGAGGGGAATTTCTTTTCCCAAGATTTACTTTTTTAGATATAACCATTGTTTCCTTTTATTCTCTTTTTCTCTTAAAAGAAGGATTTCTCTTTGTAGAGAAAGCAATGCACCCATTTGTAACTTCAGTACTTGCCATTGTTTTATGTTATACACCATAAGGTGGTGCTATAGCAGGAGAATAAGAAGGTTTAGGAAGACATTGCCTGCCTCTGAGCATCTACAGAATGAAATTCTGAAATTTTGCAGAAACTCCCTTCCTGTTCTTCCTGTCTTTGAAATTTTCTTTCATCAAAATAGAATTGAATAGAAACATACTCCAAATTCCTAAAAAGAGGGAAAGAAAGAGATGGTTAGATTCAGGAAGAAATTAAGAAAGGGTAATTAGGAGAATTTCTCTTAACAACAGGGCTTTTTTTCAGCTGGAACACGGTGGAACGGAGTTCCAGAACCTCTTGAAAATGGTCACATGGCTGGTGGCCCCGCCCCCTGATCTCCAGACAGAGGGGAGTTTAAATTGCCCTCCGTGAGGGCGATCCAGCCATGTGACCATTTTCGCCGAGGGCAACCCACTGAGTTCCACTACCTCATTTCCCAGAAAAAAAGCCCTGCTTAACAACACTACTATTATGGACCTGTAACTCCTTTTAGGGGGACTGTTTTAAAAATGCTCCCTCAGTTTTCTAAAAAGTGGTTGAACTGTGTGATCACTGGTCCCCAGGAATGAGGGAAGTCAGTATATTACCCTGCAGTTGTACCATGTTGCACAGAGGATGGCATTTGAGCATTAATCCCTATATCTGTGTGTGTACATAGACACATGATAACAAACTCTATTGTTGAGGAGCTTATACATCATTCATTAATCCTACAAGAAGTTCCCATCCTTTGAGTGCAATTTACACTCACTGAAGGTCACTTATTTATTTTTAAGTACCTCCATTCTCACTTTGAAGGCTTGCTGCAAAGTATTTCAATCAGTTATTTATTTAAAATTTCTCTTCATTATTTTTTTACTACTTGCTCTCAAATACTCTCTGGTTTAGCAGCTTTGGGAATTTCAGCAAGTGATAACAAGGAAGCAAGAGTAGCGGGATTAATTGAGGTTTCACAATACTTTGGGGGCAAGTTGAAATAATGAAAAAATATTCATAATCTGACCATCAGACCCTCAACTTAGTCTATTGTAAACCAATTATCTTCATACTGGCTTGAACTTCTTGCTGATAAATGATCACTATTACTAGCATAATCTGTGAACAATTAATAATAAATGCTCAAAAACTATACAGTTTTTAAAATTTCATTTAATCTGTTAGTTGATGCTATCACTGTTTTGAAAGTTGGGAATGAGAGACTATGCCATATGACTTGTTCCAAAGTCAAGTTAGATCTAGAATTTAACATGAGGTGAAATTAGGTCTGAATACCAACTGCTGGATGGCGACAACAGAAGAGACTTTGGCCTCCGTGTTCTACTTGTAGGCCTTCTGGGGCATCCGGCTAGCACGGTGAGAAACAAGATGCTAAACTAAATAGATCCTTGGTCTGATCCAGCAGAGCTCATCCTATATTCTTATGATTTAGCTTCTTAGCAGACAACACAGTTGCAGGCCCAGCGCTGATGGGGAGGAGTAGCAAGGGCAAGGCAACAGAATACACCAGACAACCTTGATGGAGTTGAAAGAGGACACAACTTTATTGATGTACAGCTCACGGAGCACTGGCACTGCATAGGGCATGGATCCCACCATTGGTTAACCCGCCTGCCAGCCAATGACCTCTAACCTACTCAGACCTCTGCTGAGTGGAGGACCCATGGGATGACAGTTAGTGGGATACTATATGGGTTCACGCCTCTGTGTGGATCCCCTGCCACCTGGGAGTGAGCACACACTAACAGCTCCCGAGCTGAGCATGCACCTACCATGCCTCACTCCCTAGATCCCTTAAGGGGATCCCTATAATAAGGAAATCAAGCTTAGACCCTGTTTCCCCCCAAATGTATTCATTCCGAATGCACAAACCACCACAAGGGCCATAAAACATTCCTTCCAAAGCTCCTAGAGCTGTAACCAACATTGCAGACCATCCCAAATGTCCTGCAACCAAATGTCCTGTCCCCAGCTGGACAGGTGTACCCCATCAGTACAGAACAAGGCCTCCAATCTGAGATTCCTGAGTGAGGAATCATCAAACCCCTCCCTGCCACAACAAACTGTTCCACAGCCTTGGCCAACTTCCTCCTGGCCACGTTGACCCTGTCTGAGTCAGCAGCCCTGCACCATGAACCATGTCCCAGCAAATTTGATCACAGTATGTGCATTTGAGGAAAGCATCCCTGGAGGAGTTCCAAATTTGCCATGATAGAATGCTTCAAGTTCGCACCCTGCTGTCTGCCTAAATTGTTATCTCCCAGGGCATCAGGGAGGCACCAAAGACAGGTGCAGCAAAGAACCATTGGCACCAGCGAGTCCCACAGCATTCCTCTGATGTCAACAGCACTATCTAGGCCAAGCTGTAGGTCCCATCCTACCAAGGACATCTAGAGACTAGTCCAGTATACAATGCTGTTCCCACAGATCCAGACAGAGCTGTGCTGGCTGGCAGAGACTGCCAAGAGAGGAACGTTAGTGAATGGTCCCCAAACTTGGACGAATGTAGGCCCTATAAGCTCCAGACTTCCATCTCCCTATGGCCTGGTTGCAGGATGACACAAGGCCAAGACCAGCTGCTATCATAGTAGCCCCAATCCTAAAGGAATGGATTCCAAACTTGATGGCCAACCAGCCAGTCTCCTGGTCTTTCCATGGAGTCAGCAGCTCCTCTTCCTGGCAGGCTCCCTCACCGGTTCTGCTTATGAACTGAAACTTATGGAGGGTGATGGTGCCCACCAATGCCTATGTGCTGAATCCTTCGTTCTAGCCACTTTCCCTGCTGCCAGGAGGAGCCTTCAACCAGATCTAGAATGATAGCCGCTGTTTCAGTCCCAGAGGTCCCAGCCACTCAGCTCTCTCAGAGAGGAGCTCCAGGTGCAAGAAAGGCTCTGCAGAGTGCACCTGACCATGGATCATGCCACCTGCTCCTGGGAGATGCTGCGAGATTGCGAACATGGGCCAGGTCCCCAGAGGGTGGTAACCCGAGCCCTTCCTGCACCTTAGGCCCCAATGAGGCCTTGATGCTTCTTAGCTCAGCTGCGAGCTGCACTGGCCACGGATCCCCCTTCCAATGCCCTTGCCCCAGTGGTGCCTTTTGGAGTTTGGTTGGCATCTACCCTCACTGTGGCTGCCCTCCCCACAGCTGCCCTCTTAAGAAGTATGGAAGTGGTCTCCAAAAAGCCAAGCCGACTGCCCCTGCCCTATGAAGCACCCCAAAGTCAGCAGAAAGGCCACTGCCCTGGGCCCCAGCTTGGCCCCACCTGGGGCCAAGCACCACCCAAGGCAAGGGGGGGGAGCTGCTACTCTCAACATGGCAGTGTGGAGACTGGAGCTGCTGCTTATGAGCCACTGTTGGTGTGACCTCATTCCAGGTTCAATCAAGAGGTATCAAGTGTGAAGAGTTGGGAGAGGGAGTCCTAACTGAAAGCAGTTTAACACTGACAGGAGAATTGGGGGAAAGTTGGCAAGGAAGTTTGGGAAGTAGGTACAGACTCCCAAATGGGTCAAAGAAAAGGGGATAGATTTTCTAAGGAGAGGAGACTTTCCCTAGCTCTGGAGAGTGGAAAGGTCCCTGACTGGGTGTGGTTGGAAACTGCCTTTGGAAACCTTTAGATTCAGTTAAAAACTGAATGGAAGCACTGGTGTTTGAACAGAAGGGGTTTGGAGTACTATAAAATGGGTGTCAGTATTCTTAAACTCAAAATAGAAAGAGAATCCTAAAAGAAAGTATACTAGAGTGTTTGGGGAAAATACGGGAACAAAAGCTTCTAAACCTAAGAGGTATCTGTGAGAAGCGTAAGAATTAAAGTCTATGTATATACTGATTTTACCTCAGAGATTTCTGTTGAATTGCCTCAGAAATTTTCAACTCCCGATTTTGCTTGATCTTTCTGCTCTAAAATAAATAAAACAGTTGGTTACTTTTGAATTTTAAAAACACCTCTGGTGCCATTTCTGCTGTTTAAGGACAAAGAAGAAGGAAAGAGGAGGAGGGAACATCCAGCGCTGGTCCAGCCGCGTGGTCAGCGCCATTGCTACTCGAGCATCTGCAGGAGCAGCTTTTCACCCTCCCACCCTCCACAGTTTAGAGCTATCGAGGGGGCTCTGTCACAACTTTATGGGTTGGCGGTTTGTGAGGCATTGGGCCGGATCCCAATAGGGTGAGTGGGCGTGTGGGACTGCTCACCCCGACGGATCTGGAAGCAAGGGTCTCCAGGCAGGGCCGGCGACGGAACAACATGTGTCGAGGTGCCAGTGGTAGGCTGGCGGGTGATGCATCGGGTCGGCAGCCAGGCCTACGATGCCAACGGGCATCCTGCCCAGATGCCAGGCCAATGCTCCATACAGCTGTAATCAATAAAGTTGTGGCCATTTCTAACCCACACGAGTGTCTGGTGTGTTTACTTAGCCGCAACGCAGTCTGACATAGCACCTAGGTGGCAACTATATTTTCCCCAAAATTCAGCTTCTTTGAAAGTTTTTTTTTTAATGAACCAACTTAGCTACCTTCAATATTTTTCTGCTTTGGAGAACAACAAATTTAAGGGTGATTCTTAAGGATACCCCACATGTCCCCTATAGGCCCTGTAAATACACACGCTCTGGGCGTTCCATAGTCAGAACTTAATTCCCAGGAATGTAAAGGCCTGATTCAGATTTGGAACATGGCCTATGTGGAGAAGAGGCTTAAGCCTCTCCCTCCCACCACAACCACAAGCCATTTTCCCAACCTGGAATGGACTCTTTCTCAGACCCAGGGGAGCTCCTATTTGCCCCAGTGGGGAATCTTACAACATGTATTGATGGGCTACACAGAAATTTCCACAATGGGGCAAACAGCAGAACTTTACCTATGGATGAATCAATATGCTTTCCAACCACTATGTAATACTGGATTTGGCTTCTATTCACTATATACCAAAAACATTACTTAAAATTAATCTCCAGCATTGGCAACATATGAACTGCTGCATTATTTCTTTCTTTTGATTTCTGTATCACAAGGGATCTCTGTGTTCTGATTAGTTCAAGAGGCAGACCTGAAGCATTTCTGACTTTTATATTTTCAAAGGAAGAGCTACCGTGCTTTTCTGTCCTTACTGTTACATATTTTTTCCACCAAGCGTGACCCAATTAAGGCTCAGATCCTATGCATACCTGCTTGCCAGACTAGCAGGATAACAAAGGTATTACCCGACTGTGGCTTTTTATTTCTTCTAATATACAAACAGGACTAACTGCAATTTTCCTCTCAAGAAACGGTTTTCTTATGAGCAGCAAACTACTGCTGAAAAAGACAAGAAAAAAGACTGACACTGCAAAGCCAATAGTTTCTTCTAATATAGTTGAAGGGAAATTCCCCTTTGGATGTCTGCTATCAGTAGTAGAAATCAAACAGCTGACTGGAATTGCTTCAAACATCTCAATTAGCTGTGGTTTTGTCAGCACATGTATACTTGGCGAATAGGTGCATGTACAGACACCACATATGAGAGCCAGTTTGGTGTAGTGGTTAAGAGCACGGGACTCTAATCTGGAGACCCAGGTTTGATTCCTCACTCCTCCACTTGAAGCCAGCTGGGTGACCTTGGGTCAGTCACAGCTCTTCTAGAGCTCTCTCAGCCACACCCACCTCACAGGGTGTTTTGTTGTGGGGATAATAATAACATACTATGTAAACTGCTCTGAGTGGGTCTTAAGTCATTCTGAAGGGCAGTATATAAATCAAATGTTGTTGTTTTTTTTTAATAAAGTTTTTTATTTTTTCAATATCTAACGTAAAAAACTACAGAAAACTACAAAAGTATAAAGGGGAAGGGAAAGAAAAAAAGGGGGGAAGGGAAAACTGGGAAAAGGACAAATCAACATACAAACAACAGACACTACTCTACATATCTTGTATTCCCTTCATACTGCAATTTTTCTTAAGAGTTAACTTTCTAATATGCTATCAGATTGGTAGGTCTTATACAATACAAATTATAATCAGGATCAGCACCTCTTCCCCCCCCCCCTTTGCGTCTCGGTCTCAGTTCTCTCTGCGCAGCTGGAGCAGCTGCGCCCGCTCTCTCCTCCCCCCCACTTTCCCCTTCAGACTTCGAACTTTCTTCCTGCTGAAACTCCTGATGGTTAAACAAAAACTCTGTCAGCTGCACGTCCGATGTAATCTTGTAGGTTTGATCTTTATATCTGAACCAGACGCCTTCTGGAAACAGCCATTTATATTTTATATCGCATTTCCTCAAGGAAGCCGCAAGTCCCTTGTACTTGAATCTCCTTTTACGAGCCAAAAATGGAACATCCTTCAATATTTTAACCTTATTGCCCAAATAATCCAAGTCCACATTATACGAATTATATAAGATGGTGTCCCGAGTCTTCTTAGATGAAAAGTCAATAATAATCTCGCGAGGCAGCTGCCGCTTCATTGCATACTTTGAAGATGTCCGCCAAACTTCCAAGATATCGTTTTTAATCTCTTCTTTAGTTGCCTTTGCGAATGGCACCAAAAGTCCAGACACCAAATCTTTTAAATTTTCACTTTGCTCTTCTTTTACATTTTGAAGACGCAATACCGTTTGGGCACGGTCCACTTGTAATCCTATTATTTGATTCTCCAAAAGCTTCACTTTCTTACTTGTTGCTTTCATGAGTACCGCGTTCTCGTGTGCAGACTGCTCTGCTCCGGTCGCTGTTTCTTTAATGGCTTTCACCTCGCTCTCCACAGAATCAACCTTTTGCCCCATTTCATTCAGTTTCGCTACAAAAGGCTGCACAGCATCGAAAACTGCTCGTCTCACCAGCTCTTCCAGCGTTTCCCCCTTCCCTTGTAGCGTTGCCGTCACCGATTTACTCATTGCTGGGCTCTGCTTTCTCGTCGCCATCTTAGGGGAGGGGGGGGCGCCAACTTAGTTCCGAAACTCGGTGCAGGGGAAGAAGTCTGCGCCTTTTAGCTTCAATTCCCACCGATCCTTCGCATACGCTTAAAAATCAGAAGGGATTCTCTTACTTACAGGTCTTCACCTTAAATCTGCTTATTGCCGTTCTCCATGGCCCGGCCGCACACACGGTGCTGCGCAAGTCTGCCGGCCTCCGTTGGGGCAAACGGGCAATTTACCCCCTGCATTGCTTCCAGAGGGTTCTTCCCGCAGCACCCTGGATCCAGGCTCCCTCCCTGGGAGTCCTGGAGGTTAACCCTCGCGGGTCAATCGCCCAGTCAGCCTGCTCAGACAGTTCCCCCCGAGCCTGCGGAGAGGAACGTCCGACATGGCCGGGAAAACGAAACCGAATCCATATAAATCAAATGTTGTTGTTGTTGTTATTCAAATTATCCGAAACACAATCAAC
Source organism: Eublepharis macularius (assembly GCF_028583425.1). Taxonomy (NCBI): domain Eukaryota; kingdom Metazoa; phylum Chordata; class Lepidosauria; order Squamata; family Eublepharidae; genus Eublepharis; species Eublepharis macularius. Next base: position 72,556,243 of record NC_072795.1, read on the forward strand.
AATAAGCAGAGGTCACATGTTATTATTGATTGGCCTTGCTAAGTTGATACAAGTTTCCACCGGAGTCATAAGTATCAACCAGATATCGGCGTAATATGTATGCTGTTCCAAGTAACACCATCTTTTGCATTCTGTAGGTGTTATGTCAGAAAGCTGCAGTTTTTCCATATGCATTGCAAAGTTTTTCGAGATGGTTCCAAGTGCCCCGATGACAATGGGGACTACTGTTGCATTCTTCTTCCATAGTCGGGTGGTTTCTATTGCCAGATCTCTACATTAAATCATTTTTTTCTTGTTCTTTTTCTTCTACTCTGGCATCCCCAGGAATTGCAAGGTCGATTATCCAGACACTTTGACTTTCCACGACTGTTATGTCTGGTGTATTATGTTCAAGGTGCTGATCAGTTTGAATTCTGAAATCCCACAAGATCTTGACTTGTTCATTTTCTAGCACCTTTTCCACCTGATGTTCCCATGAATTCTTTGATACTGGCAAGTTATACGTTTTACACAATGACCAATTTATCAGCTTTGCGACCCCGTCATGTCTAGACATGGGCACAAACAGCATTACAAACAGAAAAAACCCATGAACAGGCCGCACAGCTGCTTGAGAATGGGCCATTCGTGATGCGCCATTTCAGCTAAACAGATGGTTAGCGCAAGCCTTGTTCATTGAACTTGGCTGCCATTCGGAAAGCTAGACACTCAGGCGCCTTCAATCAATTGCCTCAGCAACGGAGGGGTGGGGGAATGCCTGAACTCTGTCTGCACTCCCATTTGTCGCCCCAGACACCCCAATCAAAGCCCAACTTAGCTTGATGGGCAGGTCTTCCTTCCAAGCGTGGAGCTGCAAATCGATTACAATTGGTAACGTGGGAGCAGACACCAGGGGGGAGGGAGGTAGGAGAGGAGTGTTCTGTGCCCATGGGAACTCCAATCTCATCCCTGCAAACCCTGTTAGGCAGTTCTGACTGCCAACCACAGGCCTCCTGTGTTTCTCAATGAGTCTTCAGCTTATAAAAGGGCACTGTGCTCCCAGTTCTGGTTTCACTTTCAGCAAGCAGTGGAGTGGGACAGAGCTGTTAATAGCTTTGGAGGAGAAAGTGGGAGAATGCATTGGAGCTGGGCTTTTTTCTGTGTGTGGTGCATGGGATGGGGAGCTTTCCTCTCTGGTTCCAGGGCTGCTGCCAGACCCTGGAGCCAAGCTCAGTGGGCACCTCGGCTGAGGGCTCACCCTGATTATTAATATTATTAGTATCAGTATCAGACAGTGCCTGATCTGGTGGTCAGGCTTCTGTGTGTGCTGGACTAGTGCTCTAGCCTCAGCCTCTGGTTCCAGGGTTGCTGCCAGGCCATGGGGCCAAGCTCAATGGGCACCTCGGCTGAGGGCTCACCCTGATTATTATTATTATTACTATCACTGACAGTTCCTGATCTGGTGGTCAGGCTCGTGGGTGTGCTGGGCTAGTGCTGTAGCCTCAGCCTCTGGTTTCAGGGCTTCTGCCAGGCCCTGGGGCCAAGCTCAGTGGGCACCTTGGCTGAGGGCTCACCCTGATTATTATTATTATTATTATTAGTATCAGTATCAGACAGTGCCTGATCTGGTGGTCAGGCTTTTGGGTGTGCTGGGCTAGTGCTGTGGCCTCAGCCTCCGGTTCCAGGGCTGCTGCCAGGCCGTGGGGCCAAGCTCAGTGGGCACCTCGGCTGAGGGCTCACCCTGATTATTAGTGCCTGATCTGGTCAGGTCTCTAGGAGTGTTGGGCTAGGGCTCTAGATCCTCCCTCTGGTTCCAGGGCTGCTGCCAGGCCCTGGAGTCAAGCTCAGTGGGCATCTTGGCTGAGGGCTCACATTATTATCACTGCCTGATCTTGTCAGGTCTCTGGGAGTGCTGCGCTAGTGCTCTACCCCCTCCCTCTGGTTTCAGGGCTGCTGCCAGGCCCTGGGACTAAGCTCACTGGGCACCTTGGCTAAGGGTTCACAGTGTTCCCTCCTTTTCTGTCCTCCTTAAGTCTAGTTTGGTGGCACAATGAGTCTTCCTGTTGTGTTGGCCACCAAGGGTGGTCATTGTCAGATCTGTGGCTAAATAATAGTTGTATCCAGACTACCTTCTGCAATCAGACAAGAGTCCGTTGTTTTCAAAAGATTTACTGAAAAAAGCAACCATTATAGTCCACTGGCCCAGATGCAATATCTGGGCTGGTACACGTGTATTGTTATGAATGAGAGGCAAAGAATACAGTACAAAGTATCAAGACTCAGTAGGCCCAGCCTCCCCCCATAGTTCTCAAAACAATCCCTTTGAAGCTGAGAAAGTGAAAGTTTCCCAGGGCTGGAAAAGCTGTAGCCAAAACATTCCTCTTCTGAGAGATAGCTGCTAGGGAACATCTTGGCACCTGTGAAGAAAGCACTCAGAACACTTAAAAGAATTAAAATGGAGTCTCTTTGGTTACAACATATAGGGAAGCATTCTGAACCTGACAGTCGTGGGGTAAAGTGCGAAGGCAGTCCTCCTGGTTTACTTGTGGAAAGCAGTACTGAGTGTGGCTTGTGGGCAGCAGAGAGTCCTCCTGCTCCCCCAAATTCACCTGTGGGGGCAGTTGAGGAGGCCAAAGAGGTCTTTCCGCTGGGGGGAGAGGATCTCTCTCAACATTTTGAGGAGGGGGTGGGTGATGGATCCTTGGAGGAATGGTTTGTGTTTTATGAAACATCCCTCCGATCCCCATCCCAAACTCTCGGTGGTGTCCCCACCTGCAGTCCACCCCTCACCCCATTGTCTGTGGCCAGCTCTGCAGCGCAGCCTGTAACTGTCCATCCTCCTTCCCTTGGGACAGTTAGCGGTCCACGTTTCAACGCCTCCATATGGAGGCACTTTCGGGCCCTTCCTGATGACCACCGTGTGGTGTGGTGCCGTGACTGTGATGTCCTGGTGCGCAGGGGAAAAAACCCGAAGCACCTGTCTTTAATGGTCCTGACTCGGCACCTGAAGATGCACCACCCAAGCCTGTGGTCTCTGTCCTCACCGAGCAAAACATCCATTGGGGGGGAGAAAGGGGGTGACCAGCTCTTCTGAATGGGGATCAGTAGGAGGGTCACCTTGCCCTGAGGGTGATGCTGGTGGGAGCAAAGCGCTCAGGCAGGCCGCGCTCACGAAGGTTGTCCCCTCAGGGTCTGGGACAGCACCACTTACAATGGCGAGGTTGAGGGCTCAGGAGGCGGGTCTTCGCATCTTGGAAGAGACGATTTCCCTACATGGCTTGCCCATATCCATCGTGGAGTGCGTGGGGTTCCGCAGGCTACTAAAACATTTTGCCCCCTGGTTCTACATGCCTTCGCCATGCACCCTTGTCTGTCGAGTCCTGCGGGTAGCTCGACTGAGGGCTGGCACGTTTGGGTCAGGTTTAGCCAGGCCCACTCCCACTGCTAACAGGCTTCTGATACCTTGCTAGGCCTTCCTGGCACAGCCATTCATGACACCTCCTTTCTGCGAAGGCAGGAAAGTGGGTAATGCTGGTGGCAGCCTCCTTTGGGCACTTGCGCAACAGCTCAGGAGCTGTTGCACATGTAGTTGAGCTGCATGGTGCCCCTATCCATTGCAAATGCTGTGCCCTCTGAGCAGGGGGGAATGGACCCCTCAACTCATGTCCTTCCCGCAAAGGCAGGAAGGTGGCTGATGTCAGCTGCTATTGCTGCTGTCCCGTTTCTGTTTCTCCCTCTCTGGAACCACTCTGACCCGTCCAAGCAATGTCTCCTGTCCTGCGCGTCCCCTTCTTTCCACAAAGGCAGGACAGCGGGTCATATCAGACACCTCTTCACGAGGAACTATCCTGTTACTGCTCCCTCCTTGGTCATGAAGGACAGCTCAGCTGCAATCACACAGCCGATTGTACCGTATAGGGATACGGCATGGTTGCACAGCATGGGGCCTCCTCTGTCAACAGGACTGACTAGACCCCTTTGAGCTGAGTGGGAATGTGTCCCACAACTCCCATCCTTTCCACAAAGGCAGGAAGGTGGGCAATGGCAGCTGCTGCCACTGTGCTGTTTCTTCCTCTTCCTCTCTGGGACCACTCCGACCCCACCCAACTACCTCTCGCTTGGAAGCTTTCCAGTTCCCAGTCCATACCTCTCCCTCCCAAGTACTACCTGGAGTCCCTTCCCCATCACTTGCACTGCCCCGTCCCCTCATTTCCATGAAGGCAGGGAGGTGGTTGATGCCAGCAGCCACCGATTCAGGGTCTTCACGTCACCCTTGCAGGATCTTCCAGGTGTGGCTTGTCGCCACGGCTGGAACCCCTGGGTCCTCCTCTCCCTGACTACCCAGCTTCTGCAGTCATCAACCACCTTGCTGTACAAGCGGATGCTTTGTCCGCCTCCTACTGGCAGGCCTGGTGGGCAGGCACATGGGGGGTGCTGCTGGCAAGTGGCCAGAACCCCCACCCCCTAAGGGGAGGTGGCACGCCACTGTCTCCCTGTGCCTGCCAGGACCAGCGGCCACAATCTTCACCCACCTTGCTGCACAAACGGATGCTTTGTCCACCTCCCACCCACAGGCCTGGCAGGCAGGCACATGGGGGGTGCCACCGGCGAGTGGCCAGACCCCCAGACCCCCAAGGGGAGGCGGCATGCCAATGCCTCCCCATGCTTGCCAGGCCTGGTGGCCGCATTCTTCACCCACCTTGCTGCACAAACGGATGCTTTGTCCGCCTCCCACCTGGAGGCCTGGTGGGCGGGCACTTGGGGGGTGCTGCCAGTGAGCAGCCAGACCCCTGAGAGGAGGCAGAACACCACCCCCTCCCCGTGCCCACCAGGCCCAGCGGCTGCAGTCATCAACCACCTTGCTGCACAAGTTGATGCTTTGTCCGCCTATGACCCAGAGGCTTGGTGGGTGGGTACATGGGGGGTGCCGCCAGCAAGTGGCCAGACCCCCTGTCCCTGAGAGGGAAGGCAGCATGCCTTCAGGACCACTGCACGGGGCACAAGTGAACTGGGGAGGTTGGCTCCATTTGTGTTGATTGGGAGTTTCCTGGGGGCATCGAATTTGGGAATGTATAACTCCAAGATCCATACTGCAATCCTGAATAAACTTCGGTGGTGGCTGGAGAAGAGCCTGCTGTACATTCCCTGTGAATATGGGCTCTCTAAGTGCTAAGGGGGCTGCTCTGGCACTGACGAATACCAAAAATGTTCGGTAATGGGACATGTTCAGTTCCGGTCGACTGTTTGTGTTCGTCGTCGGGAACGCAAACCAAAGTGTGTTTGGGGTTTTTTTCCTGTTCGTGCCCATGTCTAGTCAGGTCTAGCTTTGTAGTCCGTCTGTGCAATTTTGCTGCATTCAGAGATAAAGTGGGACAGTTTCATCTTTTTCCTGGCAAAGTTGACATTTTGGATTTTCACCGATTTTCTGAATTTTGGCTTTCATAACATTCGTTTGCAATGCTTGTTCTTGTGCTGAGAAGATCAGACCTTCAGTTTCTTTCTTGATTGTACCCAGCTTCAACAATGCCCAAGTTAGGCTGTTGTCACTTTTTCCTTCAATATTTTTAGATGTTGCTTATATAGGGGTTTGTTCTTCCATCCATTTAATCTATTCTCAAACTGTTTCTTCTTATATTCAGCCTTTGTTTGGGTTGTTTTTAATATGTTCTTTGTTTTCACAGCCTGAAGTAATTTTTCTGTACTTCTGCTGATGTAATCATTCAGGCATCTCTTTTCTTCTTCCACTACTTGATGTACTTGTAACAGTCCTCTTCCACCAATTTTTTTTGGTAAATATAGCCTGTCAACATCACTTTTTGAGTATAAAGACAGACAAGCCCAATGCTCGATAATGCACGCATTGTCATCAATCTGACAGACCGTCAACTCTCACCAGAAGAAACCTCCATCTTGGCAAAGGGAGGAAACTTTGCAGTCACCCCCACCAGAATTCCTGTGGAAGACATCATTGCAAATGTAGAAGCTGCCATCCGTCATCTACCTGAAGAGGAAGCTGAGGAAATAAGAGGAGAGACAGCCAGGATTCTACGAAAGGCAAAGCTTCCCACCAGCAATATAACACGCAAGGAGAGAAATGCCATCAAGACCCTCAATGCAGATCCAGACATCATCATTCTACCAGCTGATAAAGGCAATGCTACAGTGATCATGAAAACGGAGGAATACAAAAAGAAGATTAAGGAACTCCTGGACCCCTCCACCTACAAAAAACTAAAACGAGATCCCACTTGCAAAATCACCAGGCTAACAAATGCGCTGATCAAGAATTCCTCACTACATCCCGACACGCACAGAAAACTATGCAAGACTGAAGCACAGCCACCTAGACTATATGGACTCCCCAAAATACATAAAGATTCAGTCCCACTCCGACCCATTGTGAGTGCCATGGGTTCACCGACATATGAATTAGCTAGACATCTGGCAGATCTCCTGCAGGACCACATCGGGAAAACCTCGTCTTACATCAAAGATTCAGCAGATTTCATCAACAAAATCAGTTCTCTGAAACTCAATCCACAAGACATACCTGTCAGTTTTGATGTTGTATCCCTGTTTACCAAGGTTCCAGTAAAAGACACTATTGCACTGATTAATCAGATTTTCCCAGAGGATGTAACAGCCTTATTCCATCATTGTCTGACAACCAGTTACTTCCAATGGGACAACGAATTCTATGAACAGATGGATGGGGTGGCCATGGGGAGCCCACTCAGCCCAGTTATAGCAAACTTCTACATGGAACATTTTGAAAAAACAGCTCTAGAATCAGCACCCCACAAACCCAGTGTATGGTTCCGGTTTGTGGATGATACATTCATCATTTGGAGCCATGGGGAGGAAGAATTGAGGGAGTTTTTGAATCATCTCAACAACATCCACCTGAACATACAATTCACAATGGAGAAAGAAAGTGAGGGAAAACTCTCATTCCTGGATACCTTGGTCATCCGCAAAGCAAACTTTCAGTTAGGTCACAAGGTCTACAGGAAACCAACTCACACTGATCGGTACTTACACAAAAACTCCAATCACCACCCCCGACAGAAAAGAGGCATAATGAAAACATTAGTGGATCGTGCAAGACGGATATGTGAGCCGCGCTTTCTCACTGAGGAAATTAATCATCTAAACCACGCACTTCAGGCAAATGGCTACTCCAGAAATGAAATCCGAAGAGCAATCAAACCCAGGATGAATCAAACAACCAAGGAAAAACAGTCACCTACAGGAAAAGTGTTTTTGCCATATATCAAAGGAATTACTGATCAGATGGGAAAGCTTATGGAAAAGCATAACCTTCAAGCAGTATTCAGACCCACCCGAAAAATACAACAGATGCTACGATCAGCAAAAGACAGCAGAGACCCCCTCACCTCTGCAGGAGTATACCGTATACCCTGCAGCTGTGGACAAGTTTACATCGGGACCACAAAGCGTAGCATCCAGACAAGAATAAAAGAACATGAAAGACACTGCAGACTTGGACAGCCTGAAAAATCAGCAGTGGCTGAACATAGCCTAACTCAAACAGGGCACAGTATCTTATTCCAGGACACCAAAATACTGGACAACACTTCCAACTACTTTGTCAGACTGCACAGGGAAGCCATTGAAATTCACAAGCATAAGCAAAACTTCAACAGGAAAGAAGAAACCTTAAGAATGAACAGAGCATGGGCTCCAGTTCTGAAAAACACCAGGCCAACAAAACACTCCACACCCGACAATAGCCCTGCAGAGAAGATTAGCACATCAAGCACCAATCCATATGCAAAAGAACCTCCTCAGGTTACAGTGAAGCCTCCCGCCATTAGCATTCCACACCCTGGGAAACTCTTACAGAATGACTCAGCTCAACCCCACCCCTCCTGAGTAGATACAAATGACCTACATCTTTTCCACACTGTGACACTGAGAGATCTCTGTCTTTTGGTGCTACACCTCTGAAGATGCCAGCCACAGCTGCTGGCGAAACGTCAGGAACAACAATGCCAAGACCACGGCAATACAGCCCGGAAAACCCCCAACAACCATAGTGATGTATGTTCATTAGTTTTTGCGTTTTTTGATCCAATTTTTCTAAATCGCTTCGTGCCCAATTTATTATTCCAGCTGGATATCAATTCATACTATTTCCTACACCAAAAAACTTTCCATATAGAAAATGCACAATGTTTAGAACAGTAACACTGTAGCATAGTTTACAGATGTCAAACTCAGCCACACTAAATAAGCTATAATTATGCAAGCAGTTAACCTTTAACTGTTGCTGTAAGGTCCTTTGGAATGTCTTTCTACTGACATGATTAATAAGTACAGCACATTGATGTTTGCATGGACCTCAGTTAGCTAAGGCAGTCCAGTGGATGTAACAATAAGGTTAAAAGGTTCCTCATTTAGAATTACCCTTCATCATTGTAGTAATTTTTTTCTCCTCCATCATATGAAAAAAACTCTTTTTTAGCAATTTTATAATATCAACAACCAACCATAACACACAGGGTCTTATTTTTAAAAAACACGGTTGATATTTTTAAAGCAGTCAAGTTTTACTACTAGGCTGGAGCAGCTGCTAGGTTGGAGCAGCAGTGGTGGCTCTTCATTGCCAGCTGCCAGCAGACCATGGGCATAAATCTCTGCACCAGTGTGGCAGCAGGGTCGGGGAGTGAGGCAGGAGTTAGTCAGCTTCCTAAGCCTCTCCAGGCTGGGTAACATCCTCAAACAGTGATGGACAGTTATGCCATAAGTGTAGCCCATAGACACCAAGCAAAAGGAAGTCAACTCCCCCCTCTATGCACAGCCCCACCCAAAATGTCCCAAGGAGTACAGGATGCCAACTACAGTTACAACTAATCCCCTCATGCCCTATTGGCAGCCAAGCCTCTTTCTCAGCAACCAGTCCTCCCCTCACCCTACATAAATCCAGGGGGAAAGCAAAAACAAGAGTGTTTGGCTATCTTCCCTAACAGCTACCTCATGTCCAGCAGCTTGGTTCAAAAGAGTGAGGACGTATTGACTGGTAAGAAGTAGCTGGGGAGCCAGATGCCCCAGGTTGTTCATCAATCTACCGTTTCCCTTGCACAAGGCCAGGAGCCACCTGTGAAATGCTGGCCTGCATAACTGAGGTGAGTGGCATGTGTGTGTGTGTGTGGGTGGGGGGGGGGGAATGGCCTAAGCCTGGACCTCTAAACACATGTGACAAAGGCAGAGTCTCTCAGGGAAGCATGGGCTTGACAGATCTGCCTTGGGGATCAGGGATTACTTGCAGCCCATAGCAGGGCTGAGCTCAGATTCCCTTGACTGGGCTTCCTCCACCTTTGGGCAGAACTGTGGGACTGGGTGCCTGGGAGCTGGCTCTCCCCCTTTAAGGTCACCAAGCAGCCCTTGGACTCATTCCCTCACAGGACCAAAGCTCCATGCAGCAAAAGTGGCAGCAACAGGAGCAAATCAATCTGAAACAGCCACAGAGCACTTCCTCACTGGGTGGGCAAGTGTCATTTGGATGCCAGTAGCATCTGCCTCAATGGGGTCTCCTGCCCCCCTCATGGGGCCCTGGACTGTACTGACTGTGACTTGCTCAAGGATGAGCCCCTTGCCATCACTGCACATATCTTTCAGGTAGATGGCAATCCAACAGGGAGACTTGGGAACATGGCCATCACAGTCCCCGGCAATCCTCTCAGACTGCATTTCCAGCCCAGCTCCAGGAGCATTTTTCCTCAGGTAGCCAGTGGATCTGCAAGTCTGCTTCACTCATGAGCAATGTGTCTCCAAAATGGCCCTGCAGCATCATGCACAGGCACTTGGCATACTTGGCAACTCATTTTCATTTTTGGCAGTTAATGAAATCTGTGTTTCACAACTGACTCTCTGCCAGTGCCTATCTGGGTTCATTTGCTGGTGTCTCTCCCTGTGGAAAGTCCTTAGGGAGCAGACTAACACCACTGAAGTTATGCCAGCATCTGGCCAAGGTGGCCACAGTGCCCCTTAGGATTATGCTGTAAGAGTACAATACTAAACAGTGTTACATCCTTCTATACCCAGTGACTTCGATGAGATTAAGATGCTGTAAATTTGTTAGGGATTGCACTGTAAATGCCGCTTTCCCAAGACCTCCTAAATGCCATAAAGGAGAAGTTTTAGTGCACTTCCTGTGATAAATCATTATCTAATGGTGAAATAGTGCTGGAACCGTATGGAAGAGATGGTCAAGAGGAATAGACCTCCATGGACATATTTGTTTTTGAGACATGCTGGTGTAAATCAGATGTGCACTCAAAAGCAATTAAATGTACAATCAACTGTACATCCAAATTAAGATCTATTATTGTAAGTAGCATCTGCATTCATATGTACTTTTTATGAGGATGCTATCCATTATTACTTTCAGTGTATCTTTCAGTCTATCCTGTCCAATGTGAATATGGATGCTGTCCTTTTCCTTCAATTTGAATCAAATGTCAATGTCAATTTGAAATGCAACTCCATTCTTAAACCTCTGACTATCCTGTAAACTGTTTACATATCTAGCCATAATTTTTTTCCCCTTTGTTGGAAGGTAAACTGGCCAGAAACTGAGTCCAAGGAAATTGTACATACAAGTGGAAACGTACTGGGTTGCATTCAGCACAGCATAATTTCCCTTCTCCAGAGGTTCCTTTTGACATTCAGAAAATTTAGACCTGGAATCATGGAACTGATTTAGCCACATACAGCCACAAAGGTCAGAGTGCAGCAATGAAAAAAGGGTGTTAACAACACTTGGACATCTGTGTCATGTCATACATGTGTAAACATTCTTACATATGCACATCCCAGATCCTGGCTCCAGGGAGCCTGAGTATACACAGGCACAGAACCTTGCATAAGGCTTGAGATACCAGCAGACATGCGCGGAGCTCCAGACAAGACACACAAAAGGCCAAGAAACAGGCCAGGGGGCATTTTGAGAAGGCCCAAAGGGCTCATAAAGAATACCACAACTGAAGGGCCCAGCAGAGAACCCTGCCAGTGGGAGACAAGGTCCTAGTCGGTTGGATGGTCTTTCCCAGACAGGAGCCAGACCCACGGCACTGCCCCTACTTGGTTGTCTGGGTTTAGGACCCCTAACTTATGAAGTCCAGTGTAGAGCATGTGCCTGGGCCCATCATTGACTCCATATGGATCATCTGAAGGAACAGTATGGATGGCAACATAAGGACACATGCCAGTTGCCTTAGTGAGGACCCACTGGAGCTGTTGACAAGGACTCTCCATGGACCCAAAGGCCTTGGAGGGGGTCTTGAAAATGTTCATTATTCACTTCAACCTGGTGTGAGAGGAATGGAGTCCCATAGAATCAAAGAGCAAAGTTTCCCTTAGGAAAACTGGTTGTCTCAACAGGAAATGCATCATTATGGGACATAGTCTAGATCATGATTCTCTGGTTTGATACCAGATGGATTCTCCATGACTATATACGTCCTTCGGATCTGGAGAGGCTCTGGGGAACATGGCTCTTGGTAGAGAGAGATCTATGAGTAACAAAGGAATCAGGTGAAATAACCTCCTCTGTTCAACTAAGGGAGAGTACTTGGTGAAAGATGGAGGAGGTATGAATTTAATGATTTCCCCCACTCACAGCAGCCTTCTGACACAAATGACTTTTTCTCTACATGGGTTCTCTGATTCCAGGTATTATCTTTCTAGAAGCCAAAATGGACTGCTATGGAAAGGAACTTGTGGAAGAATCCTTATCCATTAATGCTTCAGAAGCCAGATAGTTGGATTTAACACATCAAATCCATCAAAATTCATTCTGTCTGCTTATTGAAGTTGAACGTATTGATGCTACTGATGTTAACTTCTGCACACAAGACTCTACTTCATTCTAATGTCATTGGATTTTTCTTATATTGAGGTATGGGGAGCAGAGTCTAAATTCTTGTGCTGCTTCAGTATCAAACAATGATAAAAGCTAAGTAAAGATTCTTTCTAAATCATTTTTCACCCACCTACTTCAGACACACACTCACTTGTTTTGGACTAAGAGCATTTGATTTGCGTTGGGCAGGGTTTTCTGACCAGCTTGCTGCATGTGCTTTTGCCTCCTATGCACAGCCTACTGCAGTGCAGACTTCATTTAGGGACCCACAGGCCCTGTTGATGTATTGGTCTACCATCATTTGAAACAATCTATGCTTGTGTCTGCAAGGTATATTATATAATTGTAGCAATGATTGAGCAGAAGAGGCCCTTGCTGTCTTCCTTCTGCTGTGCTAGCTTTGCTGCCTGGGAGAGTGTTGTTAGTTTTCAAGAAAAGAATATCAATCTTTGGTATATTTTCTTGTTCCACTAAAATAAAATTGTAAAACAGCCATTCTCATGTCATTTTGTAATGTAAAAAAACAAATTGCTTTAAATATCACCGGCACAACTTGACTGGGTCATATTAATAGCCCACCAACATCAGCTTGTCTTCTTCCACACTGACCCATAGGAGCTGAAATCAGAACGCTTAGTATGCCATTTGATCAGTGTCATACTGGGACTGGGCACACTGTAAAGTCTGCCAGGAACATGATCTGCAGCTGAATTTATCTTTCTTGACTTCCTCAATGACACATGAGGCAAACTTCTGTTTGGATTGCCTCAATGATTGCTGCCAAAGTTTGTGTTAAACAGCCTTATGTCTGTAGAGTGGCTGGTTATTCTGTATGCTCTGATCATTGCACTGTGTAGCTTCTTTTGATCAGACTGAGAACTAAATTTTCTTGATTGATGATGGAGACATGTATCTCCATTTCTTGATTCACAGTTGTGTCATTAAAGTGATCTTCCTGTATTGTAAAGCAGATGCATCTCTTAAATTACCAATATTAGCTCAATTGCTCAGGGGAATCTATTCTGAAAAAATTAGCTTGATTCACAGGCAGACACTGAAGGCATATAGATCCATTAGTAATAAGTTTCAACTGGAAAATCTTGAACTGAATTGGAGGACGCAGCATAAGAGTTTGAAGGGGTAGCTGTGCTAGAAAAAAATACTGTAATTGTGTGATAAAGCAGCATAATCATGCCAGCGGGGTCATCAAGTTTGCTCCTTGCACACAACATGGGCCTAGCCTGTGCTGGCCCTGCTTACTACCCCACTGTGAGGTAGATTTTCCCTCCAAAACTGACCAGGTTGTTTACTGGGGCTGAGAAGCCTTTGGTAGCATGTATTTGGGTGTACCTTAGAGTTCTTGTTGTTCCACACTTAAAGCATGTATATAGTTGGTTTATTACCTCGACCAAGTTTAAGTAGCGGAAAAACAGAGGCCCATGCTTCCTTTAAAAAGGAAGCATTTACTAGAGGCTAAGTAAAGTTCAAAAAGTTAACAGTAGATTTATTCAACAGGCAGGGTTGGTATGTAATAGGCAGGGAAAGGAAAACTGAGGTAAATTTTGTTTGTTGAGCAGAATACTTCACAAACTTGAGGCACAATAATCTTATTAATGTTTAGTTTCAAACATTTACAATACTTAGATGTGAGAAGTTGGTATCTTCAGACTTAAGTTACTCCAGTAATTTTACTTCACAGCTTAGGTGTACAGACTTCCACACTCTTTTCCTTTTACTCCAGACCCAGGGTGCTCCACAGAGTCAAACACCCCTTTCCAGACACAGGGTAGGAATTATTCTTCCACTAAAGATACAACCCTGTTTTTTTGGCTGAGGGGGAGTCTCCTTTTACTACTCACTTCCTCTGCCACCCACACACTCCCAGTTCCAGCTTGTCTGAGTAATATTAGTCCAGTCTTTCCCACTTTAGTTCTTCCAGTAAACATTTTTTTCAACCATAAGCTGTCACAGTAAGTGCAAACTATTTCCTTTTTTGCTTCACACAGATTGCTGGCCAATCACAGAGAGGGGGGAGCACCATGCCAATCATCCTCCCTTCAGGCAGTCATTTTAACTTTTTATCTTCTTCTCTCTGGATGCAGCATTTGGTAATCCTTGCATTTAAAGCCCATTCCGTCACACATGCCTAACAGAATTTTGACTCTTTTTTTGTATAGAACACTCTTCTACCATATCAAAAACCTTTTGGAAAATCCTCCTGGTGTCAGAAGTAGTTTGCTCTACAGCATGGGGAAGGGGAAAGAGGGTGTGCTTTGCAAAATGTAAGCAGAGAGTTACCTGGAGCATACAGAACTAATTTGAGATGCTCTTGGACTTGTTGCTGGTGTAGGGATGCCAGGTCCTCCTACCCCCTGGGCAGGAGGTGGGAGGTCCAGCACCAACCTTGTGATGTCCCCTTGTGTGGGTTCTCCCAGCCTGCACAATGACATCACTTCTGGGAAATGCAGGCCACATGCTGCTCCGGGAGCACTTCCATGCTCTGCTCGGGGCCTGAATCAGCCTGAATTAGGCTGCGCCACCTAGGAGCATGCCCCAAAAGGCACATTCCTCCCCACTGGCTGGGTAAGCAGGGACAGGGGTGGAGGGTGGGAGCAGGGGATCCTCCGCCCCCAGTGGGGGACTGGCAACTCTAAGCTTGTGTCACCTAGACTGATAGTTTGGGTGACTTCAACATCCATGCCAAATGCTCCATGTCAAGCCCGGCCCAGGACTTCATAGCTTTCTCAGCAGCCCTGAGCCTCTCTCAAATAGTGATGGGACCCACTCATGAAAAAAGCCACACCTTAGACATAATATTTTGCATTGAGCCTTTGAGAGAAAGCCTTCTCTCAGAACTGGAGATTTGGCCTGAACTGTGGAGTGACTATTACCTGCTCAAGTTAAGGGTGAATATAGCCCTATTATCTCACAAAATAGGGGACACAGGTAAAATAATCTGCCTATCAAGGCTTATGGATCCTTCTGGATTCCAAAATGTGCTGGAGATTTTAGAATTCCAAAATCAGGCCCTGTTGAGGCTCTGGTGGAAGTATGCAGCCTGAAACTCTTTGAAGCTATTGACGAGCTTGCTCCTAAGTGACCCCTCCTTCCCTTGCAGTGGAAACCAGCCCTGTGGTTCACCACAGAGCTGGATGGTCTAAAGAGGACTGGAAGACGTCTGAAAAGAGGCTGGTGGAAAACTCATGCTACAGAGCCCATTGGAAGACTTATGAAGCAGTGGTGATAACAGAAAAGAAACATTACTTTTCTGCAACCATTGCATCAGCTATATCACATACATTCCAACTGTTTAATGTATCTCAACACCTTTTAACCACTAAATCAGAATCTTCACTGGTTGAAGAACAGATAATTAGCTGTAGCACCTTTGCAAAGCTTTTTGTTGATAAAATACCTTGAATACAATCTGACCTCGATGTTGTCAGGTCTGACTATGTTCCTTGTATGATCTAACCAAACAGACTCCATTTTAATCCTGTCAGTGTTTTAAGCTCTTCTTTTGCAGGTGACAAGCAGCCCAGTAACAGTTATCTCAAAGAAGAGGAATGTTATGACTACAGCCTTTCCAGCCTTGGGAAAGTTTCACTCTCTCAGCTTCAAGCCGTTTGTTTTGAGAACTATGGGGGGAGGATGGGACTTGCTGGGCTTTGCTATTCTGTACCTTAACTTTTGCCTGTCATTCGTAACAATACCCATGTACCAGCCAAGATATTGCATCTTGGTCAGTGGACTATAATGGTTGTTTATATTCAGTAAAATCTTTTGAAACCAATGGACTCATGTCTAATTGCAAGAGATAGGCTGGATTGCAACTTTTAGTAAGCCACAGTCTGACATTTTGTTACGAATCACATCTGTTCCAATGCCTAAACCGGGGCAGACGGATACCAAGGCCGCGTCCAACAGGGACCCTTTGTTTGATCCTTATACCTCCCCTGGTTCGGAAGGACTGGAACCTCCATGACCCGTTCAGGGAGAAATGGGGTCTAGGCGTACTGTGCTATATACCCTCGCACCTGATAGAGCTGAAACTAGGCCCAGGGCGGCAGCAGAACCTCTAATATCCCTGCCTACGCCGAGGCAGTGGGGTTCCAGGCCGAGAGACACGAGGGAGAGGAGAGCGAGTGCGATATTTACTAAGTCGCAAATGGATGGGAAACGAAGTGTTGGCTCGATAGCAGAGCATTCTATTAGCCAACTGTGGTATCACTGGAATCGATAAGCTGACCAATTAGAGTGGGACCGAAGAGCTGTGCTGTGACCTGATGGACTTACAGCTAAATTTTATAAGGTAATGGTCAATGAACTGGTGTCATTCCTAAAAGAAGTGATCAATGGTGTTATGAGAGACCAAAGAATTCCAGATACTTGGAGTGAAGCTAATATATCATTGATCCCTAAAGAAGGACAGGACTTGACTAACGTCAAAAATTACAGACCTATTTCCTTACTTAACAATGACTATAAGATCTTTGTGAAGATCTTAGCGGAAAGAGTAAAGGGATGGCTATCCGAAGTTATTGGGGAAGAACAAGCTGGTTTTTTACCGAATAGACAAATCAGAGACAATTTAAGGACAGTTATAAATGCTATTGAATATTATGATAGGCGTTGTGATAAGGAGGTTGGGTTCATCTTTGTGGACGCTGAAAAAGCATTTGACAATTTGAACTGGGATTTTATGTTCGCCACTATGGAACAGCTACAGTTGGGAGAAAGATTTATCAGAGCAGTAAAAGAAATCTACAGAGACCAGAGTGCAGCAATTGTGGTGAATGACGAGGTGACTAAGAAATTGACTATAGGCAAAGGTACAAGACAAGGTTGCCCGTTGTCTCCACTGTTGTTTATAATGGTTTTGGAAATTTTGATGATACAGATCCGAGAAGATAATGCAATCCGTGGAATAAAGATAAAAGACTTTTCCTATAAGGTCAGAGCATTTGCAGACGATATAATGTTAATTGTGGAAAATCCAATTGAAAACATGCCAAGGGTAATAGAAAAAATCACAGAATTTGGAGATTTGGCAGGTTTTTTTGTAAACAAAAAGAAGTCAAAGATACTGTGTAAAAATATGACTAAACAAAAACAACAGCAACTTATGGAAATAACAGACTGTGAAGTAACAAATAAGGTGAAATATTTGGGAATTGAACTGACTGCAAAGAATATAGATCTATTCAAGAACAATTATGAGAAATTGTGGACTCAAATAGAGCAAGACTTGATTAAATGGAATAGATTGAATTTGTCATGGTTGGGAAGAATTGCAGCAGTCAAGATGAATGTGCTGCCAAGAGTGATGTTTTTGTTACAGACAATACCAGTTATTCGGGATTCCAAGCAGTTTGAGAAATGGCAGAGAAAGATATCGGACTTTGTTTGGGCAGGCAAAAAGCCTCGAGTGAAAATGAAAGTGTTACAGGACGCGAAAGAGAGAGGCGGAATGCAACTGCCCAACCCAAGACTTTACTATGAGGCAATCTGCTTGGTTTGGCTGAAGGACTGGATGGTGCTTAAAAATCGCAAATTGCTGGCCTTAGAGGGATACAAAAAATATTTGGATGGCATGCATACTTATGGTATGATAAAGTAAAAGCGGACTCTATGTTTTTACACCATTACATTCGGAGAAGCCTCTTCACAATATGGAAAAAGTACAGAGATTACCTACAAGAAGGAATTCCCTCCTGGGTGGTTCCTTATGAAGCGATAGATCCGAGAACTGTTGATAATGAACAACAGTGTTTAACGTATAAGGAGATAACACGAATAGAATTTTCTAAATTAAGAATAAAGACGCAAGAAGAGTTGTCTCCAAACTATGACTGGTTTCAATATAGACAGCTCAGAGACCTTTATAAATCGGATTGTGCCAAGGGAGGGATAAGAATGGAGAACTCGGACTTGGAGGAAGTAATTTTACAAGAAGACAAAAAGGAAATTTCAAAGGTCTATAAAGTGTTGTTAAAATGGTATACTGAAGAAGAGGTAGTTAAGGTGCAAATGGTGAAGTGCGCTATAAATTTTAATAAAGAAATAACAATGGAGGCGTGGGAATATTTGTGGAAAAATACTTTGAAGATTATGACATGCACTAACATTAAAGAGAATGTCTATAAAATGATCTATCGTTGGTACCTGACACCAAAGAAAATTGCGCTAGGGAATGTGAACACGTCTAATAAATGCTGGAAATGTAAAAAGCATGAAGGATCTTTGTACCATATGTGGTGGACTTGTGAGGTAGTCAGGCAGTACTGGGGGGAAATAATAAGAGTAATAAGTGAGATTTTACAGTTTCAAGTTAATAAGAACCCAGAACTCCTGCTACTGAACTTGGGAATGGAAGATATTCCAGCACAACATAGGACATTGCTTTTTTACATGACAGCAGCGGCTAGACTTTTGTATGCGCAAAAGTGGAAAGTACAAGAAGTGCCAACTATCGAGGACTGGATTCACAAATTGCTGTACATGGCGGAGATGGATAAACTGACAAGAAAACTAAGAGACCTTGATCCAGGACAGTTTAACACAGATTGGGAGAAGCTGAAACAATATTTGGTGAAAAAATGGGAGGTGGGAGGAGAACTGTGGCAGTTTGAAAATTATTGAAGAAAAACAAAAGAAGAGAGAAGTGACTATACCGGGGGGAGGAGAGTTAAAGAAGAATTACTAAGCAATTATTCTATTTGATTATTCTATACAGTATTAAGTAATAGTTATTATGTGATATATAAGAATAGAAATTAATTAATTAATTATGTTGCTGGCAGATAGGGGTGTAATTGAGAATTAACAGAATTAAAATTCATGAATACAAGAAGGGGGGGGAATGAGAAGTAGCATATAGAATATAGGTTAAATTGATTGACTTATGCTGAAGGTATTTTTGGTTATAGCGATATTTAGAAATGTTCAGAACATGGGTCAAATTGATTGACTTATGTCGAATGTATATTGTGTTTATAGGTATATTTAGAAATGTGTAGAATATGAGTCAAATTGATTGACTTTATGTTAGAAAGATAAGAGATATAAGAGATATAAGAGGAAGTAAAGAGTAACATATAGAGTATAAGTTAAATTGGTTGACTTATAAATGTGTTCATCACTTATGAGTACTCAAGTTATGTATAGGGAGGGATAAATTGTTTGTCCCATATTGATGACATTAGAATGAATAAGTTAGAGTACAGGATATTGAGAATATTACCAGTATTATTACTATTGAATAACATGCCAGGAATGTATTAGTTAGTTGATAAGTGAAGGGAAATTGACTTAGTACTGAGTTATAATAGACTAGCTTAGAAGAGTGTGAAAGTATATGTTTAATTGACAAAATAAGTTGAAATGAGTAGGGGAAGAATAGACAAAGGGTTGGAAAACTGTTGGAAGTCAACAAACGGGGGGGAAAGGGAGGGGGTTAGAACTGGAATATTAAAGTAATTTGATTGTTATAAATGACAAAATATTTCTAATTCCAATAAAAATTTAAAAAAAAATAGAGTGGGACCGAAGAGGTTCGGAGAGTACCCAGGTGTGGGAAGCCTCCCATCGCGATGTGATGAGTTGGGACTACGCGGAAGTTACCCCGTGGACGGGGCAACGCGAGCCGACTGAACAAAGTTGGATACAATTACAGAGCCGAACTTTAGCGGTGGATGCTAGAATTTCGGCAGTAACTGGATTAGCGAAAGGAATCCTGGCGGGGATATCGGAGGAAGACCAAGGTAATGGGGCCTGGGGCATGGGAGAAATTTGGCCATGGCCTCGTGTGTCGGCTTCCTATGCGGAATATATGGAGACTGCCCAAGTTCCCAATGAACCTCCTCAGGAATATTCGGAAACGGTGGGTGCCACGGCGGCCCCAGGACGTGTTCAAATGTTAGAGGAGAGACTTTGTAGTATGGAGGAGAGCTTAGCACATGCGGTTCACCTGCTCTCCGTAGTCATTGTCGGAGGATCAGAAGTGGGCACCTCACAGGGAGAGGGCGCCCACAGCCGAGTTATCAGCCAAGGTCTGGCGACCCTGCAGGCTATTGTCCCGGGTCCAAATGTCACCCCGAGGGAGCAACCGCTCGTACTAATAGACGATCTGCAACAACTGGTGCAACCTCCGGAACAACTGCAGGGGCCAGCAGATGAGAGACCGGAGGAACTACCCCCTGACGCACCCGGAGGGCCTCCGGGAGGAAAGGAAGAGGCGCCACAGGAGCAGCCACAAGAGCAACCGCAGGAGCAGCCACAATAACAGCCACAAGAGCTGTTGTCCCAGGAGAACAGCCGCTAAAGCCGCAGAAAGAGGCTCCGGTACTCCAACCGCCACCTCAAGGGCAGCCGCTTCTCCCACGACTTCCAGTGCCTAGGCTACCTCCACCACTGAGACCGAGAGGTCCACCTCCGCAAGACCCTCTGGCTCCGCGACCGCAGAGACCGCAACTGAGGCTGCAAGGCCTTCCAATACCGAGACCCCAAGGAATTCTGCAGGCGAGGCCCCAGCACCCCCCAATGCAACTGCCCCCGCGTAGACCTGACTGGCAGACAAAGGCAGGAACTGGTGCCTGTACCTTACTACCCACTTCCAGCACCAGTTACCAGACCTCAAGAGTTACCGATGGGATGGATAAAATTGGAAGCTACTTTCGACGGGGACCCAGCGAAGTTGGGATTTTTTCTAGTACAAGCACTGCAATTCTTCAATCGTTGGGGACATTTATTTGAAGACGAGGCCAGTCAAATCGAGCATTTGGGGTCCTGGTTGCAAGGAAAGGCAGCAGAATGGTATGTAGCCTTGTACGATTTGGGGGCCCCAGAACTAGACTCCCTACAGGGTTTGGTAGATGCGCTTCGAGTGCAATATGAAGACCCATTAGAGGAGAGCAGAGCCCGAATTATAATCAATTAGACAAGATAGCATGTCGGCCAGAGACTATGTTACAAAGTTCCGACAGCTAGCCGCCAAATGTTCAAGGTGTGAGGAATCCACCAAAATAATTTTGTTCAGGCAGGGCATGAATCCCAGACTG
Organism: Eublepharis macularius; assembly: GCF_028583425.1. Taxonomy (NCBI): domain Eukaryota; kingdom Metazoa; phylum Chordata; class Lepidosauria; order Squamata; family Eublepharidae; genus Eublepharis; species Eublepharis macularius. Next base: position 72,577,168 of record NC_072795.1, read on the forward strand.
TTGGATCGAGTCCTTATGCAAGATAATCCCCCGACACTCTTGGGTTGGATTCAATTAGCCTGCGAAGTGGAAAACCGCATGCAAGAAGTGTGTCTTGTAGAACAACAACAAATGGCAGGGCACCGGCGAACCTCCATAATTGTAAGAGGGTGTAGGGGAGCAGGATATGCAGCTAGAGGAGCGAGAGATGCTAGATGGCAACAAGGATTGTGTCTACATTGTGGCCAAAGCGGTCACTTCACAGCACAATGTCCATTCCGGCCTGTGCAGAGAACTCCGTTCCCACCAAGGCGTCCAGCCCCTGCCAATCGTCCCCAGCCGTCCCACCCAATGCCCGCTCCGCGAACTACGAGAGGGAGAGGGACATTTAGAAGAAATCCTCCCGAGAAAGGATTAGAGCTAGAAGAAATTATGGACTTTGATTCAACTGCTCTAATCGGTGAAGAAGCACCCGAAAGTCCTAATTCGGGAAACAAAATGGATCTGTCGTAAACGGACCCAAACAGCAGATCAAAACTCAGTCAGTTCCCATAGTGGATAGACCTCAAGGGTCCATACTGTTCATGCCTGTTACGTTAATCAATCCTGAAAGAAAGACTCATATTCGGGTGCAAGCGCTCATTGATTCTGGATGCTCCAGAGATATTATTGCACCAGCTCTAGTGAACGGATTAGTACTCCCAGTAAAAGAACTTGAAACGCCAGTCATTTTTGAACAAATGGATGGCACTAATATGAATCCAGTCACCACTGAAACAGTACCTGTCATCATAGGCATGGGTCAACATTGGGAGACAAGATCGTTTGTCATTAGCTCTACAGCGAAGTACCCTTTAATTTTGGGGAGCAGATGGTTGTGGGACCACAACCCAGACATAAATTGGACAGTCGGAAGCATCACCTTCAAAAGGGATAGCTGCAAAAATCATCGCTGGGACCAAAATTGGGGCAACAATCCTACCCTCATAGAACAAGCACTCCTAACGCAGGAGGAAATTAATCAAATACCTAAACAGTATAGAGCCTATTTGCAAGCCTTCACCGAAGAAAAGGCCAACACCTTACCTCCCCATAGGAGGACAGATTATGCAGTGGAAATCATCCCTGGAGCCACATTGCCCAAAGGTAGACTTTATCCAATGAGCCCAAATGAAAGAGAGGAGCTCAGAAAATTCATTGACACTAATCTCCAAAGGGGGTTCATTCGACCTGCAAACAGCCCTCATGCTGCACCAGTACTGTTTGTTAAAAAGAAGGATGGAGGGCTAAGACTGTGCACTGACTTCAGAGGACTTAATGCAGTCTCCTCCACAAACGCCTATCCCATACCTTTCATCAGAGATCTACTCAACGTCGTGGCCCAAGGTAAGATCTTCACAAAATTGGACTTAAAAGATGCTTATTTTCACGTTCGTATAAGAGAGGGGGATGAGTGGAAAACCACGTTCAATACGCCCTTAGGGCAGTACGAATACTTAATTATGCCTTTTGGCTTGTCCGGGGCCCCTTCGGTTTTCATGTCCATGATCAATGAAGTATTGCACGAATTTTTATATAAAGGAGTAGTTGTTTACCTGGATGATGTGTTAATTTACTCAGAAACCGAAGAAGAACATGTACACTTAGCGCAATGAGTATTAACCACTCTCATGTGCAATAAATTGCCCATCAAATTGTCTAAATGTGAATTTCACAAAAATGAACTTAATTACTTGGGATATTGCATCTCAAAAGATGGGTTAAAAATGGATCCAGGCAAAGTGAAAGCGGTTCAAGACTGGCAAACCCCCACAAATCGTAAAGAACTGCAATCCTTTTTGGGGTTTGCTAATTTCTATAGAGAATTTATACAAAACTTTGCCCAAATAACTCTCCCCCTCACAGAACTCTTAAAAACTAAAGACAAAGGGGAGCAAGCTAAAAAACCAAAAGCAAAATTATTATGGACACCACAATGCCAATTAGCCTTTGATCAGTTAAAGCAGCAATTCATATCCAAACCAGTGCTGCAACACCCTGATGAAAATCGCCCATTCATAGTACAGGTGGACGCCAGTGATACCGTTATTGGGGGCGTCCTCCTGCAGCGGGGGACGGACGATATTCTTAAACCTTGTGCATACCTTTCACGTAAATTTTCTGAAGCCGAAAGAAATTGGAATGTTTGGGGAAAGGAAGCTTTTGCTGTAAAAGCGGTGCTCTCCACTTGGAGACATTGGCTGGAAGGGGCCCGCCATCCTTTTGAGGTTTGGACAGATCACAAAAATTTAGAAACGTTACGCAGTCCTCGGAGACTCAACGCCAAACAATTGAGATGGGCAGAATACTTTTCAAAATTCAATTTCACCCTCAAATTCTTGCCCGGCAAAACTAATGTCCTAGCGGACGCCCTCTCGTGCATGCCCCAACTCAAAAGCAGGAGGGAGGAGACAATAGACACAGTATTTTTGCCTACCCAACTGGGGTGTGTGGTTACTATGCGCAGCCGCACAACACAACCTCCTCACTCAGATCAGGAGTGGAGACAAAAACTGAAAAGCGAAGTCAAAAAGGAGGGGGAGAATGTACCCAAAGAGAAATTAATCCAATCTGCACAAGGGGAATGGCTTTGGGGTGATCGATTTTATGTACCAAATAGTTTAAGAAAAGAAGTACTACAATGCTGTCATGATGCCCCAACAGCTGGCCATTACGGATATTTAAAAACCCTTCATTTGATCCAAAGACAATTTTGGTGGCCAGGCATGCGCAAAGATATTTCGCAATATGTAGCTTCGTGTCCCATTTGCCTCAGCGCGAAAAGGCAAGCCTCCTGGACTTTTACAGCCCCTTGAAACTCCAAGTAGACCGTGGGAAATTATTTCTATGGATTTCATCACAGATCTTCCTCCTTCCAAAAATCACACCTGTATTTTGGTCGTAGTGGATCTATTTTCAAAACAAGCCCACTTCGTTCCCTGCACTACTATGCCTTCGGCAAAAAGCTTAGCAGATATTTTTCTGAAATATATTGTAAAGCTTCATTCTTTTCCATCAAAGGTGATATCCGACTGAGGCAGACAATTCGTTGCCAACTTCTGGCGTGAGCTTATGCAACTCATGGGAATTGAACAAGGTTTAAGCTCCGCCCACCATCCGCAAACCGATGGACAGTCGGAAAAAAGTAATCAATTATTAGAACAGTTTCTCCGTTGCTACATCAATTTTCAGCAAGACAACTGGATTGATTTATTGCCTCTAGCAGAATTTTCTTACAACAACAGTGTACATGCATCCACCGGAGAAACACCATTCAAAGTAGTTTATGGCTATCACTTTAAACCATTTCCTTTTGAAGCTCTTCCCCCCGCAACAGCCTCCAACGACGTTTCAGAATGGTGGGGGAAGGCAGCTCAACAATGGACTCTCATTCAACAACATCTTAACAAAGCTAAACAGGACTATAAGAAATACGCTGATCGCCATCGTGCGGCCGACTGGGAATTGCATCCAGGAGGCCTTGTTTTTGTTTTTTTTGTTTTTTTACTAACAATACAAAAGGAAAGAAGGGGGGCAGAGGGAAGGAAAGAAAAAAAAAAGCACATAACAACACAGACACTACATCTACAAATAATGCTTTCCCTTCATACTGCCATTGTTTAAAATCAAAACTTTGTAAATTACTGTTAGATTGGTAGACCTTGCAAAATACAGAATATAATCAAGATTAGGTCTTCCTCCCCCCCCCCGGGCCTCGGACACAGTTCTCTCTGAACAGCTGCAGTCGCCGTGCTCGTTCCCTCCTCCCCTCCCCCTTCAAACTTGGAATCCTTTTCCTCTTGTTTAGCATCTTTCTGGAACTCTTGATGCTGACCCTCAAAGTCCCTTAGCTGATCTTCTGATGTTATCTTGTAAGATTGGTCTTTATAACTAAACCAGATACCTTCCGGAAATAACCATTTGAACTTTATTCCACGTATCCTCAGAAGAGCTGCAAACCCTTTGTATTTAAATCTTCTTTTCCGAGCTAAGAATGGAACATCCTTCAATATCTTAACCTTATTACCCAGAAAATCCAGATCTGCATTGTATGAATTATATAGGATAGTGTCCCGAATCCTCTTAGATGAAAAGTCAATGATGATCTCGCGAGGCAGCTGACGCTTCGTTGCATATTTTGAAGAAGCCCGATGGACTTCCAAAATGGCGCTTTTTAATTCTTCTTTAGTTGCCCTCGCGGGTGTCGCCAAAAGTTTCGAGACCAGATCCTTTAAATTCTCATTTTCCTCCTCTTTCATGTTCTGGAGACGCAAAATTGTTTGTGCTCGTTCCACTTGAAGCCCGATCAGCTGGTTCTCCACCAGCTTTAGTTCTTTGTTTGTTGCCCTCATGAGTGACGCATTTTCCCTAGCAGACTTCTCTGCCCCCCGCTGTTTCCTTAACAGTTTTCACTTCGCTCTCAATTAAGCCAACCCTTTGATCCGTTTCATTTAGCTTGTCAACAAAGGACTTTATGGCTTCAATCACCGACTGCTTCACCAGATCCTCAAGAGACTCTCCTTTTCCCTGCAGGGCAGCCGAGATTGACTTGCCCAAAGCGGGACTCTGCTTTTTTGTCGCCATTTTAGGGGGGGGAGACTGCCGACCAAGTTCTGAAACTCAGCGAGGGGGGAGAAATCCGAGCCTTCTTAGCTTCAGATCCCACCAATCCTTCACGTACGCTTGTAGTAACAGAAGGGATTCGCTTACTTACAGGCTTTCGCCTAGTTCTGCTCTTTGCCGTTCTCCATGGCCCGGCTGCACGCGATGTGCTGCACAAGTCTGCTGGCCTCCGTTGGAGCAAACGGGCAATTTACCCCCTGCATTGCTTTCAGGGGGTTCTTCCCGCAGCGCCCCGGACCCTGACTCCCTCACTGGGAGTCCTGGGGGTTAACCCTCGCGGGTCAACTGCCCGGTCAGGCTGCTCGGATGTTTCCTCCCGGACCTGCGGAGAGGAGCGTCCGACATGGCCGGGAAACCGAAACCAAAAGCTGCATCCAGGAGACCTTGTTTATTTGTCTACAAAAAATTTGAAAGTCGCTCAAACCAGCCGTAAATTAGAACTAAAGTATTTGGGACCTTTTCCTGTTCGTAAAATCATCAACAAAGTGACTGTAGCACTTGATTTACCAAAGAACCTCCGCCACGTCCATCCTACTTTCCACATCAGCTTGTTGAAGAAGGTCCCCCCAGCAAATCAATGGCATACCCGTGCTCCTCCCATTCCAACTTTAATTGATGACCAAATCCATTATGAAGTGCAACAAATTTTAGACTCTAAAATCAAACGTAATAAGCTGTTTTACCTCATCAGATGGAAGGACTTTGATTCTGGGTTTGATGAGTGGGTGGAGGCTATTCATGTTCATGCTCCTAGATTAGTAAAATCTTTTCACAATCTCTACCCTCTCAAACCTGGGGGAAGGACATTTTAGAGGGGGCAGAAATGCCAGGTCTGACTATGTTCCTTGTATGATCTAACCAAACAGACTCCATTTTAATCCTGTCAGTGTTTTAAGCTCTTCTTTTGCAGGTGACAAGCAGCCCAGTAACAGTTATCTCAAAGAAGAGGAATGTTATGACTACAGCCTTTCCAGCCTTGGGAAAGTTTCACTCTCTCAGCTTCAAGCCGTTTGTTTTGAGAACTATGGGGGGAGGATGGGACTTGCTGGGCTTTGCTATTCTGTACCTTAACTTTTGCCTGTCATCCGTAACAATACCCGTGTACCAGCCAAGATATTGCATCTTGGTCAGTGGACTATAATGGTTGTTTATATTCAGTAAAATCTTTTGAAACCAATGGACTCATGTCTAATTGCAAGAGATAGGCTGGATTGCAACTTTTAGTAAGCCACAGTCTGACAGATGTCCCCTGTAATATAGGTGAGCCATAAGTAAAGCTTAACACAACCTTTGGACTGGTTTTCAATGATTTTGATCTAGTCAAATTAATGTATATTGACAGAATTCTATCATATGTGAAGGACATTTCTTATACTCTGGATCCTTGCCCATCCTGTCTACTAAAATCCTGTAAATACCACATAAAGAAGTCCTTGATGTCGAGCATAAATCAGTCACTAACTCAAAGCACCTTCCCATAGCAGCTCAAAGAGGTGGTCATCCTGAGATAAAAAACATCCTTTGACAAAAATGACATAACCAATTATAGCTCAGTCTCTAATCTACCCTTTCTGGGTGAAGTGATTGAGAAAGCAATAGCTAACCAACTCCAGACCTTCTTGGGCAACTCTGGTGCTTTGGACCCTTTTCAGCCTGGTTTTAGGGCAAACTATGGGTCGGCAACAGCTCTGGTGGCTCTAGTTGATGACCTCCACATGAATGTAGACAAAGGCCAAACTTCATTGTTGTTCCTCCTGGATATATCTGCAGCCTTTGACACAGTAGACTACACGATCCTGCTGAGGCATTTAGAAGAAGAAGTAGATATCAGGGGATGTGCCTTGGACTGGTTAAATTGTTCCTCATGGAAAGTACTCAAAGGGTTGCTACTGGAGACCAGCTATCCTTAGTGTAGGAATTATCTTGTAGAGTTCCACAAGGTGCAATATTATCCTCTATGTTATTCAAACCCTATGTAAAGCCTTTAGGAGAACTCATTTGTAGCTATGTAATTGAATGCCCTCACCTTGATATGCATCCAATATATTTTGTTATCAAAGTCCCCTAGTGATAGAGTAGAGGTATTGATTAACTGACTGAATGCAAACAAATTGCAACAATATCCAGACAAGAAAGAAGTGATGATGTGCTTCCAAACTTTGATGGGATTCAGTTGACCCTGGCTGACTCAGTTAAGATCCTACGCGTTATACTAGATCCAGTGCTGTGGCTAGAGAAGCAACTAAATGCAGCTGCAAAAAAAGGCCTTCTTACAACTGGTCTGGAAGATGGCCCCCTACCTTGAGACAGGGGGTCTGGCCAACTGGATTCATGGTACTGTAACACTGAGACTAGACTACTGTAAATCTCTCTATATATGTCTCTCCTCAAAGGTGACTTGGAAACTTCAGCTAGTGCATAACGCTGCAGCTCATTTGCTCTCACAAGCTAGATAAGGCATGCATAACATTCCTATTCTGCAGTCACTCCATTGGCTTACCATCAGCTACCAGGCTCAATTCAAGGTCATGACTACCACATTCAAAGCCCTTCATGTCCTTGGCCCCTCATATCTCTGCGACCACCTTACCCGCTATGTTCCACCATGGCAGCTTTGCTCAGGGCCTTCCTCAAATACTGCCTTGTAGTTGGGCAAAATCAACAGATGCCTGCACATGTACTTTCTCTGTGGTAGCCCCCACCTTATGGAATGGCCTGCTTGAGGAGCCAGTTTGGTGTAGTGGTTAAGAAAGCAGGACTCTAACCTGGAGAACCGGGTTTGACCCTGCACTCCTCCACTTGAAACCAGCTGGTGACCTTGGGTCACAGCTCTCTCAGAGCTCACTTAGCCTCACCTACCTCACAGGTGGATTGTTGTGAGGATAATAACGAGACACTTTGTAAACTGCCCTGAGTGTGTCATTAAGTTGTCCTGAAGGGTGATGTATAAATTGAATGTTGTTGGTGTTGTTGTTATGGCAAGAAAGTTCCCACTCTCCTGGCTTTCTGCAAATTTTGCAAAATCAAATTATTCAGAAGGGCTTTCTACCCAGATTATAGGGCTGTGTCATAAGAAGTAGCTCAGAGAGATACATCGGCAGGGACAGGGACTATATACTATGCTGTTGGGTGCTATCTGCTGATGTAGACATGCACCTTCTAGGGAGTTTCCATGCTGCTAAACATGCCATGTAAATTAGTTCATCTCTGTGCTCAGCTTTATGCTTGTTTTCCAAATTTTCTGCTACTATACCCTACTGTATCTTTTTCATTGAAAGATGTAACGGTTGCTCATTATTCATTGAATATCCTCGTTGTTGATTATATTGTATTTTAACTTGCACTGTGTAATCCATCTTGGATCTCAGAGAGACAGTAAGTAAATAAATAATAATAACATCTATTGGCCTTTCGGAACAATCTAAGCCTTTTTAATAGAAGGCTTTCCAACTAGATTGAAATTGGAGACAACATTGGAGACAATAGTTCAAATGCAATACATTTGAGACAACATTTGTTGACCTTATCTATCTGCTTTATTTTAGACATTTTAAAGTTTTTATTTGAATTGTTTTATTTTTTTAACTTATTTGTCAGTCCCTTTAGGTTAGAAACGTGGCCTATAAACAAAGTTGTTTGAATCCTGACTCGTGCCCATCCAGATAATGTTTCATGTAGATCAGATAAGTCAGAAATAAATCCCCTTTCAGAAGTTTGTGGCATTTTAACTAGTAAAGCAATAATGCTACTATTAGATTAGCATACTATTTAGTGGTAAATGTCAAGTTCATCATATATTCTGAAAAAAATGAATAATAGTTCAAATTCAATACACACAATTGGGCAAAGCCGTTGATGTTTTATAAATAATTATATACAGCAATCTTTTTTTAAAAAACCAAATAGGCAAAGCCCTAATGAAAAGACATTTCACTTGCTTACTTCGATGTATAATACCCACAGTTTTGCAGTTTGTGTCATGGCACTTGTTTTTTGAACCTCAGTATATTTATCATTAAATAATTAGTCAAATACCTGAATTTCCTGAAAATTTAGTCAGATGTCATAATTTTTTTATGAGTAATCACTGATAATATATATCAGAATTCTTTGGAATAAGTACAGGAGTCCATTTATTATAAATCAAAACATGTGCCCTTTATTTCTTTGCACAAATGAAAAAAATAATTTATCAAGTGTATTTTTAAAGGATTTATATTCAGTATATCCTTTAGTATATGAGGATGATCTGAAAGCAATTAACAAAACTTTAAGCAGGAAAAGCAGTTTGGAATACAGAAATGATCAAAAGAAGTGTCAACCAGCCACTGGATTTTGTTTACTTAATGTCAGAAAGGGGAACATATTTTTTTGCAAGCATTTACTCATGAAACTTCTTACTAGATTCTCCAAAATTAAGATGACCGTGCCTCCAAAAGTAATATTTGGAGATACATACAATTCTTTTAATAGAAGTGCAGGGAACACCCATCGAAATGAGGAGGAACAGGGTCTCAGTCAGGAGCAGCATATTCTGCCATATTAATCACTGACTTTACAGTTCCAGTACAATGTGTTACAGCCCATCTCTCTCCATTTAAATCCAGGTAGTATATATTGTAGAGGGTTCCTGGAGGCCTCCTACACCAGCCCCGGACCAGCTTAATTTCACGTTAGTTTGCTGCACTTTCCACCATACCATTAGCCCTAGTATATTGTTACAAGAGTTCCAGTTATGCCTATCTAACTACACCACCACAATAACCTAGGACTGCCAAATCCTGTTTGAGAAATTCTGTGGAGATTTGGGGGTGGTGCCTGGGGAAGATGGAGTTTGAGGAGGGGAGAGAGAGCTCAGCATGGACGCAATGTCATCCAAGCTGCCCTTTCCTTCAGGGGAATGGATCTCTGTCCTCTAGGTATCTATTGTGATTCTGGGGATACTCCTGGAGACTGGTAATACTAAATGGCCTTCTTCATTGCTGAGTTTGGAGAATTGTAAAGTGGGATCCAGCGAGAGACAAAGTGAGATTTAAAATGAAATTGTTCAGAAATAGAATCAAATGCCTTAATTCACCTCCCACACCTATATTGATGATTTACAATAAGTTTGTCTATCTTCCTTCTAGCAAGACACATCTTTTTGTCAGCTTTTATACTCCTACATTTTCTACTGCATCTTCATTATTCCCATTTTTGTTCACAGAGGAGGGCAATAACTTTATCTTTCTCCATTATTACTTTAAACTAGGAGTGCCTTTTCTTGTTTTTCGCACATGCCATTTCACAAAGCTGTCCTAGCTACTATGCAATTCAAATGGAGGAAAACTATAAATACTGTTTAAGCTACCTTCCCTGGTGACAGACGACTAGGATAACATAAATCTTCAACAGATCCCAGGAGACATCAAAAATTCATTTGGATTTCTCCCCCTTCTTCTGCAGAGATCACTGACTTTCAGCCATCGCTGAAGGAGTCGTCTGACATTTTATCAGCTCTGGGTTTATTTGTATTGACAAGACAATAAAAATTCTTGTCTATCACTGTCACCTTTAGCTCTTCACTTGACTCTGGAGGAGTTTAATGGAAGCAAGAAGATAATGATGAAGAGGGACAAGAGTACCAATGTAATGGCCTGTGAATACTGTTTGCAGTTTGTCATCTTTATAGATATGTTTATGGACATTTATTCATTCATTCATTAGCTTTAAAACAAAAATGGCTACCCAAAACAGATAACAATTACAAAACAGTGCATTCTAACAATTTAAATATGTTAGAACAATAGTAGCCAGTTTGGTGTAGTGGTTAAGAGTGTGGGACTCTAATCTGGAGAGATGGGTTTGATTCCCTACTCCTCCACTTGAAGCCAGCTGGGGGACAGGTCAGTCACAGCTTCTGGGAGCTCTCTCAGCCCCACCCACTTCACAGGGTGATTATTATTGTGGGGATAATAATGGCATACTTTGTAAACCACTCTGAGTGGGTGTTAAGTCATCCTGAAGGGTGGTATATAAATTAAATGTTATTATTATTATTACTTAAGCAAAACACTTGTTTCCCCCATTGTTTGGTTCTGTTACTGTAGTGTAACTCTACCATAGGGTGAAACCAAGGAGTATCTTTCAATGCTACTGTTCAAAAAACTCCTGGTACTGGATCTCTTAACCATACAATAAATACTACTACAGTAACAGATCTCTTAACCATACAATAAATACGATTTTTGGTATTTCATATTTTGAAAATGCTTCAGTGCTACAAGTGTATCAAGAAAACAATCATATGTCCTAATCAATAACAATTAATAAGTACAATAAATACATATCAATATATCTATATCTATAAATGCAAGTATATAAGCTGATATATCTCGCTGTTGGAATGGCTTCTGGGTGTTTCTCAAGGAAAACAGTCTCCTAGGTCCACAACTGATGTATACCCTTCCTAGGAAAAGATGAGGTAGATGTTGCCAAAGTAAAGTGCAAAGTGCAGGACAGATCTTCACATAACCATTCAATACAGGCTGTTTTCCTTTTTCAAACAGACATCCACGCCCTACAGACTATTGGCCAAATCTGTTTTGCACATTTGTGCTTTTTCAAAGGCAAACAATTAATCCTAAATTCAAGGAATATGCAAGAAAATCTCTTCACTCTATTAAATACTAATTTCAAATATAGGTTTTCAATACTCACTGTAAACTCACCCTTCTGTATCCTGTTCCCATCCAACTCAGAGCCGAACTACAAGTGACAAAAGGCACGGGTTGGACCCTTGTCAGCTTCCCTCAAGTTTTGATGGGAAATATAGTCATCCTGGTCTTGCAGCTTGGCTCTCCGACTGCTGTCCAATGGACTTTTCAACTGTCACTTGTCCAACATTCTGCCAAGCTGCCTACATTTCCCATCAAAACTTGAGGGAAGCTGACAAGTGTCCAACCTGTGCCTTTTGTCACTTGTAGTTCTGCTCTCAGTTGGCTTGTTTGCGGTGAACAAACACTTCAATGTGGAGGTGGATTTCCAATACATCTCTTTAAAAAGCCTTATTATTCTGTTGCCTTAAAGGGGCCATCCCTATAAGTAACATGACAAGTCCAACTCTTGATTTAAGCCTCTTGGGCTTAATGTCTGTAGCTCAAATATCCACCTACATTCTTCCTGTAACAAAACCTTCTGTGACAGCTTACCTCCTTTGCATGTAACAACTTCTACTACCGAATATCTCAAGTCTTGTTCTGTATGGCCCCGAGCATGCCAGTGTGTCACTAGTGGGGCATCAACTACCTGCCTTCTTATTTTTGAAAGATGCTCCTGTATCCTGATCCGTATTGTCTGGTTGGTGCTTCCTATATAGAAAGCCAGGCATGGGCATACTATGATATAAATTACTCCTGCTGTGCTGCAGGTCAAAAAATGTCTCCATCACAGGGTTTTGCCTCCTGCTAATTTCAATTCCGCTCCCTCCAGAGCTAATTTGCACATGCTACAGTGGCCGTAGCTATAATGGTCCGTCGGGTGCCCAGTGTCCGATTTCCCTTCTTTCATGTCCAAATGAACTAAAATGTCCCGTAGGTTCTTCGTGAGTCTATATCCTACAAAGGGTCTATTGCTGCAACCTGGGAGATGTTCTATCAGGTGCCAATGTTTTTTTATTATGTTACCTATCGCTGGTGCCATGTGCATGTATTCAATGGCCCCAAAAACATTTTTCTTCTCCTCCTTAAGTTTATTCTGTAATAGCTCTGTCCTACTCATGCTTGCTGCCCTGATTTTGGCCCCCTCCATGACCCTATGTGGATATCCTCGTTCTTTAAATTGCCTAGCCAAAATTTGGCCAAAAGAGACTGTTTTCCTTGAGAAACGCCCAGAAGCTATTCCAACAGCGAGATCTATCGGCTTATATACTTGTATTTATATATATATTTGTATTGATATGTATTTATTGTACTTATTAATTGTTATTGATTAGGACATATGATTGTTTTCTTGATATACTTGTAGCACTGAAGCACTTTCAAAATATGAAATACCAAAAATCGTATTTATTGTATGGTTAAGAGATCTGTTACTGTAGTAGACAATCTTAGGGAGAAAAAAAGAAATTTTATGTGTTGCACCAGGAGAAACACTAACAGTGCAATCCTAAACAGAGTTACTCTAGTCTAAGCCCATTGATTTCAATGGGTTTAGACTGGCATAACACTGCTTAGGATTGCACTGCATATATCAAATGGGCTGAGTCAACATCAGCACAGCGCTAAGCAGGCAGAGTGAGAGCGTCTTTCTGGCACGATTTATGACGTCATCGCGCCATGATGCTGCTCTCGTGGTGCGATGACATCATAAAACGTGCCTGAAGGACGCTCTCACTCCGCCTGCTTAGCCCTGTGCTGGGAAATTGTGGATTCAGCCATGGTAAGAAATTAGCATGCCAGCATCAATAGGGACTATTCCAAGGCTGGAATATTAAACCTAAAGAAATGCTACAGGGAAAATGGAAAGTGAGCTTTGAGCATTCTACAGCATGAATGGAGTGTATAAAATTTAGCAACATTAAAAATGTCATTTTGACTAATCAGGGATGTAATGTGACAAGGATTGTACGGATATAATGTTATATATCAAAAATATTTTTAATTAACAATAATATGGCATTTTAAACAACTCAGATGGCCATAGTGTAGTTTTGCTTTTGTTGTTGTGGGGGCACTGAAAAAGTGAGCAGTGGTAAATGGAAAAATCTTATCTTTATGAAAAATGCAGCACCAACTTCTATAGAGCCAGGATTTTGTCTGAAAAATCTTAAATAAATATCAAGCAATTCCAGTTTTGATTTGCCTGGGTTGTGAAGTTAGAGAAAACATTTGCTTAATATAGGCAACTGATGGTACAGTCCTAAGCGGCTACACCTTTTAAGTCCATTTAAACCAGTGCTTAAGACTGCACTGCTAGATAGATTTTGGTGAGAAAATGGCAATTAATCTGATCTGAAATATCCTATGTTCTGAGATAACTATTCTGATTTGCATTGCAGGATATTGTTTTGTTTCCAGAAAAAAGAAATGAAAGGAAGATTAATTATTGTGTTTGCGTTGCTTATTCTTTTGAATTTTTTGAATTATGATTTGTATAATGTCTCAATGTGTTTTTAGGACTATCAAAACTAATTCAATTGCCATTACTAGAAAACATTCTGTACAAAGGCAAAATCACACTTAAAAATGTAAGTCAATATAGAACTCTTGATAAAATACTTAGCTTTCATTCCAAGCATATTATCTTGATTCTTGTAACTTTCCACCTGATTACAATGACAGGGTGGAGATCACCTGTTACTGCTATTGACAATAACTGGAAACTTCAGTTAGTTCAAACAGCTGTGGCCAATCAGTGGACTGGCATGGGTTGGTAAAGTCATCTTGCATAGTTGTCTCTCAATAAACTTCCAGACTCAATGCAGGGTGTTCATTTTGACTTTTAAAGGTCTTCATCCATAGTAACTTGAACAGCACCTTCCCCCAAATTAAGCTCATACCTTCAAATGGAAAACCTGTTCACAACTGGCATCATTTAAGAGCAGAACCTTTTTGGTGGTCATTGTACAATACTATGCCAATGGATTCATTTCACCATAATGTTCCTGTCCTTTGAAGAAGTTGCAAACATGTACACTACCACCATACCACTAATAGAGAGCCACCATTGTTTAATGTTAGACCTAAACCTTGGAGCTTTAAATTCCCATTCAGTCATGATTCAGTCTATTGAATGATTCAGCCAATCATTCAGTCTATTGAATGATTTTGGACCTAGACTACTTCACAGGGCTGCTGTGAGGCTACCCAATGGGGATCATGTATTTCAATCTGAGCTCTTTGGAAGAAGGCTGGGATTGCAATCTACATAACAATAACAGTAACTAAACATAAAGTAGCATTGCCATGTGATAATGGTGGGAGCATAAACTGAGGTGTCAAACCATCTAGACAGTGCATATTACTACGAACTCAGGTATATGATCAGACTCACATCTGGAAAAAAAGCTGTACACTGTCTTGGAGTGCCATCAACTTTGTACATGCACAGTATTTTTATTAGTATTTCAAGGCTATGTTTGGTATTAAGGATTGTTCTGGGACTGAGGCAACATTTTCCTTGTTCAAATTGGTTTCTGACTTAAAGAACGGGCTGTAGCTTAGTGATGGAGCATGTGTGTTGCTTGTAGTCTCAGGTTCAGGTGCTAGAATGCACAGGTAAAACTTTTTAAGTAGTAGCAGGTTTGCATTTTTTTGTTAATGGACTTATGTTTCTGTATTATTACAGCTTTTTGTTCCGCATATAGTCTCATTGAATCTAAGGAAAGAGCACAGGGTATATATTTTAAATAAATAGTAGATGTTGTGAAAGACCTCTTCCTGAGACCTGAGAGAGCTGCTGCCAGTCAAGTAGGCAATACTGATCCTGATTGGCCAATGGTCTGACTCAGTATAAGGCAGCCTTTTGGGTCCATCATCCTGTGCCTATAAAAGGTATGTTACCAAAAGACACTGAGGAAAAACTTTCCTATCCTGGGAAAAGCAGGTCAGCAGCTATAAGTTACACAAAGCCCCCAAATTCCACTGACTTCAGAAAAACAACAGTGATACCAACAGATGCAGGGAAGTGTTGTAGATAGGTTTGTCCTTGGTGGGTCATCTGTACTTTGACAAATACCTGAGGGGTTCTCTTGCTACACCTTAATGACTTTTACCGAGCTTGGATGGCCTATAAAATATTGCTAACAACATTTAACTTGTCAGTTGTTTCCTGTTCTAATTATAGAAGTCACATACATTGGATCCCACATGTGCAACCCTTGTCAAATGCTGCTTTTTTAATGGTGACCGCTGTGCGTAACTCGTCTCGAGAGTCTCTCTTTTCATCATAGCAAGAGCTGCTTTTCAGATTCAAATCCTCTGGAGCAGCCAGTTAGCTCATTTAAATGTTTTATAGGGCTCTATATACTTCCCTTATCGGGACTTCAAATCCATACAATTACTCTGCAGAATCCTTAACACACAAGGGATGTCTACTTTCTCTCTAACATCTGTACACACAATACTTTCATCCCATAAACTATCCAGGCTTCTTATTTAATTTTTTCCTTAGCATATTCTGAAAAGAAACACCATGCAAACATATGAACACATGTATGTGCATGCACACATAGAGCCTTTTAAAAGCCCAGTAAATATAATTATCGGATCATTTCTTGTTTTACAGTGTAAGTCATCTCTCTCAACAGCTTAGTATTTTTCCCTCATTACTGAACGACAGTTATGGTAGATCAACTAGAACAATTATTTTGATTGGTTGGTGGTCAACAAAGCTTTAATTAGATCCTGTGGGAATCTGAAATACATTTGTCTGATTGAACATTTCTAGAATCATCACCGTGGTATCTTGGTTAAAAAAAAATGTTATTGGCTTGTTTTTCTAAGTGCCTGGTGTTTTTCTCCCTTTTCCTTTCCTTTTTTATCTAAGTTTATTGGATGTTGGTCTGCAGGTATTTCAGCAGCAAAGCAACATTGCATCATAACAGCTGCCCATCCTGGTGAATTGTTGATCCACATTCCAGTGCCAGCAGAAACACCTGTTGGATCTCCTTTTGCCTTTAGAGAAACTGTTGCTGCACAAGGGCCTACTGTAAAATACAGAAGTTTGAACAGTTATAGCCAAGACACCTTTCTGCTTATTGTGATTATTTTAATGAGGAAAGGTAGCCGTACTGGGCTTCACATTTATCTCCAGGTCCAAAAATATCTCTCTAATGGAATCAACCTTAAGAATGCAAAAGAAAAAGAGAGGAGGGAGGGAGGGAGAAGAATGCATATTGATTTTCTAAAAAATGTCTGGAATGCTGTTATTTTCCAATTAGTGCTCAGCATTAGAAGAGCAATCCAATGAAAAGTAACTGCTAAGCAGGCTGCTGTTCCACTTTTGGTACTTTTAAAACCATGTGTCCGGGGTCTGAGCCCCAGCCCCCAGACTTGACAAGAGGGAACAGCAGGTCAACCGGGCTGACGGGCAAACAGAGGGGGCAGCCAGCAGCCAGCAGGTCAACCGGTCAGCCAGCAGGCAGTAGGTCAACCGGTCTGACTGGCAAGCAGAGGGGGCAGCCTGGGGACAGCAGGTCATCCCCTCCCATGGGCAAATGGAGCCAGAACCTGCCGGCGCCAGGGGCAAGAGGCAAAGGCCCAGGGCCTCAGGAGTCAGGGGGAGACAGAGAGAAGCCAGCGAGTCCCACTCCCCTGGGGAAGGCAAGGGGACTAGGCAAGGCAGAAGGGGGCAAGGGCAGAGGGATTGGGGGCCCAGCAGTCACCCACCCAAAGACCTTACCTAAGGAGGAGAAGCAGCAGCAGCCCCAACAGCCCAAAGCCATGCCCCAGCTAGAAAATAGTAGCCTGGCCCAGGAGTTGCCAGAAGCCAAGCCACTCCAGGTGGGGCTATTGGAGGCACTCTGCAGGAAGCCCTGGGCAACCAGCCAAGGAGCCGCAGCTGGACCCACCTTCAGCCATCAGCTCAGCCAGGGAGGCCGAGCTGCTAGCCAGGGGACTGCAGCTGGACAGGCCTTCAGCAATCAGCCAAGGCAGGGAGGCTGGGCAGCCAGGGAACAAGGCACAGCTGGTGCTGGTCAGTGGGGCCAGATCAGCTACCCCAGCTGCAACTGCTTGGTGCAGCCCAAGACTGGGCTGGAAGAGGGGTGGGGCAGTAGAAGGAAGCCCTATAAAAGTTGGCTGGGAAGAGCCCTGTGGTGGTGGATGTGAGTAAGGAGTGATAATGTGGAGTGAAAGCGGTGCAATGCAAGAGTGGAGGTTTGGAGGAGAGTTCTGGAAGGAGGGGATGAAGAAGGACACAGGGGGCAAGCAGGCCAGGTTGAGCAGGCCAGCGAGTGGACTGAGAGGGAGTCTGGGTGAGGTATACCGCCCCTCCTTTCACAGAGCAGGGTCCTGCAGCATCCCTGGCCCCCCCATGACGTCAGGAGCAGACCGCCCAATGCCACGCCCAGCGGCAGCGGTGGCAAGCCCTGACACCATGATTTGCTATTTTTTCCAACTTCTTTAAAAATGTAAATCTGGGGGGTTATTCCATAATATTCATCTGGTATAAACTGAAATAAACTGAATTCTTTGACCCATGATTACTTCTGTAAAAACTAGCCAATCTTTCCTGAATGGCTAAACGATGGATCCAGGATATGCTACCTTTTTCCAGAACACTGGTGTCCTGATATATATTATTTATTTATTTAAAATATTATGATGACTAATTAGCTCTGTGCTTTCACCATCTCTTGCCTTAAACAGACCAACCTTTCCTCTTTTGCCTTTGTTTGTCACCTAATAATTTGGAACCCTGACCATTTATTGATTGTCAAGTCTTGGTAAGAAGCTCTCTTCATTTTGGTCTACTTGTGCAACAGAATGTGGTTCTAGAATCCTGAGCTGGTAGAACATGTAGTTAGTGTATTTTTGAGAGTCAAAGCTCCTTTCTTCAGATAAACTGATGCCCTGGATTTTTTTCTATCCCAGGTGATCTCCTGTTCAGGCACTAACCATATCTATATGTGTTTAGCTTTACCAACACTACTGTATCAGATGTCTTCTAATCATACCCCAAGCCCATTTCAGACAACAGGAAGGGGTACTGTTTCTAAACATGTCCCCATATTAAAAATATTCCTGCAAGCGAAAACAAATCATTACATTAGTGTGTCAGAGCCAAAAGTCCAGCCTGCTTCTGCTGTGCTAGTTAATATACTTCAAGTGAATATTATTAGAGGAAGATTAAAATAAAAATGGAATCACCAGTAGTCTGATGTACTATTGTCCATTCTACCTTACAGAATTTAATCACATTCTTCCCATCTGATTCTGTTGCGTGAGTAGACTAGGCATAAGCTCAGACTAATGATTTGCATGTTCCCAAGTATACCATCTAAATGTTGTGATCCCAGTGACTAAAACCAGGGAAAGACTGGGTCCCCCTATGCTTCAAACTCTGACTGTATTTAAATTACCGGTTTCAGTGTCAAGCAAGACACTCTACATTGTTTGTACATTAGATAGTAAATTCATAAATAAGGATCTATGAGAGGTTGGGTTAATTCTAGGCTGGTACCACTAGATATTCACCAGGGCACCCATCACTGGAATAGCTCTGTGAGATGATGTTTCATGGATGCAGTGGTAGCCAAAATAAAGATTATTGACATGAAATAGGTTTTTTTTAATTCTCTGTTTCAATTTATTGCTTTTAGTGCAACACTAAGACAACGGCCGATTCCACATTACCTTATCTCCTGTTTTTCTTGTGCAATGATTGCACCGTCCCTTATGGCGCGTTTCTCACTCGGTCGTCCACATCACCCTTCTAAAAGCGGCTCTCTCGTGCAAAACCATGTTCACATCCCCCTAATCAGCGCCTCTACCGCACAAAACAATGATCACATCCCCATTTCAAAAGACGGGATAAGGGGCGGGGAAAACCAGACCTGTTCTGGGTGTTTCTTTCTTTTTTTTTAAAAAAAAGGGAAAAAGGACGATATATCGACACGCAATTATCTTGATTTAATGAAGACGCGTTCCCTCCCTCGATGGTCATTGGTCAATTTTAAGGCCAGCCTCTGATTTGGTCATTCATTGGTTCCCCGTGGAGGCGGCAAAATGTGAACATCCTTTAATTTGGACTCCTGGTGATTTCTGCCTCTGTGGGAGTTATAGGAGAGTAGGAGAGTGTAGGATGGTGCCTCAGGAGACTATCATCTTTCTGATGGCACATGTCATTTTGATTATGCTCCGCTGCACTACAATCATGACTCTATCCTACAGACGGTACATATGCCGTCGCAGACGCACAGCTGCAAGATTACTTTTTTTCAGAAGCCGGTGCTCTGCTTCATGCCACTTTCTGCGTGCACAACAACAGAACCAGTTTCGTCGTTGGTATGCTCTGGCTGAACTGGAACAGCCAAGGGACCACTGGGTCTACCCTAGAAGCCTCCACTGGTGGGATTCCATCGTTCTTGGATACTGGAATGACTATTCGTGGATGGAGAGATTCTGCATGTCGAAGCAAACCTTCCTAGAGCTGATGGAGGCTCTTCGCCCACGTCTCGAGCGCCAAACCACCACTATGCGTGTGCCTTTATCCGTGGAAAGGAGAGTCGCCGTAGCGGTATGGTACCTAGCCAACGGGGCCAGTTATCAGGTGGCGAGCGACTTGTTCGGTGTGGGATGATCCACGGTTGCCACATCGGTTATCGAGCTCTGCTTTGCTGTAGAACTAGAACTGCTCTCCAAAACAATTTGCATTGGACCAGATGTGGGAAAGGTGAGTTTTTTTTTTTTTTAATTGAGACAGGGACAAAAGGACGATATGCCAATGGTTCTTCGAATCAATGGGTCGCTTGTATCATTCTGCCGTGTTAACTCGATCAACAAGAGTACACTGTTGCACCGCTCTCCGCTCGGGGATGTCACTCGGCAGTCTCGTTTCACACAACTCCATCTTTGGGCACCATACATAGTCAGGTGTCTGTCATCAGAAATCCATTTTGTGGTGACAATCACCTATATCTCTATTATTCCGATCACATTACTTGTCTTCAGAGATGTCCATGTTCATGTTGTTCCTTTAAATTTCCGTGGGTCCATAAAGTGGACAAGTCGCTATTCATGCTTTGGATTGTGTTTTAATGAATAATCGCTGACATAAGCGTTCCACTTTCCATGACACTGCATGTATTATCTCTAAAGTGACCGCAAGAGACACCTCTACCCTCCATCATTATAACCTTCCTTTTTCTTTTTTTTTTCAAACAGATTATGGATGGTTTTGCTTGCCTTGGATTTTCACACTGCATTGGCACGATAGACGGAACCCACATTCCAATTTGCGCTCCAGGGGGACGCCCAGATCAGTATGGTAATAGAAAGAACTTTTCCTCAATTCTACTGCAAGGGACCGTGGACTTGACAGGACGCTTCATCGACGTGGAGGTAGGGTGGAGTGGGAAGAATCACGACGCGTTTGTGTTCACCCACTCCGCCCTATGCATTGCCATGGATGCTGGGTCCCTGGTTCCTGGAAACCCTTGCCTTCAATTGGACGGAGTCGTGGTCCCACCGATCATAATTGCGGATGGTGCTTACCCATTGCGTCCATGGCTTATGAAGCCATACGGCCGGTCAGCTGAAGCATAGCATCACCGAATCTTTGATTGGCAGCTTTGCTGCTCCAGGAACAAGGTGGAATGTTGTTTTGGACGTTTGAAGGGAAGATGGAGGTTTTTGGCCAGGCGGCTACAGGTTAGGGAACAGAATGTTGTCTCTGTAGTTACTGCTTGCGCGGTGCTACATAATTTGTGCGAGGACAAGGGTCACCCGGTGTTGGGTGGCCTTGATTCTCCAGAACCAGTTCATGTAGGGTGAGACGAGGATGACGATGTGGGCACCAATAGGGGCAATCTTGAGGCTGGCAAGTTGGTTCGTGAGGCATTGGCAAGGTATATGGCCGCCACAGGAGAGAGAGAGTAGCGTTTGCATAGCCTCCTTTGTTAATTTAAAAAAAAATTAAGAAAAGTGGCACTGTAAGATCCCAATATTCATCGGATCTGAGTTATAGCTGAGTTATAGCTTTTTTGTTTAAAAAGTGGATATCAAAAAATAAATCAATTAATGGTTGAATGTTGTCTGTTGTATTTCTAAATAATAATAATAAAAAGATGGTCTAAACACAAGGCTCATGAATACACTCGAGAGCAGTGATCCTGTCTCTCACATTTATTTCAGAAAACAATTTGTACAGTTATCCACTTCATCTTATGTGGTCTGGACAGGCGGTAACATGAGATCCCAATATGTCATCATTGCGACTTGTGGGCATTCTTGAGAGTGCTATAGCCCATGGCAGCGATCTGTGAAGATTCATGATAATTGCTCGCAATCAATTTGTGATCTAGGAATGTGGACTGTCCCCCCCAGAAGAAGTGACCATAATTGGATTATTGGGCCTATGGTGGGGTAACTGTTGTTGGTCACTCCCTAAGCCGCGCTACACTCAAACACTCACAGCAAAACTGATCAATTGTTAGAGTTGAAAATCAGATTCCTGTTACCAAGAATAAAATTTTCATTTTTTTTGGATTTAAAACGAGGGTCGAGATTTGTTTGACTCAGCCATTGATCTTGCAATCTCAAATCTTTCAAATTATCGGCAGTATTCACTATTCCACTCAATTTAGAGGGCGTGTTTTGAATCAGTTTGAATAACAGGCATGCACGGAGAAAATTTGTTGCTGTGTTGGCATACCGTCTGGCTGAAAAGATGGCTTCTGGCGGGAAAGGGGTCTTCTGGAAGGACGAGGAGGTCCACGTGCTGCTGAACTTGGTCCTTAGTTCTAGAAAGGCTGGGATCCTCATGAAGAGCACCCACCTCCCCAACAGACAACACTTCAGCAGGATTGCTGTGAGAATGCGTGAGGCCAGCTTCTTGAGAAGCACCGAACAATGCCGGTCCAAGTTCAAGCGTGTAAAGGGGGCTTTCTACGATGCCTTGGAGTCATGGCAAGGGATTCCAAGGCAGAGTGGGAAGCCCCCTTTTTTCAATGACATGATGAGGCTTTGGGAGGCTGCGGGAAAACCAAGCTGGAGGGACCGCTACCACGGTGGTGAGTCGAGCAGTCACTTTGCCACTTAATTTTTAAATATGTCTCTCTGCGTTTTTATTTTGATAAATGTGTCTGTAAAAATAAATTTTGTTCTTTGCGTGCGGTGCACAAAACAGAAAGATTCAGTACCAAGCGCATAAATTAATTTTTTTCGCTGAAGGAATCATCAGGTTGATATTTATTTGAGAGTCCCCTACCAAGTGACATGTCTTGTCTGCAGCCGTGACATTTCGCATACCAACAGTGATGTGTGACATAAATTTAGTTCACCAACGTCCAAACTGTTTGTCCCTCAAGATAAATTTTCACCCCCAAAACAACGGGAATAACGCATGTGTGGTTGGTCAAGAAAGTTGGAGTGACAATTGTTTTAAGTGAGTGTGAATTATGTGTTTTTCAGGGTAAGGTGGACATTGACAATTTTTTAAAAAAAATTTCAGCTGCACTAAGGAGGAGAGATGAGCAGGCAAGTCAGCCCGGAGAGACAGAGGAGGAGACACAGCGTGATTTGGGAACAACTCTGGAAGAGTCGTCCCCTGTGAGCACTGTGGCTGAGCAGGAGCTGCCAAATCCAGGTGTGTCTCTGGTGGAGCACTCGGATACAAAGCCTCATGTTGGTGACTATTTCCCACAAACACATTGGTGAAAGATTTTCTAACTGACCTTCTCCGGCAATGTTCAGTGCTGCCTGAACAAGGTGGGCTGCCGATGACTATGTCATTTTTTGATGAGGTGCATTATGCTGTCATCTGCCACATGTCTACACCCCCAACATGAGAACTGTGAAGTGCAGTCATAAGCTCGGCTGATATCAACCGTTTATGAGGCCTTAGCACAGCATAATTCAAAAAATCAAAGAACCCCTTGTCAAACATATGACCATTCAGTATCTTGACATCAAACAAACAAACAACACTCGCCTAATATGAATGCTGGTCTGGGTGTGCAGATTTGCATCTTCGAGAAATGGACCCCTAATTCATCTGCAATTTTTCCAATTAACACATTTCAAAGAAAATTAGAAATTTCCTTATTTCAAAGCTGACACCTGTGCATTGCGGGGAATGTGAATGTTCTCATAGATCCCTCCCTAGACAGCACTTTTTCCCTCCTTGGGGCAGTGCCCAGATACAAAGAATTTTTTTATGATACCATCAACTTGCAACCTTCCATAAATGTGAAACCCAATTTATGAACTTTAATGCGGTATACTTGCAGAGCAACACTGGATAACATGCCTTGGCCTTGATTGAGAATCATTTCAATGTAATTTATTTGGTGCAATTTCCCTTTTTGGAAGGATGAAGGGAAATGATCCTATAATAATGGTGTTGTGGATGCAAAGCTGTTCACATCATTCTAATACCCCCCTTTTTAAAAAATATTTCAGAGATTGCGAAGGATCAGCCATGCTCATCGACGGCAGCTCAACCTGGACCATCCACACCTGCTGTGTCGGAGGCTGCCCATGGGACACGAGGACGCACTCTGGATGACCTCTTTGCATTGGTGGAGAGCATGGATGTGCGCACCACTGCATCACGTGAGCAACTATCAAATCATTCATTGCATGCATCTGTTGAACTGTTGATTTCTTTTACGTCTGGAAAAACAATGGCTGTTCTGTGTTTAATGTGCCGTGTAAACTTAGTGTTAGAATGTTTTTTCCTGATGTTCCCCAGTCAGCTGTAGCTTGCATTATCAGAGGTGTGGCACTCAAAGACATAGTTCTCTAGGACTCTCACTGAGAGATCTTTGTCTTTGGCTGCCATGCCTCGAAAGATGCCGGCCGCAGATGATGATGAAACGTCTGGTAACACAAGGACAACATCATGGCAATACTGCTAGGCTAACCCTAAAGAATCATGTGTGAGTAGGGTTTTTTAGAAAATGTACTACAACATTACACACGTGTTCTGTTTAGTCAATAGCATCCAAAGACGAATGTCCACCTACGAGGGAAGGATGATGCAGTTTGGTCGTAGGCTGGACAGCATCGAGAGGATGCAAAGAGAGATGGAAGAATCACATTCTTCTGCCAGGCATGCCGAGGGTCCAGCAAATCAATGAGTTTTTAAATTTCACCTATATTCCTGTAATGCACCCACACAGAAGAGGTTTGTTTTCAATAAAAAAAATTCTTTTTGGATCATTACTTGAAAATATCTCTTTACTAATTTAACCAACATACCAGCTCTTTAAGACTGAGGACGGAGTAATCTCCCATACGAAACACAAACAGCAGTGTCACGGCAACATTTTGTAGCAGTGGTCAAGAAAACCAGTGTTTCAAACAACATTTTACAATAACTCTACAGGGTTAGTCTTTCACGTGCCCTTCCCACACATGCACGTTTGGATGTTGCTGACCTTGGAGGAACGTTTTGTGAGTTGCTGACATCATTCTCACATGCATTCGTCAACCGCCCACGTTGCTGACTAACCAACATTTCACCCAGTGTTTGTAGAGTGGATACCGCAGATTCCATCACATGCAGATTCTGCATCCAAGCATCTCTAAAATCATTTCTTTCCTTCCTAGTCTCCTCTAGAAACTCGATTTGCAACCTGGCTTCCTTCTCGTGCCATCTATTGCTATCCTGACGGTCAATGCGCCACTCTTTGATCTGTGCCTTGTGCTCTTGCTCAGACTGCAACATCATCTTGTCCGCCACAGCAAAAAGACCAGCATTTCTATGTTTCCTGGTTCTAATCACCGACAGGCGTGTGCCGGGCGACAGCTCTGCCACAGATCTCAATGGTGATTCTGTGATAGAATAAAATAGACAAAGAAAAATTTTTTAGCCACAAACATATCCCTCTTATTAAATTTAACAGTTTTCACGTGTATTGAGCTATGTCTGTGATGCTCAATACACTACATCTTGATTCCCGTTCCGCATTACTTTTTGCATTAAAAGTATAATTCAATGGCAGGGTTCACAGAATCAATTTTTAACTCTGTCACTACACAAAAGATTTACCAAATTAGAAATTCAACATTCTAGTTTGTCAATGGTTAGCCTAGTGGTACAGACAATGTTTTGGAGATGTAAGGAAGCACTGTTGTCAGCCAAATATTCAGTGCTCCACTCTGCCCTACACCCCTAATTTTTTCAAAAGGAAATGAAACACGACAAATTGATTTTTCTTAAAAAAATTGAAAATGGAATGGAGACATACTCAGGCTGAAACCACATTCCATTTGAAAGCTCATGCATTGGCAGGCTGTACTGTTTTATTTTTCCTTTTCCCTTATTATGAAAAGTTGAGGTAATATGGTTGTGAGTTTGGATGCCATCTGTTAACCTTATATCCAAGGCACAGTTAAGGAGATGTCATGAATCATATTGGGAGAACGATGACCATTATCAGTGCAGTGACCCCCACCCCACACCTTGATGCACAATCAATAGCACACACATTAATTAAAAAAAAAAAGTGAACAAGCAGTTCCCACACCAGGGACATGATGGTTAACCTTGTCCTCTGAGGAAACCATGATTCCACTGGTCAGGTCAAACTTGGACATTTGCAATGCTATCTTTACAAAGCCTTCAACTTTGCAAATGAACTAGTCAGGAATGTCTAAAAAAATTTTTTCCCACCAAAAAAAAGGGATACCTTTGCTGCTGCCAAGTCCCGATGTGCTGGAGCTATTGTCAACAAGCGGTTCCTCCTGAGCATCTGGACATGGATCATCACACTCTGGTGAGACAGGGGATAGTAAAGCAGAAACAGTCATAATTTACCGGTAAAAACATTATTTCAAGTGGGTAGCAACAATCAAAGATTTTTTAAGCACGTCACCGATTCACAGCTATTCATAAATTCACATTTTAGAAATTAAACCTAAAAAAACAAGGAAAATGGAAACACATGGACTGCTGTCAAAAAACATACATTTTGTTATTTGCACACAATCAAGCAACCCATATGAATGAATAAGGACGGTCTCCTGTAACCCACACAATCTGGACAATTGAGGTCTTACCAAAGGTCAAAAATAAAGAATACCAGCATCCCACTTGACCTTGTCATAATTACAGGTATAAATGCCACCAATGGTTTTTTTTTTTTTTGTAATCACCAAACTTACCCTTGTCACCGAGGCCCTCCACAGTGGCATCCATGTCATTCTCCGGCTCGCCATCAGGAACATTAGTGCTCTCACCTATGGCAAATGTCAAATTTTGAAATCAGTTAATGAACCTTAGTCTTTTCCATTGTCTACCAAACCTCTACATTCAAAGCGGTTTGCACATACCTTCTGGACAGGGAGTGGAGCTTCTAAGTTGACCATGGTCAATGGTGAGGAGGTCATGTGAAAAAAGATCCTCCGAAAAAACGGAGACTGACAATGGCTCTTCAGGGTTCTGCCGCACTGGCACAATGTCAAGGCTTCTGGCCACTCTTTTAGGTTTAACGCTTGCATCCCCCCGGAGAATGCTGTCAAGCTCTCGGAAAAACGGGCGGGTGATGGGAGCATTTCCAGACGTCGAATTATGAGCCACCACTTTCTTGTAGTCAAGTCTCATTGTTTTAGTCTTTGACCTGCACTCCGTGGCTGATCTTTTATGGCCCCGAGAGGCCATCTGGGATGCAATGAGCTCAAAGTAATCGATATTCCGGTAGGAACTCTTCAGCACCTCCTGAATTTTTTCCTCCCCCCAGAAGGAGAGGAGATCCAATATTTCCCTCTCTCTCCAGGCAACACCACGGGAAGGGGGTGGTCTATTTTCGCTCATATTGTTTTGTCGATAAATACCTGTATCGAACTCCGGCGGTCTGGGTTGGAGGAATAGAAATGTCTAAAAAGGTGTGCAGTCGTGCTTCGCCGGTGAATGCCTTTGAATTAATTTCCGACACATGCGTTGGATCATGGGAGAGGATGCCTTACTTTCCGCGGGAAATAACGGTTCCAAAATGTCCGGACGCATGCGCTTATGGACAGCACGGAATGGATCCATGTTGCTTTGTCGTGGTGTTTCGATGTTATAACGACACCGTTAGTATTTACTGAGGCTGTAGAGGCAGATTGTCCCTATTACCACAGGATAATTAACGGCCAGCGTGAAGCGTGAAATATCCATGGGAAAGGGGGTTCGGTAAGGATGCCCTGCAGCAGGATGCCAGAGCTGAGCTTCATAATTTCTTTGCAAACTTGGGAGCAACAAAAAGATCGGCAGCACATTCCGTGTTGTCCATCACCAGAGAATTGATTTCGCTGACTCGTGAATGAATAAATATTCATGGTTTAACGATCAAAGTTACTACTGTGCTATTAGAGTTCTAGGCAGTACCTGAAAATGAAAGCAATATAATGAGATGTCGACCTATCGACACCGTATATTTTTTTTTAAGGGTTGGACAAGGGCGGGGCAGAAAGATGATCCTTAATTTGGAGGCGGGTCAGGAGAGGATTTGAAATCAATGGGGGGGAGTTCTTACTCGAAAGAAAAAAAACGGTGACAAAAGCGCAATAGGCTGGGGCGACGCAATGACAATTTAATGCCGACTTCAAAGATGACGCGTGTGAACTGATCAGGGAATGGCGCGGCAGAGGCGAAAAACTGACGCGAGATCTAAGGTAGTGTGGATTCGGCCAACTTAACTCTAGCTGTTTCGTCCCAACTTCAATTTGCCTTAGACCTTCTCTTCAGACCTGAAATGGAGGCACAATATGCCTCAGAGCCACTGTTCTAGTGTGGAGTTGGGATCTCCCCGCAGACCAGCTTGCATTTAGAGGACCCTTTCCCTGTCACTTGTGTGACAGCGAAAGGGCCCTTTCCTGCCTTCAGCCGGCCCACAAGTGAGGGGGATCTACCCATGGGCCAGCTGGCATTTAAAGGGACTTTTCCGTGCCACTCAATCAGCAGGGAAAGGGCCCTTTCTAGGCTTCCCTGCATGGCTCAGAAAGGGCCCTTTAAATTTCAACTGGTTCCAGCTGGCTGGAACCCACTCCTCCCCCTCCCATCGGGTGAAATAAACAGTGAGGTGGGAAATTTCGGTGTGCTCCGAATCTTTATGGAGCATACTGAAGCAGGGCAATAAGCAGTTTTGCTTAATAAGTGGAAATAGCTTATTTCCAATTCTTTTTCCCACTTCCGAAATTCCGAAGTGGGAAAACCGAATCTACCCGTCTCTGCACACCCCTACTCTATACCCTTTTCAAAAAGTACAGCCTGTCTTGTAAATGTGGACCCAATAGAGAGAGAGAGAGAGACTGCAATAACAAAAGAAACCAGAATGAAATGAAAGAAAACCACGAGGGTTTTTTCACTGTTAATCTACTCAGATGGTAAAATTTGTTTTGTTTTTATATTAATTATTATAATTTCAAAACATCCCAATTTTGAAATTGCCAAATTTACTTAAAAAGAAAGATGATCCATAACATAAGACAACCCCCTTAGAATATTATACAAACAAAGAAATTATTATCAGACATAATGAACGTAAGACAACCCCCTCTTGTTTTGATAGCATACCTGTGAAAAAACTAGTTTTGCATTTAAATGTTGAGGTCCCTTTTATTATAACTTTACTCTCATTGTATATTTCAAATGTTTTTGGTTTATATTCCCATTCAGAAACTATTACTAAACAACTTCATTTGTAAATTGAAATGTTTTTATTAAGAAATATACAACTCAAACTAACTTTCTAATAAATATACTCCACATTGTTTCTACAGTAGCCGTTCCAGTAGCTGGAGACTGTCTCCCATGTTTTCATAGTTTGTTTTACCTGATAACAAGCATGAGTCTTTAATTCATTAATATCTTGCTCTAGCTCAAATATACCAATATATCTTTTGTTATTTTTACTGCTGTGATTTATTCATTTACCAATTTCATATTAGTTCTTGTTTTGGTTTATTTGAGTAAAGAATCTGACAAAATCTGTTTTTGTATGTGTTTTATTATTGCTAACCTATATGTCTATTGGAGTACAAGTTTTTAATTTTTTTTACTCTACTGTTCTTATTTATTTTATTTTATTAAATGTATTAAATTTATATTCCGCTCTCCCCACATGGGAGGTGCAATTCTGCCCTCAATTTCTGGTGGCTAAAAAGAAGAGGATGGCTATTGTACATTTTCTCTGGTCGTCCCAAAGGAATACTGGCACTGTAGGCCTTTATTGAATCACAAATACGCTGGTGTAATGTTATGCTGGTGTTAGTGGCCCATTTACATGATACTATCAGCACAAACATGAAAAGGTTAGTGTTGAGCATGTGATGGATGACAAGTGAGAGGCAGAATCTTGTGCTTTTTAAAAACTCAGTGCCCTCTCCAGTGACCTTATAATATTATGTCAACAAAAGAGGTAATAAGACAAAATGCTCAGCTGAATTCAGTCAAGAGCCAAACCAGCCTCAGAGGGTGAACTCTATGGCATTACATCCCTGCCAAGCTTACCTTCTCCTTGCACTCTCCTACACAGTCATGAATGATGTGGCATTGGTTGCTAACTCTGTAGACAATCACAGTACACAGGGGATATAAATGCTGGAGAAGAAGCCTGTATCTCAGATAATAGGAGAATGGAGTTAGTCCATTCTGGACTGTGAATCCATATCTAGACAACTTTGAACATATAAGATGGAACTTTGCTGGTGGTAACTATGGTGAGAATAATAAATATAAGAAGTGATATTTGATAACACATTTTCTCAGGACCTGTACAGAACCTGGAGACCACATTAAATCCAGCTGTTTGGAAATTACACATCCTAGCTGTTTCTTGCTCAGTTGAAAGCTGCTTTACAATTAGCTGTTTAATAAGTACTGATAGGGGGAAAAACCCTTTAAACATTACTCTGTTAAGGAGAACTACTAGATTGTGTGATGGACATCTTGCTTTTACAACTCACCCCATCATTAGAGCTCTTCACTGAAAAGTTTTTCCCCACAGCTTATCACTAACCTCAAACTTCTTCAGGATGTGCCCCTTAATGGGCATTTCTTCATCTTCCCAGATCTCCACCAGGGCTCAGGTACTATATTTTATCCACACTCTCACCACCATCACAGCTATAGATGTGTTGAAATAAAACCAGAGATGGTGAATGGAAGGCTGTAGCTAGAACATACAAGTCCCTTACTATGTGATTAATAACAACAACAACAATAATAGCAACAACATTAAATTTATATACCACTCTTCAGGACAACTTAACGCCCACTCAGAGTGGTTTACAAAGTATATTATTATTATCCCCACAACAAAACATCCTGTGAGGTCGGTGGGGCTGAGAGAGCTGTGACTGACCCAAGGTCACCCAGCTGGCTTCAAGCAGACAAGTGGGGAATCAAACCCAGTTCTCCAGATTAGAATCCCATGGTCTTAACCACTATACCAAACTGGCTCTCTATCTATTCTATGCAATCAATGGGCTTAGATCCTCCAGTTAGGAGTGCACTGTAAATTTCTAAGATCAGCAAACAAACTTGACCTGAAAGCCTTGAAGAGGCCAGTATTTTATTGTCCCTGGATAATAGGTATATGGAGACTCCCTTAGCTAGTATGCCTGGTCTCCCTGCAGTTCCCTTTTGGCTACAGTTTAATGTATCCCCTGGGTCATTCTTTCACCCTACTGCAGATTTGTGTCTAAGCAAAAATTTGGTAAACTTCTCTTTGCAGAAGTTGCTTGAATCATCTCAGTCTCAGGCCATTCTAGGAAGATGTCACTGTACATACCAAAGAAGAGGCAGGAACTCATTGTCATGCCATGGAGAGACCACACGTTCAGTTCCTGTATAACTTTCAGTGTGGTTACCTCACATGTAGAGTTCCTTAGCCCTGCATCAAGCTCCCCTGTCTTCTGTCCATGGTCCTGATGGGTTGCTTGCCGTTACAGACTCATGTCTCTGTCTCGTCACCTTTTTCTCAGGCCTGCTTATGCATGGAATGCCAGTACATGAATCCATTCACATCCAAGACTAAGAAAATTTCCAGAGCCTTGATTCACTATTGGAATTAGGATTACTAACCTCTAGGTAGTGGCTGGAGATAACCCGGAATTTCAACTGATCTCCAGGCAAAAGAGATCAGTTCCCTTGGAGAAAATGGCAGATTTCCCTGCTGAGCTTCCTTCTTTCCGAAATTCCTTCTCCCTCAGGCTCCTCCCACAACCCTAACTGGAATGTAGCTCCTCTGTGTCTTGAATTGGGCAGAACAAGGAACAAGATTGATTGTAAGTTCCTTATAGTTCTTTCCCCCTTTGTGTTAATAAATCTCCAAAGCTGCTCATAACAAGATGGTTTCAGCTAAAGAAGATGAAGAATACATCTTTGATAATATCTGTGAGGAATTCTTTAATCCTAAATATCGCAATTAAATTTTTGTTATAAAATCAAGACTCATCTAAGAGGCAACATTTTTAACTTATCAATAAAAGTCCAAATATCACAACAACAGCTCTAATGACTTCCAGTGTTATTGGTGGAAAATATTTCCTGATGTATCATTAAGATGTGCCATGCCCAATACCTTTCATGATTATATTTAACTTGGAGTGATGTTCTTTCACCACATAAATCTTGAAGGCTGGTGACTGTTCCACTCTGACATTTATTAATATTTAGCAACCTTAGGCCTAGTACAGCTAGTTAAGCACTTTTAAATGCTACTGAGTTCGGTAGGAAAAATTTCAACACATGCTTAATTCTCCCATTGTAATCAATTCAACTTAAAAGTGCTTAACATTTTACTGAACCATTCCCATTCTTTAGATCTTCATACAAAATATGTTAATAGGCTGCTCATCTAGCTTTCAGTTGCATTAACTTAATTGAAACATCCCAAAGTGAATATATGCTTGAACTCTAAAAATTACTGGTAGATAGGAGTCTTGGGCAGATTAATGAAAACTGTTTATAGTGGTAACAACTAGGGGTGTGCAAGAAGAAAAATTCTGTCTCAGTTTTGATTCTGGAGTGGGGTTCCAGACTCATTCCATTACTGTTTGTTCTGAGTGGGCCAGTGGCAGCTTGGAAATGATCCATTTGGGGTTTTTTTTCTTGAGGTTTGCTCCGTTTCGCATGCATTGGCCACACATGTGCAAACGTACGTTGTTCTTTTCAAGGGAGATTGAGGAAATGAGGGTCAGGGGCAGCTGTTTTCTCACTTAACTAAAACCAGCAGTCATTCTCCTAGTCTAAACCATTGATCCACTGAGTTTTTCTTCAGGCACAGTAACACACACAACAACAATGGACCCATAGGTACACAGTTGCCATCTGACTTAGGAAAAGAGAGAGCCCTGAAAGACTATGGAAGCACTCCTAAACAGCTCTACTCAGATGTAAGTCCCATGTTATTCAATAGTGCTTACTCCCAGGGAAATGTCTTTCAAATTGCAATCTATGATTGAAATCTCCCAGATGTTTCCAAGGCTGATAGGAAGGGAGGGGTCTCCCCTTGTGAAGATGTGCTTGTCAGGGTGGCAGTGATGGGGTGGAGAGGGGGATCACTCACGCACATTGGTCTCATCCCCCCCTTCCCATCATCAGAGTTAATTACTAACATGAGAGCTGTCTCCCCTTGGGATCTGATTGGTGAATGCTGTTCAGGAACAACAAGATGCTGCCCTGTAAGACGAGACCAGTGTCTGCCTGCTGGTGGAAGGTACAAAACAAAACAAAACACAAACACTTTTTGGTGTTTACAATTTATTCATTACAATTTAGTTTCATGGACTTGGTTCAGTGTTCCAGAAGATGCTTTAATGAGCCGAACCAGTGATTTCTGTGTGTATTTTCAGCTTGTTTTTTTGTTATGCACACCTCTAGCAACAACTCAACATATTTCCTGTGTTCTAAAGTACAAGAGACAAAAGCTAACATGACATGCAGTAATAAGGAAATCATTCTTTCTCTGAATGAGCCCTGACATGGGTTTTGATACTAGAAGGTAGCAAGTGGTAAGGCGATTGTTAGCAATTTGGATTTCAACTGGTGAACCATGATAGCAAATATCTGTAGATGAAGTGATCATGCAACATTTTGCTTAATCTCTTTTGCATATTGTTCAGCTGAGATCCTTTGTTTATGATATGATACTTGTGTGCTATATCAACTCTGTTGTAGAAAATCGAAGGTTTTCAAAGAGAGGTGGCCCTAACAGTAAAAAAAAATAATCCAAAAGTAGTAAATAAATGTCCCCCTAGGCATCTGAACATTGATGTTCTCAGTGTGATTTACTTGTATACAGAATCAAATTTTCATGTGGTTAACTGTTAAACACAATATTTTTTAAATATTAATTTTAATTTTCACACATAGGGAAAATCTAAAACACAACTAAAGCATTACTGAGAAAGAACACTGAGACAGTTATCTCAAGCTCATAAAGCACTTGCAGTCCAGTGATAGCTAATAACAGCTTCCATTTCATTTTGTGTCTCTGTGTAAAAAGTAGATATTTGTGATGCCCTATTGTGACTTCTAAATCTAATTGCATACTACCATACAGCAATACAACTTCCTTTAATCAGAGCACCTATAACTTGATCTTACTATCTTAATGCTGAATAAAATTTATACCCAATACTGCTATTTACCTATTTATCTTCTTGACTGTTCTGTAATTTCTTCTGCAGCAAGAATCTTTAATATCCTCCCAGGTTCTTGTTAAGAGATATTCCATCTTGTTAATAAAATAAACTAATTTACATTTTACACTTTGAGATTTGCAGTGCAATCCTCCACAGAGTTACTCAAGCCCAAGCCCATTGAAATCAATAGGCCAAGATAGGAGAAACTCTACATAGGATTATGCAATAAGTAAACTAGCAGGATGCTTTGATAAAAAAACATAGCTTGGTGAATTTTATACAAACTTTTCTGTACAAGCAACAGAATGGCCAAATATTTTTATGTTGTGGTTTGTATGCATTTCAGTATGAACGTAATACATATATGTGTTCTTATTTGGTAAATATTTATATTGCAATAATGGCAATTTTGTTTTCAAGGCCTAGCAGGAGATTGGAGATGGTAAGAAAAAACACTCAATTGGGCTGAGAAATTACATGGCCTGAAGTCATACAGAATATATTTGGAGTCAGCTGAGACAGTTTTTGGATCCTGGATATATTTATAGTGCCTTATAAGTGTCTTAATAATTATGGATATGGGAACAAAAACAAATTTTCCAGATTAAAAAACATAAAAGAAAGCTTGTTTGGATTAACATGATATGCTGAAAGCATTCATTTGACTTCTCATCTATCTATAATTTACTGAGCTACAGAATAAACATACAGTACCGTTCTGCTGCCAAGGGCTCCAAGTCGTAAATATTTCATTACTTTAAAAATGAATCGCTATTAGGTTGGTTTTTTGGTATTCAGGAAAATAAAGTTTTAAGCAGTCAAATAAAATTGCTTCTTTTACCTTCAGGCCAATTTGTTTGTTTTTAACATATTGGCATGGTAAGCAATACGCTGTCCCCTCTCGGATGCTAATAGAACAACATCACAAGCAATTGACTTCCCTCCTGTCCTGCTGCCATCCCTATTTCTATTGTGCAGAGCTGATTAAAATGTTAGGCGATGTAAGGCTGATACTGAGCCACAGCTTAGGAGAACTGTAGAACTGGAAAGGATTTACAGCCAGTGTTTAGGGGCCAATGTTTATCATACGAATATTTATTCCATTTCTTTTTTTTTAAATAAAATTTTTATTGGATTAGAATCATTTAATTCCACATTACAATCAATTCCCCCATTTCCCAATTTCTAACCCCCTCCCTTTCCCCCCTTTTTTGTAGACTTCCAACAGTTTTCCAACCCTTTGTCCCTTTTCCCTTACTCATTTTAAATTCATCTATCTAACAAACATATACTTTCCCTTTATTCTAAGCAATAATTCTTTAACTATTTTTAATACTCTGTACTCTATCTTTAAATCCCTTCCTCCATATTAGACAAACAATTTGTCCCATTTTTCATAATACCATAAACCATATAAACCATACATTCATATAAGTCAACCAATTTAACTTATATTCTATATGTTACTTTTTCTACATATCTTATCTTCATTCTGCTTTAGTTATATTTAATTATATTAACGTTTTTATTCTGCTTTAATTATACCTCTATATAACTATCATCAAAAATTATCAATCAATTTATCCCATATGTATCTTCAGGTAGACTTATTCAGTTTAGTACATTATACAATTTTTACCAAAAGTAATATTAGTTAGTCAGTCCTTATAATTAGTTATTTTCTATCAATATTCTATATATTATTCTATATATAATAATCTAACAAAATAACTGCTTAGAAATTCTCATTTGCCTCTCCACCCCCCGGTAAAGTCACCCCCCTCTGCATTTTATTCTGGTTCAGTAGTTCTCGAACTGCCACAGTTCTCCTCCCACCTCCCATTTCTTCACCAAGTATTGTTTCAGCTTCTCCCAGTCTGTGTTGAACTGCCCTGGGTCAAGGTTTCTCAATTTTCTTGTCATTTTGTCCATTTCTGCCATATACAGTAATTTGTAAATCCAATCCTCAATAGTTGGCACTTCTTGTACTTTCCATTTTTGCGCATACAAAAGTCTGGCCGCTGCTGTCATGTAAAATAACAATGTCCTGTGTTGAGCTGGAATGTCCTCCATTCCCAAGTTCAGTAGCGGAAGTTCTGGGTTCTTATTAATTTGAAATTGTAAAATCTCACTTATTACCCTTATTATTTCCCCCCAGTACTGTCTAGCTACCTCACACGTCCACCACATATGATACAGGGAACCCTCATGTTTTTTACATTTCCAGCATTTGTTAGAAGTGTTCAAATTCCCTAGCGCAATCTTCTTTGGTGTCATGTACCAACGATAAATCATTTTGTAAATGTTCTCTTTAATATTAGTACACGTCGTAGTCTTCATTGTATTCTTCCACAAGTATTCCCATGCCTCCATTGTTATTTCTTTGATGAAATTCATGGCCCACTTCACCATTTGTACTTTAACTATTTCATCTTCAGTATACCATTTCAGCAATATTTGGTATACCTTGGATATTTCCTTCTTGTCCTCTTTCAAAAGTGTCTGCTCTAGTTCCGAGTTCTCTGTTCGAATATTTATTCCATTTCTTAAACATTTTACCTTCAGAGACCTCTGCCACTTTCCTCAGCTACCTAGTCCAATGCCCATTGCCTAGTTTCCCCCTTACTTCCATTTAACTAAATGAGCTGTATTTTCTCCATGACCCAAGTTCACTTGGTGGCAAATGAGAAAAATTTCTCCAGTCTTCTGTCTCTCTATTTAAATAAACCGAGTCCATTTAAAAAAAATTCTTTTACCAGTAATCTGAAATAGACTTGATCTGTCCTCAATCTTTTCTGGTTTACAGGTACAGGTTAACTACAAAACCTGTTTTTCTGCTGATGTAAAAGACAATGACGCGAATGATGTGATAATGTAAATAAAACAAACAGGCTTACCGTACAGACTTACAAAATTTCCAATCCCACTAATTGCAGGGCAACATACTTCTAAGTAATATATGCAGAAATGCAGCATAAACTGAGTCAGATGAATTCCTTTTATTCAATATGAATATAAGTATGCATAGAGTTATATCAAAAATGAAGCTGGTCATCTGCCTATGTGATATCGATTTTTTAAATAACAATTTATATTTTCTTAATATTTTAATGAATTTGAACTGTTTTTTATATACTGCC
This sequence comes from Eublepharis macularius, assembly GCF_028583425.1. NCBI lineage: Eukaryota > Metazoa > Chordata > Lepidosauria > Squamata > Eublepharidae > Eublepharis > Eublepharis macularius. The sequence continues at coordinate 72,614,228 of NC_072795.1, forward strand.
TTTTTGTTTCTTTTTTGGGTTATGGAATTCAGATTTATCAGTGCTGAATTGATTTTTCAACTAGTGTGGCAATATCCAAAATATGCAGGCTTAAGCAGGTGGGTTTTATAATCATTCTAAAACCTGTCAAGCAGTGACAGAGAGATAAAGGTCAGTTGAGGAACTGTTAATTTATGATCAGGAGATGTTCCATAAGAATGAGCTCTGAAACTCCAACTCAGAATCTCTATGGATGCGATCAACCATTTGGTCATATACCACTAAAAGTATCATTAGCTAAGTGGGACATCTCACTCATGCTCACTGAGTTATTCAGTTCAGTTTGTATGTCACGATTCTATTCTAAAAATATGTAGGCCTGAATGCAGCAAATGCCACTCCAGGTTTTTACATCTCTTTAACTACTTTGTTGCCGTTTGTCTAATCTGAGCACATCGTCCCTTTCAGATTGGTTCATATTAAAAGTGAACTTGCACAGACTTCACAGCAGATTGTCCAATTAACTCTTCAGCACCTTGATTACTTGATCAAGCAACCACTTATGCAGGTGCCACCTTTTCAAATGAGACATTCAATTCAAGTAAAGGGGATGGGTGGGAGAGCTGCCCTCTTGCCCTGAACAAATTCCAAGTTGGGTAATTACATTCCGCCTACGGGTTCCTCAATCAATTTCATTTGGATACAATGTTTCCTTGAATTTGAAATAGCTTCCTGCCTTCATCTGAATGGAATAACATCATGATGGTTCATATATTTTTAAGTGTCTACTCCAGTCTCTTTAAGAGGAAAGCCTGAAAATCTCAGAGACTAGAAATAATCTTGGAGCAGCTATAGGCCAGAGCTCCTTCATCATCTTCACAGCACTGAGACTTGCTTCATTTGTACAATTCACTTCCTGTGCTCTTTCCACTTCCTATATCCTCCTTAGCTCTTGCTCTGAATCTCATAATTTTGTAATAGCCCAAATACTTCAGTCAATATTGATTAGGGAATAGAACAAAACATGTCTAATAGTGTGATTCTGTACAGATTTACTACAGCTAGATCTTATTTCAGAACATTGGTAATGGATTGTGTGTAGGAAAAAAACATAATTTTAAAAAGCAGCTTCACAAATAGGAAAAAATTTTTTTGTTGCATTTTTATAGAATTGCAGTGTAGTGAAATAAACCAGTAAAACACACTCTTCATTTTAAAATGAGAAATGTAATAATTTTGTACATAAAAATCATTGGATTGAATGGTCTTTTGTGGCAGAAGAGGGATTTTTAACTAATTCCCCCTCCCATTCCAGACTGTCAATTTGTGCCCACGCTGTTCATGAGGATGCCCTGACCCTCAGAAGCAGAATGGGTAGGGGGGTAAGTGGGTGGCAGTGTGGGAGGAGAGAAGGGAAAATGCCTTCTCTAATCTACTCTGCTTACCCTACTTTGAATAAAGTACATATTTTTCATTTTCATTTTCATTTTGTTTCATTCCAGCAGAAATGCAACAGCAATCTGTGAAACATAACAACATCCATAAAAATAAAAACCCCTTTGAGATTAACTGTTTTGTGCCACACATTTAATTTTCTCTCATCTTTAATGTTTTTCTTCCCAGAGGAGTTGTGCAGCAGAAAAAATCTTTTAAAAAACTAGACACTTTTATGATGAAAAACTTAATCCTTTTTTCTTTTTACTCCTGGTAGGAGTAGAACTCCACATATACACCACAATTATTCACAATAATTTCTATGAATGGGGAAATTCCTGCCACTGGCAGAAAAGTGTATGGATTTTTGGTTATATAAAGACCCTCTTTAAGTTTGACATTTTAGGTTCAGTACAGCTTCAACTCAAGACTGTCCCTCAGTGCACCACTGAAATTCTTAACCATGCTAACATTAATGGATCAACTATATATGCCCCCCTCTCTTTTAAGCAGTCTTTCTCCCTCTCTCACCCCTGTCCTTGGCCTCAGAGCAATTCCCCCATTGTCATGTATGACTGTACCCATTCATCCATGCCAATGTTAATTCTGATTCTGATGCTTATTCTGATACTTATTGTAAACACAATCCTGATGTAACTCAATTTCCTGTGGTTAGTGCTCTAACTGTTTCTCAGGCTTTCACAGGTTGTTATCTGCTGGACTCCAATGTTTATGACCTTGCATTTTGTCTCAGACTATGATGTGTCTTTCGTCCTAGCAACGAATTGTGATAGCACAAATATGTAAAACATTCTCACCAAGAAAGAGCGGCAAAAGATTATTTGGAATTGGGAGGGGGAGGAAAACCAGGGTAGAAAAAGAATGTATTTTTCCATGTTGTCATTCCTGTCAAGTTTTCTGCTCAGGCTGCTTAGCTGCTTACCTTGCTACTAAGTAGACCTATGGACCTGAATATGGAAAAGATCTGATTTCTGAATAAAAGTCATTTAACCAAGGACCTGTGTCTTGCTATAATGACCCAGAGATCTGTCTGCCATATCCTATTATTCCCATGTTGTCATTCCTGTCAAGTTTTCTGCTCAGAAAAGGAGGGGCTACCCTCGCCACAAAACCAGTGGAAAAAGGGGGGGAAATCCCGCGGGGGTTGAAACGAGCAATGCCCCGAGGCAACAATGCTTGTCAAAATAATTCACACAGAATGAACCCAAAGCTCAATTTTCATAGGGGGATACAAAAAGAACTTTCATTAGGCAACGCCTTACAGCATATTTTTCATAAGGAAATACAAAATAAACTTTCATTAGGCAACGCCTTACAGCATACAGGCTGAACAAATATACCACCGTTATTTACAAACAGGCAACCATGCCATATGGATTATGATACAGACTAAACATATATAAATCATTCAAAATGCGTGGCAGTCCAAATGGTCACAGTGAGGAGGGCACCCCTGACTACCAGACCACCTCAGCATCGTAGAGCACCAAGACACGCCCGAGATTCGGTTTCATTTTCGCGGCCATGTCGGACGTTCCTCTTCGCAGGTCTGAGAGGAAACGTCCGAGCAGCCTGACCGGGCAGCTGATCTGCAAAGATTAGCCCCCAGGACTCCCAGGGAGGGAGTCAGGGTCCGGGACGCTGCGGGAAGAGCCCTCTGGCAAATCGAGGCAGGGGGTAAATTGCCCGTTTGTCCCCATGCAGACGTGCGCGGCACCCTGTGTGCTGCCGGGCCAAGGAAAACGGCAAAGAACAGGACTAGGCGGAAGCCTGTAAATAAGCAAATCCCTTCTGTTATTACAAGCGTATGCGAAGGAGTGGTGGGATCTGAAGTTAAGAAGACTCGGATTTCTTCCCCCTCGCTGAGTTTCAGAAGGTTGGTGGTCCCCCCCCCACTAAAATGGCAGCGAAAAAGCAGAGTCCCGCTTTGGGCAAGTCAATTTCAGCTGCCCTGCAGGGGAAAGCGGAGTTGCTCAAGGAATTGGTGAAAAGATCGGTCATCGAAGCCATAAAACCCTTTGTTGACAAGCTGAATGAAACAGATCAAAGGGTGGGCTTAATTGAGAGCGATGTGAAAGCCATTAAGGAAGCAGTGGGGGGGGCAGAGAAGTCTGCTCAGGAAAATGCGTCACTCATGAGAGCAACGAACAAGGTGCTAAAGCTGGTGGAAAACCAGCTGATCGGGCTGCAAGTGGAACGAACACAGACTGTTTTGCGTCTCCAGAATGTTAAAGAGGAGGAAAACAAGGATCTAAGGGATCTTGCCTCGGAATTATTGGCGACACCCGCGAGGGCAACTAAGGAAGAGGTGAAAAGCGTCATTTTGGAAGTCCGCCGGGCTTCTTCAAAATATGCAATGAAGCGGCAGCTGCCTCGCGAGATTTTTATTGAGTTTTCATCCAGGAAGGTCCGAGACACTATCCTATTTAACTCATATAATGCGGACTTGGACTTTCTGGGAAGTAAAGTCAAGATACTGAAGGACGTTCCATTTCTAGTTCGGAAAAGAAGATTTAAGTACAAAAAGCTCGCAGCTCTCCTGAGGGAACAAGGGATAAAGTATAAATGGCTATTTCCGGAAGGAATTTGGTTTAATTATAAAGATCAAGCCTACAAGATAAACTCAGAGGATCAGCTAAGGGATTTTGTGGACAAAAATCAATAATTTGGGCAAGATACCATGCAAAATGAAGAAGACTCGAAGCTTGAAGGGAGGGGGGAGGCATTGAGCGCAGTGGCTGTAGCAGAACTGCGTCCGAGGCCCAGGGGGGGGGGAAAGAAAATTTAATATGGGTTGTATTTTGTATTTTGCAAGGTCAACCACTCCATCATTACTTTATGAAGGCTTAAATTTTTAACCATGGCAGTATGAAGGGAAAACATTGTAGTGTAGTGTTTATTGTTTGTATGTAACCCCCCCTTTTTCCAGCCCTCCTTCCCTTTTTCTTTCTTCCTTCCCTTTTCCCCTTTCCTAGTACTTTTGTAGTTTTTTTTGTAGATTTCTGTTTTAGATATTAAAAAAAAAAGACACGCCCAATCTGGGGCCGGCTGAAGCACAGATATCGTCCAACGCCTCGTCAGGGGCGTGTGAGCTGTGTTATCTTATTCTCCACGTCCGTGAATGTATAATTCTTGCATCTACAAAATAAACAAACCTTGACAGAAACAAACTTTAACAAGAACAAACTGGACAGGCTGCTCCGTTGTGGAAACTCACACATTTTTAAACCACTAACCTGTTCAGTCAAACAGTTTTCGTAGCCTGCGTATTCACATAATTTTCCCCGTGCTCATCGCATGCGGCGGCAGTGAATTCTTTAGCGCGCCGTGCATTGACTGGGACGCTCGTCTTTAAGGCGAGTCAATCCACCTGCCTGCAACTCTTAAAGGAGCGTGCCCCCCTCTGACAGTCAGGGACTAAAGAAAACAATTCAAAGAAAGTTCACTGTTTAAGCCCTGTGGCTTTACAGATTTTAATTTCAAAATCCAATAGGCTTCTTTCCGTAAAAGGGCAGTTTGGTTAAAATTTTCCTTAGGCAACACTTCTAGTACCACAACCCAAAAGGAATTCTCATGTTCATTGTCCACAAAATGTTGCACCAAAGGAGCTTCTGCCACCTTGTTACGAATACGAGAGAGGTGTTCTAATATCCGAGTTTTTAGCGGTCTGGAAGTACAACCCACATAGATAGACTTGCATGGACATTCTATCAGGTAAACCACCCCTGCAGTGTAGCAGGAGGCAAAGTGATAAATAGTTAATTTTTTATCCTTAACCTGAAACTCTCTGCCTTCCCACATAAAATTACACATCACACACCTCCCACATTTAAAATTACCCTGGGGTAGGTGTGCCTTCTCTCTGGGCGTGTCGAGATGGGCATGGACCAAGCTGTCACGGAGGCTAGTTGTCCTCCTGAGGCCACATAGTGGTCGATGCTCACAGCCCTTAATGTCCTGTATAATGGTCCAATGTCGATTCACTACTTTCTTAATAGAATTGGTGAGGGAGGTGTAATCCAATGCCCACCTAATCCTATCTTCACTCCTTCTGGTCTTGGTCTGAAACAATGTCTTCCTATCAACCATCTTGGCACGTGAGAAGGCTGTATCAATGAGTCCTTGGGGGTAGTTCCTGTTTGTAAAGTCCCTGCATAAAGACCTCCCGTCTTTTAAAAAGTCTTTAGAGGTGGACGAATTGCGTCTGAGGCGCAATAACTGTCCATACGGAATATTCTCCTTTAAATGTCTGGGGTGGAAAGAGTGAAAATCCAGATATAAATTACGGTCTGTGACCTTTTTGAACGTTCTTAACTTGACCGTGCCTGAAGAGTGTCTATATGTGCTGACATCCAGAAAGTCAATTTGATCTTTGGCATAGTGCCAGGTAAAACGAACGTTCTGATCTCGGTTATTAAGCCAGTTGCAAAATGGTTCTATCTGGTGTGCGCCAGAAAACAAAAAATAAAGATCATCAATATATCTCCTGTAGAAGCAAATATTACTTCTGAAAGGGTTAGCCTCATTCATAATATGAGTCATTTCCCAGCGTGCCATGAAAAGATTGGCGATGCTCGGCGCAACCGAGCACCCCATGGCCACACCCTGTAACTGAAAATAAAACTGATCCTGGAAGCCCCCTGGAATGATCCTGGAATGAAGATGAAGCCCCCATGTGAAACATAACAACATCCATAAAAATAAAAACCCCTTTGAGATTAACTGTTTTGTGCCACACATTTAATTTTCTCTCATTTTTAATGTTTTTCTTCCCAGAGGAGTTGTGCAGCAGAAAAAATCTTTTAAAAAACTAGACACTTTTATGATGAAAAACTTACTCCTTTTTTCTTTTTACTCCTGGTAGGAGTAGAATACCACATATACACCACAATTATTCACAATAATTTCTATGAATGGGGAAATTCCTGCCACTGGCAGAAAAGTGTATGGATTTTTGGTTATATAAAGACCCTCTTTAAGTTTGACATTTTAGGTTCAGTTCAGCTTCAACTCAAGACTGTCCCTCAGTGCACCACTGAAATTCTTAACCATGCTAACATTAATGGATCAACTATATATGCCCCCCTCTCTTTTAAGCAGTCTTTCTCCCTCTCTCACCCCTGTCCTTGGCCTCAGAGCAATTCCCCCATTGTCATGTATGACTGTACCCATTCATCCATGCCAATGTTAATTCTGATTCTGATGCTTATTCTGATACTTATTGTAAACACAATCCTGATGTAACTCAATTTCCTGTGGTTAGTGCTCTAACTGTTTCTCAGGCTTTCACAGGTTGTTATCTGCTGGACTCCAATGTTTATGACCTTGCATTTTGTCTCAGACTATGATGTGTCTTTCGTCCTAGCAACGAATTGTGATAGCACAAATATGTAAAACATTCTCACCAAGAAAGAGCGGCAAAAGATTATTTGGAATTGGGAGGGGGAGGAAAACCAGGGTAGAAAAAGAATGTATTTTTCCCATGTTGTCATTCCTGTCAAGTTTTCTGCTCAGGCTGCTTAGCTGCTTACCTTGCTACTAAGTAGACCTATGGACCTGAATATGGAAAAGATCTGATTTCTGAATAAAAGTCATTTAACCAAGGACCTGTGTCTTGCTATAATGACCCAGAGATCTGTCTGCCATATCCTGTTATCCAGAGCCTGACACCCATGTCTTCTGTCTCCAGCTCTGTTGCTCATTCTCCCTTTACTCTTCTCTCCTGAACTTCCTCTCCAGAGATCTGTCTGCAAGCACAACTGTCTAACTGCACCTGCCCAGGTTCGGAGATCTGCCTTGTGATTGCCAGGCCATAGGGCACGTAAGGGGTCCTGCCCCTTACCCAGGGTTCCTGGCTCAACTGTTCGGGGCTTACCACAGGCCTGGGCCAGGTTTCCCATTGAGTCCCTGCCCCCTGCCTCTCTCCCCTCCTGGGCATGCCCTCCCTGCTGGTGTCCTCTCTGTTGTCACTGAGCTCCACCTGAGACCTTCCTGCCTGATACGCTACCACAGGACCCGGCCACAGTCTTTTTGTCCCCAGTCCCACCTCTGATGCCCTCCTTGCTGCTGCATCAGGTGGGTGTGGCTGTTACTTGGCATCCACACTGCCTCCCTGATGACTGGGTCTTGTTGGGGCTGCAGGGCCTCGCTGCACTATGGTGCTCCTGCTGGAGGGTGCTCTCTGCCATTGTCACCATCTATGGGGTTCCCAGATGTTGCAGTGAGTGCAAGACAGGAGGCTCTGCCCCAGACAGCAACATTCTGTCCTTCCTTTCCCCCCTTTGTGCTTGACAATCTTTGCCACTCCTTCTCCCTTGGTAGTTTTGCCCCACTAAGCTCTAAAAACCCCATTCTGCATCTTTCCACCTTTCTTTCATACAAGCCTGATCCTTCCTTTCCCTGATCTGCAATGTATCTTATTCCTTTGGTTCTCTTTAGACAATGCACGTACATCCATGGTTGGGATCCACTTGGGCTAGCTGTGGGAAGACACACTTTGCTTAATACGTGCTTCTACTAGGAATTGTTTAAATTGTTTTCTGTTGAATCCTCCCAATTTTTGATTTTGTTGCATTACAATTTTAGATATGCCTCCCCTTCTTGCTTTTCACTCAGCCTGTGTTCAATACAGATCTTTTTTCAGTTTAAAGGTTTCTCTTTCTTTCTTGTATTTATGAATATCATTCCAATATACACTAGTGTTTACATAGACGTAGGTTCTCATACCAGGGTTGAGTGATGTACTAAAGGCGAAGGCGATATATGACTAGCCCCCTTGGGCATCATGGGTGATGATAAGCTGGCCAGCAGAACCTATACTGATATCTAAGTCCAAAGTGAAATTGTTTATTTGTTAATAAAAATGTTATTAGATATGAAGTTAAATGGAAAAGATAGAATAAGGATATTTAAATAGAAGTGAAATATTAAAAGTAAATTTAAGTAAATTCCATATAAATACATGATAATGAATACAAATGATTATAGTTTATATTTTATGTTTGTATGTTATATATATAACATACTTAAGGCCCACTAAGAGCAGTTTATAAAGTATGTCATTATTATCCCCACAACAAAACACGCTCTGAGGTGGGTGGCACTGAGAGTGCTCCTAGAAGCTGTGACTGACCCAAATTCACCCAGCTGGCTTCAAGAAGAGGAGTGAGAGATCAAACTTGGGTCTCTAGATTAGAGTCCTGCACTCTATTCTGTAGGATGGAGACAAGAAAAACAAGGCAGTTGGCAGTTTCAATTTGTAATTGAGGAGAAAAAATGTTGGAAGCAGCTGCAGGAGCCAGTGGCTGTGCTGCTTTCCAGAGGAATCTATTTGCTTTCACTACAGTCTATTTTTTATATTTTATGTAAACATTAGAAAGACAACCTAAGTCCCCCATATATTTTCATTCAAAAGAAACTAGACTTTCAAGTACTGTCCCTGCACAAAAGTGGAGATGGTATAGTAATACCTTGAATGTTTGATTTTCTGCATTCAATTTTATTGGCTCTTTTTTATTACTCTGGACCAAAGCCACAAACACTATAAAATTTGCTATCCAGAATTTCAAGGTAATTCCTTTATAATAATTAAAAACCCCCACATATAACTAGATAATTTTCAAGCATACACATTTAATTAGTGGTGGCGAGTTTTGTGGAGCATTGTGGCATGCTATTCAGGGACATTTTATAGAAAATCTAGTTCTTCACTTTTAAAATGACCAGTATTCCCATAGTGAAGGGCAGGCTCTATGCTTGGAAAGAAGTCTGTACTGTCTTGTATAGTCTCAGATATATAGCCTCATATTGTCAAACCATTGTGATGGATGGTGTATTTTTGGTACGGTCATGGTAATTCACAGGCTACAAAGCATGAACGTTTTAGCATCCAGCCAGTGACATTTCAGTTTCATTTTTGTTTGGCTTTTGAGGATTCATGAAACTTACAGAGGAGCCGAGCTTGCATGCTGTAAAATGATAAAGAAATTAATGTCACACTGGATTTCTTCCATCTTCTACCACCATCACCAACAAAAAAAAATTCCTCCAGCTACTAGAAAATACGCCCCCCCTTCCATGTTTTCACGATCTACAATATACAAATGTGCCTGCAGTTAGAAGGATGTCAGTATGCAGGAAAGACAGATATTGCTTCCCTAGAGTTTATGAAGCTGATATCAATCTTTTATTTCATAAACTTCAGGTCTGGTATTACCCTAAAAGTAAGGTCTGCATCATTTAATGTGACATAGACAAGAATACAAATAAGATAAAGAGGGGAAAGAGGAATCAAACTGTCAAACACCAAATCCAAATACTGCTTTTTATGCCCATTATCTTTGAAGGAAACTTCAGAGCTCAAGCAAATAAGATAAGTTGATTGGTCATGAGGAAAGTGTTAACTGCAAATACTATTCTGATACTACAACTATTTCTACTTATTTATTGGCTGGTTTATTTACATGGTTTTTTTTGTTTTTTTCTGTTATGAGACACTTTCTATCCCATAGGGTTGCCAGGTGTTCAGTTCTCACTGCGACAGTCTGTCTGGGAAAAACATTCCCCACATAACAGACACCTGACCCCTCCCCTCAGTGGCACCTCCATTGCTCCATTGTCTGGAGAAGTAGCAAGCCAGCCTCGGCCGGGCACTCACCCTCCTGTGCAGTGCCAGCAGGAACGGGCCCCTCGGCCTCCTGCAGCTTTGCAGTGCCACCACCAGCCCAGGGAAGTGGCCGGCTAGTCCAGGCCACCCAGAAGTGGGCCACACAGCCTCCTGCAGCTGTACTGGCCTGGCAGGAGTGGGCCACCCAGCCAGCCTCCTGCTGCTGCACAGAGCTAGTGGGAGTAGCCTGCCAACTCAGGCCCCCAGCCTGCCTTCTGCAGCTGCATTGAGCCACCCAGAAGTGCCAAGCCATCCTGGTCACCTGGAAGTCGGGTTGGTGTGATGACATTGCTTCTGGTAGTGATGTCATTGTACCAGCGTGGAGAGTGAATATTATCAACCTTCATCCCATCACGAAGAAAAGTGGGCTAAAAATATCTAGTTAATTAACTTACGTATTTTGTTCATTGAATTATACACACATATGTTCTCGCAGGAATTAATCCTCAGAGTGCTATATCTCAAGTTCTCAGGCTTATGAAATTTTCTTCTTCAAAAATTTTCCCCAGATTTTGAGGTTCTGTATTACCACACACATGTTTACTAGAATGGAACTTATGGAATTAACATCTGGATTTCTTCCTGAGCTTTATTTCCAAAATGTATGTACTAAAAAAAGACTTAAAAACACACACGCACATTGCAAAAATTTAGAAGTTTTCCAGATACAACAAAAACAAACACAAAAACTACTTAAGACAGTTTCCCATATATATATTACTGTATATATATACAGTAATCCAAAGCCTGAGAATATTCAATTAAAAACATCACTAAGTAAATGTAGAGGAGTTAGCCGTGTTAGTCTGCAGTAGCAAAATAGCAAAGAGTCCAGTTTCACCTTTAAGACTAACCAACTTTATTGTAGCATAAGCTTTCGAGAGCTGCAGCTCTCTTTTATTCCATAAACTTCAGGTCTAGTATTACCCCAAAAGTAATACCAGACTGCATCTGACGAAGAGACCTGTGGCTCTCGAAAGCTTATGCTACAATAAAGTTGGTTGATCTTAAAGGTGCTGCTGGACTTTTTGCTAAGTAAATGTATTAATTGACTAACACTGCTCTCAAAACATGCAAAACTGATTTGTATAAGAATGTGAATTCTATGTCTACATAAACTTGGAACAGAGCAGAACTAGTGAGCAGAACCCATATACATGCCCTTCCTTCTACATGGCAATTGTTATGACTTTACACATCAAGTGAATGCTCAAAAGTATAAATCCTGATTGAATTCATAAATAGGTACATTAATAAAGTACACTAAACAGAAAATTAGGGTTTGCTGCCACATCAAATATAAAATAGATTTCAGAGATTAGGACTGTTGTTTTAACAGCTTAAGTCAGCAAGACATTATGTGGAAATGGTGACTCTCACCCTCAGAGTGATGCATTCCTGCCCCAGTATTGCCTTTTCCTTTGCCTTTTGCTGCTTGATTCATTTGCCTTTGCCTTTTGCTGCTTGTGCAAGCAGTCCGCCTAGCTCTCCACCATCTACTATGCACTTGATCATAAGCCCTGTGTGCTCTGCAAGCTGCAATAGCCCACCACCCAGTAGAATGAGGCATTGCTAGCTGCCAACTGGGAGAACTGAAATGCAAATAATGCAGAGAGATTAAACAGCTGTGGACATGCAAGATCCTTGAGCAAGAAAGGCACCTGAGTGATTTCAATTTCGACACCCCTTGGACATTTCTTCCCCTTTTCCCTTTTGATAAGGCAATCCTATCTGGCAATTGAGAGCCATCAACCATCTCTGAAAAAGTTTTACTCCTTCTTGGGAATACTTAATCTAAATTTCAAAGTCCATCATACCCATACCATACCAGGAGACACTTAACGTAAACTACAGTTTTATGGCCTGGCACTGAAATAATCAATTGCTTCTTTTGTCACTTCCTGAAATGCTGATCAAAGTCACTTAAGCCTTCTTATCCATCCCAGGAGACAAACACTGAGGTCCTTTGTTCAAGGACCAAACTGCCCCAGGGTCCATTTTGCCCTATAAATATTTGGACTTTGCCTCAACCAGAGTATGTCGTGTACCTACTTGGATCCATGTGCTGCACCCTCAGAACCCTCTGAGAATCTCTCTGTGCAATGCAGGTCATGCACTCTTTTCTCCGTGGACTGCTCTACTCCTCTGATAGGTAATTATCTCCTGAAAGCCTATAACTATTCCCCATTTCCTTTCTGTTATTCTCTAGGACTCTTGAGTATGTGTGATTTATGCATTTAGCTATCTATGTGGGACTTTTCCTCTTCAATAAAATCATCTTTGTTTTGGAAAGAACACCTATCTTGTTAGTGTCCTCGGGAAAGGGACCTGGTAAAATTGGTGGAGAATCCCACTTGTTACTGCCTCCTGCTAAACTTTCTCCTTGATTGCTAATTCCCCCTATTCACAAGGAGACACGTCTAGGTAACACTTGCTGTAAAGCAAAGCTGGAATCACTCTTATTTTAAAAAACAGGATAATCGGCCATTGCAATACTGGGGCAGGAATTCTTGCATTCTCAGAGTTTAACAGACAGTGTCTCCAAGTTAAGAGTTGGCAGTCATTTCCTTTTCTCCAAAGGAACAATTTCTTAAGTTCTGCATCAATCTCTGTATTTTTTTCTTTTGTTAGGTTAAAAATGGACAGTCACATCCAACTACTGGATTTGATTCCCCCAAAGACATTTCAGTTCAGTTCAGCCGTTCTTTCTATCCCAAATTTATCATTTTGCCCTCAGCTTAGTAAGCTGAAGAACTGACACAACCACAATGGCAAAAAAAGCTTTTTAAAATATATTATCACAGTTAGTTTGTGTCTTTTTTACCCTTGGTAATAGATCTTAAATCTGTCAAAACAGTAAAAGACATTGTATTTCAGCTTTCTGCTTGGCTGCTTGTGTTTTAGATTTTATTTATTTTTTCAAATGCTGGCAATTTTGCAAACTTGGCTGAACAGATGAAGTCACAAGGGTGGAGAAAGTTTCACACTATTGAAATGATTAAGAAATTTTTACAGTATTTTGACCAGTAACTGTAAAGAAATACACAAGTCCCCCCCAAAAGATCTCCCCCAAAGGAAGAAAACTTTTTTTGTAAAAGAAGTGCAAAGCAACTCAGCCCAAGCAGCCTACAAATATTATATACCAATAACCAAGTGGCCCTGATCTGTGGATTCTTAACTCTGGAGACTGGAACCATGAACAAACAAAACATATCTTGTCGAAGGCTTTCACAGCCGGAGAACGATGGTTGTTGTGGATTTCTGGGCTGTATAGCTGTGGTCTTGGCATTGTAGTTCCTGACGTTTCGCCAGCAGCTGTGACTGGCATCTTCAGAGGTGTAGCACCAAAAGACAGAGATCTCTCAGTGTCACAGTGTGGAAAAGAAGTTGGCAGGTAATTTATATCTACTCAGGAAGGTAGGGTTCGGCTGAGTCATCCTGTAAGAGTTTCCCAGGGTGTGGAATGCTAATGGAGGGAGGCGTCACTGTATCCTGAGGAGGTTCTTTTGCATATGGATTGGTGCTTGATATGCTAATCTTCTCTGCAGGGCTATTGTCTTTTGGTGATTCGGGGTGACCTGTGTTTGAATCACCACTCTGTGGTAAAAGCTTACTGGAAGACTTTGACTTGGGCACATACTCATGGCTTAACCTACCTCTCACGGTTGTTGTGAGGATAATATGGAGGCAAGGAGAATGATGGTAGCTGCTTTGGGTCTCCATTGTGGTGAAAGGCAGTATGTAAATGAATTAAATTAGTAAATATAGATGAAAATTGGAGCAAACAAAAAGTAAGTTTTTAGTGAATTTGAAAGAGAGAAGGATATAGAGAAAGGTGAGCTTTTGGAGGCTGCTAAAAGGAAGGAAAGAAGAAAGTGTGAGGAAGAGGATACAGAAAGAAGTGAAATACCCTTCACAAGTCCTTGCAGGTTCCCAGCAATGCAACTGGGCCTGGCTCAGCCAGCACCACACAACTGGGCCATAGGAGACAGGCTGCCGGGGAGGAGGGGCAGGTGAAGACAGGCAGGCAGACATAGATGTGTAGAAAGGAGAAAAGGAAGCAGGATAAAGGGGAGAGTCTATGGGGGCCAAAGAAGGGAAAGAGGATATGAGTCCTTACAGGTCCTCCACTTGTTAATACTAATATATTTCCGGTGTGGGGGGGGGGGGAATCAATGATCAAATGCTAAAGTAAAGCATTCCACTGCATTCAGCCGAGCTTGCTACCAAGTCATTATGCACCAGATTGCAATGTTAGTTATGCATTCTTTGTTTTGACGGGACAGCTTTAACACAGTTTCTCACTGCCCCTGAGCCATTTTTTATGCCAGATGAGTAAACATCCCCATCTAAGTTAGAGTATCAATCTGCCCATAGCCTGCCATTTTTTTTAATCTTTAAAAAATTTAATCAACTGATTCTGCTGTATGTATAATGGGTTATTAAATTAGCAACAGAGCCTGTTGTGTGGGAAAATACAATGGGCTCTAGAAAACTGGTTTGGCAAGCCCCCGCTGTGGGGCCTTGAAGGCTGTGCTGCTGTGCTTAGCTTATGCAGTACCTTCATGGGCACCACAGGGCCTTGGAAGGGCTGTGTTGCTGCGCCAGGCCTCCCTCCCACCTCTGCAGCCTGTGCAAGGCCTGGCACAGGTGTAGGGTTGCCAGGTCCCCTTACCCTTTGGGTGAGAGACCTGGCACTCACCTTTGGGTTATCCTTGCATGTGCACAAAGTGTGTGCACTTCTGGGTTACACAATGATATTACTTCTGGGATGTGATATCATTGTGCAGGCCACGTGAAGCCCCGAAGAGCACTCCTGCACTCTGCAGTGAGCCGAATTGGGCTACTGCAGAACACAGGAGTGCTGCCAGGGCAACACTATGGGCACCGGAGCGCTCACACAGTGGGCCAAATCAGGTCTATTTTGGGCCAAAATTGACCTACTGCAGCACACAAGAGCATGCTGCACCACCAGGGACCACACCCTGGGAGGCACATTCCCCTGCCTTTCCCCCTGCCAAGTAAGGGGTCTTTCCCCCTGCCAGGTAAGTGGAGACAGGGTGGAGGGTGGTTGCAGGGGATCCCTTGCCCCCAGCAGGGGACAGGCAACCCTCCTGGTGTGGCAGCATGGCCTTCCCAAGGCCCTGCAGCCGCCATGCTGCCACACTGGGACTTCCTACCACAGTGGCGGCCTCCTTGGTGCCTCTGGAAGCCCCTGCCACCATGCCGGGTCTTCCTGCTGCTGTAGTCACCTCCTCAGGGCCTCCAAGGCAAGCTGTGTTGCCGATGACTCACTTTTTATCCCTGCAGAGGTGTGTGCAAGTGCACCTGAAAGGGCATACAAACTCAGTCTTCACCAATATGGCTTGCCATTTATATAGTAGAATGGGTACAATGTGACCTTACAGAAAATAAATTGTCAGTCTGAATAAGCCATGACAATTAATGAATGATTCTATTAGATGGCAGTTAACAGCATTATGGAAGAAACTACAACTGTATCATAATGAGGATTAACACTTAAATAAATAGGGAGAGTGGAAATAAATGCTATAGTTACATAGCAAGTTGGAAACTGCCATCTGGAAAAATTATGAACGTGAATAAGAAATGCATGGAGTAGAATAACAACACAATACTAAAATATACATGGAATGTAGCTACAGGCAGGAGAAAAGATGGTTCGAATGTTTGGCTCTGTCTTTGTGTGGAGAGGAAGCTTTACAGAGCCTTCTAGTTCTGTTAATTTGATTTTTTTTTAAATTGGACAATCAAAAATTATACTTGTCATATTTGCGATAACTGTTTTCTCTCAAGTTGAGAACCCCATAGTATTGCAGTTATTTGTTCAGTTTGTAATTTAAAATGAGCAATACTTTGAGTAGTTTTGTGCATGAGCAGTTGGTGGCATTCAGTGCGGTGGCTGTCTGAATAGATGTTGTTTGTGAATGATGGCTTGCTTGGATTATGTCTGTCCCAAAGTCATCATTGTCAAGCGATGCACTATTTGAAATGGTTAGACTTTGTGTGCATGTACTGTTGTTGCACTTGGACAGTCGATGGCATTCATCAGTTGCTGGCACTCATCATGTTGGCATATGCTAAGAATTTGGGCAGATTCCAGCAGGTTCTGAGAGAACATGCGAAGTGATCTAATCCAATTCCAAACACTGATTTAACATGACTATGTTTCCTGTCAGGCAGGCAAAATGGGCAAGGTTCGAATACCATAGAGAATACTATGTATTTTCCCCATCCCCCACCTGAGCAACAAGACAAAGAATGAAAGTACTACTGTTTATTAGTATCTTCTTCTGTCAGATTGGTTGGACAGATTGCAATGGTCAATGATGTATAAAAGCAGTATGAGTACATGTATGCAAAAATACTTGCAATACAGCGCAGGGCCACATGTATATTTTGCCCAGAAGAGCTTCTGATTGGCCACTGGAGATATGATTGGCTTTTCAGATTCTCAAAAACATTGCTTTGGAAATAGCTGCCACCACAGCACTGTGTGACCGAAGGTGTTCTGTGTGTAAGCAAGAAAATATTTCTATACAATTTGTATAAAATATTTTTATACAATATTTTTAAAAGTGACCTGTCAAGCAGAGCTTCTGCCTGAAATGTTGAAGAGTTATTATTAGGCATAACCTCACTTCCTGACATTTTGTGGTTGGCTCCACCTCTTGTGGCAGCCATTTTGTGGTTCCCCCACCACCACCCTGTGTCAGAATTCCGAAAGTGCTCACAGGCACAAAAAGATTGGAGACCCTGTTGTTCAGTAGCAGTTCTAATATCAAAAATTCAACAACCACTGAAAATAGCCAAAACAAAGCTTACTTGCTGTAAATTCTCAGGTTTAACTGAGAAGCAAATTTGTTTACAGAATTTTTGATTTGCAGCTAAGCAACTTGTAGAATATAATTTATAAAAGAATGTGTTTCTGCCTTTCTTGCTATCCACATTTTCTAGCATAACGTAGCATGCTAAGGGATCAAAAAGGGTTCTGTCAAGGTTCATGGAACATACCACTACTGTGATGAGCAAGAGCTGCTTCCAGTGCTTCTGGGTCTGGTTTATAGTGATGAATGGCTTGGTTTCCAGTGCCAGCTCAACAGATATTTGCAAGATTGATGTACTAATTTCTTATGCTGCAAATTGATTCACTAACGTAAGATGTTATAGTTCCACCCCAGTTGGCCTCAGTTAGGCCACAGCTGGAGTATTGTGATCAGACTCAGATGTAGATAAAAAAGTGGCAGATAAACTGGAGACAGTTCAGAGTAGAATAACAAAAAAGAAAGAGATTCTCAGGAAGAAAAGTGGTGGAATAAAAGTAGACATCTCATGAAAATAATAATACTTGGAATAATAATAACCCTGCTAAGCTATACTTAAAATTATTTGTCTTTGTCCTTGGCTTTTGCCATATAAAAATTGCCATATATAGAATTTGGGGCAGTGTTCAGTGGTGAGAATAAATAGGTTGATGAAAAAGTTCTCATTACTGTAGGAAAATTAGAATATAGACAACGTTCATTATACAAACTATCTTGGATGAAATTCTATGAGATTCACAGATAAATCCTAAGCAGAGTTACACTATTCTAAATGCTTTGAAGAATGTAACACTATTTAGGATTGCACTGCCAGTCTCCCGAATTTCAGGCAGACAGGATTAAATAGCAACATTCCATAGGCATTCTCATATGCAGTGCAGGCATAGGTAGGCATGAATCTGTAAATGAGCTTTTCCTTCCTTTCTTGATATCAGTAGTGGGGATTAGAAAAGGGCATGAACGGGGGAAAAAAAACAAACAGGCTATTCGGTGTTTGTTCCCGACGATGAACGCAAACAGCCGACCGGAACTGAACATGTCCCGTTAACGAACATGTTCGGTGTTCAGCAGTGCCAGAGTGGCCCCCTTAGCACTTAGAGAGTCCATATTCACAGGGAATGTGCAGCAGGCTCCTCTCCAGCCATCATCCATGTTTGGTCAAGATTGCAGTATGGATCTTGGAGTTATACATTACCAAATTCGATGCCCCCAGGAAACACCTAATCAACACAAATGGAGCCACCCTCCCCAGTTGACTTTGGCCCTGTGCAGTGGTTCTAAAGGTAGGCTGCCTCCCCTCTCGGGGATGGGGGATCTGGTTGCTGGCCAGCGGCACCCCCATGTGCCTGCCCAAGAGGCCTGTGGGTGGGCGGAAAATTATCCGCTTACGTAGCAAGGTGGTTGATGCCTGCTTCTGCCGGGCCAGGTGGGATTGGAGAGGCAGTGGAGTGCTGCATCCCCTCAGGGGGCAGGGGGTCTAGCCACTCGCCAGCGGCACCCCCATGTGCCTGCCCGCCAGGCCTCTGGGTCGGAGGCAGACCGGATATCTGCTTATGCAGCAAGGTGGTTGATGACTGTGGCTGCCAGGCCTGGTGGGCTCAGGGAGGGTCATGCTCCCTCCCCTCAGGGGGCGGGGGGTCTGTCTGCTGGCTGGCAGCACCCCCCCATTGCCCGCCCACCAGGCCTCCAAGTCAGAGGCGGACCAGTTACCTGCTTATGCAGCAAGGTGGTTGATGACTGTGGCCACCGGGCCTGGCAGGCTTGGGAGGCAGTGGAGTGCTGCCTCCCCTCAGGGGGCAGGGGATCTGGCTGCTTGCCGGTGGCACCACTCATGTGCCTGCCCACCAGACCTCTGGGTTGGAGGTGGACCAGTTATCTGCTTACACAGCAAGGTGGGAGAGGACTGTGGTCTCTGGGCGTGGTGGGCTCGAGGAGGCAGTGGTGGGCTGTCTCTCCTCAGGGGATGGGGGGGTGGCTGCTCGCTGGCAGCACCCCATGTGCCTGCCCGCCAGGCCTCCAAGTTGGAGGCATACCTGTTATCCGCTTATGCAGCAAGGTGGTTGATGACTGCGGCCGCTGGGTGGTAAAGTGGAGGGAGACCAAGGGGTTCTGGGAATGGCAACGAGCTGCTCCTGGAAGATCCTGTGAGGGGGCCTAGAAGACCCTGAATCGGCGGCGGCTGGCATCAACCACCTCCCTGTCATCACGGAAAGGAGGGGATGGGGCAGAGCAAGTGGTGGGGAAGGGACTTGTGGCAGTACCCAAGAGGGAGAGGAGGAAAGAGGGAACACGAAGTGGTCAGGGTGGGAGAGGGGGACCAAGATGTTCTGGGCACGGTGATGAGCCACACCTGGAAGATTCTGCAAGGGGGATGGAAAGACCCCAAATCAGTGGTTGCTGGCATCAACCACCTCCCTGCCATCACGGAAAGGAGGGGATGGGGCAGTGCAAGTGGTGGGGAAGGGACTCGTGGCAGTACCTGGGAGGGAGAGGTATGGTCTGGGAACCGGAAAGCTCCCAAACAAGATGTAATGGGAAGGTGTCGGAGTGGTCCCAGAGAGGGAGAGGAAGAAATAGGGCAGTGACAGCAGCTGACATTGCCCACCTTCCTGCCTTTGTGGAAAGGACGGGAGTCGCAGGACACATTCCCACCTGGCTCAAAGGGGTCCAGTCAGTCCCATTCACAAGGGAGCCACCATGCAGTGCAACCGCCTGTATCCCTATATGGTACAATCGGCTGTGCGATCGCAGCTGAGCTGTCCCTCATGACCAAGGAGGGAGCAGTAACATGATAGTACATCATGAAGCGGTGGCTGACATGACCCACTGTCCTGCCTTTGTGGAAAGAAGGGGATGGGCAGGACAGGAGAGGTTGTTCATAAGGGTCGGAGTGGTTCCACAGAGGGAGAGGCGGAAAGAGGGACCAGCAGCCCTGAGAAATGAGGGGGGCCAGAGAAGTTCCACACCACTCCGAGACACCTCACCTGTGCAGGCAGTATGGGCACTACTCATAAGAGTTTGGGCAGCACCGCCAGACACCAACCACCTTCCTGCCTTCGCGGAAAGGAGGGGATGGACAGGACAGGAGACCTTGCTTGGAAGGGTCAGAGTAGTTCCAGAGGCACCAAAAGTGTGTCCGGGGTCTGAGCCCCAGCCCCCAGACTTGACAAGAGGGAACAGCAGGTCAACTGGTCAGCCAGCAGACAATAGGTCAACCGGTCTGACTGGCAAGCAGAGGGGGCAGCCGGGGGACAGCAGGTCAACCCCTCCCATGGGCAAATGGAGCCAGAACCTGCCTGTGCCAGGGGCAAGGGGCAAAGGCCCAGAGCCTCAGGAGGCAGGGGGAGACAGAAGGAGGCCAGCGAGTCCCACTCCCCTGGGGAAGGAAAGGGGACTAAGCAAGGCAGAAGGGGGCAAGGGCAGAGGGGTTGGGGGCCCAGCAGTCACCCACCCAAAAACCTTACCTGAGGAGGAGAAGCAGCAGCAGCCCCAACAACCCAAAGCCACGCCCCAGCTAGAAAATAGTAGCCTGGCCCAGGAGTTGCCAAAAGCCAAGCCACTCCAGGTGGGGCTATTGGAGGCACTCTGCAGGAAGCCCTGGGCAACCAGCCAAGGAGCCGCAGCTGGACCCACCTTCAGCCATCAGCTCAGCCAGGCAGGCCGGGCTGCTAGCCAGGGGACTGCAGCTGGA
This sequence comes from Eublepharis macularius, assembly GCF_028583425.1. Classification (NCBI taxonomy): domain Eukaryota; kingdom Metazoa; phylum Chordata; class Lepidosauria; order Squamata; family Eublepharidae; genus Eublepharis; species Eublepharis macularius. The sequence goes on from NC_072795.1 coordinate 72,634,863, forward strand.
CAGGCCTGCAGCAATCAGCCAAGGCAGGGAGGCTGGGCAGCCAGGGAACAAGGCACAGCTGGTGCTGGTCAGTGGGGCCAGATCAGCTACCCCAGCTGCGACTGCTTGGTGCAGCCCAAGACCAGGCTGGAAGAGGGGTGGGACAGTAGAAGGAAGCCCTATAAAAGCTGGCTGGGAAGAGCCCTGTGGTGGTGGGTGTGAGTAGGGAGTGATGATGTGGAGTGAGAGCGGTGCGATGCAAGCGTGGAGGTTTGGAGGAGAGCTCTGGGAGGAAGAAGTGAAAGGGGACGCAGAGGGTAAGCAGGCCAGGTTGAGCAGGCCAGCGAATGGACTGAGAGGGAGTCTGGGTGAGGTATACCGCCCCTCCTTCCACAGAGCAGGGTCCTGCAGAATCCCTGGCCCCCCTATGACGTCAGGAGCAGACCGCCCAGTGCCACACCCAGTGGCAGCGGTGGCAAGCCCTGACAAGTTGGTGGCCCGTACGGGGAGAGACGTTCCGACGCAGGCGCCAGTCAAGGGGCGGCCTCCCAAGGCCGCCGCCACAGCGGAGCTTGGACTGTGGCTGGAGGAACGCCAGGATAGGATGTGGGGAAAGCTGGAGGCAGCCTACCCAGCCGCTCCAGTGGAACTAGCACAGACAGCGGAGCTGCGTTTGCAAGCCGGCGCGCTCACAGAGGCCTTGCCAAGGGTTTGTGCCCTCGTTTGGGAAAATAACCCACCGCCTGGCAAGCAGGTGCAGAGTCTATGCGCCACCGTGAAGATAGGCCGGCTGATCCTACAAGCCCTGTTAGACTCTGGGAGTGCAGTCTCAGCAATTCGGCCCCAGCTCCTCCCAGCTGCTACCCCAGTGCACCGCTGGATACCGGTGACGGATGTGATGGGCCGCACCCAGCCGTACCCTACGGCCCTAATCATGATAGAGTACCTAGGGGTCTGCCACCAAATGGAAGTTGCCCAGGTAGCTCACCTACCCGTGCCAATGCTGCTGGGAAGAGATGCCCCGGGGTTCTTCAGGCTCCTCCAGCAGGCAGCGAAGAAATTGGGAGGAGACACCCCAGGGATCGCCGGGTCTCGGCTGAAGGCGGCAGGGGAATTGACAGACCCCCAAGTTGCCACCGCTCTGCAAGTGGAGGAGGCCGACGACCCGGGAGAGGGTCCCTCCACCAGACCAGGAGCAGAACCACGGACTGGAGACCCAGCTGGGCCCCCGGCCGATCGCCCATTCTGTGACGCCCAAGGGGCAGATGAGTCCTTGCAGCGCTTACGAGAGTCGGCAGCTCGTGAGGAGGAGCTAGTGCGGGATGAGCGGAGGTCCCAACGGCTCCCACGCATTGAGAAGCAAGGAGGGGTTTGGGTTCGCATAGCTCGCGCCCCAAGTGGCCAGGGGGAGGTCCGCCAGCTATTGGTGCCGACTGCCTACCGGGCCGAAGTCCTCCGCACGGCCCATGAGCATGCGTGGGCCGGGCATCTGGGGCACCACAAGACCCTGAAGAAGATCCTTGAGCAGTTCTACTGGCCCTCCGTGAATGCCGACGTGAAGGCCCACTGCCGCTCGTGTCCCACCTGCCAGCGGGTGGCAGCCCGCCGCCCACCGAAGGCCCCCCTCTCCCCACTACCCGTCATGGGGACGCCCTTCCAACACATCGCGATGGACTTCATCGGACCGCTGCCACGCACACCCCGGGGCCACCGCTTTGCCCTGGTGATTGTGGACTACGCCACACGGTTCCCTGAGGTCATCCCACTGAGGACCATGCAGACCCCGGGGGTGGTCCGGGCACTGTCCAAGTTCTTCGCGATGGTGGGGCTGCCGGATGAAATCTTGACAGATCGAGGAGGCCCGTTCCGTGCCACCGCCATGCGCCAACTCTGCCAGAGTTTGGGGATCCGGCAGGTGTTCACCTCGGCTTATCACCCTCAGACAGACGGTTTGGCAGAGCGGCTGAACCAGACCATCAAAGAGGCCCTGAAGAAGATGACACGGGAGAAGCCTCATCAGTGGGACCTGTACATCGACCCACTCATGTTTGCCCTCAGGGAGACCCCGCAGGCCTCCACTGGCTTCAGCCCGTTCAAGCTGCTGTATGGGCGCAAGCCAAGAGGGATGCTCTCCCGGCTGACAGAACGCTGGGCGCCCCAGGCCAGCAGCCCTGCGCCCACCACACGGGAGTACATAAGCCAACTCCGTAACCGGGTGCAACAGTCCCAAGCCGAGGCGAACCGCAGACTGACTCGCACCCAGGCGAAGCAGAAAGCCACCTACGACCGGGGTGCACGGATGAGGGCCTTCCAGGCGGGAGAGAAGGTCCTGGTGCACCACTCGGTATTCCCCAGAGAGGAAGGGGACCCATGGAGGGGCCCCTACCCGATTCGGAGGGTGCTGGGCCCCACTACTTACGAAGTCCAGTGCGGGGTTGGCCGGCGTCGGCGGAGGACCCTGCATGTGAATCTCCTGAAGCGGTGGCATGAGCGCCCAGAAGAGGAGTGTGGCGTGGCTGAGGACCCGTTGGAGCTTCCTGACAGTGAGCTGCCATGGACCTCCGAAGCCCCAGAGTTCGAGGAGCCCAAGGTAGACCCCCAGCTCGATCCAGCTCAACGGGCCCAGCTACGAGACCTCTGTGCACGGGTTACTGGGGTCTTCTCCCGCAGGCCGGGCAGCACCAGCCTTATTCAACATGCCATCCCGACCAGCCTGGGGCAGACAGCCCGGGCTACCTGGCGCCCCATCCCCAGGAAGCGGTGGGAGGCAGTGGAGAAGGAGACAAACGAGATGCTCCGGCTGGGTGTAATCGAACCCTCACGAAGTGCCTGGAGGAGCCCGATAGTCCTGGTGCCCAAGCCAGATGGGACCACCCGGTTTTGCATTGACTATCGTGAACTGAATAAGGTGGCCCAGTTCGACGCCTACCCCATGCCCCGAGCAGACGTGCTGGTGGACCACCTGGGGTCCGCCCGCTACCTGTCGGCCCTGGACTTAACAAAGGGCTACTGGCAGGTGCCCGTACGGCCGGAGGACCGGGAGAAGACGGCCTTTGCCACCCCCCAAGGCCTCTTCCAATTCAAGAAGATGCCGTTTGGCCTGCATGGGGCAGCAGCCACCTTTCAGCGGCTGGTGGACCAGGTGCTGGGAGAGTGCCGGGCGTATGCCATGGCGTACATTGATGATATTATTATCTTCAGCCCCGACTGGCCCACCCACCTCCAACACCTGGAAGCCGTCTTAAGGGCCCTCCAACGAGCTGGACTAAGGGCGAACCCAAAAAAGAGCCACCTGGGGTTCCAGGAACTCCAATACCTGGGCTTTGTGGTCGGGGGAGGACGAGTCAGGCCACCACCGGACAAGGTGGCCTCAATAGCCGACGCCCCACAGCCCAAGACCAAGAAGCAGGTTCGGCGATTCCTAGGACTGCTGGGGTATTACGGGCGGTTCATCCCCCACTTTGCCTCCCGAGCGGCGCCCCTGACGGACAGCTTAAGGAAGGGGCTGCCCAACCAAGTCCGGTGGACCCCAGAACTAGAGGCAGCTTTTAAGGACCTGTGGTTAGCCCTCTCCAATGCCACGGCCCTATGGAACCCGGACTTTGACCAGCCCTTCACACTGGCCACAGACGCCTCGGACACCGGCCTCGGGGCTGTGCTGACCCAGGAGCGGGATGGCGTGGATGTCCCAATTCTGTTCCTAAGCCGGAAGCTCCAGCCCGCCGAGAAGCGCTATGCCACAGTGGAGCGGGAGGCCCTAGCGGTCAAGTGGGCGGTGGGGGCCCTGCAGTACTACCTGGCCAACAACCCCTTTGTACTGCTGACAGACCATGCACCCCTGCAGTGGCTCCATCACATGAAGGCGCACAACCCCAGGGTGCTGCGGTGGTACCTCTCCCTCCTACCCTTCCAATTCACCATCAAATACCACCAGGGGGCACGGCATGTGGACGCGAACTTCATGTCCCGCATGTTCGAGGCTGAACCGGACCCCCACAACTCAAAGCCAAGTGGGGGGGTGTGTCCGGGGTCTGAGCCCCAGCCCCCAGACTTGACAAGAGGGAACAGCAGGTCAACTGGTCAGCCAGCAGACAATAGGTCAACCGGTCTGACTGGCAAGCAGAGGGGGCAGCCGGGGGACAGCAGGTCAACCCCTCCCATGGGCAAATGGAGCCAGAACCTGCCTGTGCCAGGGGCAAGGGGCAAAGGCCCAGAGCCTCAGGAGGCAGGGGGAGACAGAAGGAGGCCAGCGAGTCCCACTCCCCTGGGGAAGGAAAGGGGACTAAGCAAGGCAGAAGGGGGCAAGGGCAGAGGGGTTGGGGGCCCAGCAGTCACCCACCCAAAAACCTTACCTGAGGAGGAGAAGCAGCAGCAGCCCCAACAACCCAAAGCCACGCCCCAGCTAGAAAATAGTAGCCTGGCCCAGGAGTTGCCAAAAGCCAAGCCACTCCAGGTGGGGCTATTGGAGGCACTCTGCAGGAAGCCCTGGGCAACCAGCCAAGGAGCCGCAGCTGGACCCACCTTCAGCCATCAGCTCAGCCAGGCAGGCCGGGCTGCTAGCCAGGGGACTGCAGCTGGACAGGCCTGCAGCAATCAGCCAAGGCAGGGAGGCTGGGCAGCCAGGGAACAAGGCACAGCTGGTGCTGGTCAGTGGGGCCAGATCAGCTACCCCAGCTGCGACTGCTTGGTGCAGCCCAAGACCAGGCTGGAAGAGGGGTGGGACAGTAGAAGGAAGCCCTATAAAAGCTGGCTGGGAAGAGCCCTGTGGTGGTGGGTGTGAGTAGGGAGTGATGATGTGGAGTGAGAGCGGTGCGATGCAAGCGTGGAGGTTTGGAGGAGAGCTCTGGGAGGAAGAAGTGAAAGGGGACGCAGAGGGTAAGCAGGCCAGGTTGAGCAGGCCAGCGAGTGGACTGAGAGGGAGTCTGGGTGAGGTATACCGCCCCTCCTTCCACAGAGCAGGGTCCTGCAGAATCCCTGGCCTCCCTATGACGTCAGGAGCAGACCGCCCAGTGCCACACCCAGTGGCAGCGGTGGCAAGCCCTGACAAAGTGCTCTAACTCCCCCTGCCAGTCAGGTGAAGCAAGGAGGATTTAAATGTTAAAGCATTCCCGGTGTCACTTGCCAGTGGGACGGGGAGGCTTTGATGGACCACGGACCAACAGACTGGCAAAAAGTCTGTGGGGTCCATGGAAAATGGGCATCCCACAACCCACCAGTTTGTGAATGCTGAACTTGCCCAGTCCATGTTAAATTTTGGTCTGTTTTCTGGTCCGTGCCACGGCACCACAATAAACAAACATTTTCATAACTGACTTGAAGTAATACTTCCTCAGTTCCTACCCATTAATGTTCTCCTGTACTTGAGATTTATCAATAGAAATTTCATCAGAACACACGGGAAGGAAGATCTCAGGAGATTCTACCAAGACTTTAAAACTTTTATCCCCACTATGTGACAGACACATAAACATAATCTTATACCAGAAACCTACTAATCACTACCTGCATGCTTCTAGCCAATACCAGGAACTTATAAACAATACATTGTCTACAGTTAAGCATTATATTAAAACCACATATACTACAATTCCTCAGACAGGGACTCTCACCTAAAGAATTTACAACAGATATTAGTAGAATTATAGTACACAGCCAATGAAACATATTGACAAAGCCAAAACGGAACCCTGAAATAACGTACTACAAGAAAGGCAGAAAGGAAATTCACTGTGCTTGGTTATGGGCTGCCTCATGATCTCCTGAAGGGGAGCAAAGCCTGTGCCCTGCATTTATAGGCAAAAATAGCCATTCAGTTGTTTTTATGTCCCTTCCAAATGGCCATCCAGTACTCTTGGCCATGCTGCCAGTATTCATGGCAGAGCAGCAGCCTAATCTCTGTCCATCTCTCCACTCCAGTGGTGGGTTTGCAGATAAAAGGATTTATTGAAGGAAGGGGTATTCAGGATGTTGTTTTGATTGGATGTGTATTTATTTATTTAGGATATTTCTTTGCCATTTCTTCAGAGTCTTGTTGAAGTTGGCTTCCAATGAAAACCGCATCATAGTGTGTACTTAGTAGTTAACATAGCCCCTACATAGAAAACAGTTCTTAACCTTTCTTTAACTACTATAATGCAGACATTAGAGAGAAAAAAATGACAAAATGTGTGTATTTTGATGATGTTCTGTTTTATTACACAAAGAGAAGAAAAATAGACCCAAAAAGATTAATTTCTTTAGTGGAAAAACAACTTGCATGCTTCCATTACTTTCAGCCTGTGGTATTCACATCCAATATAGCTGATACATTTTCTTTCACTGTATATAGGGATATTAAACCATAAGTATTGGTTTCAATTGATAGATCCATCATGACACTTTAGATAATTTGAAGTCTAGGTAGTCCCAATAATTTTAATTTTAGCTTGGAATCGTCCGATGGAACCACCAGTACTGGGTGTGAAAGAGCTGGGCAAGCACACACTGGAGTTTTATAAAAAGACTCCCTCCTTCTGTCCTTTAAATAATTCTATAAGAAATCTTGGAAATCATCCAGAGGCAAAAGATCTGTTTTATTATTGAAGAGGGAAAGTGAAGTGAGGAAAGAGAAACAGGCAGCTCAAAGAGAAAACACTTGCCAAATGAAGAAAAGAGTTATGATGGTTGTTGTGGGTTTTCCGGGCTGTATTGCCATGGTCTTGGCAGGTTCTATGCCAAGACCACGGCAATACAGCCTGGAAAACCCACAACAACCATCGTTCTCCGGCCGTGAAAGCCTTCGACAATACATCGAAAAAAGAGTTGACCAAAAATATACATAGCTGGTATGCTTGTACGGTGCAGTCATTTCACAGATTTGTCCCAGTGGTTCTATGTATACTTTCATTCACATATAAACATGAATACAATATCATAGCACTCTGGTTGTTGTGGGTTTTCCGGGCTGTATTGCTGTGGTCTTGGCATTGTAGTTCCTGACGTTTCGCCAGCAGCTCTGAAGATGCCAGCCACAGCTGCTGGCGAAACGTCAGGAACTACAATGCCAAGACCACGGCAATACAGCCCGGAAAACCCACAACAACCATCGTTCTCCGGCTGTGAAAGCCTTCGACAATACATCATAGCACTCTATCCATACTGATATTCTAAATCAAATACAAATTAAAATATATAGCATCCTTACTCATCACTCTATTAGCCCTTTCAGCAACAACTGTTACCTAACTTAAGATACTGCTGGCTGAGTCAACATGATCAAAATTGCAGTCAGATGATGAATTACATAGTCATAATTAACGGAACAGCCCATCAACTCAGGATCTCACAAGTAGTCAGGTAATCAAGTTGTGAGGCCCCGCCCCGCCCCCAACCGCGCCCTCCTCGTGCTCCGCCGTCCCTTCCTTTGCCTCCAGGGGGAGGGGTGAGTTCCCTCTGCCTCAGACTGGGCTGGGACCGTGGCTGCTCCAGCAGCCTCTGTCTCCAGCTAGCTGTCTCCGAGAACTTCTCCTTCCCTCTCTCTGTGCCACCTCTCAGTCAGCTACTCCTCCTCGGCGTCATCGGGACCTCCCCCTTTATAGCGGCTCTCCTCCCCGCCTCTGGACCCGTCACCAATCCCTGTGCGTGCCACCTCCACCCTCTGCTCTCCCTCGGTTTCCCCCCCCTTCCCTTTGGTCACCGTGCCCGTCCATCATCCTCCCTCCTCACTTCTTCCTTGTCCCGCCAGCTGTCTCCTCTTCCCCGTTGATGGCTCGCCGGTGCTGGCCCTGCGCCAATCCCTGCCCGTGGCTCACACCGGCGAGCCCTCCCAGGAGCCGTCCAGCCAGTCAGGGGATGGCGTGGCTGGCTCTCCGTCCCGCCCCCTCGCCCCGCTGCCGGCCAGGCCCACTCCTGCGCCTCCGACCCGGACGGTGCGGGCGGCCGCCTCGGCGTTTCCTGGGCCGCAGCCCTTCCCCTCGTCGGAGCGGCTTCCCTCGGCGCGGCGGCCGTCCATGCCGGCCCGTGCGGCTCTGCTGACAGGGGCGGCGGCGCGGGTGAGCGCTTCCTTGTTTCGGCCCGGCTCGCCGTGCGCCCCGTCCATGCTCCCCGCAGGTAGGGGGTCCCCGAGGGGTGTGGGGTGTGTGTGGGGGGTGCGCGGGATTGGGGAGGGGAGTTCCGTGGGTGGGGAGGGGAGCTTCGCAGGTGGGGGGGGAGCTCCGCGGGCGGCAGGGAGGCCGGCGTGCGCGCCCAGTCCGGGGCAGGAGGAGCCTGCTCCGGACACACCCCCTCCCTGGGGTTGGGCGCCTCCTGGTCCGCTGTCTCCTCGTGGACCCGCGACATGTAATCCGCATTCAGATGGAGACGCCCTGGCCGGTGCCGTAGTTGGAAGCTGAAAGGGAGCAGAGAGAGATACCATCTGAGGATCCGTGGGTTATGGTCCTTCATGCGGGCCATCCAGAGCAGGGGGGCGTGGTCCGTGACCAGGGTGAAGGGGTTGTTGGAGAGGTAGAATTGGAGGGCCCCCACGGCCCACTTCACCGCCAGGGCCTCCTTCTCCACCGTGGCGTATTTGACCTCGGCTGGTTGCAGCTTCCTACTGATGAACAACACTGGATGTTCTTGGCCCTCTACTTCTTGGGACAGGACCGCTCCAAGCCCCACGTCCGATGCGTCCGTTTGGACGAGGAAGGGTCGGTTGAAGTCGGGGTTCCTGAGGACGGGGGCCGCGGACAAGGCTTTGCGCAGAGCCTCGAAGGCTTGTACTCGTTTGGGTCGCCATTGGATTGTGGAGGGCTGGTCCTTCCGCAGGCAGTCGGAAAGGGGGCTGGCTTGGCTGGCAAAATGGGGGATGAATTTGCTGTAGTAGCCAACCAGCCCCAGGAAGCGCCTCATCTGGCGCTTGGTCCGGGGTCGCGGGCTTTGTTCTAGCGTGGTCACCTTGTCGGGCACTGGGCGGAGCACCCCATGCCCCACTTGGTACCCGAGGTAGGTGAGCTCCCGGAACCCGATCCGGCTCTTGCTCGGGTTGGCTCGCAAGCCTGCTGCCGCCAACGCCTTCAACACCGTGTCCAGGTGCCGGAGGTGGGACGACCAATCGGGGCTGAATATGATGATGTCGTCAATATAGGCACGGGCGAATCCCTGGCAATGGGCCAACACGTGGTCGACGAGCCGCTGGAAGGTCGCCGCGGCCCCATGGAGACCGAATGGCATGACTCGGAACTGGAATAATCCCTGTGGGGTGGCGAAGGCTGTCTTCTCCCGGTCTTCTGGAACCATGGGGATCTGCCAGTACCCCTTTGTGGGGATCTGCCCAGTACCTATCCAGGGCAGATAGGTACTGGGCGGTTCCCAGCTGATCTACCAGCACGTCGGCCCGCGGCATAGGGTAGGCGTCAAAACTTGCGATCGCATTGACCTGGCGGTAGTCCACGCAGAAGCGGACAGAGCCATCTGGCTTGCCCACTAGCACAATAGGACTCCGCCAGGCGCTGCGGGACGGCTCTATCACCCCGAGGCGGAGCATGTCATCTACCTCCCGGGCCACGATTTCCCAGCGCTTCAGAGGTAGTGGCCTCCAGGGCGCACGGGCCACCTGCCCTGGCGGGGTGGAGATGGAATGGGTGATCACCGTGGTCTGCCCCGGCTGCCGAGAGAAAAGGCCCGGGTTCTCCTGGAGCACCTGCCGCACTTGGGCCCGCTGGTCCCCCGTGAGCGCGGGGTCAAGGACCGGTTCCTCATCCGGGGGTCCGGCTGGGGTCCAAGGCAGCTCCCCGGCTGGGAGCTCGAGAGGTTCGGGGGACAGGTTGCACTGAAGGGGCTCTGCCTCGTGCCAGGCCTTCAAGTCATTAACATGGAGGCGTTTCCGCTGCCGGGGCGTCGCGCCGCACTGGACCTCGTAGGACCAAGGCCCCTGAACCTTGGTAATGCGATAGGGACCTCGCCAGGGGTCCCCCGGGCCCGGCCCCATGACTCGGTGGTGGACCAAGACCTTTTCTCCGACCTGGAACCTTCGGGCCGCTGTTCCCCGGTCGTAATAAGCCTTCTGGGATTGTTGGGCTGCCTGGAGCCTCTGCCGGGCCTCGGCCCGACAGGCCTCGAGGCGCGCTCGGAGCTCCTGCACGTATGTGGGGACCGGGCGGGCCTCCGAGGCGGTCGGGGGGGCCCATTGTTCCTCCACCAGCCCCAGTATCCCGCGGGGGCGCCAGCCATACAGGAGCTCAAAGGGGGCGAATCCCGTGGAGGCCTGGGGTGTCTCGCGTACTGCGAACAGTAGGGGGTCAACATACAGGTCCCACTGCTTGGGCCGGTCGTGGGCCATCTTATGGAGCATGGTCTTCAGGGTCTGGTTGAACCTCTCCACCAGGCCGTCGGTCTGGGGGTGGTAGATGCTAGTGAAGATCTGTCGGATGTGCAGCGTTCGGCATAGGTGTCGGGTGATCTGGGCCGTGAAGGGTTTCCCACAATCCGACAGCAGTTCCCTGGGTAGCCCCACCTGTGCAAAGAACCTTACCAGCGCCCGGGCTACCCCTGGGGCCTTCATGTCGCGGAGAGGGACGGCCTCCGGGTACCGTGTGGCATAGTCCATCCGGACCAGGAGGTAGCGTGCCCCGCGGGGGGTGCGGGGTAAAGGTCCTACGAAGTCCATGGCCACCCGGGAGAAGGGTTCCTCGATGACCGGCAGGGGAGCCAAGGGGGCCCTGGCGGGACGGCGGCCGACCAGCCGCTGGCACAGGGGGCAGGCTTGGCAATAGCGCTTGGCCTCCTTAAATAAGCCTGGCCAGAAGAAGTGGGCCTCGATCCGGGCGGTCGTGCCCCGGGCTCCCTGGTGCCCGGCCCACGGGTGGTCGTGGGCGGCCTTCAAGACCTCCGGTCGGAAGGCGGTGGGGACTAGGAGTTGACGGATCTCTCTGCCTCTCTCCTTCACCAGGCGATACCAACGGCCCCCCTCCTGGATGACCCGCGGCCACCGGTTGGCTCGGCGGGGATCTAAGACTCGCCCGTTACTTACTGCGGTCGCCCGTCGCAAGCTCTCCAACGAGGGGTCTTCCGTCTGGGCAGTGGCAAACCGTGGCTCCCTATTCCATCCCTGGAGTAGCTGCATCGAGGCCCCTTCTGCCCCCTCTCCCTCGTCTGGTTCCGATGGGTCGCTCACCGACGCTCCGGCCAGTGTCTCATCGCCGTCCACCGGCTCCGGGGGAAGGGCGGTCCGCATGGCTAGCCGGAAGTGGGGGGCGTCCCTCCCCAAGAGGACGGGGTAGGGCAGGGCATTCACTCGAGCCAAGTGCGTCTCAAGGGTTTGGCCACGGTAGGTCACGGGCACCTGGACCACTGGGCACTCCTCGACGTGGTGATGCACGCAGGCAATGGTGGCTTGGCGGACTACGGGCAGGTCGGGCGGCAGGAGATGGGTCCTGACCATAGACACCGAACTCCCGCTATCAAGCAAGGCGGTCAATTGCCTCCCGGCCAGTGACACCGAGATCAGCATGGGTGGCGGCCTAGAGGACCGGGCGGTGGTTGGCAGGGCGGTGTCCCAACCCAAGTCGCACTCCATAAGGGGGCACTCCCTCTTCCAGTGTCCGCGCTGCCCACAGGTGAAGCAGGGCCCCTTGTCGCTGGGGTCCCGGCTCGCTCCGGCCGGCTTGGTAGGTGGGGTGGTGGGCGGAGGGAAGGTCCACCGAGGTCCCTGGGGAGGCCCGGCGGCTGGCCGACCGGCGTTGAGCGGGGTGGGTGGGCGAGGCCCGGACCGGGCCCGGCCACCCCTCCCGCCGGGACCTTGGCCCCCTTCGCCACCCAGACGAGCTTCTGCCTTCGGGGGGTCTCGAGCCTCCATGGCCATCACGTTTTCCCAGAGGGTGGTGGCCTCCTTCAGGGTGCCGGGCTTATTGTAGGCCACCCAGTTTCTGGCTCGGGCGGGAATCACCTGCAGCAGCTGCTCGAGGACCACCTGGTCCACAATCCTCCGCCCCTCGTCTGTGGTGGGCCTTAGCCATCGGTACGCCGTATCTTGGAGGGCGGTTACCAGCGTGCGGGGGCGGTCTGACTTTTGGAAGGTGATGGCCCGAAACCTCTGGCGGTAGGTTTCCGGCGTTATCTCATAGCGGTCGAGGACCGCCTCTTTGAGTTTGACGTAGTCGGCACTCTCGGCCTTGGGGAGGGCCTTCAGGGCGGCTTGGGCCTCTCCGGTCAAGTAAGGGCCAATGATGAAGGCCCACTGGGCCTGCGGCCAGCCTGCCGCCTCCGCCGTGCGTTCAAAGGCCTCCAAAAAGGCATCTACGTCGTCTTCTGGCCCTAACTTGGCCAGGTGAAAGGGCGGGCGGGGGTTGGCGCCTCCCCCGCCCCCGCCGGCACCGGCCCCTGCCTGGGCCAGGGTCTGTTGGAGTCCCCGGATCAGGGCCGCCTGAGCGTCTTGCTGCTGGCGGGCGAGAGCGGCCTGGGCATCCAGCTGCTGCTGGGCCACCTCCTTCAGCAGCTGGCCCTGATGCTCCGTGAGCCACTGCCCGAACTGGGTGAGATCCATGGCAGGGCTGGCCGGGGGTGTCTCTCCGTTCGGCTTCTGCAGCACTGCCGGGCGTATAAGGGTACGGGAGCTGCTCCAGCCTGCGGGGGTGGGTAGGTGCGGAAGCGGGTGCCTCACGGGTCCGCCGGTGCCTGCTTTCTCCACCAGTTTGTGAGGCCCCGCCCCGCCCCCAACCGCGCCCTCCTCGTGCTCCGCCGTCCCTTCCTTTGCCTCCAGGGGGAGGGGTGAGTTCCCTCTGCCTCAGACTGGGCTGGGACCGTGGCTGCTCCAGCAGCCTCTGTCTCCAGCTAGCTGTCTCCGAGAACTTCTCCTTCCCTCTCTCTGTGCCACCTCTCAGTCAGCTACTCCTCCTCGGCGTCATCGGGACCTCCCCCTTTATAGCGGCTCTCCTCCCCGCCTCTGGACCCGTCACCAATCCCTGTGCGTGCCACCTCCACCCTCTGCTCTCCCTCGGTTTCCCCCCCCTTCCCTTTGGTCACCGTGCCCGTCCATCATCCTCCCTCCTCACTTCTTCCTTGTCCCGCCAGCTGTCTCCTCTTCCCCGTTGATGGCTCGCCGGTGCTGGCCCTGCGCCAATCCCTGCCCGTGGCTCACACCGGCGAGCCCTCCCAGGAGCCGTCCAGCCAGTCAGGGGATGGCGTGGCTGGCTCTCCGTCCCGCCCCCTCGCCCCGCTGCCGGCCAGGCCCACTCCTGCGCCTCCGACCCGGACGGTGCGGGCGGCCGCCTCGGCGTTTCCTGGGCCGCAGCCCTTCCCCTCGTCGGAGCGGCTTCCCTCGGCGCGGCGGCCGTCCATGCCGGCCCGTGCGGCTCTGCTGACAGGGGCGGCGGCGCGGGTGAGCGCTTCCTTGTTTCGGCCCGGCTCGCCGTGCGCCCCGTCCATGCTCCCCGCAGGTAGGGGGTCCCCGAGGGGTGTGGGGGGTGTGTGGGGGGTGCGCGGGATTGGGGAGGGGAGTTCCGTGGGTGGGGAGGGGAGCTTCGCAGGTGGGGGGGGAGCTCCGCGGGCGGCAGGGAGGCCGGCGTGCGCGCCCAGTCCGGGGCAGGAGGAGCCTGCTCCGGACACAAGTGCTGAGTGTTTTAGATTCATGTTCTAGGGGTGTATGCTTTAAAAAAGTTTGGAATAATTTTAGATCTGGATTCTGGGTAAGGTACTGCTTTTGCAATCCTGATTTTTATGAAGTGTTGGTATTGGTTTGGGATTTTTTTCTGTTTGGCATGGGTGAGTCCTGAAAATTTGGGACCATTATTTTTGTCATTCCTCTCTTCTTGAGGCAGCAGGGGTGACGAGAGAAGGAGGGGAAAAGAGGAAGCCAGCAGTGACTTACCCATGCTGCATTGTCCTTGCTGTACATAGAGATACTAAATTTTCCCCAGATACAAAAAATGGTAGGTGAGCTGGTGGGCTTCTGTACTCCCACAAGCCTTGGCCATTGCATCAGGTATTTCCTCCTCTGCCACCCGAGAGGCTTTTTGTTTTTTGTTTTTTAAAAAATTAGCAGTTGGATAGTGTTATACAAATATAAAAGTATAGTAATATGTGTGTATCAGGTTCTTTCAATTTCCAGCTTTCATTTTTTAAAAGGAGGTATTTAGCCCGTTCCATTGCAGAGATATAAAGGAAAAGTTATATCTCTACAACAAAGGAGCTAGAGACTTACATTGCTTTTTAAGTTGTAGACTTACGCAATGGAACTGGAACCATTGGGGCTAGTGGAGTAGAGGCCATAGAAGTCAATGGTAGGTGGAGCAAACTAATTCTAGTTTTGTACCCCTATCTTGCCTCTTTGCAACACTGCAGAAAAAGGCAACTGCATTTAGAAGACATTTTAGAAAGATTTCCCTGGTTGAACAAAAGGCATCCAGAGTAAAGAAGATCAGTCCCTATGCACATACCATCCTAATGGAACCTTGTCCTTTAACGATTCTTACAAGAACAATAGGCATATGCAGTGCAAAAGAGAAAACCTGCTACATGCCCCTCATTCATAAAAGCCTGCTCAACATACTAGTCCTGGGGTCCCCAAGCTTTTTTGAGGCTGAGGGCACATATGGAATTTTGAGAAGGTGTAGTGAGTGCCATCCCAAAATGGCTGCTACAAGAAACAGAGTCAAACACAACAGCTCCCTTCTCACTTTGCAAAAGAATCACAGACCGGGAATAAAAAGAAACAAAGGGACTCCTCCTGGGGAAAGAAGGGAGAAAGAAAAGAGGGCCTGAAAAGAAGGAAAGCCAGAAGGGGGACTGAAATCATTAGTCCTCCTGATCCTGCCTTACAAAGGCTCTACCACATTTCTGAAAAGCTCAGCATGTACCAGTAGTGGCTGGTGCCAGGGCACCCATGTGCAACTCATTGGGGAACCCAAAAGAATAAGGTTTATGAGAAAAGAAGGATATGAGCACTGCAGGTCTCAATTTGATTCAGAGCTCTCCAGACCCCTAGTGCAAGAACATTTTCTATGTTGTAAAGCAAAGAGGCTTTTGGCCACATATAGAAATCAAAGCCATTCCCTCACCACAGGGTTCTCAACTACATACAACCAGACCAAACCAGATCAAGGGTTGCTGTTTTCAGGAAAAGGTTATTCAGAAGGAAACATTTTTCAGAACCCCTAGTAACAACATAAATGAAAGCCTGCACAAAGTATCTTTAATTTACCACTAATAGTGCAATACTATGTGTATTTAATCAGAAGCAACTTCTACTATATTCCAACAGGATTCATTTTCAATAAAGTGTATCTAGAATTGCAGCCTGAAAGAGGTTTAATTTTCATTGGGCAGGGAAGGTTATATTGGATTGGCAGAAACTCCACCCCTTCCCTTTAACTATATATTATGTTCAACAACCAATTTGTTGAAAAAGTAACCTCCATAATTCTTCTTCAGTTTCTCAGAGCCAGGAAAAACTCCTTCTCCCTCATACTATTAGCTTCTCTATTCATTCTGCTGCAAGATTTCATTGTGAGACATGTGCTGTGTGAGTTCTTCTCTCCAGGATTTTGCCTCTTACTAACAGAAAACAACCCCCTCCATCTGGGTTTAAAAGCAGAGGGCTAAATGTTGTGAATGAAATGAGCATGTTTGATAAATAAATCGTTATGTAGGCCCCAGAAACCTATGCCACCTGTCATGTGACATAAGAAGCGTGATTATAGGTGGTTGTGAGCTGGCTCTGCTGGCTGGTGTGTGTGAAGGAATGAAAATAATAAAAGCATACACTTGGTTTATATTTAGAAAAGAAATAAGAGTTCTTTATTGCAGGAACTCCATACTTTGATAGGAAAGGAGGAGAGACAGATCCTAACTACCTATCTAGTCTAAGGATAGGTATGAATAGCAGGGCAAGGCCTGCATCCATGCTGCCAAGATGGAGGGAGAAGAAGGAGAGAGGTGTTGCCTGGAACAAAGCCAGGAAGGGAAGGAGTCAGGAGGAGGAAATCCTGAGAACAGCAATCTGCATTTTAAAGGACAGTCAGAGCAGAAAACAATAGTAAACAGTAAACAGAGTGCCCTGACATCTCTATCTTTCTAACTCTTTGGTTTGTCCCCCTCTGAAATCTGAGGAGAGAGACAGCACTGGATCCTCTTCCAACAATGTTTTAAAAACACCCTGGAATTATTCTGTTGTATAGCCTTGATTAAATGGAATTTCTACAGCGTACTAGTTCTTCAAGACTTTGGTAGGCATAAGATTGCTCCATCTAAGTGAGTTCCTGATCAGTAAAAAAAAAAAATTACCCTTCCTCCTCCCTGAGAAAGAAATAAGATTGACAGACATGGTCAATAGATTCTTATGAATCTACACTGAACAGACTCAGTGGGAGCCATAAATATGGTTCCAGTTCATACTAGTGTGGGAGGTGATCCTGGAGGTTTTTTGTCTTCCTCTGGGCATAAAGAAGGGGTCATTGGGAGAGGTGGGGGGATAGGGGTGTGAATTTCCTGCATTATGCAAGGGGTTGGACTAGATGACCCTTGGAATTCATTCTAGTTCTATGTTACTATTTATTTATTTGATTTTTAGCTCTCCCTCCCCGCGAACAGGCTCAGGGCGGGGTACAATGCTGAATGAGCATTTAAAATATATAACAAATATAAATAAGATTTAAAATACTGAAACATAAATACCTAAATACCTACAGCAATTTATCAGATGGCAGTCCCCTCCAATTTCCCCAGTCTGAACATAACAATCCAAGAGGAGTGGGTGTGGGCCATAGTTGATCATATTCTGGTGATAGCACTTATGGGGGGCAGATGACTTTGTTGCCTTCCTAGTGGAAGACCGGTAGGGAGGCACCTAAGCCTCAACCATATGCCTGGTGGAACAACTCTGTCTTACAGGCCCACCAAAAGGACATAAGATCTTGGCGGGCCTGGGTGTCCTCCGACAGAGAGTTACACCAGGTTGGGTCCAGGATGGAAGAATCCTTCAGGAAGACCTGCAGCTGTTCTGCTACCACCCTCTCAATTACCTTCCCCAGAAACGGGAGGTTCGAGACTGGTCGGTAATTGGACAGATCGATGGGGTCAAAAGATGTTTTTTTCAGAAGAGGCCTGACCACAGCTTCCTTCAGCGCTCCAGGGAAAATCATGGAACTCAGTGATTGATTAATAATAACCTCCAGTTGAGCTCCTAACCCATTTGTGCTGGCCTTCACCAGCCACGATGGGCAGGGGTCTAGGGAGGATGTAGTAGGCCTCATCCACTGCAGGATCCTTTAAAAAAAATTATTGGTGAGTATACTTTTCAAATTCAATACATACATTCCCTCAATATCTAATTAACCCTATCCCCCACCCTTTTCCTCCCCCCTCTCTATCGACTTCCAACAGCTTTCCAACCCTTAACCCCTCTTATTACTTAATAAATCCCACTGCAGGATCCTGTCAGCTTTCTCCTGGGAGACCAGACTGAAGTGATCGAGACAAGGCCGGAAGAGGCCAAGGGGCCTCCAGTTCCCTTACTGTATCAGCTGTGGCTGGCAGTTCGCGGTGGAGAGACAGAATTTTATCTGCAAAAAAGCTCCCTAAAACCTGACAGCTAATAGCCGAATTATTATTTTGGTGGTCTCCCTGAGAAAAGGAGACCAAGGATCAGATCACCTGAAACAATTTTGCCGGGCATGAGCTTGCAGACACTATGGAGGCAGCATAGAAATCCTTCTTTGCTGTCTTCACAGCCACCTCATAGGCTTTCATAAATGCTCTATAAGATGATCTTGTCCCTTGACCTTGATTCCGCCGCCACACTTGCTCAAGACATCTCAGTTCCCACTTCATCTGACGTAGCTCCTCCATATACCAGGGAGCCAGTCTGACATGGGGCCAGAGAGGGCAACATGGTGCAATTTCGGCAATAGCTTCAGAGAGATGGTCATACCAGTCCCCCACCAGCTCATCCAACTGACAGAGGGCATCAGATCCCGCAAAGCATTCTGGAAACTCATTGGATACATTAGTCTCCATAAATTAGCTCGCTGCCTATGCAGGGGGTTGTGGTTCTCCTAAGAGAGCCTTCAGGACAAAGTGGTCCGACCATGGCACCGCTTCAACAGCATCAAGGTCCACCTGTATCCCCACCTCAAAGATCAAATTTAGCATGTGACCTGCTTGATGCATAGGAACTGATACAACTTGGGAGAGTCTCAGTGCTGCTATGGATGACACCCGGTCCGAAGTCTGTGCAGAGGTGGCATCATCAACGTGGACGTTGAAGTCACCCAGAACCTATAACCTGGGGTGCTCCAAGGCCCACCCTGCCACCACATCCAACAGGCTTGACAGGGTAGCTGCTGGTGCGCTAAGCAGTTGGTACACCAGACAGATAGCCAAACTCTCATCAGTATCCTACGTCAGGCCAACACAATCAATGCCAGTAATCTTTGGTGGGGGGAGTGGCCTGAAGGAGAAAGACTCCTGAATGAGAATTGCCACCCCTCCCCGCTGCCATCCATCCGGGACTGGTGAAGGACTGAGAACCCAGGGGGGAGGGGGCAATTCTTTCAAGACAACTGTTTCGCCATCCCTCACCCAGGTCTCAGTCATGCATACCATGTCCACATTTGTTTCTATGTTCCTAAAGGGGAAGAAAAGTCCTGTACTTCTGAAGGAAGGGACTTGCCTGCTTGCAGTATTAATTTGTGCAAAGACTGTATCATTCAGTTTCCTGTTATGGGAAGGTTTGGTGGCAAGCTCTTGTTTCTGCCTAGAGTATGAAATGAACTTGAACACAGATTATCTGCAAAACTAAGAGATGAGAACAAAATACAGGTAAACCTTAAGAGTTAGTTTACTGGTGATCTTACATTGTATGTTTGCCAAATATTTCCATTTATATGCTACCTTTCTGCCAAGTGAGGACCCAAACAACCGTCCTCTCAGTTAGGCTGAGAGTGTGATGTCTGGCCCGAGGTCAGTCAGCAAGCTTCCTTGGCAGAGTGTGGATTCAAACCTGGCTTCCTCAGATCCTAGTCTAGCACTCTAACCCCTATCACCACACTGGTTCTCAAGTTCTTCCATTTGGCCTCTATTCCCCTTTAGATGACTTGAAACATTAACATCGTGGTATCTTAGGGCCAAGCTACACATGACGAATGACACTTGAACAGCAAGTGTATTTCTCCCTGTTCACTTGCCCTCCAATCAATCCACTTGCCGTTCAAGTGTCATTCGTCATGTGTAGCTTGGCCCTTAGAGAACGTGAATACTTCCCAGCTCCTTATTGTACGTTGTGTTGTTATATTATGCAATTTATTCCTCCCTTGAGCTTTCCCCCAGAAGTCAATTTAAAATTGCTTTGAGAGCTTCTTGAGTTAAAGAACTCAAGTTCTGGTTCCATTGATCAAGTTTGGCTTGACTGAAAATGTCTACCAAAGTTACTCTTCTCTCTTTCACTTCTTGGAACTCAGCATTTCTGCATGTTTAGGTGGCCCTGCATGTGGACCAGATATTTTTTAAAGTGCAACCTTGTAGTCGTGGCCTTCAATATTGAACCTAGCTACCTACATGTCACATAGCTACATTTGCCTCTATTGTATATCTGTACAGCTGGGGAAAACTTGTCCCAGCTATTGAGATGGTGTGTTTCCATTTGCCAGCCCCACTCCTGGCTGCTCGGGCCTTGAAAAGGATTGGCAACCTGCTGCTGACTTAAACCTGGGGAAGCCCTAGAGACCATTTGTAAAAGAAATGCTAGTACTGTTTGGATTATTAATGGTTGGTTAACTGAGGTTGAATTGGATGCTTATGTTCATTAGCTGGCTTGGGTGTTCTTTGAACAGAAAGGCAGGAAATGAATGAATGAATGAATGAATGAATGAATGAATGAATGAATGAATGAACGAAATACATCACAATCACTGACTCCTCCCCCTTTATCTGCAAACTAACTACATAGTGTGAGATGTCTGCAAACAGAACAACAGGCAAGCTAGTCACCAAGTCCATCACAAACCTATCTCTATATATTTCTAATTATTAAATCTCCATCAAACCGTTTCATTGGAAACTAAAAATACTTTAGATTTGTTAGATAGATATGTAAAGAGATTTCAAAGCAGATCCCTTATATTATTTTTGTAATCCACATAACAACTCTGTATGGTAAAATAATCTTATGATACCTTTGTAGATGGGAGAGGCTGAAGCTAAATTAATAGCGCCTTTTCTAAGGCCATTTACAAAGTAATCCTATGTGGAGTTACTCTAGTCTAAGTCCTTTGATTTCAATAAATTTAGATTGGAGTAATTCTGCACAGGATTACACTTAGTGAGTTTATCAAGAAGGTATCTGCCTTATATTGAGTCAGATAATCGGTCTATTTGATCCAATATTACTTGAGCTATGATTCCTCCCCACAAAAAGCCCATGTTTACCACGGTCAATTTCTAGAATTAAAAATAATATATTAATCTTTATCTGAGGTCAAATTTGAACCCAGGTTTCT
Source organism: Eublepharis macularius (assembly GCF_028583425.1). NCBI lineage: Eukaryota > Metazoa > Chordata > Lepidosauria > Squamata > Eublepharidae > Eublepharis > Eublepharis macularius. Next base: position 72,655,289 of record NC_072795.1, read on the forward strand.
CAGATGTACTTCTAGCACTTTGTACAATGTGACCATTTTATTTTATTTTGTGAGATGCCTCAGTCCTTTCTTCCTCCTTCCTTCCTAGAGGTGACATGCATTTTCTAAATAAATAAATACATCAACCACGGCAGACTCAGCTAAAAAGATAGATCATGTCTCCAATTAGAAATCAATCAGTATCCAGTACTTAACACATGATGCACACAGTGTATTTTACATTCTCTGAAAGTTCCCTCTTTTACTCATTCAATTGTGTCCATTAACCATAGCCACTGCTGGGTATCTAGAAGACTGCCTCAAGTCAGGCTATCACAGACAGCACATCTTTGAGGACAATATTTCTTTTCTCAAAATCAGCTTACACTTCAAAATGTAAGGATTGATAACCCTTGTGAATGTCAGCCCACCTGGTATAATGGTTGATGCTATTCATCATATCCATATAAAACTGTCTAATATTTCTTTTGTCTTACTGTGTTCACATTATCATGGGTTCATGGGTTAATTTCAGATAAGCTTCTGACATTGGCAGACACTCTTTAAGTGGATCCATTTAACCAATTTCTACCGGATGGTTGTCTATGGACCATAAATATTAAAACAGCGCAATTGGAACTGAAGTTTCAGTACTGGAGTTGTATTTTGGAACAATTTGCATGAGACCTATCCACAGTGCTACATGCAAACATGACAACCATTTCCATCAATTTATTATCTTCCTCTAGAATAAGGTAAGGTGACCTTGGAGAGAGAGCCTTTTCTATGAAAAGTCATGCAGAGACTAACAAGCTTCTAGCAACTTACAAAGTAAAAATATTAAGCAGATGCCCCAAGTATCTCCCACTTGACTTTGCTTTTAACACTTTCCTGTGGTGGATAAGCCACAGCTGTTAGGAGTTTGGTGAAAGGGATATGAGAATGAAGCATGTGCTCTCAGCGGCTTCCTTTTCCCTACAACTGTATAACTTGAATTCACACTCACCTGCCTAACTTGTAACCTGGTGTTTTTGGCTGTAAATGCTCTAATTTGATATAATAGACTAACATGTTACTTATACACCAATGACTCTGCATCTTGTATCATGTACGCCCCACACTGATTCAGTATGGGTGTCTGAAGTCACTACAGTGTGCTAAATTAGAATGACATGGAGAATCACCTGAGAGGTATACTTCAGGATGACTGGGCACAATATATATGTTAGGTCCCATCTTGGAGGTGTCTTTCCACTGACAACGGAAGACAAGGTCTTCCAGGTGGAGGTGCATGATGTGTGTCCTTGTGCAGGCCCAATTGGTTTAATCTGTTTGCTTTACCCACAGCTAATCAGCTGGCAGCCACCATAGAAAGCCCTCTTTGGGCAATAATTCTCCTCTTGTGTGGGCAAAAGAGAAATGATCTGGGAGTTAGTGAAGGGAAGAGGAGTAAGATATGGCGAGTAGCTCGGTTGCAATTTACAGAGCTCAGGAAAGCAATAAAGAAGTGACTTGGGAGTCAACACAGGCTGCAGTCTGTACTAATTGCTAGAGGTTTTTTAAAAATAGTTATTTATGAATTAATTTACAGTGACTCAGTCCATAGCACCTTGTATGTATATAAATTGTTCTTGGCTTGTTTGCAAAACCATGGTACAGAGATTTCATATGATCCAATTAAACATCCACAGTTGTGCTGTATATTTCTCTTCTGAAAGCAGGAAAGCAAAACAGGGCAATGAAGTGTGATTCCACTGCTCTGTACAACCACTGATCAGTGCTGACACTGAACAATAAAATGGAATTAATCTTAATAGATATTAAATTAGATTTTTTTCAAAGTCTAAATTGAATTTGTACTACTTATGAAATGCATCTGAATTGGCATTTTATGATAGTTTCCACAAGTAATTACATATAACATTTCCATATATGCACCCTTAAAGTTTCTATATTTAGTTTCAACAGAATTGGAAAGGCTTTCAAAAGTAACTAGTGATATAATGTGTGGGTCTGGACCCTTGACATTCTTTTTAAATAAGTACTTTGAAATCTAGAATTGCATTTAAAAGGACCTGTTTGTACTTGTGGGCCTTAAACTACAACCCTTGTAGGAAAGCATCATTTGTCAAAAGTAGAACTTCCAGTTCTATGGGTTCCTGAACAAGCTGCTTCCAGCCACTCTCCATTGTTTCCTATGGGGAAAACATTTCCGAAGCTTTCCAGGTAAAAGGAAACCTTAAGCAAAGACAACCCCTGTTCAAAAGCCATATAAATCTAACTCCCAATGCAAGCAGTACTGGCAAAATCCAACAAAACTGAACTACAGCAAGGGATCTATGTCAAACCAGAGAACCCCAATATAAAACCAGAGAATCCTCCCAAACTGAAACAAGGGGTGTGTGTGTGATGCTTTCCAGAGCTGTGAAGTTTAAAAGGTGGCAGCCAGAAGCTTGAAGTGCCCTTTGGAGCTTGGGCAGGGGTGGAGGGATGGGATGGGAATCTATCCATTCTGCCTGCTGCCTCCTGCCCCCTGCCAGTCTCATGCTGCTCTCCTGTCATGCCATGAAGCTTGCTTCCACTTCTCACTGTCTGCTTTTCACTTGCTGGCTGCTTTGCTGGCTGCCTGCTTTGTGTCCGCAAGGAGTCGGACCATGTAGCCAAATATTCCAGCCCATCACAATTTGGCTCCCTGGATCGGATCCAGGATTCTTCAAAATGATCCAGCATAGCCATATAAACCTGCCTATTTTGTCAATTCACAAATCCCAGATCACACACCCCTAATCTCCAGGCCACAGATTATCAATTCCCCTGGAGAAAATGGCCACTTTGGAGGGAGATCTCTAAGACATTATACCCTGCTGAGGTCCCTCACTTCCTCAAACCCTGCCATATTCAAATCTTCAGGAATTTCTCAACTTGGCAACCCTGGCAACCCTACTCCCAGACCCAACTCAGGTTCCCCATAGCCAAACAGCAGCTGCAGGAATGGCTTTTGAGCCCTTCTTCACACCACAGGGAGAAGAATGGCTCCTGCCTCCCCCCTAAGCCATTTTCCTGCACCAAATCAGCACTAGGTAGTGGTGGGGAGTTATTTCCCTGTTTTTGCTGCTACAAATGGACAGTATGTTCCACATGGAAAAACAAACATGGGGAAATAACTCCCCGCCAAACAGGCTTACCTTTATAACAACAACAATAACTGTGCTTATATACCACTCTTCTGGACAGATTAGTAGACCCAGAGCAGTGAACAAGTTAGTGTTATTATTACCCCCACAATACAGCTGGGGAGCTGGGGCCAAGAGAAGAGGCTTACCCAAGGCCACCTACTGAGCTCATGGCAGTCATGGGATTTGAACCAGCAGTGCTGATTTGCAGCCGAAACACATAACCACTGTGGTACAGCACAGTGGTTAAACTACTCCCTGCAGTGCACAGACCCTTTGGAAACAAACATGTCTAGTGTGGCCATAACTCAGAGATTCACAGAAGTCATAGGGCGGAGCTACAAGTGACGAATGACACTTGAACGGCAAGTGTATTTCTCCCTGTTCACTTGCGCTCCACTCAATCCACTTGCCGTTCAAGTGTCATTCGTCACTTGTAGCTTGGCCCATAGACTTCTTTATAGTTTCAAACTTCAAACTAACAATATAGTGCCAACATAGAGATGGAAGATAAGCAGTAAGAATTAAATGCAGATATGGTGGAAGGTTCTCTCAACCTCAAGTCAATAGCACGAACTAAGTCTCTGAATTTTTTTTCCGAAAGAAAGAAAGAAAGAAAGAAAGAAAGAAAGAAAGAAAGAAAGAAAGAAAGAAAGAAAGAAAGAAAGAAAATCATTGAGGTAACTTCAGATTATATTACTTGGCATTAAATAGAAATTATATTTCTTCTTATATATAATTCCACTGAACTTCTGCCCGGCATTCATTGTCTCTGAAATGGTGTGACATGACTTTGGCAATATTAGAAAGATTTTTTCTAGTGCTGTGCAATCATTTTTCTGTTAAATTGAAATTCATTTCAGATTACAGTGGCACCCATGAACAATTAAAAACTAGTATCTAATTGAGTGAAGATGCACATGATAGAAGATCTCTGATCCAGTAATGGGCCAGTAAAAAGATTGTCCCTTTACTGGATCAGAGGATCAATGGGGTATGAAAAAAGGATCTCTCTCTCAAGATGGACAGTATCTGATGGACTGACAGGCTGATAAAAATGGTTGGCTTACTGAATTGAAGATCCTCATATGTGCACAGTGAGGCTCACCTATGTTGTGCCCTGGCAACCAGCAGGAGATCAAAAGGGCAGAGGTTGTTGGAGGGTGCAATACTTACCTTTGTAATCTCCACTATATTTTGGCAATTCTTAAGGAATCAGCCCTAGTGAGAAGCACACGCATGCTCCTGCCCCCATGCAATGATGTCACTTTCAGAAGTGACATAACTGTGTTATTGCGCCAGTGATCCGCTGGCAGAGGGGAGAACCACGGGGAATTTGCCTACCACCTGGCAACCCTAGCAGTGCCTCTTTCATCATCTGTGAGGGCTTTTATAAGCTTTACGCTGATAAAATAGTACAAATACGCTCTGAGCTAGCTGCTAGATGCAATGCAAATGAGATAGGAGAAATGCTTAATACACAATCTGGCCTACATTTGGACTGCTTTAAACCAATTACAATGATAGACCTTAACAGGATCCTGGCATCTATGAAAGCCACTACTTGTGTGCTTGATCCTTGCCCATCTTGGTTGCTAAAATCAAGTAAAGATCACATAAGTGAACCACTGAGATCTATTGTAAGTCAATTGCTCAGGGCTCCTTCCTCCAGCCACTCAAACAGGCAGTTATCCGTCCACTAATTAAAAAAACCATCCCTAGACAAAACTGGCATGGCCAATTATCGCCCAGTCTCTAATCTGCCCTTTCTGGGCTAAGTGATTGAGAGAGCAGTAGCTGACCAACTCCAGATCTTCTTGGAAAACTGTAGTGCTCTATACCCTTTCCAGTCTGGATTCAGACTAGAGCGTGGGACAGAGACAGCACTAGAAGCGTTAGTGGATGATCTCCGTCTGAATATAGACAAAGGCCATGCCTCTTTATTGCTCCTCCTAGGTCTGTATGCAGCCTTTGACACAGTAGACCATGCCATCCTGTTGAGGTGTTTAGAAACAGAAGTGGGCATCAAAGGATGTGCCCTGGACTGGTTTAAATCACTTCTCAATGGACTCAAAGGGTTGCTGTTGGAGATTAGCAGTCGGAGATTAGCTATCTCTAGGATGGGAACTACCTTGTGGGGTTTCGCAGGGTGCAATCTTATCTCCCATGTTATCCAAACTCTATGTAAAACCTTTAGGAGAACTCATTTGCAGCTATGGAGTGGAATGTCATCAATATGCAGAGGACACTCAACTCTATATCTCGCTATCCAGGTCCCCACGGGATGCAGTAGAAATCTTAGATCGCTGCCTGACAGCCGTGGTGAAATGGCTGAAAAATAACAAATTGAAATTGAACCCAGACAAGACTGAAGTGATGCATGTTGGGAAGGCAGAGATCTTGAAAGAAACTGTACTCCCCACTTTCGATGGAGTTCATCTGATCCTTGCAGACTCGGTTAAGACCCTAGGGGTTATACTGGATCCAGCGCTATTACTAGAAAAACAAGTTAAGGCAGCCACAAGAAATACTTTCTACAATCTCACTCTAGCTTGGAAGTTGGCTTCTTACCTCGACACGGCCAACCTGGCCACCTGGATCCATGCTACGGTAACATCAAAACTTGACTATTGTAATGCACTATACATTGGTTTCCCATGTAAGTTAACTAGGAGGCTCCAATTGGTGTAAAATGCTGCAGCTCAACTGTTAGCAGGAGCATGAACGTCACTCCTATCAGTTACTGTCTCAATTCAAGGCATTGGTTATTACAAAGCTCTTCATGGCCTTGGCCCAGCATACCTATAGGACCACCTCCCTCCATATGTCCCTCCATGGCAGCTTTGCTCATCTGAACAGGGTCTCTTGCAGGTGCCAGCCTACATATGGGTGAAATCAACATCAGCCTGCACATGGGCTTTCTCTGTGGTGGCCCCAACACTGTGGAACGGCCTGCCTGAGGAGGTCAGGAGGAGAGCCCCCATTCTCCTGGCTTTCTGCAAATGATGTAAAACCTAATTATTCAAAAAGGCTTTTTATTCAGACAGGAGGGAAGTATTGTAAGGAGGGAGTCTCAGATGCTTTGCTAATGAGTTAGGGACCATAAACTTCACCACTATGTAGCCTTGCATAATATCTGTTGATTTGAATATGTACTCCTATACACTACCCATGCTTCATGTTATCTAATGTCAGTCCTAGAATTTATTATGTTCTGTTTCAGCAATTCTTCAACCCTGTACTGGATACTTGCTAATACTATGTCTTTGTAAAATCCTATGACATTGTTTATGTCCTTGATACTGATTGTACTAATCTCATGTTATGTAATCCACCTTGAGTCTCAGTGAGAAAGGCGGACTATAAATGACATAAATAAATGACATAAATAAATAAATAAAATAAAATCTCAAGTTATTCATTCCAATCTCAACATTTGGCAGAGAACTCCACAGAGCCAAAAGGGGAAATTTCTTTCCTAGATGGAAAGAGAGAGGAGATAGATGTATCTAGCCAGGGAAAGAAACAGTAGTGGAGGCAGCAGTAATCATAAGAGCTGTATTTGTACAATAATTAGGGTTGCCAGCTCCAGGCTGGAAAATTCCTGGAGATTGGGGAGTGAAGTTGTGATGGGGCAGAGACTTTGGTAGGGTATAATGCCATACAGTCCACTCTCCAAAGCAGCCATTTTCTCTAGGGGAACTAATCTCTTTAGTCTGGAGATAAATTGTAATTCTAGGAGATCTCCAGCCCCACCTGGAGGTTGGCCACCTCAACAACAACAAACTTAACAGGCCACAACTAGGTCTCAGTAAACCTAATTCCTTCTTTAATAATGGTCAGAGCCCCTGGGAGTTGGCCTTAAAGTAACAGTACCAATATGCCAATTTGCCACAACAGGGAATAAGTTTTTCATCTCAAGCCAAATATTGTGGGTGAGTATATACATAGATACCTATCTGGGGAGGGGGAGGTCACAGATTTCTTTATGGTTCCAGACTTTTAATGGTAAACAGAATAGCATCACCTTCCCTAAATGTCCTGTATTACTTATTTTACTGCTGCTTTTGAATAGCATATATTGTAACCAATTCTGTCTCAGAAAATCTAACATGGCTCAATCAGGGGCATTCTGTAGTTCTATAACTGAAAATGTCTGGCTGCCAAGTAATTACTAGCAACAGACCTATAATTCTGTACTAAGAAAAGCAAAAATATTCTGACCTCATCATGACCCAACTAATGTGACTGAACAAAATGATGAAAAATGAGGATAAATATACACTGTGTTCTCTATCTTGGTTTGAAAATAAAGGGATAGATTCAAAATAAGTTAGGCTTCACCTTCATTAAAAGGATTTTGTAAATACTGAAGAACATTTAGTTATAGATATACTGGGATTAAAAGAGGTCTTCACTGTCTGGGGACGAGTAATAATATGTGAACTAAACTGAGCACAATCTATTGAATGTTAGATGCCCACAAGGTGCCTTTTGGTTTCTTTTCATAACACTAAGGGTTGAAAACATGTTCTCTTAAGAATGAAAGTCCAGATATTATGTGCAATATTCCGGGGGCTTTTTTGTCAAACAGTAGCAGTGATTTAGATTTCTAGAGTAAATCATTAGTGCTCATGTATATATTCTAATGCACAACAAAGTATTTTGATCTAAATTACAAGGTGGCTCATACACAATATTTGCTGCTAATTATTTATATACATTTCTTATATTTGGTCATTAGTTTTATAATTGCAAAGAAGATAACAGTGAGCGATCACTGTCACTGATCTTTCCTGACTGTAATGTAATTATAGGCAGCTTCATCAACTTGTATTATGTATTTGTAAAACTGAACATCTTTTCTGTGTATTGCTACTGTTTTTCTTTTCTTTAAAAAATAGTCATCAGAATTATTTCCTAATCCTTCATGACCAGTGCTTCGAAATTTGCAACTGCTTTTTACTAAGGAAAACAAAACAATAAGCAGAGAAAAGTTTCTCCTTGATTGCAGCATATTAAAAAGGTCTATTTGGGAAGACAGCTAAAGAAATTATAGATGCCATTAAATTGGAAGACATCCATTTCCCTTCTAGAATGAAAAAAAAAATTGCAACAGCAATCCCAGCAAAAAGATCATCTCAGGGGGTTATTTGAACAAGGTCATAAGCACAGGTTTAACTATGTATTTTAAAAAGATGTCCCTCTGGGTTGACAAGAGCCGCTCCCATTAACAGGCTTATCTCCTATTCAGAATTTCTGCAGGCCATGGGATAGGAAAGTACAATTACATTTCAGATACATATCAGGTCTTTCCTCAGCTAATCAGTGTGCTTAAATTAATAATTCAGAAGTATTACAGCAAAATGATGCAGAAATATTATAGTCCTCCCTCCACCAATTTATTTATATTACCCACTGCACACCAATAGCTTGTGGTGGGTACCACTCTGAAATTTTTTTTTATATAAAAATGTTTTAAAGAATATGTGTGCTAGTGTTCATAGTTTGTTCACTCCAGTACCATGCCAGCATGTAGGCAGTCCTTCATGCCCCCCACCTATTTTTCACTACTTACCAGAAGTGTTGGGGGCAGAAGAGAGCCCCATTGCAGTATATGTGTAATTTTGGAGACCATAGCCAAAAAAAGACACCCTCCCAATCCAGTGGGCATTTGTTCCCTTCACAGGTCAGGACAGAGTAGACATTAGACCAGACCTATCTTGTCCAAGTATAGCAAACTATGATCACTGGCTTTCAAAAATCAACTTGAGATAGTTATTTTTAATTGTTAGTGTAAGAAAATAGTACTCGATCCACATATTTTGGCTATTGTATGATCATAATAACTCCCCTCAAGGAGGCAGTGAAATATCTAATGACAGAGTTACCACCTACCCACTGATGTCACCAAATGAGACGCTCAGGCAGAGGTAGCGGTGCTGCAGGTGGGCAGGCTGGCCAGCAATTGAATGGCCCACTGGGAAGGAAGGGAACCCCTCCAGTGAGTCTTGCATGTCCCCCACTTGTTGTTTCCCATTTTACAACAACTAAATAAACATTGGGATGATAATTGAGTCAAGAATGATCTACCAGAAGACAAATGTGATAAAATTGATAATGAACAATGACTTCAAATGCTCAAATATGCCTATGTTGCTGTGGCATTAGAGTCAAGTGAAACAGCCAGGTGTTGCTGATTAGGAAAAGTTATTCAGAGGATGGGAAATCTCAAACTGATCTTGAAGTAGACCAAACATTTCCAAATGGTTGAATTAATTCCTTTCAGTTAACACACGATCTTATCCATGCAATATCAGACAATTATTCTGAGTCATCAGCATACCAAAAGAGCACTCAACCAATAGACCGGCCAGTTAGGAGAAAAAGTTACTTAATCTTCAAATCCCAAACCGCCACCTTCATATTGATGTGCCTTCTTTCTGTTGAAGTATTTCTGTCAGTCAAACATTTAGCAGCCATATTTTCACTTCTCATCTGAACAGTAGCCATAATTTGAACCCTAAGTTTAACAAAAGCTAATCAAACTCTGAGTCAAACCAGATAATGTACAAAATAATTTTATGTGGATACATTCTAATCACTATTGTAATTTTGCTTACGTTTGTCACTTTTTTTTTGCAATGTTTTACATGTGGGATCTTTTACCCTCTTATTTGCTTCTTGCTTTGATTGTGTTATCAACATTGCTTTTTAAATTCTTGTACGGGATGCACATAATAAGGAGATCTAGTATCTCATATCCAGGACAATGACAATATTTACTGAAGTTTTTGCAATTTTTGGACACTTGGTTGGAGCGAGGGGACAAATTGGAGAGATACATGTTAGAAGTTTTAGCTAAGAAAAGCACATTCTTTGTTACCATTAACAATATTTACATTTGATGTTTTTACATGCATTCTTTTTAGAGGACCACCTACAGTGCAATGCTGTGTGGAGTTAATCCACTCTAAGAGCAGAACTACAAGTGACAAAAGGCACAGATTGGACACTTGTCAGCTTCCCTCAAGTTTTGATGGGAAATGTAGGCAGCTTGGTGGAATGTTGGACAAGTGACAGTTGAAAAGGCCATTGGACAGCAGTCAGAGAGCCAAGCAGCAAGATCAGGATGCCTACATTTCCCATTAAAACTTGAGGGAAGCTGACAAGTGTCCAACCTGTGCCTTTTGTCACTTGTAGTTCCGCTCTAACACTACCATCCTAAAAAGAGTTACAGTCTTCTAAGTCCATAGAAGTCATTGATTTAGAAGGGTGTAACTGTTTAAGACTGCCCAGTAATTCCATTGATTTCAAATATGAGGGACCAAGGCCGCGAGGGTGTGTGATAGCCAATACCTTGAATTGAACTTGGTTACTGGTGGGCAACCAATGAACTGACTGCAGAATGGAAGTACTTACTATACATTCACCTAGCTCCTGATAATAACTGAGCTACAATGTTCTGCACCAACTGGAGTCTTCAGGCTGATTTTGAAGGGAGACTTTATAATTATATTATAATATGTAATATGTATGTATAATATAATTATATTATAATATGTGAGTCCATTATAAAACGTCTCAGTGCCCAGCTGGCCAAATTGGCCAAGTCAAAGTAGGAGACTGTTTTCCTGGCTAGACTGAGTTGGAAGAAAACATTTCTTAACAGCTGTATTGCTTCGTCTGCAGCAATGTTGAGTCCAGCATAACTCCTAGCTCTTAAAAAGGTCAGTAAGGGTCAGCTGAACCTCATTGAAGACATGCAGTACAATGTCCTTCAAGTTCTCTAACTTCCCAACCAGCATTACCTCTGTCGTCAGGATTTAGTTTCTATTTGTTCACTCTTAACCATTTAACCACAGCAGACATACAGTGGTTCAGGACTTCTATTGTATTACCATTTTGGATAAGGATATAGAACTGGTGTCATCAGCATTGTTACCAGAACTGCTCTTATTAATGGGGGGAATTAGCTATAGCAGTCTGTAACTTAAAATTAGCGCGGATCTTAACCTATGTTTACGGAGGTCCTGATTCCAGACACTCTAGTGACAAAGAGGCAGACTATAAATAAGTTCCCAAACAAGTGTATTTACTAACAATGTGGCGTAAGCCTAAACTTGCACAAGCATACCAGAGAACACACAAGATCTAAGAAATACAGAGTAGGAAATGCAGAGACTTTCGCATTAGCTGGTTCCCAACGATGGTGGGGAATACTCACAATCCTGAAGCGAAGCAGAGACACAACAGCGAGGTGGCCCAATGCCAGCACTGGGACCACAGACGGACAGCAAGGGATTCTGGATAGGATGGCACGTGCACCATGCGGTCTGGGAGACCGGCTTAAATACCCCAAAACGTACCCTGGGGCTGGTGCTTTTCTTGGTGGTTCTCACAGATTAAAACAAAGGGTCTAATGGGTTACTGAATGGCTTGGATGGGCCACTTTGGTAATCTGATCGTGATAAGTGACACCTCAGGAAGAGGGGACAAAAGAGGGAGGGGGAAATCCGAGTGGGCTGAATGGATGTTCCAGCGGACAGGGCTTGTCCTGATGTCATCAGCTCTGGAATGCAGAGGTTTCTTTGAGATGCATTCTCTAAGTGCTTGGGATGGTCGGCACTTAGTTCCTTCTCCGGGGCGGCTCCTAAGATATGCAGAGCGGGGCGAGGTACTCTCGCTGCGGACGTGGTGTGCCCGCTTCGCCGAAATGGCTTCCCAAAGCAGGCTTCTTCCCTGGGTCTTCTGGCTGCCTAAGAACATGGATGCCGGCTGGGCATAGCTGGGGCTGGATAGCAGGCTGCCCGGTAGCGAGGGCAAGCTCGGCGACCGGCCCGCGGGAGGCTCCAGGCGGGAACTGACCAGGGAGCGCCTAGCCAGGCTCGCTGGAGGTTTCCCCGGCAGGCGCCCGGCTGCTAGCAGCGGCTTGGGCCCATATGAGGCAGGCTTCCATGGAGGCAGGGGAAACAGCACACAAAACACAGTCCAAAGCAGGGAACAGGCACGGTCCGTGGCAGATGGTGGTGCAGGCACGGGGCACACTTGTAATAAAGTCCAAACACACACACTGGGAAGTCCAGATATAAGTCTGGGCAGGGTTGCCCAGGAAGAGAGTCCTTTGTGCAGTTATCCAAACATGGGGTCAGGGAACTACACAGTCTATGGCAGCAGCAAGGCAATTAACACACAGGCAGGAAACTGACACATGTATTAGAGCACACAGGTGCAAAGCAGTCTTTGTGTAGCAGCAGTGAAACAGCAACGCAGGAAACTTTAACACAGTTCATGGCAGGCCTTAAAGCAGGAGAGGGGGCCTACTTGGCAACAGCATACTGATAATGGCCAAACTTAAAACCATGAATGCTTTGTCCTAAGGGCTTTTCTATAGAGTTTGAAAGAATGGGTGATTGGATTGTGCCCTGTGGAACCCCACAAAGTAAGTTCTCCTGGCATCTCCGATTAAAAAGATCAGGTAACAGGTGCTGCTAAAGATCTTGTCCTGAGACCCTGGAGAACCTGTGCTTTGATAGACCAATGGACTGACTCTGTGGTAAAGCAGCTTAATGTGTTCCAGTGGACTGTTTTTGTTTTCCCAGTCATCCAGATATGATGACATTAGATCCTGTAAGTTACGATGCCCAATCAATTCCAGTAGCTCTTTTTTTTTTAAGTTCTAAGGACTTTATGTATCTCCTCTTTTGAATCATGGGCTGTCAGAGTCAAAATCCTATAAAGGTATTTTGTATTCTGAGTCTTAAGTCTTTTCAGCAGCAAGAAAGACCTTGACACTACCAGTCCTTAATGCTTCCTTGTTAGATCAATGCAGAGTCCACAATCTGCTTATCTCCAAGTAATTGAGAGGAGGAATGATAGTATCTTTGCCAGTTTACCTTCTCATGCATATGCTGAACTCAATGTAGCACAGGACACTGTAGAGTCCATTGGAAATGGCTTTTCAAATGTTGACAGAAAACCTTCCCTTTAATGAAATATCCAATTGTTCAAAGCCAGCAGCACAAAAGGCTGTCCACATTTTCCTTTCAACATTCTTTCCCACAATTCTGGGTAGTCTGAGAAATAGTTCTGTGAGTAACGTTCAACTTGAGCGGCATTGTTAACTGATTCCCTTTGGAACAGATGGTGCATAATTCTAAATCTCCAAGTTCCTTTTTAGGTGGCATATGTAAGCAGGATACTTTAAGTGTAAATATAAAGAAGGTCTTCAAAGGACACATTATCATACTTTTGTTAATTTCCCTTCTGAACTTAGTGAAGAGTCCAGTAGCACTTTTAAGACTAACCAACTTTATTGTAGCATAAGCTTTCGAGAACCACAATTCTCTTCGTCAAATGCATCTGACGAAGAGAACTGTGGTCCTTAAAAGCTTATGCTACAATAACGTTGGTTAGACTTAAAGATGCTACTGGACTCTTTACTACTTTGCGACTACAGATTAACACGGCTAACTCCTCTGGCTTTCTGAACTTGTCTCTAGCATTAATTTCCTTATCCCTAAGAGATATCAGATTCCTTGGCATTCTGGATTCCTGCTTCCAGAGACTCACCTCTTGGTATTTTGGACTCATATTTGAATCCCTATTGCCAATATTTAGCATCCTTTTGGCAGGAGAAACTGAAGTACACTGATGGGAATGGTTGCTTTATCCAGTGTTCAGGTTTCTAATCCTTTTATTAAATTTATTTTATGTATTGAAACATTTATACCAATTTTACACATTAGCTCAAAGTGCTTGAACAAAGAAGAAACAATCAATAAACAATAATAAGCTAGAAGATGAAGAAAATACAGCAGACCAAAACAAACAAAACTTTCCAATCAGCAACAGCCAGATGGAAAAGAAATGTCTCTAAACCTTTTTGAAAACAAAAAAGGATCTTGCCTTTTTAAACTTCCTCAGGGAGATATTTTCAAGGAATTGAAGCTACTGAGAAACCTCTGCCTTTCACAACAAGTCTTGCAACTGCCTCATTTTAGTGGGCATGTGGGCTCATTCCCCTCTTGTGCCTCATCCTCTTCTGCTGTTTTTGGTGGGATACTCTTGCAAAAAAATGTGGATGGGTGGGGTTTTTCAGTGTATAGGGATTCTGAATTTATCCACAGGTCTTTCAAATCATTTAAATTCTTAAATCCTGCTGTTAATGGTCCCCAGCTGCATCTTATAATGGGGAAGGAGATATCTGGTTACCACTGTAAGTAGAGGTAACATACAAGGCCTGGTGAAATATGTTCAGATATTTCTGTAGGGCCAACACACATCCAAGATGAATCTACAGCACCACTCCATATATGTGAGGTAAAAAAATCAAATAGCCCATTTACAGTTATCTTGTTTGTTTTCTTCTCTTATTCCGTGACAAAACCTGAATCTTTGTTACTGCTTCTGGATTCAGCAGAAAGAAAATATCCATATATCCATTCTGCCACATATTTTCCCTAATAGGTGGAGGCAAATAGTCAAAATATCTCACCATATAATCTTTAAAAGAAGAAAAAGAGAGGGGCGGGGGTTTGGGGGGCTAAAAAAGAAAAAAGGAAATCAGTTGCAACAATATTTGATCTCAACTGTGGCTGTTTGCATGAAACACCTTTTGTCTAGTTCTCTTCACCAAAGACATGGGCTGCCCATTAGTTTCCAAGCACATTCAGTGCTGGTTCTTAGCTTTACAGTGCAATCCTAAGAAAAGTTACTCCAGTCTATGTTTAGGAAATTAATGGGCTTAGATTGGAGTAACTCTGCTTAGGTTTGCATAATTAAAGCCCTAAATGGTTAGGGGTGAATGACTGCCTCCTCTTACATTGTTCATCCCACTAATTAGATCTTCCTTGCCAGACCTACTCTGTGTGTCTCCACCTTTGGAAGAAAAGCAAGTGATCCTACTGGCCAGCTACTGGGCTTTTTCAGTGGTGGCATGTCACCTTTGGAATGCCTTCCACTTGAGACCCACCTGGCCACAATACTTTCTTGTAAGTGTCTAGCCAAACCATTTATGCAGACTTTTTACTAAGGAGCTGATATTTTAAACACCATTTTATACATATATCAGATGATGGACAGGCAACTGAATACCATACCAGAAATATTGGCCAAGAGACTAGACACTGTGGCTGCATGGTTAAAGCAGAGTCGATTGCAATTAAATGCAAGATGTTGGGAGTGAGGATCCAGCTCCCAACCCTTGATGGAGTTCTATTAACACTTGTGCCAATGGTGAAGCACTCGGGTGTGACTCTGGATGTCTCACTTTCAATGGAGGCCCAGGTCACGATGGTTGCCAGATCTGCGTTTTCCCATCTTCATCAGGTCAGGCAGCTCGTCCCCTACCTCTCCTCTCATAACTTAGCTACAGTGATCCAAGTGACATTCACTTCCAGCCTGGACTACTGTATCTCACTTTATGCAGGGCTAACCCTGAGATTGATCTGGAAACTGCAGCTGGTCCAGAATTTGGAGGGGTGTGTCTTTACAGGGACATTGGTTAGACCACATATACATTAGGTCTTGTATCAGCTGTATTGGTTCCCAGTTGAATTCTAGATCAAATTCAAGGTTATGATTTTGACATTCAAAACCCTAAGTGGACTGGGACCAACATATTCACAGAACCATCTCTCCCAATATGTCCCTCAGTGGACTTTGTGTTCCTTTGGTCCTTTTGGACTTTGTGTTCCTACTGGTTATCCCCAGCTCAAAAGATGTTTGCTTGGCTTTGACAAGAGCCAGAGCTTTCTCAGCTCTGGCAACAACTTGGTGGAACACTCTCCCAGTTTAGATCCAGGCCCTGCAGAACTTACTGCAGTTATGCAGAGCCTGTAAAATGGAGATGTTCCACTGGGCTTGAGGCAATGACAGTTCATTTCCCCTGGCCTCCTCTGCTTTGTCCTCCTCTGCTTCAGTTTTATTGGTAGATTTTACCTATCTGCACTGTTGTCAACAGTTACTTTATTCAGATGTGTTTAGCAAACACCACCAAATGTTCAATATTTGGGATTTTAGATTTTATAGATAAGTGCTTTTACTGTAAATTTCTATTGCAGTTTTATTGTATACTATCTAATGCTGTTGTAACCCGTCTTGAGCCTGCTTGCAGGAAAGCAGGGGTAAATATCTAACAGACAGACAAAAAGACAAACAGAAAAACTAAAATCCCATTTTCAGCTGCTTCATGTTTTATGTTATTTTATGCTCTGCTGTGTTTTGAAAGGTGGGTTTCAATAACTTTTGTGATGTTTCATGTATTTATTATGTTATTTTACAAGCTGGATTGAACAGGTTTCCTGGACAGGCAGTATTGACATTTTCCAATGTGTTCTGAGTATGTGTGACATGAAACCCAAAAGATTTACCACATAGTGTGCATTCTATGATATGAGGTATGGATATCCTGATTGGGGTGGGTCAGTGCTGCTGTTATTATTGGATCTTACACTGGTGTTAGACACAGTTGACTACGACCTTTTGACCCACCGCCTCACTGATGTGAGGATTCATGGGACTGCCTTGCAGTGGATGGTCTCTTTTCCCCATGCTCAAGGACAGAGGGCAGTGCTTGGGGGGCAGACATTGTCACATCATTCTTTGGTGTGCAGCGTCCTTCAGAGAATGATTGTCTGCCTGATATTTTTTAACATCTATATGTGCCCCCTTGCCCAGGTGATCCATAATTTTGGGCTGAGTTGTATCCAGTATGTGAATGATACCCGGCTTTTTCTGTTGATGGATGGCCAGCCAGACATCATTCCAGACACCTTGGCCAGGGGTTTGGATGCTGTGGTGGTATGGTTGAGACAGAGTTGCTTGAAGCTGAATCCTCTGAAGATGGAGGTCCTGCATTTGAGACATGGGACAACGGGTAGGGAGATCTGCCTTCAACCTTTGAGGGAGTGAAGTTAATGCCTTTGCCAAAGGTTAAGAGTAGACATGGGCACAAACGGGGGAAAAAACCCAAACAAGATGTTCGGTGTTCATTCCCAACAACGAACACGAACAGTCGACTAGAACTGAACATGTCCCATTACCTAATGTGTTTGGTGTTCAGTGTTCGGCAGCACCAGAGCGGCCCCCTTAGCACTTAGAGAGCCCATATTCACAGGGAATGTGCAGCAGGCTCTCCTCCAGCCATCACCCAAGTTTGGTCGAGACTCAAGATTGAAGTATGGATCTCGAAGTTATACATTCTCAAATTCGATGCCCCCAGGAAACTCCCATTCAATACAAATGGAGCCACCACCCCAAGTTCACTTTGGCCCCATGCAGTGGACCTGACGGTGGGCCCCCTCCCCTGTAGGGGGCAGGCGGTCTAGACGCTGGCCAGCAGCACCCTCCCATGTGCCCGCCTGCCAGGCCTCCCTGAGGCTACTTTCTGCCAAGGCAGTATGCCTGCAGCCACCGCATAAACAAATGACCCAGAAACAGTCTGCAAAGAAAACCCTCCAGAAAGACATGATGGCGTGTGCACACACAAACACACACCCTGGTGGGTCAGAGACACCAACACATGTCCACCAGCATTATGGCATTGGAGCCAATGCTCTTGTCTATACCGCACGTGGTGCAGAGGCTGTCACCACACAAACGCACCGGCTGGACATGGAGGACTGGATGTTTAGGTGCATGGGATAGATAGGTTTCTCAATAGACAGGTGCATAGCTGTATGGGATAGGCATATAGGATAGAGGGATGCATGGATACATGAAATACCTGTATTGGATAGACAGGAGAGACCGATACCGTATTCAGGGACATTGGGGAGACAGGTGGATTGCATTACTGCCTGCGTTATCCGGTCACTGGAAAGTTTTAAGAAAAGAACCAAGGGTGGAAGGTGGGGCCCACCCCTAACGTGTAGAAGTGGAGGCTCATGTGCTGGCCATTGAGGTGGTGGAGGATGCCCTCCCCCCTCATGGGGGACAGGTAGGTGCCCATGTGTGCAGCTGTCGGCTACCCCCCTCATCACCCACCTTCCTGCCTTCATGGAAAGGATGGTTGTCGTGGCACAGGACCCATTCCCCCCTGCTCAGAAAGGACAGCAACTGCTTCTGAGCTGCCCCTTGTGGCCAAAACCAGCAGACAGCAGAGCAGCACCCACCTTCCTGCCTTGATGGAAAGGGCATGAGCTGGTGATTGAGCAGTCCACACCACTCAGAGACACCGTTCCTGTGCAGGCAGGACAGGAACTTCAAATGAGTGGTGTAGGCTCCCAACGGCATCACCCATCATCCTGCCTATGTGGAAAGGATGGGATGGTCACAGGACTAGAGGAGAGGTCGATGGGAAGGGTCGGTGTGGTTTCTGAGAGGGCAAGGTTCAAAGAGGGACCTTGAGCTCGACAAGGAAAAGATTACCTTAACAGCTGCATTGCACAGCAGGACCAGGAGGACCACAACATCCACCATGTTGTATTGCGCGGACTTCTGCTGGAGAGGCTTATCTGCCCCTCCTGTGTCACAGTGGAGGCTGTTGCCAGCAACACCCACCTTCCTGCCTTTGCGAAAAGGACGTGACTGGTCGTGGCAGTACCCATTCCCCCCTGCCCAGAGGGGACAGCTGCTGCCATTGACAGTGGCTACCGCATGGTACAATTTTATGTACAACAGCATGTGAGCTGTTCCTCGTGGCCAAAAGTGGGTGCAGCAAACCTTACCCACCTTCCTGCCTTTGTGGAAAGGGTAGGTGGGAGGGCCCTATCCCCCCCACACCCAGAGGGGTCAGCGGGAGCCCCTGGATAGCCCCCCCCAGCTGTGTTGCCCTACCACCATCAGCAGCCACAGCAGAGCAGTCTCCAGTGGCCAAAAGCGGCAACAGCTGACATCACCCACTGTCTGGCCTTCACGGAAAGAATGGGGTGGGTAGGACAGGAGACGTCAGTGGGAGAGGTTGGAGCAGTTGCAACTGCAGACGGCGAAGATAAAAGAGGGACCGTCTGGGGAATTGTCAGCTAGAGGACAGGATAGGCAGGAAAGGTTTTGGGGAGGGGTCATAGAGTCGCCATCAAGAGAGGGAGAGGGAGACAGAGGGACCATTGGGGAGCTTGTCTGAGAGAGGAGGACCAGAGGTTGCCAGCCATGGAGGCAGCCCCTAGAACTGAAGAATGCTGAGCCTGCTGCATACCACCTTGACCGAGAGCCACAGTAGACTTGGGGAGGCTCAGAGAGCCGATAGGTCCAGGTCCAAGGAGGGATGCCCTAGGAGGTTGAGGTTGACCCTCACGAAGATCAACATGTCCACCAGGTCCGGGTGCAGATGTGCGTGGTGGGGACGGAGGAGGTCTCCCAGGTGGGAGAATACCCACTCGCTCTGCACGCTGGTGGGAGGGCAGGACAGGATGTTGGTTGCCACGATGGACAGGTCTTTCCAGACGGAAGATTTTCTAACCCATTACTCCAAGGAATTAGAGTGTGTGTGTGGGGGATCGGTGGCCTCTGCCAGGTACTCTCGCACCATAACCCCTGCTGAGTCCTCCACCAAGAACTATTGGCCCACTTTGCTGCGGCCAACCATGCAGCCCACCGACGAGGCCCAGAGATCAAATGGGGCTGTTTGGGAGGGTCTCTCCTGGCAAGTTCCCTCAGGCCGGTTCCCTCAGGCCAGACTTCTCTTTCTGGTAATGGAGCACTGCTTTGTAGAGCTCCTTTTGCCAGCGCAGCATCTGACCCGCTCGCATGGCGATGCTGCCCTTGATCTGGGGGTCACAGAGGGAGGCCATTTGGTATGGCAACTCGTGGTGTAGAGGATGCAAGCGCTTGGCCATGGACGCCTGGATCCTCCTCACAAAGCCCCAGACCCTGGGGAGCAGCTCTTTCCCATGCTCGAGCTCCTTGGCCAGGAACTGGTTGAGCCCGTGGATCAGGGGGATGACCTGACCCAGGCTGGCCTCATAGGAGCACAGGAGCTCGGTGGCCTCCTTAAAGGGCTTCAGCATCTGGGACATCTGGGCAAGGACTCTCCATTCCATGGAGCTGAGGCTCAGCTCCTCTCCCCTCCTCAGAATGTTCGTGGATGACAGGATGTCCTGCAGTGGGCCCCTCTGCTCCACCAGATGACATATCATGTCGTAGGTGGAGTTCCAGCAGCACTCCCAGAAACCTGATCAGATCAGGCACTGATAATAATGTGAGCCCTCAGCCAAGGTGCCCACTGAGCTTGGCCCCAGAGCCTGGCAGCAGCCCTGGAAACAGTGGATAGATCCCTATCTAACCACACAGAAAAAATCCCAGCTCTAATGCATTCTCCCTGTCTCTCTCCCAAAATGCTATCAAGAGCTTTCTCCCACTCTACTGCTTGCTGAAAGTGAAACCAGAACTAGGAGCGCAGTGCCCTTTTATAAGCAGAGGTCTGATTGAGAAACGCAGAAGGTCTGTGGTTGGCAGTCAGAACTGCCTAACGGGGTTTGCAGGGATGAGAATGGCGTTCCCATGGCCACAGAACTCCTCCTCCTCCCTCCCCCCCCCAGTGTCTGCTCCCAATTGTTACCAATTTGCAGCTCCACGCTTGAAAGGAAGACCAGCCCATCAAGCTAAGTTAGGCTTTGATTGGCGTGTCCGAGGCGACAGAGGGAGTGCAGACAGAGTTCAGGCACTCCCCCCCTCCATTGCCGAGGCAATTGATTGAAGGCGCCTGAGTGTCCGGCTTCCCGAACAGCGGCCGAGCGCAACGAATGAGGCTTGCGCCGACCACCTGTTTGGCTGGAATGGCACATCCTGAACAGCCTGTTCGCGAGCAGCCGAGTGGCCTGTTCGTTGGTTTTTTTCATTCGTAATGCTGTTCATTCCCATGTCTAGTTAAGAGCCTGGGCATGATTCTGGATGCTGCTCTTTCAGTGGAGGCCCAGGTAGTGGCAGTTGCCAGATCTGAATTTTTTCATCTTCAGCAGGTCAGACAGCTTGCTTCCTATCTCTCCTCTCAGAACCCAGCTGTGGTGATCCATGCAACAGTCACCTCCAGATTAGACTATTCAGTCAATCAATTCTTTATTTATGGTCATTTGACCAATCATATAACACATATACACTAAAAAGAAAATTCAAGGCATACAATGGAGCAGATAAAACAGTTTAAAATTAAGATCTAATTACAGTACAATATGATTTCTGAGACCTGAATATCACCAAGCAATATCTGGCTACTTGATGGGTAATCTTGGCATTCTTATCAGATAGGAGATAATCAAGTCTAAAATTTTTAGTGGGACCGGAGACTTTATCTATTAATGGTGTGATTATCTCATCATGTGTTTCCTTATAATATGGGCAGCTAAAAATCACGTGCTCTATAGTTTCCACCTCTCGTCACGGACCGGAGGAAAGCCTTTCCAAATAAGGCATTTTATTGTATCTGCCTTCCAATACTGCAGAAGGAAGGGCCTGTCTACTACTGTAACTACTATTGGAATCATTAGTAGATACTCTTTATACAGTATTGATTGCCATTTATATTGTTTTATTGTTTTAATGTAAATTGTATGTTTTAGTACTGTTGTGACCCCCCCCCAGCCTGCTTGTGGGGACAGCAGGCTATAAATCTAATCAATCAATCAAATCAATCAACAACAGACCCTCAAAGAAGGAGAGTGTTGGCAGCCGAGCTCACATTATCAAGGGAAACTGGCTGGCAAAGTGGTAGTGGGTGGTGGTGCAACATGGGCCCAAACAGCACAGCAGAGCAACAGCATTAAAACAAAAATCCTGCTTTATGTTCCCTTTTACCCTTTTCCAAGTGATAATAGTGCCAATAAACTATTCTTACCTTTACGACCTTGTCGGTTGCTTGCTGCCATGTTTCCTTGTGCTTCTTTGCAGTTTCGTTCCCAGTTGCACAATGAAGGGGGCTGGCAGGAAATCCTTCTGCTTGGGGGTCACACCTTAATCACCACCAATCTCCATAGCCCTAATGCAGGAAAGCAGCATCAATCCCTGCCCCCGCCCCCACCCAAACAGACCTTTTTTCTATAAATGTTCATTTTGCTGCATGGACAGGCAGAGTCAAGTAGGCCAACAGTTTGCAGCAGCAGGCTATGTGGAGAACTGGGGTTTTAAAAGTAGTCTTTTAGTGGTTGTATGCTGGATGGGGGGGGGGGCGGGCAGGCGGGCACAGAAATCTTAAGAGAAAACTCTATTGGTTAATGCATTCGTGGAAATTGTGAACTAGCTAGGGTTTCATTGGGGTACACATTTGCCATTTATTTAGAGAAGTACATTAACTTAAGTATAGTGGAGAGAAAAAGTGACTAACTAATCTAGCTAACTAGATTGTCCCATGCTGCTTCTCCTGGTACATGTGGGGAAAAGAAGAAGAAGAGAGAGGAAGGAAGGAAGTTCCCTTGGACTACAGTCTACCAATCAGAGAAAGTGAGTGATAGTCGAGTAGCCAGGAAGAAGAATGATACTAGCCTATCTATCTGTCTAACTCTATGGCTCTTGCCTTCCTTTTGTAGTCTTGAAGGTCTGAGCCAGAGACATCGCCAGTCCCTTTTTCTAACATTTCTGATGGTTTTAAATCTTTGCAAATTTGCATTTATATACCCTATTACATTGTTTATTGAAATGTCTTTGAGTGTACTGACTCACACTGTGTAATACATCTTGAATCTCAGTGAGAAAGACAGAGTATAACAAAAACAAAACAAAAAACAATTACATTTGTTTATTAGATGTTTGCGCCAAATGAAGACAACCATTTGCTTTTTTAAAGGGTCAACTATCATTTGTGGATCATTTTGCCATCATAATATATATTAAAGGCAAGCACAATTACTCATAAAACTATTTTCAAAAATTCCTTTGAAGTCATACAAGAACAAGCCTTTTAACCATGCAGTGAATCTTGCTTCCTACATAGAAATCTGTTTGCCCACTTCCACTGCAATCTGAAATGGCATTCCTGCCACATCCATTTCCACCATTTGATCAGTGCTTAATTCCCAGGCAGCAATTCTATATTAAGTTCCATCATTTGCACTTTACCTGCAATTGAATTAGGGCAGTGTTGAGCAGGGCCTGCTCCTGCTTTTCCAAATGCTGCTCACAAAGCAAAACCTAAGTCCTCAAATGAGAAGCATATTTGATATTCAAATTCTACTTCTATTGCCCAGATAGTGCATTAAATTGCAAAGTGCTTTTAAGTGCTCAAGAGACACTTCCTGGCCTTGCTTTAAAAAATAGTTACTTCTGAGCAGGCAGTTGTTAGTACAAGCACTCTACTGAACTCAGCTCCTGAATATCCATCTCAAGCACTGCCTTCTATTCTGCTGCCTCACTGACTTTTTGACTATCTGCTGAAGGGAGTTCTGACCCTCCAAAGCTCAACCCTGGTAATCTAGTTGGTCTTTAAGGTGCTACTGGACTTGAATCTTGCTCTTCTACTACAGACCAAAATGGCTACTGCCTGAAACGTCCTTCCTTGATGTAACTCTTATGAAGATCTGGGGCCTCAGCTGCAGGTTCACGACCCAAATGAGTATGCTGAGGTATCCTCCCTCTCCTTAGAAATGAGCGAGAAGGCAATTTGAGCAGGTATTTCCTTCTGGAGAGGCATCTGTAAAACTTCAGTGCCACTAGAGTTGCAAGGCCCCCTCGATCGCCCAGTGGGAGACTGGGGCCCGGCTCTTACCTTGGAGGAGCTCGTGTGCGCACGCGCGAAGTGCTCCTGCAATCATGATGACGTCATGGGCACTGTTTGGGCACTGTTTGGGCACTGATTGAGCCCGTTGTGGGCCCCTGTGGAGCACAGAAATGCTCCCACGCCCCACAGGGGCCCACAACGGGCCCAATCCGCGCCAAAATGGGCCCAATCTGCACCCGTTTTGGCACGGATCGGGTCTGTTTTAAAACGGATTGGGCCCATTTTGGACCCCTGTGGAGTGTGGGAGCATTCCTGCGCTCCACAGGGTCCCACAATGGGCCCAATCCACGCCAAAACGGACCCGATCCATGCCAAAACAGGTGCGGATTGGGCCCATTTTGGCATGGATTGGGCCTGTTGTGGGCCCCTGCGGAGTGCAGGAATGCTCCTGCGCACCACAGAGGCCCCAATCCAGGCCAAATCAGGCCTGATCCTGGGGCTGCTGTGCTTGGGGGCACGCAGCACCGCAGGGGGGCGCACATGGAAGGGGCGTGTGCCCCCGCTGGCCAGGTAAGTGGGGGTGGGGTGGGAGGGTGGGGGTGGGGAATCCCCCGCCCCTACCGGGGGTCTGGCAGCCCTAAGTGCCACAGAGCCCATGGGAATGGTGTCCTGAGGCTTCAGACACTTGTTACTAGAGATTTCATTTTTTTAAAAAATCAGAAGTTGTTGCCATGTTTTAGTTAACCATGTTTTAATGAATAATATTTTTGTTTCATTTTGTTTCACCACAGATCTTTTTTGTTTCGTTCACACTATTTGTACACCAACTTTGTGTCATTTTTATGCCAGGTGTCCACATACTATGTGGGTGCAAAAATAATGTTGAAAAATTATTTGTATGAAAAAGTGCAAAATATTCAGCATGAGGAAAGACACACGAGTATCTTACAGATCCATTTCTCAGAAGGGAGAAACACATATAAATGCAGGTATTAGAATCCAGCTTGGCAGCTTTCAAAATCTGGTTGGTATCCTTACCACACTTCACCACCTTCCACAAATCACTTGGCCTTTGGATTGTGTCCACCATCATCTAAATGCAAAAATCCTGTTGTAAAATCCGCTGGAGATCATTGACAAGTTTTTAGTATTTTAAAATATAGAAAATTTTATAAAAAGGGACTGAAACTGAGGATTCTTTAGATATCATCTGCCTAACTACTTTATTAGCCTGCTGTGAAGTGTCTTCACCTCTGCCTGCCTTTTGTTTACCTCTTGAAAATGCATATAATGATATGTACCTCAGGGAGGTCACCTAGGTTTCAAAGATCCCTGTAATTGATGTTTACAAAGAGCTTTGAGGTCTGAGTGAAGGATGGCATGGATGAACCAGATGTTATTGAAGTCTTAAACATTAATCATGCCTGCAGGTTCCTTTAAACAAACAAACAAACAAACAAACAAGAGATTGACAGGCATCAAAACTGCATCATTTTAATTTTTAATTAGGATACTTTCCTCAGTACAAACTAGAAATTGGAAAAATATGCAGATATTCAGATAAAAGAATGCAGTCCAGTGCATGAAGGATACTAATTAGGTATTTAAACAATCATTTTGGTAAGATGCAGAAGGAGAGAGTAGACCAGCTGATGAGAGGAACTCAACAGAGAAAGATTTTCTTGTTCTAGAAAAGCAGAAGCAATCGTAATAGCCTCAGTGAGGACTAGGAAAGCCCTGCTATGTTACCTTTCCCTAGAGTTAAATAGTAATCATTTATTATTTTTTTCTCCTATCACAAACATTTGAATATAGTTATGTAGATTACGGAGGCATTGGATCATTCCTCATGTCCATGAAAGGGTAATAAGCTAGAATTGCTTATATCAGTTCATGAAAATTCCTGGAGATTTTGTGGTAGAATTTGGGACAGGTGGAATTTGGAGAGGTGAGAAAGCTCAACAGGGATATGATGACATAGAATCTGCTCTCCAAAGCTGCCATTTGCCACACCAGACAGAATGAAGAGACAGACATAAGTGTTAGGAACTAATGGTCCATATTTATTTGGCAACAACATATCATTGAACATATGTACATGGCAAGGGCCTAACTAGGGGTCACCCCTCGACCTCCACCCTGACCTGTCTGGGCAAGCCTTGCTGCCCTGGGTGTGAGCCATCCGAGCGCATGGTTGGGACCCGGCCGGCCAGGCAAATGGTTCCCCCCTCTAAGCCTATAGCACCTCACCATAAAGCAGGAGGGACTTACTTGTACAGGGGGAGCCACACAGCAGTCTGCCCTCACAGCAGGCAGCCATCATGCAGTACCAACAATCCTGACAGACCCCAATTCCTCTCCAAATGGGGATGTGCCAAGGGTGCTCACTGGCTTGCTCATTTCTCCCCCTCCTAATCCTGCCACCACTAGGGCCAAGCCTCTGCTTAGGCCCTCATTCCCCACAGGTTGCCTATTGCCAACCAGAGCCCTTGCCGCAGGTCTTCTAAGAAAATGGCACTGCCCTTCACTGAAAGGTGGACACCATCCCCTCTGCAGAAGTCAGCAAATTCGGCTCTTATTTGCAAGTGGGGCAGATAAATCCCTAGCCCACCCTCTAATGCCTTAAATAGGGCTCTATTCATCTTACACTTAGCCCTTTGGATCAGGACACTAGGCCACTGCTTGCCTATGACTGCAAGTCTGCGTGCGCCCGCAAAGACTGGAACTAAGGCCATTACTGCCCAGGTGAATGACCACACATGAGATGGAGGACCACACCTCCCCTTGAGCCATCAGGCCACTACTTGCCAGTGCGTTGCAAGCCTGTATGAGCCTGTAAGGAAAGGGTCATGCCCTGTGAGCCAAGGTCATAACCCCCAGGGGAATGACCGGAATGTGAGGCGACATACCGCACCTCCCCTCAACCATCAGGCCACTACTTGCCTGTGCATTGCAAGTCTGTGTGAGCCTGTAACGAAATGGCTATGCCCTTAGGAAGCCAACATCATTATTCCCAGGTGAATCACCAGAACGTGAGGCAGAGGACCGCATCTCCCCTCAAAACAGTGGCAGCGACCCAGCCATCACAGTCCCCATCAGACCTGCCACTCACCATTGACCCATTAACTAAGCCCAGCTGGAATGTAACTGGCATCCTCTTGGCTGCTATAACTCCATGCCATGTCTGCAGACAAGAATCCTCAGCCTCCTGAGGCAGGACACAGGCCTTAAAGAGAAAACAGTTAGTAAAGCTTTCTCACACCACCATGTGGTGCGCATGGGATCAGTCCACAGCTAACTGAACCCAACGTGGCATAACTGCCCCACAGGTAACCCATGACTAAAATAATGGGTGCAGAATTGCTGCTACCAGGCCAACTGGACAGCACCTGCAGTACTATCCCAAACTGGTACTTAGCAAGGATATACTGTCACTGCAGCAGAACAGCACTCCTGTCTAAGCCCTCTGGACCTCCCTGTACCACTGGAGATCGATCAACAGACTTGACTCCTGGTCAGCACAGGGGCCTAGCTGCATCACCTCCCTTACTGCCTATGGTCAGTTTCAGAGCACTTGAACTATGTTTAACCATGCCCACATTACTTAGAGTCTTGAGCCTCGGGGGCAATTGAACCCTTCCCAAAGGGATTAGGCCATCAATGCGCTAACCCTCAGGGCTCCAAGAAAGACAGTTAGAGTGACTGTGTGAAACAGCACTGTCTCATGGCTGGAGTAGCATGCTCAAACTCATAGCAACCTAGCCCATTGGCACAGATGGGAAAATAGACTTTCTGTCATCTATCTGAGCCCCCTAACTCCCTTGCCAACTTTTAACATCATCCAACCTGGAAGTTGCCTAACTGGGAGCTTTACTGGTGAAGCTAAAACTGCCTGTTGGCTGCCAATAGACTTGAAGCTAAGCCATTGTCTCTTCACTCGACACAGAACTGTTGAGGTGCTCTGGCAGATCAGCCATATTGCTGCAGACCCACCTACTGCCAAGCACCACTGCCTTCCAAGCAGCCAAGCTCCGAGGGCATCCGAGGGGCAAGCTGCTGAGACGGTTCCATCCACAGGTGAAACAGGGCATTGCCTTGGAGCATAAATGCCTAGACCAGTTTCATAAATCCTATGTGACTTAGAAGAAAGAGGATTGGGTACATGCACTACTGCCTGATCGTTACACCTGAAGTGGACTGAGTGGTTATCTAGTTCCCTCCCCCAACAATCAAACTGCCGTGAGGATTGGAAAATTCGAAGCATCTAAGGTCTGTGATGTGACTCCTTTCTGACTGGTCAACAGGCCACAGCTCTGGCCACCACTGCCCCTGAAAATAAGCTCAGAATCCAATGGGCCCTGAGGCAGCAGAGGTGCCTGGAATTCCACTCCGGGCACCACCCTGGAGACAAGGTTCAGAGCCCTGCCAGCTGCTGGAGCTCCCATAGGGGAGGCCAGCCATGTCCAATGGACCATAAACCTCCAGTCAGTAACGCAAGAAAGATGAAGAAGAAGCCAGAACTCACTAGCCGTCATTGCAGGTATGGACTTGAAACCTTCCAACAAAACAAAGAGTGTATATTTAGGGTATGACCCCAACATTTTGCTAAGTACCTCCAATTACATGAGGTAAAGGCAAATTTACTGGCTCACAGCTAAGAGCCCAGCCCCCTCTCCCAATGCCTAATGCTCACTCTCCGCAGCCTGGGGCAGCATAAATGCATGGGGGCTGTACTGTAATGTCTCTTTAAGTGAAACTGTTTCCCCAGCACAGCTGAAAGGTATTTAGGGTTTTAGTGTTTTCCTGTCTCTCAGTTGTTGGCATTCTTGGAGTTTGGAAATGGTAATTTGTTTTGGAACTTTTTTGTATGATGCCAATAAAGTGACTTATCTACTACAAGGGACGTCTGAGTGACTTCATGAGTATCTTGTGTGATTTCAGAAGTGACAGACATGGATTTTTTTGACCTCCACCTCCACTTGTGTTGCAAGGTAACCTGGCTGAAAAGTGGAAGCGTTGGAACCAAGCTTTTCATCTGTATTTTACAGCAGCTGGTGTTGATAATGTTTCTAAAAAGTGGCAAGTAACTATTTTGCTGAATTGTGTGGGAGAAGAGGCCCTGTCAGTGTATAATACATTTGTTTTTCCCAATGGGGAGCCAAAAGATATTTTTGAATATCGTTTTTCCCCATTCCTTCTTGTGATAGATTATTTTTTGAAATATCCAGAGGTGTCAAGTTTGCCTGATAAAACTGCGAGAACTGTGATTGTTAAAGCTGTGTTTGCTCGCCATGGCATTCCTAAGACGGTTGTGAGTGACAATATATCTTTTGTGAGTAGAGAGTTTCAATGATTTGCTCAGGATTGGGTATTTGAACAGTGCTTTAGTAGTCCAGGGTACCCACAATCCAATGGAATAGTAGAAAGAGCCATTTATTCCATAAAACAGCTTATTAAAAAGGCAGAAGAATTGCAAAGAGACCCTTATTTGGCATTATTAGAATATCGTAATATACTTGTTACTGGAATGGTGTATTCGCCAGCTCTGATGCTGATGGGTAGAATATAAAGAAGTAAATTGCCAGTAACTACTGGTTTATTATGTCCCAAAATACCTATTGGGGTGAAAGAAGGTCTTCAGAATGGTCAAGATAGGCAAAATATTTTTATGATAGGTCAGCAAAACCTTTCAAGCTGCTACAGCAAGGAGGTTCAGTATGGGTAGAATCTAATGACGGCTGATTCCCTGCAACTGTAACGGAGAAATGTGACCAGCCCCGCACATATCGAGTGATGACTCTAGATGGACATTTCTTTCTTCTCCTTTTCCTCTTCCTCTTCCTCTTCTTCTTATTTCAATTTATAAACCGCCCATCCTCAGGGGCTCTGGGTGGTGAACAACAGTTAAAATCAATAAAAACAAGAAAACAATATTTCTAAAATCAACATACCATAAGCAATAATAAAATAAATTAACCAAATACATTAAGGTGCAATGGTGGGGAGAACCCCCCACCCCAAAGGTGAGGGGCCGACATGGCACCGCCCCCTTCAACCACCAAATGCCTGGCGGAACAGCTCTGTCTTATAGGCCCGGCGAAATGATAATATGTCCCGCTGGGCCCAGGTCTCCATTGACAGAGTGTTCCACCAGGCTGGGGCCAGGACTGAAAAGACCCTCGCCCTGGTTGAAGTGAGGCAGGCTTCCTTAGGGCTGGGGACCACTTATCGATGAAACAGACGCATGATAAGGTGTCAGTATAGAGGGTCTGGAAATAATGATTTTATAAGCTTATAACAAGATATAGATCCTGATAGACAATGTTATGAGCCTAGTGATATTTCCAGTGGGGTTATGGAAGATGTTAAACAGGATGTAAATGTACATTGTGATACACATGTTTTACAGGTGGAGGAAAGGTGTCCCGAATATCTCATGGTAGACTCGTGTTTTTACCAGAAAGATATATACCATGAATTGTATTGTTATACATATTTTTAACTAAGTTTTTATCTGATTTGATATAGATATAGATATAGATATAGATATAGATATAGATATAGATATAGATATAGATATAGATATAGATATAGATATAGATATAGATATAGATATTCTTTTTTTGTGAATGGGGGATGTGTTGTGATGTCTCTTTAAGTGAAACACTTTCCCTAGCACAGCTGAAAGGTATTTAGGGTTTTAGTGTTTTCCTATCTCTCAGTTGTTGCCGTTCTTGGAGTTTGGGAGTGGTAGTTTGTTTTGGAACATTTTTGTATGATACCAATAAACTGACTTATCTACTACATGGGACATCTGAGTGACTTCATGAGTATCTTGTGTGATCTCAGCTGATACAAGAACATTATAGGGGCAGCCACACTTGCATTGATGCCTGAACTGTACATTTCATGGAACAGGCTCCCTGAATTAAGTACATATATATACATAATATATAATGAAAAGAGGAGGGGACGCCCACCCAGGTTGCCTATGGGCTGGAACCTCAGCATAAATTGGAAACCCTGGCAGTCAAATGGCCCAGGT
The DNA here is from genome assembly GCF_028583425.1 of Eublepharis macularius. Classification (NCBI taxonomy): domain Eukaryota; kingdom Metazoa; phylum Chordata; class Lepidosauria; order Squamata; family Eublepharidae; genus Eublepharis; species Eublepharis macularius. The sequence goes on from NC_072795.1 coordinate 72,686,073, forward strand.
ATAGTAAACTTTCCTATGTCTCACTTCACTGGTCTCCCTTATAAGGTCTACATCATCCTTCTCTTCTAGTTCTCTGAAGAGGAGGGTTAACCATCAATATACTGCCCCCTTTATACTATGTCCCTGGTGGCCTAAGTCAAAAATATCTCCAGGGACCTAACTGCCATTGCAATAGGATTGGATTATGGCAGACTAGCCCAGATCGGTTACCAGCCATCAGTTGTGCTAATCTGTCAGAAAAGTCAGATAACATTTTAGACTTCTGTGCCCTGCATGACAGCTTTGCAGGTTTCTGCATTCTCCCCGGATGATTCTTCACCTAGACTCTTCTTCCAGACCCTGGCCTTTCCTAGTCATCTAGATGTGCCACTGGGTCTCTGTTGCCTCCTCTTGCCTCAGGGGTCTCCTGGTTGTAGGGTGCATACACACTCCCCCTTTCTTTTGGGTGGCTTTTGGATGACTTTCTTTGGTAGCATTCTACCATGTTGTTACAGCAACCCACAAAGCCTGACACCTAGTAACTGTGATGATTGTCCTTTAATATCAATTTGTATTCTGTTTGTTATAAACTAAATGCTATTCATCAAATCCCACACACTTCCAATCAAATGGTTAACTTCTGCTCTCCCTTCTGCCCATCTCTTTCTTTGCACATGGATCCAGAAGAGTTAGCCGTGTTAGTCTGTAGTAGCAAAATAGTCCAGTAGCACCTTTAAGACTAATCAACTTATTTGTAGCATAAGCTTTCAAAAGCCATAGCTCTCTTTGGTTAGTCTTAAAGGTTCTACCAGACTCTTTACTATTTTTCTTTGCACAAAAATCCAGTTCTTGCCAAAGCAGATGCAAAAACGCAATATGCCATCAGGTGGTGTGAATGAGAAATCCCAATAGCTGTTCTTTAGACCTAAAAAGGCAGCACAATTGAGCAGGAAGAAACAGAGATGGTGAGTTACCAGAATCCACCCTGGTAATGTATACTCCTGCTATGCCTTTACCAATAATGTGTAAAGCAATCCACCCCTCAGATGGCTACAAACCACCCCTGTGGCCTCCAACAAAGCCTTTGCTGTCGCTTCTGGAAGTACTCCCTCCCCATGAAGTAAAAACAGTGGTAGTGGGGGGGAGAAGCCTAAATGGGGGGAGGGGGGTTACTACCCTAGGAATGCAGACCCCTGCTAGGCCAGTAGCAATAATACGTGAAGCAATCCACTTGTCAGGTGGCTGCAAGCCACTCCTGAGGCCTACAGAAAGGCCTTTGCTGTATGAAAACAATGAGGAGGGGAGGGAAGGCAAGATAGCCCAGAGACCTGCAGGGGCTGGGTCTAACCCTGCTTTAGCCCTCTCGACTGATAGAAAATAGGCCCCAAATGTAAGTAATAATAATAATTTTTTTAAGGTCTCTGCCAAACCACTGAGCCTGGCGCTAGGCCCTGTCTCTCATCCTGGAGTGTGAAGGTAGCAACCAGAAGAATAGCACAGCTTCTCCAAGGCAGCTACCACTGCCTAGACTTGAGGCCCTTCAATAAAACCAGCCTCAGAGGAGCTTGGCTTGAAGTGTACTCTGTTCAGGCTGAGCTCAAGACAACTGCAGGAGAGCAGGGGCAGAGCCTGGGGGTAGCCTGAAGCTGGCAGGCGTCTAGCCGTGGCAGAAAGCTCTCTTTGGGCTCTCTTCATTGACTCTTTCCCGCCTGTACTTCTGGCCGTGTTGCTGGCCCCATTACACTTCCCAGGTTCCCAAGTGAACTTGTGCAAACTAGCCACATGCTGGGCATCTCATGTAGCTTGGCTCTGAGACTGAAAAGAATTGGGGAAATGATAAGTGATGGTGCTGGATCCACAGAATAAGACACAGCAAGTTGTGTTTATCTCGTCCACAATTCAAAGATGCAAAGACCAAAGTGAGGTTTCTGTATTTGCACAACATTATTTCAGACAAAAACTGTCAAAACCAAAAGTTACAAATGGTTGGAAATCTCTAAGGAACCGGCCTCCTGCCACAGGTGTGTGTGTCTACCCCCTTGTTCTGTTAATATCTAGCAGTTGGCCATCTGGCCCTATGGATTGCTGTTATTGTTGGGTTGTGCAATATGTGTGCCGCTGTCTTTTAGAAATTGTATTGCTGTATTTATTAATGTTTTAATCTGGTTTTTAAACTAATATGTTTATGTTACTTTATATATGTTGTATTCCGCTCTGAGGCTGTTCACAGGAAGAGTGGATTAAAAATGTAACAAACAAAAAGTCTGTCTGAACTGTCTGTATGAAAGCCCTCTTCTCATTCTTTTGGCCTGCCAGACTCTGGAGACGGAAAGAATCCTGCAGCAACATGATTGAATAAAAGAACGTTTTTGCTAATTCTTTGAAACTACCACCCCCTGATACACGGACTTCACTGAATAGCCATTATGGAAATATTCACACAATGCATCTTACATGGGATTGTTGTACACATCATGCCAGCTATCTTGAAATATGTGGTATTTCACTGGAAGTGTTTGAAAAACGTTATGCTATCCCTCTTCACTTTTACAGGAACTTCCTTCCTTTCAATCCGTAACTATTAAGGTCAAATTTCCTGTGGGAGTTTCTGCATACAGTACAGCCCCCCCCCTCCAGGATTTTTGTCCATCGAGGCTACAAGAGATTGAGGGCCAAGCTACAAGTGACGAATGACACTTGAATGGCAAGTGTATTTCTCCCTGTTCACTTGCCCTCCACTCAATCCACTTGCCATTCAAGTGTCATTTGTCACTTGTAGCTTGGCCCTCAGTATTAAATGAGAGGGAAGGACACTTTCATGTCTGGGAAGGACTGAACTTAATTGCCCATGATTTTGACAAATGCAAAGTGCCAAAAATATTAGTCTTTTTTTTACTGATAATGTATGTGTCTCTAGTTTCAGATTTGGATGCTCTAATTTTTTTTTATGTGGGCAGCAATATTGAAAGGAGACACCAACTTAAACATCATTAAAAGTCCTGAGGTAACAATATTTAACATTTGCACTTACAGCTATAGAATTGTAAGGAAAAGATATCAACTTTTATTTAGAATAAATAAAATTCTAATTTATTTGAGAACTGGGCTTTTTGTTTATTACTCCTTGAGGCATAAAATAGGGCAGTTAAAAGAGATTTCATACCATATGAGACTCCTGCCTCACCTATTTCATTCCTTTATTCATGAATAAGAATCCCCTCATAATAATTCAATTTATGTGCTTATGTCAGATGGTGATGATAGGCAGAGCAAGTTCTTCTCTGGCTACCACAACTTTAGAACTCCTTCTTTTCAAGGGAACCATTTAGGGGGTCCCCATCACCTCCATTCTGATAATGTTGCCCAGGAACATTAGGACTATGACTCTGGCTGTCACACTAGCTGTGTTCATGTTACAGTGAGTAAACATATATTCTGTATGTACACATAGACATCTATTTGTAAGGAAGAGCCGGCAAGCATTCACTTTACAAATGAAATGGGACCAGTATCTGGATAAACGTGTAGTGTTGGTGACTTGTTCAGCTGTACATGCATTGAATGTCACATGAAAATTACTCAATGCACATAAAAATCATAGCCCTATACAGATAACCGCTCTGGCACTGACTGAGGCAACACGGGCACTAGTATGCTGGACCCACCCCCTGCCTCTGCGCAATTGAATCTGTGGAGAGTGCGCACGCTGAGTAAGTGTCCGTGCATACACTCCCACCCCATGACAGTGATGCTGCTTCCTGGACATTGCTGATCATGGGGAGGGAGAATAGGCTTGGCTACTTCCTCCATGTGTTTGCTCCTTGCATATGGCTTGGCGATCATGCAGAGGTTGGGGGTGGAGCAAGTGCACTCATGCTCACTCTTCCTCCCAGCACAGTCAGTCAATGTGTAGATGGATTGGCTTTACAGGGATCAAGTGTACACAGTACACAGATTATATGTGTGTTCTCTATAATATGAAAAGGGCAACTATTATGACCTATTAAAGGGAGCTAAGTACTAAATTTGTTCACCAAATTAATTCAGTTTATGTTATGTAACCTTTCAAATGATTTGCCACATACACCTCGGCTGCATCCACACATCAGAGAAGCTTCCTGGGTGACTTCGGAGCAGTCACACACTTTCAGCCTAATCAACCTCACAGGACTGTTGTTATAATAAAATGGAGAAGAGATCGATATTAGCTGCTGGGGGGAAAGGCAACCGTGAGAAGGAGAAAACAATGTCAGAGGGCTATATTTTCAATGGAATCCAGTATCTGAATGTTGCGCAGGCTCTTAGAAGTGGTAGGTAAATTGACAGTTATGAAAAAAATCTGAGAAGCAAAACAGTTTTAGTTCACATCCTTTTCTCTAATTAGAGCAATGTCTTCCAATCCAGCTGCTAGACTTCTCAGACAAACGTTTCCACTGCTGACTTATGGGAGAAAATGCTGGAAAGGTCCCCACCCCCTCTAATAGCCAGTTTACAGTCTTTGGGGCTACATTTCATCCTGTGAAGAAGGAATGAAAAGAGAAGGAGATCAGGAACTGTAGAACTGTTCAGTGCAAAGAGAGAGAGCACTATGAGCCACTTGGAAGTTGAACCATAATGGATTTTGCCAGCACCACAGCAGCCCGAAATCAATAGCAAATAATTCCTAGTACTTTCCAAACTGAAATGTGTCTTTTGATGTTTATTTCTGTAATCTCTATGGATTTGGTCAATTCTTAGGTGGTTAGCTTCAAATTGATATTTAATCCATTTTGAGATCAGTTTCTATCCATGTTAACATACGCAGCAACAACCTGGTTTCCAGCAAGGCTAGAAAAAAATAGAAGTGGATATAGCAATTACCAGCCACTGTCATGTCTGCCAAAGCTACTTTTTTATGTAGTTTTATGAGTTTGTAACACTCCTATGACATTCCTATTTTGACTTTTTAGATTTATGTGGTAAAAAAAATTTCAGCTATGCTAATGTAGGTATCCTGCATAGGATACTTACATAGCTTTTTCTCCTGTCCAGGAATGCAAACCAGCCCCTGGAAACAAGGACATCTGCTGCATTATACATCTTACTTTCAGGCCGTTGTTTAGCCAGAAGTTTCTCAAGTCAGTAAAGATATCAGCATTAAACTATATATAACTAAAAATAGCAGCAACAATAAAACAGAAAATAACAGTTACAGATCAGCACATCTAATATAGTAAACTATTAATACAGAGGCAGCACTATTCTTAAAAAAATCTATAAAATCACAGCAGTTTAGTAAGGGAGCAAGAACCTTATTACAAAGAAAGAAACACGATGCATTCAGATGCATGACTGGATAAAGATTTGGGGGAATGATAGGGGGAGAGTTACTGATCTCTCTCATTAGCTTTTAGCTGAGATGTATTATAATTTCCACCCTGTTTCTCACAACATACAGATGAGCAAATGTCCCCCATTTCATTCTGATTATTCAATGGGGATTGTTCCATGGTGATTGTTCCACATTTCTCTCTACCAGCTTCTCAGTCATGCAACACCGGATCCATAAACAATAAGACCAGAACGCTGCATGACTATTTTGCAGCGAGTGATATGGATCTGGTGTGCATGAATGAGACCACAGTTGCCTTGAAAGAACTGATCCCCCTGCCCCCGGTTTTTCAGTTCTCCATCAGTCCCGAATGGGAAGTAGGGGGGAAGAGATGGTGTTCAAAAGTCTTTCTCCTTCAGACCGCTCCCCTCCCCAGAGATCTCTGGCATTGATTATGTGGTCCTAGTGTGGGGTGCCAAGGAGAGTTTGGCTATCTATGTGGTGTACTGATCACCTAGTGCACCAGCAGATACCCTGATACACCTGTTGGAGATGGTATCAGGGTGGGCTCTGGAGTATCCAAGACTGATGGTGTTGTGAGACTTCAATGCCCATGCTGCTGCTGCTGCCTCTATTTGGGCTGCGGACCTAGTGTCCTCCATGGCTGCACTGGGACTCTCCCAGATTGTTTCGACCCCCACATATCAAGCAGGACACATGCTAGATTTGATCTTCAGGATGGGGGTAAATGTGGATCTGGAAGCAGTTGAACAGGTGCCATGGTCAGACCACTCTGTTCTGAAGGCTTGGCTGGATACCCTGCCCCCCCCTGCAACGGTGGCAAGCTTATTTATGCTCGCCCATGGATACTCATGGATCCAACTGGTTTCCAGAATGCGCCATAGGATCTGATACTCCCTGGCGGTTCATTGGATGAGCTGGTGGAAGGCTGGCAAGTCCGTCTCTCCAACGCCATCAATGAAATCATCCCCCATGGCCCTCTCCGCCCCCGCACCAGACTGGCTACGGACCAGAGGAGCTACACATCACAGGAGCTACGATGGATGAAGCGGGAGCTAAGATGGCTTGAGCGAGTGTGGTGACAATCTCGTGGCAAAGAAGCAAGAACATCTTATAGCAGGAACTAAAAACATCAGGAACTACAATGCCAAGACCACGGCAATACAGCCCGGAAAACCCACAACAACCATCATTCTGTGGCCGTGAAAGCCTTCGACAATACATCGAACACCTCTACAGGGAGGAAACATTCCAACAGACCCGGAGATTGGAAACACTTCGGAACAAGAAAGCACATCTACTCTGTTCTTTAACCTTTCTCCTACACTGCAGGTCCACAAGAACCATTCCATCTTTTCTCACAACAAAAAGAATCTTCAAAACACTGTGACACTGAGAGATCTCTGTCTTTTGGTGCTACACCTCTGAAGATACCAGCCACAGCTGCTGACGAAACGTCAGGAACTACAATGCTAAGACCACGGCAATACAGCCCGGAAAACCCACAACAACCATCATTCTCCGGCCGTGAAAGCCTTCGACAATACATCTTATAGCACATTTATGAAAGCCTATGAGATGGCGCTAAAAGCTGCAAAGAAGGATTTTGACGCAGTTTCCATTGTGTCAGCTAGCTCATGTCCAGCAAAATTGTTTAATGTGGTTCAGTCTTTGGTCTCCCTGTTGGGAGGAGACCATCAAATTTTGAATTCAGATATTAGCTGTGAGGCTTTTGCGAGCTTTTTTGCTGACAAAATTTTGTCTCTCTCAATGTTTTTCTTTTATGCAGAGGGTACTATCCTCCTTCCATCTTGTTTTGGGACCATGGTGTTCAGACTTTTAGGCTAGAAGTCAAAGTAGGCTAAATTAAAGGTTTTTCACTAGAGAAAAACTCAGATGTTCATAAAAAGAAATCAGCCAGTCTGTGATCCCACCAACTATATTCAATATTGGGCATAAAAATTCCAAAAGCTACTCAACAAATAGTTCAAAGGTAAAAACGTTGCCTGGTATATTGGGAGATCTAGACCTATATATCTGACCAGTTTCTTCTTGCCCTCCATGCATCTGACGAAGAGAACTGTGATTCTCGAAAGCTTATGCTACAATAAAGTTGGTTAGTCTTAAAGGTGCTACTGGACTCTTTTCGATTTTGTATATATAGAGGCGATGGAAGTTAATCATTGTGGGTTAGATTCTGTGTAGCACCACTGGAAATTGCTGGTGCAGATGGAGTGTTCCTATCTTCTCCCAGAAGCCAACAGCAGACATGAAGAGGAAACTCCTGTTGTTGGTACATCAATGAAAGTGTTTTCCACTGGCAGAAGATGCCATAGAATCTAACCCTGTATGTATAAACTTCTTTAAAAAGTTTACATTTTAACCCAGAAATATAATTCATTGCACCCTTTGTGCCATTGAGGCCCTGTTGCATTTTATCTGGGAAAAGTGTTCTTTAACATGCTGAGATTCCCTGCTGTGATTCTTCAATGCTCTCTGTTTATTGCTTCATTCACAAATAAATGAAGCACATGAACAACTGCATCAGCTTGCAATCATACTGAAATTCCTTCATCTTTTCATTCTTTTTGTTCCTGTTCACACTTTGTTACCCTAAAGGGGGTCTCCTTATGAGTTGGAAAAATTAGCATACAAGGAGATGCTGTGAGAGGGGATAACCAGCATAGTTTCCTTAGAGAATGGTCAAGTAAACAGGTTGGTGTTCAACGGGAATGGTTTCTTTATTAACAGAGCAAAAAGAGCAAACACAGAGAACATACATGCAACGTACACACAGGGCTAACCAGGAAAACAATGAGGAAATGAGAAAGCAGTTTCAGAAAGGGCTACAGTTACCAGTCTTGAAGAAGAAGAGGTCTGTGGAAGAGCAGCAAAGATGACCAGCGCTTCATAGAAGAGAAGGGAGGGCTCAGACATAATTTGAGGGTGCATGGGTGGGTCCAGAACACACACACAGCATAGGGCTTGGGGCAACCCAGTTATAGTGCAAAATGTACCCCCAAAAGCAATAGCCCCCCAAACCATAACTTAATGGCTATCTCCAGAGGTGAGACAATAAGTTGGGAAAGGTGTGACAGGACTATCAGGGTTGTACTATAGGTAAAAATATTACTTGATGTCCTGGGAGCTATCAGATAGGGAGGCTATCAGATTTGCTGAATAGCCCTTGATTATATAAGTGGTGGAGGAAGATGTTGATGGAATTAGGCAGGGGGGTGTCTCAGGAAGCCTTCACTATTTCTGCAGCTCTCTGGGCCTGGAGGCAGCTAAGTCAATCAGCACATTTGTAAATCACATTCTGGTAATTTAACAGTGTCCATGCAGGAGCCTGGCATCTGTTCTGCCTGGCTGACAGGGCTTTTTTTCTGCTGGAACATGATGGAATGGCATTCTGGGACCTCTCAAAAGTAATCATGTGTCTGGTGATCCCTACTCTGATCCCGTTTTCTCTCCGTACACAGCCCAAGGAGCCTAGCTCCTTCGCAGCATGCTGAGTGGCAGTGAAACAGGAGCGAACCCCATGCCCCAGCTTGTCAGGGAGGGGCTGCCTCTACCGCCGCTTCCTTGAGTGCTTCCTCCTGGCCGTAGGCAGGCCTCCCCACACATGAAGGTGTGCTGGGTGGCAAAGCAGCAGGCGTGGCCAGTTGGTGCAAAAGATTTCCTGTCCTGAGAGTGGAGACCCGGTGCTAGTGCTTCCCCTTCCCAGCGGTCCTCCAGCCCTGCGTCTAGGTAACCTGAGCTCATAGGCTTGCTCGGGCCAGAGCACAACTGACGTTATGGATGCCATTCCCAACCAGCCAGATGGTAAGCCCACCCATCCCTTCCTTGTTCCCTACACTCCCCATGGGTCTCACCTGGAGCCGTTGCTTGGGCTGCAGCTTGCCTGCCATGCTTCCTGCTCTCCTGCCTCACACTTTGTGAGTTCCTTGTGGTTGTGCTGGGCTTTCCATTGTGTGTGGTCCTGCCCTGGAGCTGAGTGAAGCATTGCTGCAGGGCTTCAGCCAGAATCTCCCTGTGCAGCTTTGCGCTTTTTGTGCTCTTGGGCACTTCCAAAGAGAAGTGGAAGTAGAACTGCTCCAAAGCAATTGGTTTTTTAAAGCTAATATTGGGCACAATTCATGCGGACATTACCCTGTGCCCAGCCTGCTGAAATTTATTGAATACACATATCCTTCCTTATTTTTTTCCTCACTGGAGAGCTCTAGGTGGCATACATGTTTATTTTATTTTAAAATGTGTACCCTATCTTTCTACTCAAGAGTTGAAGGTGGTTAGCAATATATTGTAAAACATAATCCAGCTCCCTATAAGCAGAGCGGGAAGACTGAGAGGAATGCTGTAACATCTAAGCTGTATTTTTTGTTTGTTCTTCCTGAAGCCTGGAGAAGGTGGGGTTTGTGGAAGAGAGGGACTTCAGAAAGGTATAATGCCCTAGTTAATGTTGTCAGCTCCAGGTTGGGAAATTCCTAGAGATTTGAGGGGTGGAACATGGAGAAGGCGGGGTTTGGGGAAGGTAGGGACCACAGCAGGGTATAATGCTATGGAGTCCACCCTCCAAAGCAGCCATTTTCTCCAGGGGAACTGATCTCTATGGCCTGGGGATCAGTTGTAATTTCAAGAGATCTCCACCCACCACCTGGAGACTGGCAACTCTACGAGGAGAGCCTGTGCTGCATCCATGGGAGGCCACCCGTGCCACCTACCATGCTGGTGGGGCAGCTGGCTCACTCAGCACCGAACTGACCCTCCTACAGTGGCTGCTGGCTGAGGAACATGCCAAGCTGGCAGTGGCGGTATGGGTGGTTATGCCAGAGGGATGCCAGGTAAGGGGCGGGGAGGTGATCAGGCCTGAATCATGAAAGCACTGCCAGGGGGTGGCCATGCCCTGTGCGATGACATCACTTCCCAGAAGTGACATCATCACATGACCCTGGGAGCATGTGCGGTGCCAGGGATGCCACCTCCTGCTGGGAGTTGTCCTAGGTGCTGGCAACCCACACTACACCACTAAGTTCCACCACCTCTTTTCCCAGAAAAAAAGCCCTGGCTGAGAAGTGTTTTTGTGCTTATGGCACATTGAGGGAAGGGTTTATGATATTTCATTTCCATAAACTGCCCTTCTAGTGAGAGTAGCCTCTGACTGCTAACAACTTCATCCTGTAAGCTCTTCTAAGTAGAAATGACTCTTGTACAAGACTTGATAATAGTGCTAATAGAATGGTAAAATAGAAAAATACGCCTGGCAAGACTTTAAGAACATAATTTTTCAGATAACAATTCACACTCTACAATTAGCTTGCATCTTCTGAAATTGCAAAAAGTCCCTGCAAACATACAAGTTGCATAAAAGTAGGAACAACCTTACGCTTAAGTTCCGCTGGCTTATAGAAGTCCCATTAACACAGACCTGCCATTCCATTATTTTACTCTTAAGATAGCCTTGAAACATATAATGTGTGGATGAGGAGGTTATATTATAATGCTCAAAGACATTTCCACAGGAAAAGCAGGCAGAAAAAAAATGTTTGCTGTCAGGGTTTTTTGCACAATAGGCATAAAGTATAAGATTAAGAAATTATAACCCTTACCCCATTTACCCAGATAAAGGGGGGAAAGGATAGAGAGGAAGAGGAGGACAATGCAAAAAGAGAAAGAAATGCATGAAAAACACCTCACAAAGGCCTGGGAAAGAGAGCAGAAACAGTGGGAGAGGGCAAAATGTAATGGGAGAGGGCACGAGCAGACGTAGAAAAGAAAGAGGTACGTGGAACGTAAAAGAACTGTGAATGGGGAAAAGATGTGCTGAAAATATCATTGAGATGAAAATATCATTAGCAGTAAAATTCCACCATCTTCCTGTCTCTATATACTTCTTGAAAATCTCCATTCTATATATGACAAGGGTTGATTTAGAGTAGTTAATCTGTTGCATCTTTATAGAAGAAATAAACCCATTTCACATATATATCCTAAGATATAAATGAAAACAGTGTTGCCGACAATGAACTTACCTGGCTGCAAGAGCCCAGAAATGGAGTCCACATCCAGACTCAACCAGGGTGCAGGGTGAAGATGCCTGAACACGGGCCACCACTGGAGTAGACAGCAGAGCCACACTGGCCCCTCCTGGGTCTTGGCCACGGGCCCAGGCACAGGGAGAAGACGTCCTGGCCCAAGCAGCCGCCTAAGAAGCCAGTGGAGCTGTGCCGGTCCCTCTGGGGCCTCAGCTGCCGGCCTATGCAGTGCCAGGAATGGTGCAGACCATCCCAAGGGCAGCAGTGGCTGAGGGAACAGCCAGCTGAGCCGTGCTGTCTCCGTCTGAGCTGTAGATGCTGGACAGAGCAGTGGCAGGGGCAGCAGGAGCCCTGGTGTGGAGGGCTGAGCATGCAGCCAGGGCACTAAGTTTTCTAGAACCTGCTGTTTATACAATCTACAATAGGTTTGGTTGCTAGTGTGTGAGTGTGTATATATATAAGATGACACATGCCACAGGGATATAGATGGATAATGGTCACCGTTATCCATGCTTGGACCACATCCAGGTTGGATTACTGCAATGCCCTCTAAATGAGGCTTTCTTTGAAGATTCTTTAGAAGCTTCAACTGGTGTAAAATGATGCTGCAAATTTATGTGGCAGGATGACTTATAAGGAGAATACCTCTTTGTTTTTAAAAGAGCTGTACCTGCTGCTAACTTTCATGAGTCAGAAACCAATATACTGGTTATCATATAACCAATTCTGTTCTTGATCCAAAGTATGGATTAAAAGCCCATATAAGGGCCAGAGACTGGAAAGAGACATATTTCTACAAACCTGAGGGACCTCCCTCCCAGATTTTCAGAACCATCTGAAAACTGGAGGAACATTGGGGAGGAGGATTAAAAGTCTCCCCCACTGAGAGAGGATATATCTGCTTGTATAGACACCACAATTCAAACTAAGACACAAACAAACAAACCTGAATGAGATCTTGTGTCACATTATGAAATCCTAGTGGCAAACTGGATGGAGATGGCTTGGGGAAGAAAGTGCACTTGTCATGCTCACTATGTGAAGTCACACCCCATCAGCTGGCCCACAAGGGGACTAGCTATCCCCACTAGCACCTCACCATGGAGAGAGAAGGAAACAAGAGGAGAGTAAGCCTGGGCCAGTGGAAGGATGGGATTCCCGCCTCCCTCCACAAATATTTGTAGATCTTCTTGTTGTCTTCAAGCCTTAAATTATCTGGGACTGGGTGCTTAATGAGAATATTAGGAACAGGACAATTTTTTTATATTGTGGAGCCAAGTCTGCAGAATTCTCTCTCCATATTAGTCTGCCACTGCTAAGACTTTTTGTTCATTTGTGTGTTTGTGTCTGTATTTTACCTTTGGTTGATTTTTGTGTGTGACATTCTCTGTCACTGGCACCTGCTGCTCAGTGGTCTGCCGTCACATAGGTAGCTCCATGATGCCATCTTGTCCATGAAAGGGGGCCTGCCTGGGCTGTATAGTCAGCCCCTATCTCATTCAGATCCCTGAGGGTTCTCCCCTGGTATGGTCTCAGATGCAGTGGATGAGAAAGAGGGTGCCCCTAAACTCTCTCCTCACCTGGGAAACTGTCCTTACTTCAGGAACAGTCCTCCCACTCTCCTCCCTGACTGGAGGATTCTGAGCCCTCTTTATTCCCTCCCCCTAATGGAGGCCCTGCCCTGCTCCCCTAAGGGGACCCTGCCCCTCAGGTGAGGCCTAACACGTGAGCCATGGGTGGCCATAGGGCTTTGCCCCACCCCATCTGGCTGCTGGCTGGAATTCTGCACTTCCTCTAGCCCTATCTGGTGGCCCCTCCCCCAGCTCTGCCTTGAGCTTCTAGGGGTCAAGCAGCTGGTACGCCGAGCGGCTAGTAGCCTGTCCTAGGGTTGCTACCTCACAAGGGCGCCTGCTCCCCTCAGCGGGTTGTGGCTACCACAGACTGGGGGTGGTGGCTCGTCACCCTGCTGGTGGGTTGCAAGGTGTCTGGAGCCCCAAGACGTGGCCTCTTCTACCTCTGAGACCTCCTGGCCTCCCTTCACCTGAGCTGCTCTCCCAGGATCCTTCTGGCTGCTGCAGTGCAGCTCATCCTGGCTTTGAGACTTGTCAGGCTCCTTCTCGTGCTGGCCTATCCTCCTGGCTCCCTGCCTGCCTGGCACATCCTGGTTGCCAGCCTGTTCCATCTCTCTTTCCTCAGGGTCAGGATGCCGGACCCCTTGGTGAGATGGGGGTGTTGCACTGGGTTGTTCGGGGCAGTTTGGGTCTCCTGGCGGAGTCAGTGGGCCCAACTCTGAATATTGTTACTATTATTTCTAGCTTTTAAAAATCCATCTAGAAATTTAAATCTGGAAGAAGGTTTTCTCATGGAAATTCAAAATGTCAGTGAATCAACTTTTGTTCTTATACCACTGTATGACTTCTCAGTCCTTCTCATATATACATTTGTCTGTTAATTCCTCTATTCATTACACCAAGATTGTTTAAAAAAATAGGATCCAGATCTTAAAAACAAGTCATTTGGAAAAATACATACATATATTCTTAGATTCTTGTTTCACAGATTTGGGGAAATTATTTGCAAAATCTAAAATTTTAGTTCAGAAGTTTAAATCCTACTTTCTTCAAATGCTAATACACACAAACCAGGATTGCTACAGCTATCATTTACTATTATTTCAACACTATTTGATGATTTTTGTGTGTTATCACAGTAACAAGAACTTTAGAACTCACCAAAAAGAGCTAGCAAATATTTGCTGTAAGGCAACTAAAATGTTGATTTGGAAGAGTGATGGTTTCTTCTATGCTACAATCCTCAGATTAACTCGAAGTCCCCAAAGAATCCATGCCAGCTTTTATTTAGCCCTGGACCACTTCTGTGCTGGCACTGGAAAATTCACTTCTCCAGATTGTTTATGTTATTTGTTTTTCATGTGATTGAAAATACATCCAGTATAGACACACATACAGACAGACCCCAGGCATAGATATAAGACTAATAAAACATCAGTTAACAAGATACATAATAAGTGACAGCTTTGGATAGAAAGAAAATATTCTAGCAACTGTGAATAACAGCCAACTACTCCAAACCATGAAACTCAAGAAAGTGTGAATAGACATATAAAGTTTGTTATATTCATTGAAAACAGAGGAATATTAGTGACTTGACATTTGTCATGCAGATGAAAGGAAATCTGCACATTCCGCCTGGGAGTGATAGCATGGCTTAATAGAAATATTAGAAAGGGAAGTGCTTTTTATTTATGGATACTAGCGCTTGAGGTGCGAATTTTGATACTGTTTCTGACAGTGAATTCCTTAGAGATTAGAAGATAATTCATGTCATCCAACATTGCCTCTCTTCACTATACGATTGGTCCAATTTTTCATAAGATAAATACATCATGATACATCCTAACATACTTCAAAACTTCCTAAGAATTGTTCAGAACTTGCTTTCCCCTCTTTTTCATAGGATCTGAATGTACCCAAACTAAGAAACCCAGCAGAAAGTGGTACCATTTAACACCCCCCCCACCCCCACTATATTGAATGCATTTCTGGTTGGCAAAAATAGATTTCAAAAGTGGCAAAATATAGCATTTTGGAGACATCTGAGGGATCAGCTGGTCTATGGCCACAAGATACTACTAAAAATGCCTGTTGACAGGGCACGCCCAACTATATAGGTGAACTAGGTGATCATTTAGGATGCCATGCATTAAGGGGAGCCAAAGTTTTGTGTCTCCCCATGGGAGTGGAGGGCATTTTTCCTGAACCCCTCTTGGAAGGAATATGAGGTACAAGGCACACTGCATAATTGGGCCATTACGTGCCATTTTTAACTACTCAAGGGGAGTGCTTGAGAGCAGTTCCACCTGTGCAAACAACCATCTGCTTGGCATTATCGAGGATTTGCTTGTAGCTACTTCTAAAGGCTTGTCGTTTAACAAGGGCCAGGATAAGGAAGCGCTCTGCATTCACAGGGCTTTATTTGTAACAGCAAGTAGTCCATTTGTGATCTACTGCCCATCAACTGCATTGGATGTCCTCAAGTGCTAACATTGTGGCGGAGGGAGAAAAAGTTGTCTCTGTCCACTCTCTATACCCTATGCAGAGTTTTATAAAGGTCTATCATGTTCCTCCTTAGTCATCTTTTTTTTAAAAAACAGAGAACTCCCAGACTGTCCACGTTGTGAGCCAGCCTGTTGCCCCCACTGTTCTCACCTCACCACCAGCTGTTGTGTCCTCCTCTGAGGATGAGGAATTAAAAGAGCTGGCTATGGAGCTGCCATCAGAGGAGCCACAATCAGAACAGCAGGAACCCACTGGAGAAGCCTCTGGGGACATGGGCTCATGTGGGGCTGAGGAGAAGCTGCCAGCAGAGGAGCCTGCACTACCAGCATCCCTGGAGCCAGCCATGCGATGGAGAGGCAGGGAAAGGGTGGCAGTCTGGGAGTGGTGGAGGAGTGTGTGCCTGTGTGTGCAGTGCCAAACTTTGCTAATGTCCAAGGATGAGGCACTGCACTCAGAGGAAGAGGGAACACCTGCACCTCAGCCTATTAACTGAGCACGAGGATAAAAGGACGATGACAAGCAGGGTTCAGTGTGGAAGCAACCTTGTTTGCCACTTCCTGTGACCTGCATTCCTGTACCTGGAAGCTCTTGACTCTTCCTTGCCTCCTGCTCCCCACGGACAGAACTCTTGGCTCATAACTTCAGCTTGACTCCTGGACTTGTACCTGCCTGCCTTGCTTTTGGACTGCCATGCCTGTGAACTGACCCGAACTGTTGGACTTACTCTTAAGCTGCCTGACCAACTGGTGAGTTACTTTGTTTACCAGATGTTCCCAAGCTAGCCCTTGGCTGGCACCCAGTCCCCGGTCATGACATTTTTCCTAATAATTTTGGATTATCTTTTCTGAACTTTTTCGAGGTCTGCAATGGTGACCAGAATTGCACATATACAATATAAATCGCATACAAAACTATGCAACATATGTAGAAAATACAAACAAATGTAGAAATAATGCAGAAAACAATAGCTAAAAGTAAAGAACCAAAACTATTGACAAAAATATAAACTAATAAAAAAGAAACTAAAATAGGAAACATTTTATCTTACACACTTGATGTGTGGAACATATGCATTTCTCAATGAATGATCACATTCTTAATAAATTAGAACAATGCCTCTACAATGAAATCAATGACTTACTGAGCAGCCCTTAAAACAATAAATCTACTTCCTTGTCATTTTACAGAGAGTAACAGTATTGCTAGAGTCACTATGATATATGGAGTTGGCCTTTGCACAGATGACAGAAAAGAGAAGTTACAGTTGCTAAAGTAGAATATCATTTGGGAAATAAGAATGTAGACCATACTGGTGGATAGGGAACTTCTCTCTTTATAAAAACCCTCTAAACATAATTCTGTACTTGGCTACTCAATCCCTTGGTTTTCTGATAGTGCTTCTGTACTTTTAACAGATGTATGACAGAGAGAAATTAATCTATTTTTTCCTGGCAGAGATATGCAGTTATGGGGAAAGCTTTACCTGCTAAATATCTGTCTGTCATACCAGTGATAAAGGCACACAAATCAAGACTACTGGCTGATTTTTCAGCTTTAGCAAAGGGTTGCTCCTGTACAAGTAGAAACCTGGAAACTGTGGGTAGTTTGAAAAAGATAATGTGCATGCAAATACAGTCACTTAAAGGCTACTTTCACACACATTGGATAATGCACTCAGGTCACAGCATAAGTTACTAAATACATGATTCTCTGTGGATCAGCCTCTACCCATGAGGAGGTATTATTCCACTTGTGCTTGTAGTAGATGATGCTGAAAGTGGAGGCAGATAGGAAAAATGGAAAATTCTGAATGAGAAAGGGAAGAAATGAGAAATCTGAAATGAATGAAATAGGTGAAGCAAAGCTCTTTCAGATAGGGCTTAGAGTTCCATCACCCACTTCCTAAACCTACTTCTGAAGAACTGATCTCTTATTATTCGGAAAAGGCTGCTATAAAGAACTGTTATGAAGAACAGCTATGGCTGAGCATTTCCACCTGCCAACCTAACCCCTGCCTGCTCAACTCTTGAAAAGGGACTGCAAACCATTGCTGCCTTTCTGCCTGGGGGGGGGGGGACTAGTATGAAGGCTGAGCATTTCCAGCTGCCAGCCCTGCTCCTGCCTGCTCAACCCTTCAAAAGGGACTGCAACTCTACCTTGTGTTTGAGGAGGCAAGGCATTTTTTCTCAGTTGCCACCTGTAACAGAAATGATAGTACTGTTTTGTTTGTTTATGATTAATTAAGGGTTGTACTTTATAGGATGTTTATGCTTATATTTGTTAACTGCCTTGATTGTTCTTGTTAAAATTTGTTGTAACCCACCCTGAGCTTACTCCCAGGGAGGATGGGCTATAAATCAAATGAATGAATGAATGAATGAATGAATGAATGATGGGGAAGGCAAAAATGAATGACCAGTGTTTTGTTCACATGAGGAGGGGGGAATACTAACCAGGACATTCTGCTTTTGAATAATTAAATTATCCCCAGACAATTTTTTCCTGACCTGAATTTTGGAATTCATAACTAGAGATGGTCACGAACCGAAATACGAACCAAAATTAAGCACAAACCAGGCCGGTTTGTGGTTCGCAAACCACGGTTCGTCAGATCCCATTTCTGATGAGCCACCACGAACTTTAGGCTGGTTTGTTTGGTTCATTTTTTTGGTTTGTCATTGCAGACAGCCTGGTGCCAATCAATCAGTTTCCTAGGCAACAGGGAATGGACTTCCTGCAGACCTTCTGCTGACCCGGAAATGAACTTCTGCTGGCCCGGAAGTGACCTTTTGCTGGCCCAGAAATGGCAGTTTTCTGACCTGGATGTGATGTTTTCACAAACCAAATGAACCAGTTCGCGAACCAGGGGCAGGTTCATGAAAGTTTGTGGTTTGTGAAATTTGATGAACCGTAAACCACATGGTTTGGTTTTTTTCTGGTTCATGCCCATCTCTATTCTTAACCAGAATATCATTGATAATGTCAAAATGCCATTCTTCCAAACTTTTAGATATGGAATATCCACTTTAAATAACAACAAATGGATTCATACAGGAGAGAAGTAACGCACTACATTCTCAGAGTTTTATGGAAACAAAATTTTTAAAGGTTTTTTTTTCCTTTTGAGGGTATTTTAATTCAAAATTTTAAAAAATTATGTCCTAATTGCGGTGAAGAAAATTTATTTCAATAAAGCTGCTTTAAAAAAAATTAAACCCACACTGGAATAGATACACTGAAATATAAATACACAGTAATAGAAAATATTTCTTATAGGAAATGAGGTCCAGTTCCTTATATTAGTTTTATCTTACACTGGAACCTTTGCGGCAGAAAAGCATCATTAAAAATACATATATAGAAAGAACCAGTATTTCTTTAAGGAAATAAGACATTTGTTTATTTATTATTTTATTTCTGATAGATAAGGGAGAAAATTGGGAAGCAGGGTTTTTTCTTTTTCTTTTAAAAATGTTGTTATGCTAACTGTGGTGAGATGTTGATGGACTTCTGCAGACATGCAAAACATTAATTCAAAAAGAAAATGTATAGCAATGAATGTGTGAAAAGAGAAAATCCATTATCAGTATTCCATAATTCTGTTTTGTGGCTGGAAGACAAGCTGGAGTAGAACCCAAGGTGTGATGGCATCAAGGAATGCAAATGATGCAGAGATGGGAGAAAAAGATTGTCCCATTCATTTATCTGTGGCTAGGTAGTGCAAATCCCATTTATTTATTTTATCTTGCCCAAAGTGAACACTCTCAAAATCAATATTTTCCTGAGAGATGTATGTAAGTATAAACGGATGGACGGATGGATAGATGGACCATTTATAGATGGATAATTTAGCCCATTTCTGTGCTGCCTCTCCAGAAACAGCTCACAAAGTAAAAACAATAAAATGAAATTATTAAATTATTTAAAATTATTAAAATAAAATTATCAACAATGAAACAAGGTATAAAACAAGGCAGGGCTATAGAAACAGCATAAAACAACATTCTTCAGTCTAAAATGATATATAAAACAGTTCTTAGCAGTCCAGATAGAACACCTCAGTCAAAAGCCTTGCTTCTTTAAAAAAGAAGTGTCTTGTCCTGGTTCCCAAAGGACAGTAAGGCAAAGGCAAGTAAGCCTCAAGAGGGAGGCCTTTCCAAAGGCACCACTGAAAATTCCCATCTATGGTCACCACCACCCAATTCACCTCTACAAGGAAGAGGCACAGAGAATGGGGCTTGAGATAAGAATAGTATACAATAGATTCCCCCCTCTAAATGTGACCATGTTGTGTAGTATGTTCAAGCATTCACAAGGACTTCATGTTCCTTTCCCTGAATAATGTAAAATTCTGCACCTCTTGTTGGAAAAAAAGATGCAACCAATATTTAGTTAACACAGTTGCTGGTTTTGAAGATGAATAACCTTAACTCCCTGTGCTTGGCAAAATAGAAAGCTAATCTCATAATTTGTATATCCTTTAGTGTATATCCTAATATCATTAATTACATTAGAATTTCTGGGGCAACTATATACCAATAGGACTTGAGATTTCATTTTTCAAAGATATCCAAGGCAATTTACCATTAATTACAGGATACTTAGTATCAAAATGAAATTTACCAGGACTTTTCTGAAATGGCATCCGGTCTGTCTAATCTGAGCTGAGAATAGGAAACTGGGTACATACCTCTACACAGTGTTTCATTATTAAGGAAGGAGAAAGAGAAAATGCAAGCCAAGTCTTAATATTCTTTAAAGATGTGCTAATAGGCAGCAAAGGTCATGGAATATGATAATATGAGACTTGTCCTTGAGATTCATTTATTGATAAGTTCTCTCTTAATCAGAATGATTTATGATAATGCACAGCAAGGTCACAAATTCCACCAAGTAGCATTCCCATGCAAGCTTAATCAAACACAATAAGGTTTGAATGAAAGCAAGGATCTGTGGACTGTCTTCATAATCTCATCAGGGTATGGTTCTCACATTTAGCTCCAAGATAGTCATCAGAAGGGTCACTGTGGCCATCTAAACATTTTATGGCCTGATACAACTATCATGCATGTATTGGCCTTTGAAAATTTTGCTTGGGCACTACTTATATATAAGATGATACCTTACAGTAGGTCCATTTAGTCTGACTCCAATATTTAGTTTTTCTGGCAGCTGTTCTCCAAGATCTCAGGCTAGGATCTTCTCCAACTCTGCTTATTTGAGGGTTTTCCCTATCAAAACCTAAATCTAAAGGTGACTGTAGTAATGCATTTAAACAGTCACAAGAGCGTGACTATTTTTCATAATGAAAATTGAAAGTCTGACACATCTATCCCCTTTTATTCTTCCTTTTTACTACTAAAGGATTCCTTTCTAATTCCCTCTCATGTTTCCATCTCTTAAGAACAAAGAGACAACAGGGATGACGTGACCTGTGGCTCCAATATATTACTTCAGTATTAAATGAGTTTTTCTTCCCTCTGTTCGACTCCTGACCTTCCTCTGTTTCTTCATGGAATGCAAGCTTTAGGTGTCTTTACAATCTGGATATACAGAAAGTCATGGTGGATTAGAGTCAAATAAAGATATTTGTCATGGCATTTCTATTATATTCATGGTATGAATATTGTAGGATGGTCAGAGATTGTTTGTTCATCAAGAATGTTCCCTTCTGTGCTATTGCTGAGGCACTTGAAAATTATGCCAGTCATGAAAATGTGATGTAAAAAGTGCAACCAACACATTTGTTGCCAGAATGAAGACATCTTTGCACTTTATATCTTTATTTGGAAGTAATTCCAGAGTGTGTATATCTTCTCTCTGAAACAGCCACTGAACACTAAATCAAATCCAGTTTCATTTAATTTCCAAGAATTTTTAATGTCAGGCTGGACACCTGAAAATGCATCCATGGTTTTGTAAAAAGGACTACATGAAATAGCTCAGGTGTCTTGCTAACTGGCCAGAAGAAAATCTCCTAGGTTTTGTCCTGTGCAACTCTAGTACTATAAATTAGCAGGTAAAGTTCTGCATGATACGGAGATAAGCATTATCAGCTGCCAACATCTGCAGATGAGGTTGCTGTTAAGGATGAATATCCATAAAAAGTTGGCAGGTTTCGAAATAGTTCCACCAGCTATTTCCTATTGTTGATTGAATTTTCTTCTCATAACCTTGCTTCATCAGGGAGGCAGGAAATGTCAGCCAGTTGGAAACCTGATAGTAAAAATTATAAGGGTGTACTTTTGTCCTAAAGAGATCTTTACACTAGCCAGATTTTCAGGGCTGCTGCCCAGGTACCTCACCCATCTGCCAGATCTAATAGATTTTTTTGAAACTTTATCCAGAGGTCTGGATTTCCGTATCTTGGCTTATTCCCCAACGATCTTAATCAAGTCTCCATCTACAGATATAGCTATTCTCAGCTCTTGGGCCAAAATTACAGATAAATTTTCAAATACTTTAATGAATCTTCTTCACATTAGTTAATGTACATTACCACAATTTACATGTCATGTTTTTCTGACTTTAAATGTCACTCACTATATCTGCTAGTGCCAGATAAAAGTTTCTCCCATTGACCACTTGCCTATCTCAGATACTACCCCATATTGCCCTACAACATTATTTGGGTATGATCCCAATATGATGCAACTGGTAACTCTCTGGTAGTATTTAACTCTCCTTTTAACAATCCCTTGATAGCCCACCTATTACTCTTAATTTCCTTCACTGCTTCCCATGTTTGATCGCCTGAAAATAAAAGGTGGAAGAAAGCGGTGCCAAACTGCCAAACTGGAGAGCCAGTTTGGTGTAGTGGTTAAGAGTGCGGGACTCTAATCTGGAGAACCGGGTTTGATTCCTCACTCCTCCACTTGAAGCCAGCTGGGTGACCTTGGGTCAGTCACAGTTTCTAGCTCTCTCAGCCCCATCCACCTCACAGGGTGTTTTGTTGTGGGGATAATAATAGCATACTTTGTAAACTGCTCTGAGCGGGTCTTAAGTCATCCTGAAGGGCGGTATATAAATCAAATGTTATTATGTTATTATTATTATCATCAAGGACCTCCATTCTCTTTAGAAACTGACAAGTTCTGGAGAAATCATTGTCATTTTTACTGATGCTTTTTCTGTTAAGGAGTTAGGGAAATTGACAAGTCCTATCCTCCAACATTGCCAGTTTCACTGGAGAAAAGCACATTTTAAAATGTATTTTTTCACACATATGCATCCCAACAGCAGGGAAAAAAGCTCAAAAGTGCTGCAAGTGTGCATGAAGTCTTCTTTATATATTACAAAATTAACAGGTACAACTCCATGTATTCACAATTAAATGTTCCACTTTCCACTTTTAAAATATTGGAAGAACAGTAAAGGTTGGTGCATAGAACGAAGAATCAACAAAAGCTCTCGTTCCTACACTGTTAACAACTTTCCAAACGGTTTACTGCAATTTAAAGTGCTCCATGCTCAAAGTGCATTCAAAATTACAAATATTACAAAAGTTAATACACAGTAATACCCTTAATCAATCCTCAATACATCTTTACATCAATAGTATTAAGAGTAATTTCATTCAAGCAGTCCGTTAATATTTCCATCCATAGTTCCGTGATTCATACAATGAATGGGAGTCCACGAACACAGACAGTGGTTCAGCCGAATTATTATTCTTTCTTGAGGTTTGATGCAAGGCCCAAAATCATACAGCTCGACAAACTGCTAGCTTGGGTTTGTTTCGCATGTAATTGCTTTCTCAGGAGCAAAAGGCTGAAAATATATGTAAGAACATGTGATACAATGTTTGTACATTCCCACTTCATTTATATCTCCACAATTATATCATACTCACAATTATTAAACCATTGTCTCCAATCACATCATTATAGGTACATCATCTACGACTCACTCCCCTCATATGTCGGATGCCATAACCGCAATGAGGTGGGGTCATGAGGTACTGCTTGATAGTCAATTTAAAGGTCCTCCGAACCCCACTTGCATATATATTTTAAAGTGACATACCCTTCTCTACCTTTCAATACAACTTATAACAAAAACTTTCTCTACTTACACTTGTTACGACTACCCCAATGGATAACATTCCAAAATCTATTAATAACATGATGTTCAGGATTACAATACTAACACATAACGGTTACATGCTGCTTATGCATAAACCAAAGTAAAAACCATTTATTGTACAGATGGTCACGTTAACCTCTGCTATTTGACTCAATTATATAATACAGCACAAGTCCCCTTCTCTATCCTGTTGATAATACAAAGGAGAGCAATCATAACCCGTTCACTACCCTACTCTAACATAAAACATAATAAATCCCAGTCCTGGTTGAGTCCATCTGGTGCTAGAGATTTCAATTTAAAAATCCACCATGTCATTTCTTATTTTGCGAGTAACAAGACACTATTCTCCCAGAAGATTCTAAGCATGAACACATGGGATTTTATGAGGTGCTATAGATTGTTCCATATACCACAATGGTCTAAACAGTATTTAAATTTAATGTATAGATGTTTCCAAATTGT
This sequence comes from Eublepharis macularius, assembly GCF_028583425.1. NCBI lineage: Eukaryota > Metazoa > Chordata > Lepidosauria > Squamata > Eublepharidae > Eublepharis > Eublepharis macularius. The sequence continues at coordinate 72,710,048 of NC_072795.1, forward strand.
CCAAGCCCTGAAGCTTCAGGTATTTCCTGAATGACTCACTGGATAGGGGATTATCTCCAAATTATTAACAACCACTAAGAAAATACTGACATAACAAAGGAATGATCAGCCAACTGTAGGTTAGAAAAAAAGTATTTTAATAGCAAAATCTTGAATAACAGGCATTAATATTTATGTCAAATTTCTATACAATTTCATCTGTAATAAAAATAAAAAGAATTGATAGTTATTGACCAACAATTCACAAACCATCTTCAAGTCAAATCAGAAAACCAGAAAATTCCTGAAATCCATGCTCATCCTTAGTTCAATGGCACCATATCCATACAATTGGAATTATTTATCGACACAAGAAATTTTTGAGATATATAATTTTTATACATAACATATACATACAAACAAAGGATTGGATCCTGTGTTAAATTTTTGCAAATGGAAAGGGGAGCAATTTTGCCCAATTTCTCATACTGTAAACCTCTGTTTCTCCCATTATGCTGTTCCTGGGGTCCCCTATACCCCTAAAGCAGCAGTTTTGGGATCAATTTGGGCTGTAGTGGAAGGGGAAGGTAAGGAAGTTCTGTTCTACTTAAAGAAATGTTTTCTTTTAGAGGAGATTTACCACAGGATTTTATTCATAGTATTCTTGTTATACAAATAATACACATTAAAGGTATAATTCTGATTTATTGATGAACAAATAATATTGAAAACAAGAAAAATGATGCAGGTAAACAGAAAAAGGTGCAAAAATAAAGACACAAGTTCAATTCACAGTGGAGAAGTTGCCAGAGGGTTGAGATTTTCCACCTGCTTAGCCCCACCCCCTTCTGCTGACCTATAAACAGAGCTGAAACTTGAGACAGCTTTATTAATTACTAAATCACTTTTTATTTATATTTTATTAGGATATTTTTTTATCTGTTACCTGTGTTGAGTGTTCTTTTTTAATAGAAAGGTGGGATATCAATCAATCAGTTCGTACAATGGAGAAGTGAAATCAGAATTGGAAATTGAGGCCCAGCCAGCTCAGTTTGGACAAGAGAGTGGGAACATAAAAAGCCACATGGGTAAGTTATTTTGCCACATTAGCACCACATTTAGATTAGGGCCAAATTGTTTCGGCATATTTTACATAGTGTATTGCAACTTTGAAGCTACTGATAAGAAAGTCACACATGAGACACCAGTTCTTCATAAATCATGCCTCAAGTGACTGTATTTCAAGACATTTGCTGGTAATACTTCTTACTCAATAATTCAGAGAAATGGTTTCCATTTGAATGCCCTTTTCCACAGATTTAGTGATCAATATTTATTATTTTCCCCATGTGCAGCAATATTCTTTCTCTGACCTGTGAGAAGAGTACTCTGATAAAACTGAGTTTCTGGAAACATGGGAAAGAATGTGGGTGTAATGTATGAATTCATTTTCCCCTGATAAAATTTTGTAGTATCAAAAGGCAAGGATTTTTTAAAATTCCAAATTATGTATTTGCTTTTCAGCACAGTCTTTTGAAAGGTGTATTTATGCTGTATAGTCCCAGGGAATTTCTCTGTAGCTCTTCTCTATTGCACCGTGTTTCTCCAAAGATGCAGGTTATTTTAGGTAACCCCAAATTCAAACCTGAATTCAAATTCAATCATACTATAGCTGATACATTGGACATGAAATTGATATCAGAAAGGGAAAGGATACAGATTTTTTACAGTTTTTTTTAATAATGAAGGGCACTATATAACTCAAACGATTCAGCTATTCAGTATCTCCCATATGAAACTGCCTTATCAGATCATGGGTCTATCTAGCTCAGTGCTATCTGAGTTGACTGGACATAGCTATCCAAGGTCACTAACAGAAACACATTATTCTCAGCCTTGCTAAACTGGAATCTTTCAACTGGAGATGTCAGGAATTGAATCAAAGCACACAATCTACCACTGACTTGCAATCATTCGTCTGAGATTTTATACTTTAAACTCCATATTTTATCCCCTCTCCAAATGCATATAAGTGGTTCTCAGAAAACTTTAGGAAGCTAGAATAAGCCAGGCCACATTGGCATTCTTGTAGTAAACAGCCAAGGCAGCAGTACCCATCTTGGCATGGCCACTGCTCATGCATGGCAATATTCAGAATGGTGAACTGCAATCTCTTGATTTAGCCTGGCTTTGCCTGAGAGAGTCATTTCAAGCTTTTAAAAGAGACATTCAAATTCACATTTTTCTAATTCAAGAACACACTCACAAAAGCAGTGGAATCCTATGCAGATTTAAACCTTTCTAATCCCATTGACTTCAATAAAATAGAAGAATATAACTCTGCTTAGGATTGCACGGTATGTCTCCCCCACCCTTTCTTGTGGATATTCCATTTTATTACTCTTTTGACATACAGAATGGTAGTGGTTAGACAGCTAGACTAAGAAAGAGACCTAGATTAAATCCTTGCAAGGCCATGAAGCTTAAGGTAACCTTGAGTTGATCACTTTTCTAGGAAAGGATGAGACTATGAGGGTATGATTGATACCTATGTATACTGCCATAAGCTTCTGGAAAAGTGTAGAATGAAACTATAACAGATAATCATAGCAACTTCCTGTAGTCTTTCTGAATACCTTGTTTCTGTCCTCCACAACTATCTATGCTTCTTTGTCAAAAGAATATCAATAGGGTTATACATTTCCCTTTTCTTTTATATCGTCTTAACTTGCAGGACCAACAGCACATTGATGAAGTTGTAAACCATGAATGAGCTTCATAAGCATTATTTCATTGGTATGCTGTCACATGTAATTGGGTATAATGGTTAGGGTAGGATGTGGGAGACCCAGATTCAAGTCATCATTTGGCTATCAGTGAATGACTAGGTGACCTTTGGTCAATTGTTCACTCTCTCAATCTAACCTTCCTCACAGGGTTTATATGAAGATCAAACAAGGAAGGTAGAGCAATGTATGCCATCCTGAGCTTCTTGGAAGAAGAGTGGGATAAAAGTTAAGCTAGGCAGATAAAGTAGGATTGAGGGAAAGTAAGTTACATTTCAGAAATGATATTCCAGACATGCATTTCAGCACTGAAATTAGTTCAGAGTGGTGTCTAAATGTGGTATAATTATGCCCACCAATGGAGCTACTAAAGGAGAAACAAAATGAAGTTTTTGCAGCCTCCTTCTAAGTAAACTGCCAGCATCAATTATAACTCCTGTGCTAGAAGCATCCTCAGAATATGTCTTCATTCTAAGTGTAGAAACATTTTATAGTTTTCCTCCTCTGCATCTTCAACTGGTGTGCATGTATCTAAAAAAAATAACAGCGATGCCGTTTGTCTGCATTCACTTGACCTTTAGCTATCTGTTTTCTAGCCTAAGCATATTAGTGATTCATCTGTGACAAAGGGCTTCTTTGCAACTTTGCTGGTTTTTGGTAGCTATGCAGTGTCTTATCTACTCTCCAATAAAATAAAAGAAAAAGCTACAGAAAACTCTGAATTGCCATTTAGTGACAAATGTTGTAATGAGGTTTCTGGGCATCTAGTTTTCTTGCTAAGTGAATGAAACTCACACTGTGTTGGATTATTCCAATTACTTATAGTAGTAATTGGGGGGAAAAGAATTATCTAACTTGCTTTGAAACAAAGACAAATTCATAGCCAGAGGACTTGGGGAGTGGGGAATCTCAGTCTATAGAAAAGAGAAATGAATGTATATGAAGTCAAGAAAGAGTGGTTTTGTTGCCTGAGTCTTGAACAGAACAGCTACAGAAAGGAAATGAGTTAGGTGAAGACTGATGAGTAAGGATAGATTTGGACAATCATATTATTCTCCAAAAGATTGCAATTACTGAGCGATAGCTGGTGATTTGAAGCCTACATTATATTCTCCATATGGTTTTTCCACCAGCCTATGAAAGAAGTAGCTAATAATTGGGAAGAAAACTCACATGTGATGACCACAGAGATAGATTGTTAACTTGTCAGCTGAATGCACCTGCTAACACATGTTCATCTGTCAGTGGGTAAATGGTACATTTCAGTGTCTGATGATAGACTTTACAGTGGGAAAATGTAATGAAAGATGAGCTAAGATTTTTTACATAGTGCTACTCAGTACAAATTCAGGCTGTCACATAAACATTATAGGTTTTGGGGGAAGGCAGTAGATTAAAAACTGATGGAATTATGGATGTGGTTGATCACACAAATCACAGCAGTTTCATCACTGCCTATATCCTAGTCAGGTCTCCTTGGTCCTTGCAAGTTCAGTTTGAAATCTAACTTCATTTCAAAGTTGAGTATTTCACTGGTTTGTACTTGGTCTCTAGTTGGTCTCTAAGATGCAACTGGACTCAAAACTTGTTCTTCTACTGCATACCAACACGGATACCCACCTGAAACTGATTGGTATTGACAACTATAATTCCATTTTAGGTTCTTCGTTTCCCTAGTACACTATAGGTTGGACCTAGTGTGACATTTCTAGTGTTCTTGGGGTTCCCCTCTCCTGCAGGAGCAGGACTTCAGAGAATGTGGGGCTGTTACTGAGGTGGGGACTGCAAAAGTTACAATCTGAAAACAGAAGTCCTTGTGCCTCACTAAATCCCTAAAGTTTATAGTTAAATCTAGCAAAGGACAAACCTAAGAGTATGTTGTATAATTAGTCTATACTGGACAGTAACTTGAAAACTGCAACATTGCTTTCAACCTAGAATCTAGAAAAGGAAAATATTGCTTGATATCCTTGATGATAATATGGTCAGAGAGATGCCTTTCTAAATGTTATTCCAACTAAAACACTTGTGTGGTTCAAAATTATCCTGACAGTGGAGGGGAAAAAAACAATTGCAGAAGCTTTTAAACTAATGATACAATCCTATGGATAATTTCCCCTAAATAGCTCAGAGATGTGACTGAATGAATCATATATCAATCCAGGAAGCAATTTCCCACAATGAGTTCTACCTGCTGGATAGCTCAATGCATTGCAGATTGAGTAAAAGCTTTCATTTGAAATCTCTGAAACTGGCTTTGGTGCAAAACCTAAACCCTGAGGGTAAGGGAGCCATGAATATATTTAGAACTTTCCTGTAGTACCAGCCTTACAAATGTGCCTTTGTGCACCAGCAACTTGCTTGGAGAAATAAGCCTATGACAAAAGTGACTTCCAACCATTCTTCACAAGCCACTGTTTCCTACCCAACAGAGGGCTTGGTATTTCTGTTGTGTTATAAATGCTTTAACAATATTTCAGTGCATAAGAGCTGTGCTTTTTAAAGCCATTCAATATGCTGTAGAATTACTGTCATTCTTTACAGAAAATGAATCAGTTTAAAAACTACATTCCAGATACTGAGGGATCGCTGTGGATCATGAAACCCAGGCATGTGGCTCATGATATAACTAGCTGTTTTTTGGGTTATACTTAGGTGGCATGCACCCTTCTCCCCCTGCCCCCATTTGCAGCATTTGACATTTGCTGTGTTTTACCAACATAGATCTCAAGGGCTGATGTCAACTTAAGTTTCTCTATATACATATATACATACATGTGCGAATCTGTCTTAGACTTGTGCATGGGAGCTTGTTTCATTTATTTTATTTTTAGTATTAATTCTCAAAGCAACTGTTTCATTAGTGAGTTGTTTAATGTGGTTTTGGTTTGTTACCATTTCTTTTGTTATTGTTTCATTTTTCATAATTTTATTTTGTTATTATTTCCCTTTAGTTTCAAGCGAAATGCCCCCCCCCCCCCAAATTTGGGGTCTGTACCTTCCTGGTTTTCAATCTGAACTGGACAAAGCTCAGAGGGTTGCAGTACTCCACTAGGTCATCTACACTGTCAAATATCAGACAGATAGAATAAAGGGGTCCCCTTTTTGAGACAATGAAAGGTGCTCATGTTTAAAATCTATGGGAATTGATAGGAAATAGTAACTTATAAAGCACCATGATCAATTGGTACTGTAGCCGATTAGTTTGAAGAACAGTAGCTTGAGTTTGCAGGGGGGACTTCCCAGTGCCAGGTAGACTGCTACTACTGCTGGTTGCTGCTGCTTTTTCAGAATCATCCCTTCCTTTCCTTCTCCCTCTTCCAGATCTGCCCCCACCATGCTGCACATTTTCCCCACCAGAAAATCCCCTGCCAGGCATGTGAGAAATGGTAGTGCAATGTGTGTGTGAAATATATGTAATTTTATTACTTGACTGTGTGTAATAAATAAAATTAAAGTGTTGTACTTGGGTTACACTTGGGACACCCAAACATACAACACAGACTGAGTTACACAAGACAGACAAATCCCAAATTCATTGTGGCTCCCAAGGAACCTCAGCAGCTTCTGGGGGGGGGGGAGAGAGAGTTAAAAATCAAAGTTAAAAATAAAAAAAAGTTTGGTAGGAGAAAGACATTGAGGCAACATGCAATCATTGCAAGTCACATAGTGAAGCAGAGAACTAATGAAGCAGATACAACAGAGGAGGGATTAAATAAAAAAATGGTCTCCAAGTGGCAGAAGAAAGGCAGAAGGCTAGCCACAAATCAAACTATAAGGCAGAGAGGTGAATAGAAGGGAAGCTGTTCCCAAGTTTAAAAAAATGCTTCAGAAAGAATTAGAAAACATACACACAAAAACAGAAACTATATTCAAGAAGAAAGCTAATAAAGGAACAATATACTTTAAAACAATATGCTGTACTTTGGCACAAGGAATTTTGCAAGCTATTACTCCCCTGTTGAGTTGCTTCCCTCCAAACAGACAAGCTGCAGTATGTGAAACCAATTCTTATCTAATTCAAAGTCCCACCCCATATGCTTCAGGATTGGACTCTCTCTCATGTACATGTCATCTTAGTAGCTACAATCTGCAGTTAATCAAGAAAACCCAGATGCTCTCTCCCACTCCCTCAAGGAACACAGCTTTATATGCCCTTATGAGCAAAACACAGCAGAGACAGAGAGAAACAGAAATCATTAGTTTCTTTTGTTATAAGCTGTTTAGGTAAGAGATTTATTTAGTGTTCATATTAATTTCTATAATTACAAAATACCCTATTTTTGTGATTATTGTAATTAATAACTAAATGAATGTGCAAGTGTTACACACAGGGAGCGGGAGGGAGAGAGTGTTTTAGACACAGAAATGAATAATGTGGGTAGCAATATTCCCACCTTTCCATGGGAACCCTTTATCTTCCATAAATCTTCACTTAGCTATTAGGATTCATGTGTTGCCTGGTCTTTAGGAGTGAGGAATAGTTGATAGTTACAGTTGAATAAACAAATTAATGAGAGTCAATAATTGCTGGAAATCCCTTGAAATGACCATTATTCTCATGCCTTGCTTGTTCAAAAGTGCAGGGAGAGTGGAAAGGGCAGCAAGGGGGCAGAATGACTCAGCAGATTCTTAATGACAAGGTATTCCCCATCCACAAAAGTTAACAGATGTTCATGCTGAAAAGGATCATCCCCACAGGTTGTTCTATTAATAGTGTTTACAAGAAGAGGACCTGCACCGATCTGTGGGGCATCTCATTTCCTCTCCTATTTACTCTTTCTTTTCCCTAAAAGCCCCTATAGTCTCTCCTCCTGCTTTCTTGATTCCTTCTCTCCTTCCCACTTACCAGCCAATCTACTTTATCCACCCCCCCCCTTCAGTTTGCTCCTTCCCTCCTCCTGGCAACTTCAACCTAGAAAACCTATGGCCCAGTTGGTCAGTGCCAGCCACCAGACCCATTGCATGGTGGGGAACCTGCAAGTATTTACAGGGGACACCTTACTTTCTCCTGGATCCTCACATATGTCCTATTTCCCTCTTTCTAGCAGCTCTCATATTTTCACCTTTCATTGCTTCCTTTTCTCTGTCCAACCTACCAAGCAACCTATATTTTATCTGCACCTCCCTTGTCTTCAGCTATATTTATTATTTATTCATGTCATGTATACCCCGGCTTTCTCCAAAATGGGGATTCAAAGCATCTTACTTCATTCTTCTCTCCTCCATTTTATCCTCACAACAACCCTTGTTAGGATGAAAATGTATAAGTAAGTTAGGATGAAAATGTATAACTGGCCCCAAGGTCACTCAGTAGTGTTACCAGGTCCCTATACCCTCCTGCTGGGGTGTGTGTGTATGTGACCTGTCACTTACCTTGTGTTGGCAGTAAGGTCTGCACACATGCATGCTCCGATGCCTGCACAATGACGTCACCCCTGGAAGTGATGTCGTCGTGCCATGCGGGGCCAATTTAGCCTGGTTGGGGCCCAAATCGGCCCCAAACAAAACGCAGGAACACTCCAGGGGTGATGTCGTCATGCCCCATGGAAGTGTGTGCATGGCATGCATTCCTGGGGTGTCTGCTGGTGGTGGGCAATCTACAGGAGCTTGTCACCTCCAGCTGACCACTGGCAGGTCAGCGAGCAAGGTGACAAACCCCTAGGAGTTTGCCTGCCACTGGTGGGCACCTGGGTACCCTATCATTCAGTGAACTTCCACAGCAGAAGGGGGGAATTTGAACTTGGGTCTTCCAGATCTAGAGTCTAATCACTACACCCCACTGACTTTCAGGGGTGTGTGCTGTTGAACAGTAGCAAGCCTATGTGAATCATGCAAGAAGGGCTTTTTTTCAGCTGGAACGCGGTGGAATGGAGTTCTGGCACCTCTTGAAAATGGTCACATGGCTGGTGGCCCCACCTCCTGATCTCCAGACAGAGGAGAGTTTAGATTGCCCTCCATGCCGCAGTGGCCATGTGACCATTTTTGCTGATAGCGATTTAAACTTTAAAAAACTCCCCCCTTGTTCCAGCCAACCCAAAGTGATGTTGTTGTGCAGTCCTGAGTTCCACCACCTCTTTTCCCAGAAAAAAAGCCCTGTATGCAAGTAAGGTGGTATCAAGTGTCCAGTACTTGCTGGCTCCAACAAGTCCTTCCCAACAAGTCTAGGCCAAAACAGCCCTGGAGAGGTCCCTCTCCCCTTCTTTTCTACTGTCAGAAACCAAGGGTAGAAAACCAGAAATACTGCTATGGTTGCCTAGCAACAGCCATTTTTAAAAACCACAGTTACTGCTTCTGTTTTTTGGGTTTATTTTACCCCCTGATGTATAATTTTTTTTTTTAGATTTCAGATTTTTTTAATTTGATTTTTTCTTGTTGCAAATCTAGGGCTTTTCTAAGATCTATACAAAGATCTGTCTTGTCTGTTCCTGGTTCCAGTCTCTGGATTTAAGTATCCACAGATTTGGCCACACTGAATGTTAGATATATTGATTATAATTATTGTCTATGTATTTGATAGAGTGATGCAAAATAGTCATGTTACTGTTTCTGTTAATGGCAATTGTGAATGTGGCTGTTTGAAAACCACTGAGAGAGTACGACTACAATAAATAAATAAACTGAATTGGTGTAGTAATTATAATAAATAATAAAAAAGGAAATGGGCTAAAATTAATGAAATAATTTTTCATCTGCATCTCCACAGAACTGGTAACTCTGCATAGCTAACCACCCATAGCCAACTATCACACTTGACTTTGTGGATACAAGTGAGGCAGGCCTCCTTTAATAAAATGGGTTAAATAAAGAGATTCTAGGGCAACTGATCAGGTGATAACTTGTAGGGGTGAAACTTATCTGCCAATTAAACTATGGAATACAGATTGGTATAGGGAAAAGTAGTAATACTTTTATAGCACTGATACCCCAGTGGAGTTATAGTGAGTGATTAAGCAGTATTTTCCAGGTTCCCTGTAGACTGGTTGAAATTTCCAGCAAGCAGAGGAACAGATGCTTGGCACGCTGACTCAAGAATCCTATTTCATTGGCAGCCTGCATTTATTTTAGTTTTTAGTATTTGGTTTCTTTCAAAATGCCACTGGTACAAATCCATTATTAAAAGTTGCCTCTAGGCCTTTCCTCGGGGAAACAACATCTAGGCAATTTTGTACAGGTGGAAGGCACTACATGGGAATAACAGGGGACGGAAGGTCTTCAGATGCAAACAAAATAAAATGACAGCATCACAATGCAGACCTGCTAGATGGCTTACTAAATATCCACCCTGCATTATATTTCCTGTCCATAGATTAATGACCACATGTCCAACCAATCTTTCTCCTTCCTGCTGGTACAGATAGAGAATAAGAGCTGGGAGGGTAAAATTCAGAAGCTATCCTGCTCAATTCAACTCTGACAGAACTTTGGGAACATAATAAATGGCAAGAAGACCAGAGTTTTTAGACTTTTTTAAAATAGCCCACTCACTGTTGACTTTGGACAAGTAATTTTGAATGACTGATTGTTCAGAGCATTGGTACACACACATCAAGTGTGAAGTGATATACATGTGTACACACATCTTTAAACATTCATGTATACATTGGAGAAACTAGATTAGACTGGATGCATGTACACAGATATGGTTTCCATAGTTGCTGCTTCTGATATGAAAGTATTAGTGTTTCCCACAGTTGTCATTTTCACATCTATAGAATTGGGTCATGATGTTTATCCATATTCACAAGATCATTTTCAATTCACTGCTCCTTCAAGTATCAATGGTGAAAAAGAAGTATGGCAGGAAATAAAGGCTTGGACATGCACGTTCAGAGGAGAGGTGCAGTACATTATGAATGTGCAGTCAAAATTGTATTAATCCAACTCCAACTATGAACAATTTGTAAATATAGTATCTGTTCTACATTCAAACAGCTCTTTTGTCACACCATTTTCTGGATTCATTTTTTTAGGCATTTGTAGGTAGGTAGCAAGGGGAGAGGATGACTCAGCAGATATGTGCCTGAAGGATAGGTCATCCCACAAAACCATTTAGCTGAACTTCCTGCAAAACAAAATTGACCAAAATGGTGTATCTGTACACAGCATTTCCACTTCATCATTGCTCTGCCTCACAAGCTTTGGAAGGGTTTCTTGGTTTTACAAAATCATATGTCCTGTGTTTGATTTTGGAACTATTTTGTTTTTGGATTCAATGGCTGCTTCCACACACGTTGGATAATCCACTTTCAATACTCTTTAGTGAACATTTGAAACTGATTGTCCATGTGTGGAACAAAAAATCCACTTCTAAAGGATTGTGAAAGTGCATTGAAAGTGCATTATTCAATGTGTGTAGAAATGGCCATTGACTAAACTGGGGTGAAGAAGACTTTGCTTGCACATTCTGACAAGGAAGAGGGATACAAACAAGTGGAGGCCCAGGCATTTCCCCTCAAAGATAGGCAGCCTTGCCTTACCTGCAGATTGAGGGCAGGGACACAGAGACAGTGGCTTTAAAAAAAGAGTAAGGAGCTAAAATTGGAGAATAGTAATAAGGGGGCAGCAAGCTCAAGTTAGATGGGACTATAGAAGAAGTGCCATCTTTCTAAAGAGGTTTGTCTTGTCTGACTGCAGAATGCTACTCTTAGGCCTTTTTTCTAAACCTTTCTCAACTAGAAAGACAGCTAGATTTATTTTTTCTTTTTCTTATCCTGTTTGTTGGTTCTATTAAGAAAGTCTTTGTTATTCTTAATCAGTTTAGGGTCCTCCTGCTATATTGGCAGTCTGCCAACAGCTAAGACACTCAGAAGATGGGAAGGAAATCAGCGATGACAAAACGATGAGATCATCTCTTTGCAGGAGAAACATCCACAGGTTCAGCATCTCTTAGACACCTTGGTTGTATTTAAAAGCTCTGAAGCTTGGGGGTAACCCAGTGTGCATGAGTAATGTGTGGGTGTGTGTAGGGGGATTCTGTTTTGAAAAAAAAACCTGGCTAATCCCTCTCCATAACAGTTTATCTTACTGTTCTCTGCTTTTTGGAGCCTATTTTCTTCCAGTCATGCTCTAAAGCTGGAAGGGCTGAGAACAAAAATGATGAAAGAAATGGAGCGTAGCAAGGTAAAAACATGAAAGAGAGTGAACTGGGGTCCACTTGTCCATGTTTTCCATTTTTATTTTTAAAAACACAGAATTTCCATTTGAGGATTCATACTCCTAGCTATACCGTTCATTCCTCCTCTGTGACTAAATTTCCATTGTCTATAGAACAGGAACACTTATCTTGTTGGCTTGAAATTTGAGAAAGAGCCTTTCTGTGGTGAGGGATACAATCCCTGAGAATTTCAGCTTGGTTGAGTGAAGGGGAAGTGACACCTAGAAATATATTTCCCAGTGAAACCAGGAGAAGCTGTTCAGTTGATTTTCTAACATGCCTAGCTTTAGTCTAATATTAAACAATAAAGTTTTGAAAACAACATAAGAATTGAACCTGTCAACAAAAGAATTTAATCTGACTGTAACACCAAATTTGGGGTGGGGGTACAGCCCTGAAATATGTATGTATTTGGACATTTCATAAATTATTGGATGGAACAACACAAGCTTTACTGCCTCAAAGGTTCATTTTCTGGAAGAATATGGGAAATTATCAGCTTGCCTCTTTCTATAATGTTCCCCACACCACAGTGCTAATTTTAGAACAGATTCACCCAATTGTTTTTAAAACTGGTTGCCATTCCCTCTTCAGGGATAAATGTAGGTATTAGAGCCAGTTTGGAGTCGTGGTTAAGAGTGCCAGGACTCTAATTTGGAGAACCGGGTTCCTCCGCTTGAAGCCAGCTGGGTGATCTTAGGCCAGTCACTGCTTCTCAGAGCTCTCTCAGCTGTACCCATCTCACAGGGTGATTGTCATGAGGATAACAACACACTTTGTAAACTGTTCTGAGTGGGCATTAAGTTGTCCTGAAGGGCAGTATATAAATTGAATGTTATATTATTTGCAATGGAATCCTGAGCAGAGTTACACTCTTGGTGGTGGGTTTAGGAGGATTGCACTGTTACTTCTGTGAAGGAAAGCTAACAGAGCATCCTCAGCATCCCATCAAACTATTTTCCCCAGTATTCTTTCAACATGACCATGAGTATTGAAGTGAGACAATGCTGATCTCATTTTAGATATACCTTGAGACTGTGAGAAGCTGTTATGCACACTCAACACATTTTCTTTTATGGATATAACAAAATGGAAAATCTTGTCCCAAATGTGATGAAATATTAAAATAAGAATGGTCCATGTTTGGTGCTGGGCCAGTTTTGTCAAAGTTATCATTTAATCAACTAGCCACAAGATAGAAAGACTCTGAACTGCATCGAAATGAGCAGTTTGTTAGGAGAAAGCTATGGAAGCCATTATCTGCATTTGATTGTTGCCGTTCACTCAAATGACATTCCTTTGCAAAGTTTGGGCAGCTTTAGAGGGTTTGAGAAAGAAGCAGAGATCATTTAACATCATTTGTTAAGATAGCTTTCCTCCCAGTTTTGCCTTTTTCATCACTCTTGTTATGTGCAAAGTAATAGAAAATGAGTTGAAACTTTGTTTTATGAAATAAATTTCTTGAGTTTCTGCATCTGATCAGAGGAACTGAGAATGTACTAGTAGTAATTGATTCAGCAGAAGGCTAGGGGGCCGCTCCTCTGAACAGGTAGAACCTTTCTCCTTGCTTGGCAGTGGAACTGCTCCCCTTTTATTATTATTGACTCCTTTCCCAAGGGAACACTGTGCCATCCTGAGATGGTGAAGTTTGTACAATATACAAATGCAACCTGATGCTAAATTCTTTGCCAGCTTCCCTTGAGCCACATTTGTTCTCCTTGAAACAACTCTGTGGTGGCAGGGAATTACTCTGAAGCAAAGAAGAGTTGAAGTATTAAGTAAAGAAATCAAGGAGAGTGCCACTGCTTGTTTCCCACTTTCCATGTAGTGAAGAAAAGCAAACCCCTTCCAGGACAAGGGCAAAAGAACAAATGCAGGTCTGTTTCCAGGCAGAAAGAAGACCAGAAACTTATTCAGGCATGGTGTTATATAAATTGCCATTTCATTGGCTTGGAAAGCAAAACACCCAAAGCAACTATGGCCAGTCTGTTGCTTAGGAATTTTCCTTTTCTGGACACCCTGCTTGAGTTGAATATACTGCATCATTTAGGCAATGAGCTCCAGACCCAGCAAGAAGAAATATAAAAATGATTCCAGGCATTTTCTTGTGATTTTTTTGAAGTATTAGCATTTATTTTAGATGACATTTTCTCCTCTCTCAATGGTGTGTTTTTGAGATACTTTTTGTCAAAGTGGCAGGTGATATTGCTGTGTGTTAGTCAATCTGCTCTGAGCTACATCTTTTTCATTTCAAATTCAAAATGACAGGAAGAGAAATATTTTTTTTCTCTCTCTCCATAAGGGATCACAGATCACAGGGAGATGTGTGAGGGAAGCAAGTGTCAAATTGTCTTGGGGCAGCATTTCCCCAGACATTTTCATACCATAAAGAGAAAGAAGCTGATTCGCCCAAATTTAAACCATTCGGTTCAAAGTGCATTTCAGATCTCAAACCATGCTTCATCCAGAGATCTATGAAGAGACACACATCTTCAGAGTAAAAAACAATTTATGACAAAGATCTGATAAACCAGGTTGTAGTCTATGAAGGTTTATGCTATAATCAATCTGATAGGCTTTCAGTTGCCACAAAATTCTGTTTTTGTGTAACAGACTAATACAGGTACCTCTCTGGAATTTAAAACCTTCAGACACATATCATTTGTAAAATGCAAATTAAAAAAGGAAACAACTCATTTTCTTAAGGGGTCATACGTACATATGCAACGCTCAATATTAGAGGTGGGCATGGTCCAGAAAATGGACCTAAATTTAACATGGACCAGCCCAGTTCATGATTCATGAACATACGGTTCACAGAACCACATTTTTCATGAACTTTCGTCCATTTGGGCCAGTCCGTAAGTCTGTGGTCCGTGAGTCCAGACATCCTGGCGCTGATCTATCAGTTCCCTAGGCAACGGAAGGGATGTCCGCAAACCTTCTGCAGCCCTTGAAACACAGCAATCCTAGCCCTCAAAGCCTTGATAGGCAGCTCTGGCTGCCAACCAGAGAGCTCTCATTCTTCTCTATGTGAGCAAGAAGCAAGAATTAATTCCCCAGGCAATGTGGGGATGGACGTTCTGCAGTCCTGGGAACACCAATCTTAGCCCTCAAAAACTTGATAGGCAACTCTGCCTGCCAACCAGAGAGCTCCCATTCTTCTCTATGCAAGCAAGGAGCAAGAATTAATTCCCTAGGCAACGGCTGGGAAGGTGTCTGTGTGGTGAGTGAGGGAGCTCTTCTCCCACCCTTTTCTTTTTGATTTTGCTTCATTGCAACTCTGGTGCTGCAAGATAATGCAACACAATTGGCATAGTATCTACTGGAAGTTTCCTGGGGGTGGCTGATTTGGGAGTCTGTAACTCAGACTTCCGAAATGCAATCTTGGCTAAACTTGGAGGGTGGCTGGAGGAGAACCTGCTGAAGCCTTGCCATGAGTTTGGTATCTCTGAGTGTGAAGGGGGCAGTCCTAAAGCCCCTGGAAGTGATGGACCATGGACCGACGATCCATGAATGGGGCGGGTCCATGAAAAGTACATGGTCCATGGTCCATGAAATGTGACAGACCATGGGCCGATGGTCCATGGGGTTTTTCTGGTCCGTGCCCACCTCTACTCAATATATGAAGGAACTTTTAGATTAGATTTTTATACAGCCCCCTCTGCTTGCTTTATGCCACACAATTCTTTTCTTTGTCTCAGTATATTTCCATTTCTTAATGTAGTAGTTACAATTTTAAAAAAATTACAGTACCACGAGCATTATGAATTCTTAAAATTGGAGTTAATATGTCCTAGTGTTGTTTCTTGCTTTGAAGTTTTGTTCATTTCTTAAATTCTTTTTAATATTAATATTGCTGCCCTCTCAGCAGGAGATAAATATGCTTTTTTATTATAATTGTAACACATTATAGCATGAACTATCTGTGGTATATCACAGTTGTTTTCCCATTCATTATAGATTGACCTAATGAAAGGGCATTTGTAACCTGAAATATCTTGGGCTTTTCAGATTTCTCTAGGTTTTAAATTGTAAATAATTCCCTTTCTATTCCATCAAACATGGTTAGGTTGAGTTCATTTTGCAGCTTTGGGGAGCATCATAACCTAGGAACAGCTGGGAACACACATACAAAATTCAGCTGCATATACCTTTGTTACACCTGCAGCTCACATCTGTAGGTACTCCACATTGGCAGCAATAATGCTGACCCTAGGGCCCAATCTGTTAACTGTCTGCTGCTGCGAGTTGTACTGGAAGGCTTTTGTTGCTCACAGAATTCAGTTCCCCCAGCTATGTTTAGGTCTGCATGCAAACATCCCACGTTTCCTATTTATATTTTAAAAGTGAAGTTTGACTTTCTCTTTATATAGTACTTAAGGTAATAAAGCTAAACTATGATGGTGTCCCCTTGAAATCCTTTATACAAACAACTAAATAATGTATCACTTCAAAATACAGAAATGCAGCAGGGTATAAACAGATCAAAAACCAACTCAAAAATTAAATTTATTTATTTACTATATGAATATTCTACCCTTCTTCCCTGGAGCTCAGGATGGTATACATTAGGGGTTTGTAGTTTACTCTCACAATAAAACATGTGAGGTACATTAGGCAGAATGACTTGTATAATATCAACAAGTGCTCGGGATTACATGATTAGGATTTGAATCGAGGCTTTCCTTGACGAAAGCAAATATGCTACCAGTACATCAGACATATGTGTGTACAAACAGCATTGACTCCTATGTAATCTGTGCACATCATCCACCCACAGTTTCCAATAACTGCTGGACTGCTGAATGAAGACTTTCTTTAGGATCCTCTGGGGCTCTAGCAGTTAGTTTGGGCAAGGTAAAAGAAGACAGCTTCTCACTTCAGATTCCTGAACCTACATTAAATGGTATTTGGTACAGCTTAGTGTGTTATTCTGGTCCCAACGTTTTGGTAGTGTGGGAAGGAGATTTAATGAAGGAGATTTCATGTACCTCTATGTGCCTTTTACTATTGTCATTGGCACTTTTATTATTCTCAGGAGCGAATGTAGTATTTGTAATGCAACTTGCAAGAAAATGAGACTTGAAACAAAAGACCAAAGCAGAATGTATGATATACATGTGAATCACTGTAAGAAGTGAGATCAGACACTGTGAAGCTTGCTACCAGGTAGATTGCGCTTGCCAGACACCTGTTTATGACTTGATACAGAAACCTCTTTGTAAAACTGCTTATGCAAAATGTTGCAATGAAAGAATGGGAAAGAAGAATGTGTTACTGAGAGGAGAAAGCTAGTTGCAAGTTAATTAGATTAAAAGAACCTTTCAAGGCTGGAGGAAACCACAAAGCAGAGGAATGGATGCTGAATGTATCTTTAAGCACATTCCTCAGGGAAGGGAAAGCGTTCCCCTCCCACAGAACCCAGAGAAATATTCTCTGCTTGAAGCCTACAAGGTTGCCAAAAGTGACATCGGGGTGCCTTTGCTAAATATTACATGGACCAGAGGAATGGGCAAGAATGAAAAGCCTATGAAAGAGATGTGTAGGAAAGGAAAGGAGATGTTCCTTCTAGAGATAGACCAAGAACAGATAAGATAAGCAATGGCAATCGGGTAATATTGTAATTGTGCTGTTGACTTAAGTTGTTTCTTTCAGTAAGGGCCAAGCTACAAGTGACAAATGACACTTGAATGGCAAGTGTATTTCTCCCTGTTCACTTGCCCTCCACTCAATCCACTTGCCAGGCAAGTGTCTTTCGTCATGTGTAGCTTGGCCCTAAGAATACCCCTGGACACTTGTATCATGAGAGATGGTCACCCACTTTAGCCAATGGGAGCCACTGTATTTTCTGAACCAATAGAATAGCAAATATTATAATTAATCAAAAGGTATTAATTGCTTTGCATTGCTATTGTAGCTTTGATGAGCATTGGACACGAGGAGACCTTTTACTCTCTGTGTAACCATCATTCCTCCATTGTTTAATAAACGGTTATAGACTGCTTTATCCGCAGGACTCCGCATCTGTCTCTTATTATGATTGGCTGAGGGACATTCGAACTACATTGTGTGGAACAGTAGGTTCAAGCATGACTAAATAAGTGAAAAATATGAAGTGAAATGGGAAAAAAATGGTAAGGAAAACACCATAGACAGGAAAATGATTGAACAAATGTTCAATCCCTCCATCTTTCACTCTTCTCTTTTTTCCTCTCTTCCTTCACTTCCCCCATCACATTAAGTAGCTAGCTGGACTTCCTACGTTCTGGCACCTAGCCAGGAGGCAGGATGGCCACCCTGTGGGTGGATAGGCAGGTAAACAGAGAATCTCTCTCTCTTTCTCCTGCCTCCCCTGGCATCTTAAATGTGAATGTGCTCGAGTCACCACACCTTGTGCATGCTATGAAATGTACTGTGTTGTTCTATGCACGGTTACACTCTTCTCAGTCCATGACCTAAGGGGGAAGTATCTGTTGCAGTAATTCAGGCAAGCCACAACTGGCACTCGAAAGAGGGGAGAAAAGAGAATATTTTCCTTGGTGGGAATAAATTATTAACAAAAAACAATGAAACTGACAAATGAACTGTATGAAAATTTTTAAAACTAGGATAACAAAATAAAAAACTGTATTGATATATTAGTGGATAACCTGGAATTGCTGTTTTTCCTGTTTTCCAGGATATTTTCTTGACAGTATTCTCAGGGAAATTTGTCAATGGGTGTTCAAGTGATGGCAATTTCATTATTTCTGCCAGACTATCTTGGAAGGAATTTTCTTTTGAAGCAGATTCATGGAGGGAAACTCCTCATTTTAATTAAAACTTTAGACAGCCTTCTCCTAGTCTATTCATCAACAGCTGTTCAACAATGAACAACCAGGCAATGTTAGCTGCATCATTAATGGGAATTGATACAGGAGAATGTTATTTCAAAGTATAAATATTTATAAATCAATCATTTTCTATTGATTTGTTTCCTGTATATTGGCATGGCATTTAAGACTGACTATAGTAAATAAAATTAATTAATTAAGCTTGATTCCATATGTTCATTTTCTAAATGCTATTCCTTGTTTGCTAATACGTTTAAAGAAACATGATGGGGAAAGGTAATGGAGAAAGAGAAAGTAAAGTCTGACATGTATAGACCTCAGTGATGATAACCATACTTGACAGATACTCGGGGCACTGGAAACAGGATATATTTATAGGTCTTTGCATCCTACATTATGTCGTACCTTAATCCAAGAACTGAAACTTGCCAGCTTTTGGGATGTTTGAATTTATCTTTCACCAAAATCTTATAGCTGCTCATAAATGCATTAGAGCATGGGGCAACATACCACTGTTGCCCCATGCTCTAATGGGAAAATCCAATGAGGCCGCTGATTACCAGGTCTCATAAGTTTGTGCCTTAGTAGCTAAATGGACTTAGTAGTTAAATATGAATAATCTCCAAGCCATTCCCAACATGTTGTCACTAAGCACTGTATCTATGATGGACCTCAGGCTTTTGCCCTGCCATTTTCTGTAATGATTTTGACTAATATTAACCAACTGATCCAGAGGAGTTAGCCGTGTTAGTCTGCAGTAGCAAAATAGCGAAGAGTCCAGTAGCACCTTTAAGACTAACCAACTTTATTGTAGCATAAGCATTCGAGCCACAGCTCTCTTTGTCAGATGCCGAAGAAGAGAGCTGTGGCTCTTGAAAGCTTATGCTACAATAACATTGGTTATTCATAAAGGTGCTACTGGACTCTTTGCTATTAACCAACTTGAGGGTTCACACTCCAGATCCAGCCACTAGAGCACCTTTATTTGGTCCTATGTAGGTAAACATCATGATGCGACGTCACCTCATGGGTCAATAATGACTCGGTGCTTGCACAGAGAACTACCTTTACCTTTTACCTATGGTACAAAAATTACTACATGTTCATTTTTGAGGAAAAACAGCAATGTTTCACTGCATTTCTTTACGTAGAGTTCATTCTATTATTATTTCATGCATATTCTGGGAAGGCAAAAGACCACTGCCAGTTTGTCCTCTGAGAGGACAATTCAGGAAGGATATTGCTCCACTATCTAATGACCTCATAACATTTCAGTGCAAGTGCTCCGAGTGATGCTGTTTTTAATGTAGAGTTTAGCCAGTCATGAAGGAGGCAGAAGGTCCTAAACTAGTGTTTAGATATTGCAGCATCCATGAACAAAGTTGGTTTCTGTGATTTTGACAATCTATTCATCACCATGAGCAAGGTGCAATCTTGACAAAAGCATACAGCCATAAGAGGGTCTATGTGTGCATGTCTTTCTTGGATGCATGTTGGGATCTTGTGCAGAGAATTTCACTAGGTGTTTCTGGTATAGTTGCTGGATCTATACAGCATCTAA
Organism: Eublepharis macularius; assembly: GCF_028583425.1. Taxonomy (NCBI): domain Eukaryota; kingdom Metazoa; phylum Chordata; class Lepidosauria; order Squamata; family Eublepharidae; genus Eublepharis; species Eublepharis macularius. The sequence continues at coordinate 72,730,367 of NC_072795.1, forward strand.
CTTTTGACTTTAGAGAATCAATATCTACTTCCATCTGCTGTTTGATTGTGCTGACAACTTAAAGGTGACATGCTAGTACAGCATCACATCGACTTATCACATCAACTCATCTTCATACTTGTGCTACTTTCCTTGTTCTTTAGAGTTCAAAATATTTTAAAATTAAATGACTGCACAGTGATGAGGTTATTTGCACAAGGACAAATGTTATAGTTTGTTATAATAACATGCTTAAATTTTAAGCAGAGGAGTTAGCCGTGTTAGTCTGTAGTAGCAAAATCAAAAAGAGTCCAGTAGAACCTTTAAGACTAACCAACTTTATTGTAGCATAAGCTTTTGAGAATCACAGTTCTCTTCATCAGTTGCATCTGACGAAGAGAACTGTGATTCTTGAAAGCTTATGCTACAATAAAGTTGGTTAGTCTAAAGGTGCTACTGGACTCTTTTTGATTAAATTTTAAGAGCTCCCCACAAGAAAAGAGAGTCAAAACCTTTTGCTGAAGCTTCAACAGCCTCAATGGGAATGTTGTTAACCCAAGGAGCTATTGTCCTTTGGTACAATGCAACAGGATATTAAAGATATCAGGATAAAGCAAGAGTCAAGAGGCTGTGAATGGGATAACAGCCTCGTTAACACAAAAGGCTGTTTTGATAACACCTCCCATCTTTGCCATGGCAGGCAGTAGTCAATTATACATACATCTGGGAAAAGAAAGAATGAATCTGGAAAGCCACCAGGGTGGAAGAAATCATTATTTGGGAAATTTTTGCTGCCTCTCAGTTTGCTGAGCTGGGTTGTGTCCAATAAGGCACAGCAAAGATTAAAGGTTAGGGGTCAAGGGAACATGAACAGAGAGGAGAAAATGAAAAAGGATAAATTGAATGAATGGTTTTTGTTTTATTGTGTTGCTTTAGTGACACTCTGGATATTGCTAGCAGAAAGGGGATTTTGGAATCTAAACGGATATTCTGAAATTTTAAAAAAATCCGATTAGAAGTTCTTTTTATGTCTCTCTGTGTTGAAGCATTGGCATGGTGGTTAAACCCTAAATTTTGTGGCAAAAGTTTAATGCAATAGTCATGAAAGGGAAACCTACTTCAGAGTCCATTTTTGATAGCAGGAAATTAGGGATACTGCTAACATTGTAAGAAATGGGATAGATATTCAAACTTCTTGTGCCTGAATTGCTATTTACATGTGAATCAAACCCTTCAGTGGACTGCCGTACTGCTTTGATGTCAGATACTATGTCAGTCAGCTTTGTGCCTGCACAGTTTATGGCATTCAGCCTGGCAACAACTCTTTAATCACTCCTACATAAGAGCCTTCATTAAGTTGCTTCATATGCTCTGGTCATGGTTAGGTTATGCTTCAATCAATACACTACACTGGTGGATTATATACTGCTGTCAATCACAGGATTTCTGCATTGTGATACAGGGTGGGCAACATTGCTTAGGGAATTCGAGGTCTTCCCCTGAAAAATACCTATAATTCCCAGGAGGCTGTGTGAGAACATGTCTGGCTATTCCTGAATCTGAGCAGTTCACCAGTCTATCTTATTAACAAGCTCCAGGTCATGCAGGTGTGACAGAACAAAACATAGAGTTGGTGAATGCATGGCTTTGTACTAAGCCACCTTTTTTTGCAAACTGTACAAGTTTAAACAATACATGTTTTGCAGGTTGTGTGTGTGTGGGGGAGGAGTGTTAATTTGCTATACAACTCCCATAAGAAGATGTGAGAATATGCATGTACAAATTATTCCAGGTTTTTGCAATTCACTGGCCTTTGCCATTAATGATCCCTGAATTAGGCAGTCATAAGGGACAGAGGAAGACACCTGTAAGTCACTAACAATGCATTCCTAAGCAGGGCTGTTTTCACATGCCTAAAACCTCCAGAAAATTGCACAAAACTCACAGCACAACGGCATCTTCATAGCGCGATTTCTCATTTAATTGTGTGATTTCTGATGTCATCATGCCATTAAACAGGAAATGATGCTAGGAAGACACCGTATTGCAGCGAGTTTTGCACCATTTTTTGGAGGCATTTGATTTCAATGGGTTTAGACTGAGGGCCAAGCTACACATGACGAATGACACTTGAACGGCAAGTGGATTGAGTGGAGGGCAAGTGAACAGGGAGAAATACACTTGCTGTTCAAGTGTCATTCGTCATGTGTAGCTTGGCCCTGAAGTAACTGCTTAGGATTTGCATAGTATCTCTGAAATGTTTATGGCTTTTATGCTTAAAGAATGAGATAGAGGCAGTTGAGGACGTAGGAGGCTGTAGCAAGGTAATTTGAGAATGTATGGGTACAGACAGCTTATTTTGCATTATTGAAATATGTGAAATGTTTGAATACAAGTGAACACTGTGATGAACATGGAATGGTGTGGATCACAACTTGTGGATAGGGTAAGAGGTGAACTGGTAACTGAATACGCCACCTTGTAGGAAATATGCTTGACTGTTGTTACCACTACTACTAACAATAATAGTTTCAGTCGGTTATGTAGTCCTAACAAGTCAACTCAGAATTGATTTACTTAAATTATATTTATTTATTTAAATATTTTTATTTCTCTTTATCTCTTCAGACTCAAGATGGCTATCCTTACTACAATATACTCTTGACCCAATTATTGAGAATAATGATTACACCTTCTACTGAGGTAATAGATCAATAAAACAATAGATATAATGGGCAGGTGAACAGCAACAACGAAGCTAACAGGGTGATCATATTCAGAATTACTTTGTTCTAAGCCCATTGAAATAAAAATGGACTCACAAGGCCTGGCGCCTCAGGTCCCAGGAGCTTAGAAAAGCTCAGTGGCCATCCCTGTCTCTATCTGGTGAAAGCACTCCTTTTCCTTCCTCCCAGGGTGCACCAACTTCTCTTTGGGAAGTAACTGCTGCCACCAACAAATCTGAATGAGTGTTTCTTGCTAGACATCTAGCATTCTTTACCTGTGCTGCCATTTAAAGACTTTGCCTAGTCGCTGTAGCAGCCTAAATAGCTCCAATTACCCTGATCTTGTCAGAGCCTGGAAACTCAGCAGGATTAGACACAGTTAGTACTTGAAGGGAAGACCAACAAGGAAGACTGGGGTTGCTATATCAGGGAAGTCAAGGCAAACAACCAATTGTTCATCTCTTGCCTTGAAAGTCCCATGGTCCTAGGGTCACCATGAGTTGGTTGCAATTTGGCAGGACACAAGTATTAGTTGGTGTGCCTCCCAAATATGCCTGAGAATAAGGAAAACAATAATATTAAACCATGAACAGGATTTTACTATATATGTACTCTATGTCTTTACAGCAGTTTTGAAAGAGACAGATAATTATTATTCCTGTTTTAAAGCAGAACTTGGTTGAGAATAAATAAAATGCCCAAGGTCATCAAATGAATCTATGGCTGGGCAGAAATCTGAAGCTAGATATCCCAAATCCTGGTGGCTAGCAAGCTATCCTCTGGATCTTACCATACCTATCTTTGAAGGTGGCTAGCCCAAATTAAACAGCCACAGAGGGCTGTTTTGGCACATGAAAAGGTGTGGGGTGTGGAAAAATTGATCATCTGCTCCTGCCATGCTCCGGGCCCAATCAAGATGGGGACCTTGTGTCATTTTAGAATGGTCGAAGTGTAGTTCTAAATGGTGGCAGTGTCCACAGGTCAGACCTGTGACAGCCATAATGTCTAGTTTTGCCTTAGGATGTTGGACAATGTTTCTGACAAGCATTTCCTTATAATTTTCATATTTTCAGACTTGTGCACAGGACATTACATAACCTCAACATTGCTAGATATCAGTCAAAATCCTCTTTGTTCTCTGTCATTTCTTGAAAACACCAGAAAATGAATACCAAATTAGAGTCTTTTGGATCAGTTCATTGTTTTGCAGTAAGAAGTGTGAATAATTTACTACTTTTTAATATGCAGACCATTTTTTGCATAAAACTAAGTGCCTTGTAATGTCAATAAAAGAACTGTTACAAGTTAAAATAAATAGCATGATACTTCGCATATTTGTTTGCTCCTCAGTATGAAAATGTTTATCACCACTAAACTGTGTCATCATGGCAGACAGCAGACATAATATCCCTACTGAGCTAAATATCTATTAGACATCGGGAGAGTCACAGTAATAATGCATTGTCCTAACATATGCCCATATAACCACCATGGCTCAGGGCTGAGACTTAACTCTTTGCTGTATTCATTTCCATGATAAGAAAAAAGCAGATATTACAGCCTGTGAGAAAAGCTGAAGATAAATGGGAACCTCTGCTCAAAACAGCCTTTTAATTTCTAGAAATTGTATGCATGCTAATCCATTTTTAATGCAAAAATCAGATCTCCTCCCTCATGACACTAAAACCAAGAATCCCTAAGAATCTAACTGAATATAAGACTGTGGGTGAGGGAAAAGTTATGCATAGAAAAGAGCAGTAAATTGGTGGGCTTTTTATTTCTATGTATTTATTAAAATATTTATATGCCACCTTGTTCCTTAGACTCACATGGCTTACAACACATTAAAACAACCGACTCTTGGACTTCCTGTTTGGGATCCATGGAGGTCTAACACAGCTCTGGGAGCAGAGCTGACCGGGCTGCCGTTTTTAGTGACCAGCGGGGGCAAACAAGCCCGTGGTCCCCTGTTCTCAGGCGGAGAACAGGCTTTGAACGCTCAAGTACCTCAGGGCGCGTTGATCTCAGGCGAGGGGGGGTTCTGCGCAACGGATTCTCCCCCGTCCCTTGAGGTCCCACCCTAAGACAGGTCGGCCTATATCTCTGCGGCAGTTCTGGGGCCAGTGACGGCTGGCATAAGATCTACATGCCCAAGCATCAACAGGAGGAAAGAAGGTGAAAGAGAACCTGAGTTTGAAGCAGTGATTACAACCCAGAAAGACGTTTGAAAAGGTAAAGATCACTATCTCTTGAAACGGGATGAATTACTTAAAGTAAAGAAGCATTAAAGGGGACTTTTAAACTGCAACAGTTTGATTAAAAGTAGAGGAAGACTCGGCAAGAAACAGATTAGTAAAAGGACTAAGCTAAAAGAAGTAATTAGAGAAATTGGAGGATTGTTGTTCATACCTGTGGTTGTGAGGAGATAATAGACTGTGAGAAAGCTTCTACCATCGCGAGAGCTGCTGTGAGGAGACGGGAAACAGGAAGTACGTAATTGTGATAGAGCTGCTGGAGAGAGACGGCCCTAAGGCAGACAGGAAGAGGGCAATCGCCATCTTTGAAGAGGGAAGGGCACGGGCTTCAGCAGAAGAGGAAGTATGCCATATTGGATTACAAAAATATAGAAAAACCAAAGAGAAAAGACGTCCGGCATTTTGGATTTTGTAAGTGCTTTTTTTTCCTTTTGAAACCGGGACATTTGAATTAAATTAAATTAAAGGGACACTTAGCCAAGTGCCACGGAGTTAAGGAAACGAGCAGATTCGTGGGAGCGAGGCAAGTCAAGCCCCACGATGTCGAAAAAAGAGTGGCAGACGGCTATGGAAAATTTAGACAAAAGATTTTCGGAAATGTTAAAGGTCCAGCAGGAGCTGGTGAAAGAGATCAAAGAAGTTAAAGAGACAGTTAAAAGTGAATTGGCAGAAATGAAAAAGGGAATGGAAGCAACACAGCAAAAAGTTAACGTGGTGGAGAAGGCGATGGAGAATCTCTCAGACACGCAACAGACAGATATGAGGACGATGAGGGGCAGAATGGCTATTGCGGAGAGCAAGTATATGGAAAAGCAGCTAAGGTTTCGCGGTTTGCCGGAGATGGAGGGAAAGACAGCTCAAGAGCAAGTTGCTGAAGTGTTAGCTGGATACCTGGGGAAGGAAGAAGAAGAAATCGTGGCTATCCTAGATGTGGTGTATCGTATAAACTCAAGACTTGCGACCCAGAGGAAGTTACCAAGAGACGTGATTGTGCAATTTACAACCAGAAATATGAAAGAAATGATTGTGAGCAAGCAATTCCAAGACCCATTGGAGGTTGATGGCAAGACGGTGATTATTATGAAGGAGTTACCTAGATCAGTGTTGCTTGATCGGAAAAAATATAAAGCCTTAGTCCAAATTTTGAAGGACATGAAAATAAGGTACAGATGGGAATTACCGGAAGGGCTGGCATTTGAGTTTGGAGGAGTGAAAAAGCGCATCAGATCTGAATCTGAAATGGAAAAGTTTATGAGGGACAATGAAAAGGACTTACCAGCAACAAGGCTATGAATATGGAACGTAAGGTTATATCTTGGAATGTAAATGGACTTAATTCACCCAATAGAGAAAAAGTACTTTTCACTGGCTATTAAAACAGAAATGTGACATTGTTTGTTTACAAGAGACTCATATTAGAAAACAGGATGTAAAATATCTAAAACTGAGCAAATTGGGCAATCATTTTGCAGCGGCCACAAAAAATAAAAAAAGGGGAGTGGTCTTGTATATTAGAGAGGAGCTGCAGCCAAAGTTAGTGTTTAAGGACCCAGAAGCCAGATTTTTAGCAGTGGAATGTACATGGAATTTAAAGAAAGTGCTGGTGATTGGAATCTATGCACCTAATGGAGCAAAAGAAAGCTTCTTTGAGGATTTGAGGAAGCAATTAGATGAACTTTCTTACGACCAGATAATTCTTGCAGGAGACTTCAATGGAGTTACAAATTTGGAGCAGGACAAGAAATCAGCAACTGCACAAAAGAAAAGAGGACTACTACCAAAAACTTTTTTTGCATTAATGCAGCAGGAAACTTTGGAAGATGTATGGAGAATACAGAATCCCAAGGGCAGACAATTCACATTTTTCTCCGCAAGACACTCTACTTTATCACGATTCGACATGATCTGGGCCTCAAAGGACTTACTGTTATGGACTAAAGAGGTGGAAATAATGCCTATGGTAGGCTCAGATCACAATCCAATTATGTGGAAGTTTGGGAAAAGAACTAAGAGGAAAGGATGGAGAATAAATGAGGACTTGTTGCAAGAGGGAGAAAACTTGGAGATGTTGAGAAGGGAAACTAAGTTCTTCATACAATACAACATGAATCGAGAAGTACCAACCAACAAGGTATGGGATACCTATAAGGCAGTAATTAGAGGCATACTAATGGACTTAAACGGAAGAGCCAGGAAAAAACAAGAGGAGAAGAGACAGGAGATTACAGAGAAAATAAAAGCCAAAGAAATACTACTAAAGAAAAGACCAGGGGAGAAGAAAGTTTACCAAGACATTAAAATTTTACAAGAACAGTTGACAGCAATGAATAATAAAGAACTGGAATGGAATCTGAAGAGAATGAATCAAAAGTCGTTTGAAGGAGCAAATAAACCTGGGAAATATTTGGCATGGCAATTGAAGAAGAGAAAGGAGAAGAAGACAATAAATAAAATATGTGAGGATAATAAAGTATATCTGGAACAGACTGCCATTAGTAGAGCCTTCTACAAATTTTACGCTAAATTGTATAATAAAAAAGAGGTGAATAAAGATTCAATAGCGACATATCTGGGGAAAATGAGGCTCCCAGTGATCTCGGAAGATTGGAGAAATAAATTGAATAGTGAAGTGACAGAGGAAGAGATAAGGAAGGCAATACAGTCAACAAATCTGGGTAAGGCGCCAGGGCCTGATGGACTCACAGCTAAATTTTATAAGGTAATGGTCAATGAACTGGTGTCATTCCTAAAAGAAGTGATCAATGGTGTTATGAGAGACCAAAGAATTCCAGATACTTGGAGTGAAGCTAATATATCATTGATCCCTAAAGAAGGACAGGACTTGACTAACGTCAAAAATTACAGACCTATTTCCTTACTTAACAATGACTATAAGATCTTTGCGAAGATCTTAGCGGAAAGAGTAAAGGGATGGCTATCCGAAGTTATTGGGGAAGAACAAGCTGGTTTTATACCGAATAGACAAATCAGAGACAATTTAAGGACAGTTATAAATGCTATTGAATATTATGATAGGCGTTGTGATAAGGAGGTTGGGTTCTTCTTTGTGGACGCTGAAAAAGCATTTGACAATTTGAACTGGGATTTTATGTTCGCCACTATGGAACAGCTACAGTTGGGAGAAAGATTTATCAGAGCAGTAAAAGAAATCTACAGAGACCAGAGTGCAGCAATTGTGGTGAATGACGAGGTGACTAAGAAATTGACTATAGGCAAAGGTACAAGACAAGGTTGCCCGTTGTCTCCACTGTTGTTTATAATGGTTTTGGAAATTTTGATGATACAGATCCGAGAAGATAATGCAATCCGTGGAATAAAGATAAAAGACTTTTCCTATAAGGTCAGAGCATTTGCAGACGATATAATGTTCATTGTGGAAGATCCAATTGAAAACATGCCAAGGGTAATAGAAAAAATCACAGAATTTGGAGATTTGGCAGGTTTTTTTGTAAACAAAAAGAAGTCAAAGATACTGTGTAAAAATATGACTAAACAAAAACAACAGCAACTTATGGAAATAACAGACTGTGAAGTAACAAATAAGGTGAAATATTTGGGAATTGAACTGACTGCAAAGAATATAGATCTATTCAAGAACAATTATGAGAAATTGTGGACTCAAATAGAGCGAGACTTGATTAAATGGAATAGATTGAATTTGTCATGGTTGTGAAGAATTGCAGCAGTCAAGATGAATGTGCTGCCAAGAGTGATGTTTTTGTTACAGACAATACCAGTTATTCGGGATTCCAAGCAGTTTGAGAAATGGCAGAGAAAGATATCGGACTTTGTTTGTGCAGGCAAAAAGCCTCGAGTGAAAATGAAAGTGTTACAGGACACGAAAGAGAGAGGCGGAATGCAACTGCCCAACCTAAGACTTTATTATGAGGCAATCTGCTTGGTTTGGCTGAAGGACTGGATGATGCTTAAAAATCGCAAATTGCTGGCCTTAGAGGGATACAAAAAAATATTTGGATGGCATGCATACTTATGGTATGATAAAGTAAAAGCGGACTCTATGTTTTTACACCATTACATTCGGAGAAGCCTCTTCACAATATGGAAAAAGTACAGAGATTACCTACAAGAAGGAATTCCCTCCTGGGTGGTTCCTTATGAAGCGATAGCTCCGAGAACTGTTGATAATGAACAACAGTGTTTAACGTATAAGGAGATAACACGAATAGAATTTTCTAAATTAAGAATAAAGACGCAAGAAGAGTTGTCTCCAAACTATGACTGGTTTCAATATAGACAGCTCAGAGACCTTTATAAATCGGATTGTGCCAAGGGAGGGATAAGAATGGAGAACTCGGACTTGGAGGAAGTAATTTTACAAGAAGACAAAAAGGAAATTTCAAAGGTCTATAAAGTGTTGTTAAAATGGTATACTGAAGAAGAGGTAGTTAAGGTGCAAATGGTGAAGTGGGCTATAAATTTTAATAAAGAAATAACAATGGAGGCGTGGGAATATTTGTGGAAAAATAATAATAATAATAATAATAACATTCGATTTATATACCGCCCTTCAGGACAACTTAATGCCCACTCAGAGCGGTTTACAAAGTGTTATTATTACCCCACAACAATCACCCTGTGAGGTGGGTGGGGCTAAGAGAGCTCAAGAGAACTGTGACTCGCCCATACTTTGAAGATTACGACATGCACTAACATTAAAGAGAATGTCTATAAAATGATCTATCATTGGTACCTGACACCAAAGAAAATTGCGCTAGGGAATGTGAACACGTCTAATAAATGCTGGAAATGTAAAAAGCATGAAGGATCTTTGTACCATATGTGGTGGACTTGTGAGGTAGTCAGGCAGTACTGGGGGGAAATAATAAGAGTAATAAGTGAGATTTTACAGTTTCAAGTTAATAAGAACCCAGAACTCCTGCTACTGAACTTGGGAATGGAAGATATTCCAGCACAACATAGGACATTGCTTTTTTACATGACAGCAGCGGCTAGACTTTTGTATGCGCAAAAGTGGAAAGTACAAGAAGTGCCAACTATCGAGGACTGGATTCACAAATTGCTGTACATGGCGGAGATGGATAAACTGACAAGAAAACTAAGAGACCTTGATCCAGGACAGTTTAACACAGATTGGGAGAAGCTGAAACAATATTTGGTGAAAAAATGGGAGGTGGGAGGAGAACTGTGGCAGTTTGAAAATTATTGAAGATTATTGAACAAAAGAAGAGAGAAGTGACTATACCGGGGGGAGGAGAGTTAAAGAAGAATTACTAAGCAATTATTCTATTTGATTATTCTATACAGTATTAAGTAATAGTTATTATGTGATATATAAGAATAGAAATTAATTAATTAATTATGTTGCTGGCAGATAGGGGTGTAATTGAGAATTAACAGAATTAAAATTCATGAATACAAGAAGGGGGGGAATGAGAAGTAGCATATAGAATATAGGTTAAATTGATTGACTTATGCTGAAGGTATTTTTGGTTATAGCGATATTTAGAAATGTGCAGAACATGGGTCAAATTGATTGACTTATGTCGAATGTATATTGTGTTTATAGGTATATTTAGAAATGTGTAGAATACGAGTCAAATTGATTGACTTTATGTTACAAAGATAAGAGATATAAGAGATATAAGAGGAAGTAAAGAGTAACATATAGAGTATAAGTTAAATTGGTTGACTTATAAATGTATTCATCACTTATGAGTACTCAAGTTATGTATAGGGAGGGATAAATTGTTTGTCCCATACTGATGACATTAGAATGAATAAGTTAGAGTACAGGATATTGAGAATATTACCAGTATTATTACTATTGAATAACATGCCAGGAATGTATTAGTTAGTTGATAAGTGAAGGGAAATTGACTTAGTACTGTGTTATAATAGACTAGCTTAGAAGCGTGTGAAAGTATATGTTTAATTGACAAAATAAGTTGCAATGACTAGGGGAAGAATAGACAAAGGGTTGGAAAACTGTTGGAAGTCAACAAACAAAGGGGGGAAGGGAGGGGGTTAGAACTGGAATATTAAAGTAATTTGATTGTTATAAATGACAAAATATTTCTAATTCCAATAAAAATTTAATAAAAAAAACAACAACAACCGACTCTCATAAAATCCACTTGGCATAAACATGTCACACAACCACCAGATGTTCAGGCTTCCCCCCTAATCCTTAACATTTTCCCCATATAGCAGCATCCATTCACTCAATTTTTAATAGATTTCTTCTTTGTATATTTTCACATTAATTAACTGTCTTGTTTGGAATGTAATAACAGCTCTGAAGGACATGCAGTGCTCTAATAGTTTAACTGAACACATGACTAGCTTGTTTATAGCTATTTTACAGTGTGAAAAAAGCCCAGGGTTGCACAGATGCTGTGTGCCACTTGCCATCAGCTTCACGGACTGTAGGCTGAACGTATATGGTAGTGGTAGGCTTGCTTAGCCAGAAAATTTTACATGGAATTTAATTCAGAGGAAGATGATTTCTGTGACTTTGGAAGAACAAAGAAATGTCTGGGTTAAGCAAAAGTGGCAAAACTAGAGTGCACCATACTTCCACACAGATCAACGTCTCAGTCAATTTTCACTGTAAAATTTCTTTTACAGGTTCCATTGCCTAAGTTATATAAGTAAATGGAACAAATATCAAATTAAGGAAGCTGAGGTGAAACAAATTTCAGTCCTATTAAATCAGAGGCATAATATTGACAGTAGTAAAAATGGGCCAGTTCAGTTAGTTTTAGTGAGGGAGGTGCATTTCAGTCAATTTTGTGCCTCCCTTTTCTTCAGTGCCTAGTCCCAGACTCCTGTCCCTTCTGCCTGCCATTCTATGGCATTCCTTGTCAACTGTGTCCTTACCAAAGTAGTACAGATGATAAATACAAACTTATTGCAGTTAGAATCTATACTGTAAATCAAGTAAATTGTTGCAGATACCCAAATCTAGTCAAAACATAAAATCTGAATTTGTTTCTTTAGGAAATTTATATACCAATTATCCAGAGTTCTGTTAATCTCTGTTGAGGTGAAGTTGATGGGAAATTAATCAGATGTATTCTAGGATTTGAATGTTGGATTTGGGGGCATAGAGGCCCTCTATCTGTCCATTTAGTGCTGGACTATGGATGGTCTGGGGATAGGGTTATCGACCTTCTCAAATTATAACTGATCCCCAAACTAGAGACAGCATTTTGCCTGAAGAAAATAATGCTCTAGAGGGCCAACTCTATGGCATCGCATCCCTTCTGAATTCCCTCCCTGCCCCAAAATTTGCTCACCCAGGGTACTGTTGCAAATGAGATTGCCCCTTTCAGAGACCCCCACATTTGCACAAGACCCTCTGGCTTAGCTTCCAGAGATCAGAATAAAATGATCTAACTTGATATCAATGTGGGGACCCTAAACTAGCAGGAATTTCCTCTCAATGATGCCACATGGAAGTAACTCATCCACTGACATGCTCTAAAGAGCACATTGGTTAAAGGTCTATTGTCCTCAGCTTCCTGGGAGCTCAGGGGGTGGTGATCAGATTCCAGGCATGTCACCTGGGATCTGGGCCAGCACTCAGCTGCTGTCTCCTCACCTCCATCTCCTCATCTGTCCACTTCCTGGGCATCAAGTTATTCATTCATGTTGGCGAGCTCCATTTCCTCCTGGCTCCTTTCCTTAGACCAGGGACAGGGGGCTATAGGCACGGAGTTCTCTGCAGAGAGAACCCCGCTGCCTGAGATGAGGGTATTGTGACTGGCTTGATTTCTCCTGGAGCTGAGGGTGGCTGGCCAGTCCATAGATCACATTCATCCCTCCTGGTCTCCTTGCCATAGGCTCAGGAGTGGCATCCCAGCTGAACAATTCATTTGCACAAGAGATGCGAGGATGCTTGCGAGTAGCAAGGGGAGAGGCAATGCCTGTCTCCAGCCCCCCTCCTAGTTTCTCAGCCCCTAGGTCATGCACTCATGGGCCAGAACCTCAGTGCTAAGGCCACCCACCAAGATGCATGACCAACTCTACCTCAGGCAAACCCTCTTGCACTGCCCACTCATACGGGGTGCCCCTAGCCATGAAGGCATGTACAAGCTTCCAAACCAGCCTGAAGGAGTCCTTTCAGTGCTTCAGAGAGGACATCTCCATCTAGGTGGTGTGTCCCAGAGCAAACACTTACTCTGCTGCCCCTGGCAGTGGTGAGTGCAACACTGGATTGCTCCACCACTAGACCATACAAGAGCACCTTCTCAGCCTCAGTCCAGTTTGGCTGCCAGTGGCCACCTCCTCCTCTGGAGCTCTTTATGGCCATGCCGCTCCCATATAGAGGAATGCAGGGGCAAGGCCATGCAGTGTGGAAACTCCCCGTGAGAGATGTATGCTCTTTGCCCCGGCCCAGCAGCACACAGAATGGACAAAGGACAGCCGGAACCCTCTCAGGGTCCCCAAGTTGTGGGCCATAGGGAAGGAGGGGGTAGGTGATGGTGGCTGTAAAAAGTGGGATGCAGGGATTTCCCTTTCCCCATGCTACCACTAAAACACTCCCCTCCCTGTAGTCTGATCACTCTCACCTGGTGCCCACTCTTGCCACCACTGAGCCCAGGAGTCTGCGTGATCCACCTCCTACTGGCATTGTATGTTTGGGTTGGCACCAGAGGATGCACTGGGCCAGGTGATTCTGGGAGAGTGTCAACACCCTCATGATCCTGGACAACACCTGCCTGGATTGCTTCTGCCTGGACAGGACGACCATCCAGGAGTTCTGTGAAGAACTCAGGCCAGCACTCCAGGGTCAAGCTCCCAATCCCAGGGCCGTTTCTATCCTGCAGAAGATGCTGCTCTCCCTTTGATTCAGGCCACTGGATACTTCCAAGGTGTAGTAGATCCAATCCTTGATGAGCTATTGCCTCCATGGCTTCCTGGATTCCATGCTGGGCTGCCTCTAGGAGCACATGTACTTTCCCACCAAGAGTCTGAACTAGCCCCTATCTGGGCTGGCTTCGCCTCCCTTGCAAGATTCTCAGATGTCATGAGCACTGTGGACTACATACTCATAGCTCTATGCACTCTCCAAGAGGAGCCCCAAGTCTACCGGAACCGCCAATGCTTCTACAGCCTTAATATCCAGGCCTTCTGTGACCACCACCTGCCTGCTCCCCCGTCGGCTTGGTTGAACTCCGGATGTTCAGAGAGGCTCGTGGCAGATTCCCCGCCTGCATTCCAGCACAGCCCTGGGGGCATAGATCCCACTTTGGTGGCTGCCAGTCCAGGCCCAGAGCAAAGATCCCCAGATCCAACCCACACCCTCCTGGTTACTTCTTAGTGACGCACCTGTCCTAGGACAGCCAGGGCACATGAATGCACAACCGTGCCTGCCACCATAGCCAGTGGGGCCCATTGCCTCTCCCTCTGTTCCCACAGAGCTTCCATGCAATGTGTGCCCCCCTCAGGGCCAGCGCACCTATTAAGGCCAGGTAGGTGGTGGCTGCAGGCGCAGGGTGCCGGAGGGAGCGCCGGAGGAGGCGCGATGGGTGGGAGCACGCGCCACAAAGCACCAGCCTCCTATCCCTCCCACCTAGCGCCGCTGCTGCTGCCAGCACAAGCCCCCAGCCAGGTGCAGCCACCGCGGGCAGGCATCTGCGGCAGCGCAGGCAACCGAGCGGGAGAGCTCGGAGGCCACCCGCCGCAGTAATCGGGCCGGCGGCGGCGCGCGCGCTCCCGTGATGACATCACGTGTGATGTCATCACGCAGGCCGGTGCGCGCACGTGCTCGTGCGCACGGGGGGGGGGGCACCCGGCCAGCCGGCCGTGAGCGTGGCAGACCCTTGCGCCGCCCCTGGCCCCCCTCCCAGTATCATGCTTGCTCCCCATAATCTTCAGGCATCAGACTGGCTTCTCAGACTCCAGCAGCATGGCAGGGGACAGAGACCCCTAGACCCGAACTTCCAGGTTCCAGCTGCGTATGATTCTAGGCTGTGCTCCACTATGAAGGAGTACTGTTTTAGCTGATTTTAACTTATTTTAGCTTTTATTTTAAATACTTTTCTTTTTATCTTGTTTTTAATTCTTCCCCCTCATTTTGGTAAAGGGGGGGCAACTTTCATTTTGACTGTTTTATAAGCGAGAAGCGAAAGCCCTCTCCATAGTTTTATCTTACATACTCCCAGAAGCTATACACCTAGCATGGAGGAGTTTCTTTCTTTTAAAACTGATTAAAACTGCTGCAGCTGCAGCCATTCATTTGCTGTGTTTATTTAGGGCTTCAACTCCTAGATAGTTTATCATTTTCTGAAATCCCCTTCTGCCATTTCATTTTATATTTCTCTTCATTCTATTTATACATTATTTGGTGAAAGATTTTTTGGTTTCTGGTGGGGGATGCGTGGGGTTCAGAGGCTGAGGGGACAGCTCAGCTTTGCTTTTCTCATTTATGTTATGTTATATAGTTTTATAAATAGGGAGAACTGAGTAAGCTACATTTATTCATTTATTTAGATAGTCAGTTGATAGTGGTGACTTGCTTGTTTTTACAAATATTTTAGTTTCCTTTTGTTTTAAACTCTTTAAAGTGGTTTTAAATGGCTTTAAGCTGTATTATTTTAACTTAGGATATACCTATAACATACTGATTTTAGTGAATAGGTTTATACTGGTGATTATTGAAATGGGTAAATAGCGGCCCAGCTCCTCTGCTGAAAATGATTCTAACATGAAATTAAAACAAAGCAGATTGGATTATTTTCTTCCTAGTGTTTCCCCAGTTTCCTTAAAACATAGGTATGACCTTTTAATGCATCAGAGCCAGGTAGAGACTGAGGAACTTGCTAGTTCCCATTCTTTTAACCAATAGGATTCATTTATTTCAATGAGGAAAGATGATATGGTAATTCCTAATGAGAATGCTGGGGAAAGATCTCAAGATCTCAAGATCACAGGGCCAAGCTACACATGACGAAAGACACTTGCCTGGCAAGTGGATTGAGTGGAGGGCAAGTGAACAGGGAGAAATACACTTGCCATTCAAGTGTCATTTGTCACTTGTAGCTTGGCCCTCAGTCTGGTGGCATTGCAAACCATGCTTATAGCAGACCCTTAGCCCCCACTCTCCCCAAGCATACAGGCCACACTCTGGGTCCACTCTGCTCCTGGAAGCAAGTTAGTGGGGAGGCAGCGAGGGGAGCCAGCTAAGTGCTGATACAGCCTTTAAGGAGCCTCTGGGCCCCTGCTCCCCATGAAGGTGAAGAGGTGCCATGAGCATCCCCTGGAGTCTGTTCCAGCCTGGAGTCAGAGACCATTCTCCAGATTGTGCAATGGGGCATCCCTATGAGGGAGTAAAAATAGTGTGTGTGGGGCACTCCTTCAGCCACTGGCAAGCAAACAGGGAGTGAGTAGATGGTTGACAGACTTTATTGAACTACTGAAATAGCATAGGATGTCTGGACAACTTGCCTGAGATGGCAACTATGCCTGTGCATGTGTCCTGTGTCCATCGGAGCCAGGAGAGCCAGTTCTCATGCTGCTGTCCCAGGAATGCTCTTGAGTTGCGAGCTGACTGCTGTGCTGAACCACCCAAGGGGCTGGGGCAGGATAGTTAGTCATGAAGGGTTGCTGGAGGATGAGACAGTCATGCTCCTGAACTTCCCAGACAGGCTGCAACCTGCCTGAAGGGGAAGAAGAGACATGTACAGGGAGGGTGATGGCCTTGGCCCTACCCAAGCTAATGCCAGGCCTGGAGGGGTGGCAGGCGTGGCTCCGCTATTGTAGGTGCTGCTAGCAGCCTGATGATAAATTGCCCTTCTGCGGGAAAGTGCTCCTTGTCTGCATCTGGATGCTCTGCTGCTGTTGTGGCTGCTCAGAGCTCTGATCCTATGAGGGAGACAATCAAGGGGTTGCATGCCTGCCATTGCAGGGAGGCTATGAGACTGAGCACCCAGTCAGCTTGACCCACAACCATGCTCTCTCCTCCACCCAAGAGGGGAACCCAGCTGAAGAAGTCTGAACGGAGCCCCAACAGGGGCTGCTAGAACTCCCACCCCCCCCATCTGAAACAGCTATGTTAAACATGGCTTCTCTTTGACAAGTATGGGCCACGTTCCCTGCCACCAGCCAGCCTCATCCACAGAAGCCAGCTGAGGAGAGAAGGGAGGCTGGTGTGAATGTGCAAGCTGGGGCAGCCAACTCCTCAGCTCCTTCTGACTTGTTGGTGCACCTTCACCCCTCCTCGAGTCAGGATTCAGGAGACAGATTATCTGTAAGGGAACATGGTTGGCAGTTGTTAGTCAGACATTCTCAACTTAGCTATTCTCCCATGTGTGAGTGCAAGGTACACCCTGATTTTGGCAAAGTTCCCCCTGCACTCTCTTGCCCCACCGCCATGTGCACTTTCTCCCACCTCACACTCTAAACCCCTATGGCAGGGGACTCTCAGGCAGAGCCTCTGGCCGTGTCCCTGTTTACTTGGGTTCATGGGTGCCCCTGTTGAAGATTATGTGGGGGGGGGGATTGATTGGGTGCTGGGGAGAGGGTTCCTGCTATGAGGATGTGAGCAGATTGGTCACCATAGTAGTTGGCATCCTATGCTCTGCCAGGCTGCTTGGCCAGATATGTAAGGAAACAAGGCAAATCCCAGTATAGACAGCTGTAGAGAAAGTGGAAACAGGGGCAAATTAGAAGATACACCACTCCAGAGGAGTGGAGTCACTGGACTATATGCAGAACATAGTACATAGACATTGGGGTCTAGTGTCCGACATACAGGGTGTGAATTTCCACCCTTTATCAGTTATAGACAAACTAAAAACATTAAGGAGATAATATCTCATTCAGACATGATCCAGCGGGTTGCAGATTCCAATTTACCGAAAGGAAATTTCAAATGTGGCCATTGTACCATGTGCCCACTAATGATTGATGGAGACTCTTTGGAAACACTTACATTCCAGAGGAATATAAATATTAAACACTTCGTGACTTGTCAGACCTCTGGAGTGGTGTATCTTCTAATTTGCCCCTGTTCCAAACTGTATGTGGGAAACACAACTATGTGTGACCTTAGACACATGTGGACTCTCTAACTTGGGTTCAGAACACTCACCCAGAACCACAATCAATTTTGGGGGGTGGGAATTAAGTGCTGTTGAGAAAAACTCTTCCCACTTCCACAGTTTACTAGCTTAGAAAAATGACATACTTGCCAATTAGGCTGAGTAGAACATGTGGTTTTGGAATCTTTACCTGGATAATGTGCAGCAAGGTCAAAGTGCCTCTGGCTGATTCCACACACGTTGGATAATGCACTTACAATGCACTTTAGCAATCGTTCGGAAGTGGAATTTTTGTTTCACACACGAAAAATTCAGTTCCAAATTATCTCTAAAGAGGATTGGAAGTGCATTATCCCAACGTGTGTGGAATGTCTCATTGTTAGGCTACCATTAACCACAAAACAACCAGATATTTTCCAAAACAAGGTTTAGAATCTATTTAGGAGAATAGGGGTGGTATAGGAATTGAAAAACACTTAAGCATCAGAACAGTGAAATTGTGTTTATAATGGCTTAGATATGACCGCAACAAGGAGCAGATGGGAGGAGGAAGAGAGAGAGAGAGAGATGAGGGAGACTTCTGAGGTAACATTCAAGGTTCGACTATAACATTTTTTCACTGTCCACAGAAGATAGGTTTACTATCCAGGTTCTAGGCTGCTCCTTTAACTCAAAGAGATCCTGGTCACAGAAACTGTACACAGAAAGTTAGATTTGATAGTCCCTTAACAGGGTGCTTCTTTATTTCACTAAAAAAAAAAGGTTCCTTCCCAAATCTGACCCGAATCCTAACTAAAGCCAAAATAAAAAGCCTGTCTAAGCTTAGACTATCCACAGCCATCAAAATCCCTGTCAGGGGGCGGGGAGTATTTCTTCCTTAAATAGAGGCTAGCTCACTCTGTACCAACCAGTGGAATTCCAGGGGTTCTGATTGGATGGCAATCACTTAGAACTGCATAAGGCTTGAATCACAAGGATTCGTTCAGAGCCCTGGATTTTGGGGATGATTGCCACAGTATGTGGTGGTGGTGATGGAAAGTGCCATCAAGCCATAGCTTTCTTATGGCAAAAGTGCCATCAAGCCATAACTGTCTTATGGTGGGGATTTTAAGGCAAGAGACTAACAGAGGTGGTTTGCTACTGCCTGCCTCTGCAACCCTGGTCGTTTCCCATCCAATTACTAACCAAGGCCAACCCTGCTTGGCTTCTGAGATCTGCCACAATTGGATTTGCCTGGGCTACCCAGGTCAGGGTGCCACAGTATTTATAGAGAGTTAAATGAGAGGAGAGAAAGAAAAAGTGAAAGAGAGACAATCTACCAACTGAGTAAGAATTCTGCAACTGAAGAATTGTTATGAGGAGTGTGAGAGAGGGGAGTTTAAAGAAGGGAAAAGAAAAAGTTTTAAGAAGCAAGGGATGAAAATTCTAAGACCAGTGAGAAAGGAGATTACTTGTCCTCAATTTGGAAAATTATAACATTGCTTGTTTTGATGATCCAGAAATGGAGAATAGGGAACCTAGGTAGAACTTCCAAAGCTTGCAAGAGAGCAATAAAAAAGATAAGACAGTGGAGGGATGCTCCTGTGTGGTGAGGAAACATCCCAGAGTTCCAGAGAAAGGAAAACCGAGTTGTCAGCCTCTGTGCAAGCACAGGAGAAAAGACCACCACCACCACACATTGGTAGGCAGAGCAACCACGGTTATAGGAGCCAGCACAAAAGAAGGTTGTTGTGTATTTTCCGGGCTGTATAAGCGTGGTCTTGTCATTGTAGTTCCTGACGTTTCGCCAGCAGCTGTGGCTGGCATCTTCAGAGGTGTAGCACCAAAAGACAGAGATCTCTCAGTGTCACAGTGTGGAAAAGATGTTGGCAGGTCATTTTTCCACACCGTGACACTGAGAGATTTCTGTCTTTTGGTGCTACACCTCGGAAGATGCCAGCCACAGCTGCTGGCGAAATGTCAGGAATTACAATGACAAGACCACGGCTATACAGCTCGGAAAATCCACAACTATTGTTCTCCAGCCGTGAAAGCCTTCGACAATATATAGCACAAAAGAACATCAAAAGAATAATTGTAAAGTCCAAGAACAAATAGAGGATGAGGATCTATGGAATTCCTAGGTTTCACTAAAAAAGTGGGGGCTTCCCAGAAAAGAAACAAAAGATTATTGCATTCAGGCAGGGGGAAATTTTGCATGGTCAAAAGGGCTGGCAGGGTGGAGGCTTCACCCATGCCTGATGCAGGCTGGTAGGAAACATTCAGTAATGAAGCCCACCTGGCTCCTTGGTAGTAATTAGATTTTGCACTCAGAAGAACATACACTTGCTGATGAAATTTCTTTGATAGATGAAGGTGGGTGCCTGGCTTTGCAAGCCTCCATGGTGTTGGGTAGGCATGCAGCCGTTCCATCAGTGAATCAATCTCCTGCCCAAGATGTTGGCCATTCATTAGCATAGCCTGACTAAGGAGAGTCTTGACCTAACCTTCCTCAAAAGAAGGCATCATTAGCTCCTGAGATGGCTGCCAAGGACAATTTAGCCAAGGGCAGACAACACCTATTTAGGAAGGGGGTCCTTGATAACACTCATGAAAGGTTTTTGTTTTGTGTTTTTTTTTTAAGAATAAGAGAATGTCTCACTCCTGAGACTACAGTTTAGATGGGGGAGGTGATGCCTCTGCAAATATATGGAGGGTTTTTTTAAGGTTTTTAAAAGTTACTGTTATTCCTACACAGTATTACCCACACTCCTGAATATTTTTTTAAAAAATTATCACATCAACAATCTGACTAGTACAGAAAAAAACTTTGTGTGGAAGCAGCTGAAGGGTGCATTACTGAAGTGTAATGTTGTTTCATTTATTGGCTTTCCCTTGCATTTCATTATTCTAACTTTGTATCCTGTTAGAGGAATAACAATTATCTCTTTTAAGATTTACTCTCTCTTGTTTTTGCTCCCTAATCGGAGTGCTGTGCTAAATTGGAACTCTGGTATACACCAGACTGTTCAACCTCAAAATATTACCTTTGTGCCATGTCCAACCGTGCACATGTGAGGATTGTTTGCACATTACAAACTGGACATGTGCATTAAATTTGGTAACAGCAGCACCACCCTCAAATCTCTAGATATTTCCTAAGCCAGTGTTACTCTGGGGATCTGCATCCTTATTTGGGGGTGGGAGGCTAAATTCAGTATCCAAAGCTCTTTCTCCTAATTTAATCCTCTCTTCCTCACTAGGAAGAGATTTTCATTTTAAATTTCATCACAATATTGTTTGGGTTGTGTAATTTAATTTTTTAAAAAACAGGTCTTTTGAGAGCCCAGAGGCATTTTCTAATCTCAGCATCAACTGCTAAGCAAATACTCCCAATTTTAATAAAACTGACTGATTGTGGTGCTTTTTTTCTATATTCCTCCTTTTTTATATACATGAGGAAAAATGGCAAAAATATTCGTGCTAGTCTAAGCAGAAATAGATCCATAAGGCTGGCCAGTGGAACAGGAAAGAGTTGTTCTGTTTCTCTTCTAAGTTGTGGATTAACTTTCCATTCAGATCCCAACACAGCAGTTGTTGAAGAGAAATCCTCCTCCTCCTCCTCTTCCCACTTAAACAGATTTGGGGCATAATCCACATGCCATAATATTTTACAGGCTGCCACTGAGAAAATAATGAATGATTGTTCTTCTAGCAAAGATGTCCTGTTGATTTTCAGTAGGTCAACAGTTCAAATACCTATCAAGATGCAGGGTTTAGATGTTGCACCGCTTCTGATCCATGCCTACCCCCAGACTCTGTGTTAAGGCTTGTCTGATAGAGAAGTACCAAGTGCTAATAAAATGTGGGTCCCAGGAAAACTGGATAATACTCAAAAGACCATAGGAAAGATTTGTTCCAGCAGCAACAGGACAGATGTTTATTGGCTACGTTTGACATTTATGCTAAGACTGGAGGACAATTCACACCACAGGCAAATGTATCATGGGGAACACATTTTGATATTTGCAGATGATACTGAAAGTCTTGGCTGCAATATATAACAAGAATCTACATCCCCAGTACTCTCTTTTAAAAGGATTTTTTCCCTTTTTATCGATAAATGCACAAAATATACAAAAAGACAGAACAGTGATAAGAATATACATCACAAAATTATCAGATATTAGAAACACCTACAGTACGATGCTTACATATGGAATAATTTATCTACATGTAAGCAAAAGGTAAGAAGAAAATAAAATCATTATCAAATAAGATAAAAGAGGTCATAGGACTTTACATCATTTTGATGTTAGGTAGGCACATCTAGACAACACAACTGTCTAGAAATCATTTAATGGTTCTGCATTGCATTCTTAGAATTTTGGCACTCCCGGCTGCAGCAACGCTGCTTAGCCGGGGGCCATGTTTTGCAGGCTTGCCCGGGAAAGAGACAGACTCCCTTCCCGGGCATACGGGTACTGGGCCGGGGGCGGAGCCTGAGCCTTAGAAGGCGGCTCCGCTTTCCCGGCCTCCCAGTTGCTGGTTTCGCTCGGAGAGGGAAGGAACCTTCCAGCTCTCCGAGCGTTTGTGGAGGGGGCCTACCTGCTCCAGCGTTGCCAGAGCAGGCCCTGAGGAGCGGCGAGGGAGACTGCGGCGGCTGCGGGCGCGGCGGAGCGGCGTTTCGGCGGCGGGTGGACGCGACGAGTTGGGAGGCGTCCGGAGGCCTTTGGCTGCGCCTGCCTGCGGCGGCGCGGCGGCGCGGCGGCGCGGCTCGGCTGCAGAGCCCGCCGCAGCTGCTTTATATTTCTGCCCCCACTTGCCGCCGGGCGGCTGCGTGTGGCAGCGGGTTCTGCCTCCCCGGTGGCTGTAGGCTTCCGGAGCTTTTGCCCGCGCCCGAGTTCGGCGCGGCTGGGCTTGGCTGGCTTCTCTCCAGCATGCCCTGTGCTTCCCCTTTCCCTTGGCCTTTTTTCTGCCTGCTTTAGCAGCTTTACTGCCGGCCCCATCATTTCCACAGCCCTTGGTGGCCTTCGGGAAGTGCGGCTGCGTTTGGGGATTTCCCCCAGTTTTGCCCCGTCCTTGTAGTTGGGCAATTTTGGGGGGACTTTTCATTCCTCCCCTGCAGTCCTCAAGGGGGGGGGGTTCCTCTTGGTTTGCTCCTTTCCCATATAAAGGGGTGGGGAGTATACTTGGGTGGGGGTGCTTTGGTGGCTGTTTGAGGGTCACCTGGGCTATTGCTCTTGTACCCCCCCCCGGGTTGTAGGGCTGTGGGTGTGGGGTGCGATTGCCTGGTCAGTGGCAAGTGCATTGCTCCTTTTTGCTGCTGGGCATTACCCAGGGCAAGGGGTGTTTGGCGGCCATTTTGTGGCTGGGCTTAGTGGCGGCCATTTTGTCAGCCAGTGCCTGTTTCTTCCTTCGCCCCCCCTCTCCCCTTCTTTTCAGGAGGATAGTTTGCCCTCAGTATCCAAACTTTATTGGGTTTAGGATGCCTCCTAAAAAAGGGAGTGGCCCTTCTAAGGGCAAACAGCCTGCAAAAAAGGTAGCTGCTCAGTCCTCCTCCGATGAGGATGACGGTGAATCTGGGATGCAAGAGATACTCAGCCGTCTGGTGGCTTTGGAGCAGGCTCGGGGGGGAACTCAGCAAGGAACCACAGTGGGTAGGGTTCGTCGGCCTACTAAAAAAGTTGCTCCTTCTGTTTTGCAGAAGGACATCCTGAAGCGTATTTCGGCGTTGGAGGCAGCTTCGGGATGTGAGCGTGGTGAATCCAGCGGCAGTCAGGGTCCGGCTCAAGGGGTGGAAGAAGAGCCTGCGCCTGAGGCTGAACAGGAGGCGGCGGCGGATGGTGGCCAAGTGGCCATAGCGGTGGAGCCAGTGCTGCAGGAGGGTAAGTTGGCTGTGCCTCAGCAGCCATGCACCTGGCCGTGGGGGCCCTGGGGTCAGCCTGCTGCCTCCGGGCCTCCCGGGTACACTGCTCCCACCACGCAACACACCTCTTCTGCTTGGAATCCGGCCCTCCCTGGGACTTCGACGCAGGCAGCTCCGGTTTGGCCCCCTGTTGCCCCTCCTGGCTGGCAGGGAGGTGCTAGTGCTACTCTTGGCCCGGCTCAGCTCCAGGTCCAGTCCACGCCCTCTGGCCTGCCGCCGGTTAGTTGGCCTTTCGGCTACGGGGGACAAGGGGGTTGCCCTGCCTATGGGCCCTCTCCTTACGGTTTGGTGCCTTACAGGGCCCTGCCATTTGGTGATACTGCCTTGCCGCTTGGTGACCATTTAACTCAGGCCACCCGGGATAAAATCATCCGTGGGGAGTATGTAGATGTCTTTGCCCTTCTCTTCAGGGAGCTGGAGAAGAAGGACAAAGATGATCTGGATGAGAAAGATAAGGAAAAAATCAGGCGGCGTAAAGTGGACCGTAATTGGTCAAATTGGTTGCCCGGGTTCCTGATTTATGCGGGCGTATTGTCACGTGCGCAGCCTTGGCGCGCCGTTGCGCTTTTTCAATACCTGGATATAATCTATAAAGGTTATACGGTTTTTGTTGGTTCAGCCTGGCTCCAATATGATGAGGAGTTCAGGATGCGCGCGGCCATGAACCCGAACCTGCCATGGGATCAGATTCACCAACAGCTATGGCTGCAGGTTATGACCCCAGCCAAACCGAATGTGGGGGATAGGTCAGATAGTGGCCACTTGATTTTCCGCCCCCACAACGCACCTGGACCCCGCGCCTCTGCGGGGCAGCCGGTTCAACCCCGGCTGCTCTGTTGGGATTTCACTTCTAAGGGGCACTGCAGTCGTAAGGCCTGCAAGTATCGTCACGAATGCCCCGCCTGTGCAGGGTCTCACTCTTATGCAGCCTGTCCTAAGGCCAAGCCTGGCGGCGGAGGCAAACGGTTTGGGGGTGGGGGCGGTCAGCAGGGGCCTGGAAAAGGGTCCCTCCCCAATAAATCTGAGGGTAATTGAGGGCTTGTTGGCCCTTTACCCCCGGCGAGGTGATGCCGAGTATTTGGTCTCTGGGTTTAAGTTTGGGTTCCGTATTCCATTTCAGGGCGAGCGCAAACCTTTCATGGCAGCCAACCTTCGGTCTGTGGCTGGTATGGAAGAGGTAGTGCATGCCAAGATCGCTAAGGAGTGTGCAGAGGGTCGCGTTCTTGGCCCATTTGATGCCCCTCCTGTTCCTTGTTTGCGGGTTTCCCCGCTTGGTGTGGTGCCTAAAAAGGCGGCCGGGGAGTTCCGCCTTATTCACCACCTGTCATTTCCCAGAGGCAGTTCTGTGAATGATGCCATTCCTGAGGAACTGTGTACGGTGCGTTACACGTCCTTTGACCAGGCGGTCAAGGTCGTGCGCCGTTGTGGTGTGGGTGCCGAGATGTCAAAGTGTGACATTAAGTCAGCTTTTCGTCTTCTCCCGGTTCACCCGGGTGACTTCGAGCTTCTCGGCTTTTCTTTCGAGGGCAAGTTCTATATGGATCGTGCCCTTCCCATGGGGTGCTCCATTTCTTGTGCGGCCTTCGAGCGCTTCAGTTCCTTTTTGGAATGGGAGTTGCGTCGCCGCACGGCCTGCCAGGACACCTGTCATTATTTGGATGATTTTTTGTTCGTTGGGCCTGTGGGCACGGAGCAGTGCGCCAGGTTGTTGGCCACCTTTGTTTCTCTGGCTAAGGAGCTGGGTGTTCCTTTGGCTCATGAGAAGACCGAGGGCCCGACCACGGTCTTGACTTTTTTGGGAATTGAGTTGGACACCGTGCAGCAGTCCTTGAGACTCCCTGCTGACAAGGTTGAGGACTTGCGAGGGCGGTTAGAGGACTTTAAGGGGCGGAATAAGGTTTCCCTCCTTGAATTGCAGCAGCTGGCAGGGCATTTGAATTTCGCGTGCAAGGCGATCGCCCCAGGTAGGGCCTTTCTGCGGCGATTGTGTGACGCCATGGGGTCCCTGCGGTTGCCCCATCATCGTGTGCGTCTCAGTAGGGGCATGCGCGAGGACCTGCAGGTCTGGAGGGAATTCTTGAGCTCCTTTAATGGGGTCACGTTCTGGAGGGAGGATTTGTTGCTTGAAGCTGAGCTGCAGGTTACTTCCGATGCGTCAGGTGCCCTG
Source organism: Eublepharis macularius (assembly GCF_028583425.1). Classification (NCBI taxonomy): domain Eukaryota; kingdom Metazoa; phylum Chordata; class Lepidosauria; order Squamata; family Eublepharidae; genus Eublepharis; species Eublepharis macularius. The sequence goes on from NC_072795.1 coordinate 72,756,451, forward strand.
GGTTTTGGAGTGTATTTTAGAGGGCACTGGTGTGCGGCCCGTTGGCCGCCTGACTGGGCAGAGCAGGGTTTGTCCAGAGACTTAACGTTTCTGGAATTTTTTCCCTTGCTGGTCGCTGTTTGGCTGTGGAGCGAGGAGTTGGCGAACCACACGGTACATTTCTGGTGCGATAACCAGGCGGTGGTTCATGTGGTTAACTCCTTGACTTCAAAGTCGCCTAGAGTTATGCGGTTAGTGAGGGCCTTTACCCTCAAGTGTCTTCAGCTGAATATATTGTTTAGGGCCCGGCATGTTCCAGGGATTAGTAATGGTGTGGCGGACGCTTTGTCTCGCCAACAGATGGATCGGTTTCGGCTCCTTGCCCCGCAGGCCGATCGTTTACCGGCGCGGATGCCCTGCGAGCTGTGGCGGCTTGGAAGGTGGAAGCGAACCAGGCGATCCAATCAGCGTTAGCCCCTAGTACCCGGAGGGCATATGACCGTGCGGTAGGGCAGTTTGTGGAGTTTAGGAGGGCTGTGGGTCTCCCGGACGTTTGGCCCATTTCGACGGAGCACCTTATGCATTTTTGTGTGGTGCAGCATAGACGTGGTCTTTCAGTTAAGTCTATTAGGGGCCATTTGGCTGCGCTGGCTTTTGTCAGCAAGGCTCGCGGCCTTGCTGATGCCACTGGCGACTTTAGGGTAAGGAAGATGCTTGAGGGCTGGTCTAGGGAGGCTGGTGCTCCTAAGGATCAGCAGCAGCCGATTTCCCCTACTGTCTTGAAGGGTTTGGGAGCCACTTGGCCTGACATTTGTTCCTCCCCCTATGAGCAGAGGTTATTTCATGCAGCGTCTTTAGTGGCCTTTTTTGGTGCGTTGCGTGTTAGTGAGTTGGTGGTGCAGGCTCGTACGGATACATCCGATAGGGCCCTGCTGGCTAAGGACGTCAAGTTTGTGGGGGACAAGGTGTCCGTTACGATCCGTCGATCTAAGACGGACCAGAGGCAGCATGGCACCACTTTGGTTTTGGGCCCCTGTTCAGAGCGGGAGCTCTGTCCGGTTCGTGCCCTTAGGGACTATATTGAGCTGCGAGGTGACGACCAAGGGGCATTGTTTCGGCACAGTGACGGGGCTCCTCTGACCCGTTATCAGTTTTGGGCGGTTACGGAGAAGGCCCTTGGTAGGCTGGGGCTATCAGGGGTCAAATTCGGCACCCATTCCTTTCGGATTGGGGCAGCCTCAACTGCTGCGGCCATGGGTTATACTCAACGAGCGATACAACGGGTGGGCAGGTGGAGGTCGGGTGCGTTTCGATCTTACATACGCCCTTTGTCCCATTGTTGACAGCCCTTGCTAACTGCTCTTTCTTAGGTGCGGCGCCTGGCCCTTTGAAACGCAGGATCGTGATTTGTGGACACAGCATGGTGTTCTGGGCCGCTCACCAAGCCAGACGGACTCCGATTGGATCCCAGCTGGGGCTCAGTGCTGTGGCCACGGTCGAGTGGCTGGGACGGCGTGGCCTTCGGTGGCCTGCCTTGTTGCCACTCCTTTTTAGGGGGCGGAAGGGTCCGCCCCCGCATATCTTGGTCTTACACCTGGGCGGTAATGACCTTGGTTTGGTGCAGGGTAAGGCCCTGTCACTGCAGGCAACTGTGGACCTCCGTGAAATAAGTCGTCGGTGGCCGGGCGTGCTTATTTTCTGGTCCGAAATGTTGCAGCGCCGGGTGTGGCGTGAGGCTTCTGACCCGCGGGCTATTGAAGGTGCTCGGCGTAAAGCCAACCGGGCCATGAAAAAACCTTTGGGGGAAGGCCTGGGGATCTATTTACCGCACCCTAGGATTAAGGCCGAATTTGCCCATCTCTACCGGGATGATGGCGTGCATTTATCGCCGGAGGGCAATGAGATTTTTCTGGACGACCTACGGCAAGGGCTTAGGTTGGCCTTGAGCCACCTGTGGGGCGTCAGGGCCTAAGCAGAGGCTTGGCCCTGTCGGTGGCAGGAGATTCTCGGGGAGTAGGGAGCGGGCCGGTGAGCACCCAGTGGCATTTCCCCCATACGTGGGGGAACAGGGTCTGCCATCAGTGCGGTATGCTTGTGAGGGCTACCAGTGCACAGGCAGACGCCTGCGGGGATCCCCAGGAACAAGTCCTTCCCTCATGCTGTACGGCTGGGGCGATTGGAGCTTGATGGGGGAATCCATTAGCCTGGCTGGCCGGGTTGCAGCCATTCTATGAATGGCCTACACTCGGGGCTTTGGGGCTCGCCCAGACAGGCCAAGGCGGTGGTCAGGTGTGACCCCGTGGCTTGACCTGTACCGTATAGTTGGCCCTTGCCGTAGTTACAGTTATTATATGTTGTAGTTATATTAATAAACGGCCATTTATCTCCAAGCCTGTGTCTGTCTCTTTTTATGGCTAAGCTTGCAATTTGGCACTCCCGGCTGCAGCAACGCTGCTTAGCCGGGGGCCATGTTTTGCAGGCTTGCCCGGGAAAGAGACAGACTCCCTTCCCGGGCATACGGGTACTTGGCCGGGGGCGGAGCCTGAGCCTTAGAAGGCGGCTCCGCTTTCCCGGCCTCCCAGTTGCTGGTTTCGCTCGGCCCACCCACCTCACCCTGTTGTAGTGCAGGATTAGCCGGCTGCTGTTACCAGAGCCAGGTAGGAATTTTTTGCCCCTGTTTCCGTATTGGCTGTTGGTGCGGGGGTTTTTTCGCCTACCTTGCACTGCTGGCAGAGGTGATGGTTTTTGGCCGGGGTGGTGCCGTTTAGGTTTCCCTGGCAGGAGATTCTCGGGGAATAGGGAGCGGGCCGGTGAGCACCCAGTGGCATTTCCCCCATACGTGGGGGAACAGGGTCTGCCATCAGTGCGGTATGCTTGTGACGGCTACCAGTGCACAGGCAGACGCCTGCGGGGATCCCCAGGAACAAGTCCTTCCCTCATGCTGTACGGCTGGGGCGATTGGAGCTTGATGGGGTGATCCATTAGCCTGGCTGACCGGGTTGCAGCCATTCTATGAATGGCCTACACTCGGGGCTTTGGGGCTCGCCCAGACAGGCCAAGGCGGTGGTCAGGTGTGACCCCGTGGCTTGACCTGTACCGCATAGTTGGCCCTTGCCGTAGTTACAGTTATTATATGTTGTAGTTATATTAATAAACTGCCATTTATCTCCAAGCCTGTGTCTGTCTCTTTTTACGGCTAAGCTTGCAATATCACTTTCCTGTATATTACTCTTCCTTGCCTTTCTAAGTTTACTTTGCATGCCCTAAGAATTAATTTACTTAATTAGAAATGTCTTACTTTTTCTCATATTCCCTAGACATCACCCCAAATATGCACTTGTAAACATAGACTTTGGATCTCAAGCCGGGGCCAGAGATGTGCATTTGGATGGACATCTACATGTATAACCCCCTTCCTGGGTGACAGTCAAATAAAGTAACCTACAGAACCAGAGCAATTAGTTGCAAAGCTTGCTAACAGTTAAATCTGAAATTGGGATGGTACCGAAAACAATTAATTGAACTATAAGCCATTATGAGCTGAGCTTAAAACTCAGAAATTCTCCTTGGTGATACTCTCCCTGGCACCAGCCATTTTGTGTGGTGTGTTTCTATATGGGTCAATCAGTTGTTGATTCTTGACTGTTCCTTGCAAATGCTTTATGTAGTTGTGCCCCATCCAAATACAAAATTCTTTCTTGTTTCTGGGACTACTTGGCTGAAGAAGGAAAGAAGAACTTCTCTAAAGTTCCAAGCAGTTCCCTGCTATGGCTGCTACTAATGGAGGTAAGGGAGAGGGCAGGTGAATGAAACAACAGTTTATACACCACACAACAGGGATGTGCATGTTGAGAATTACTGTTCTGCTTTCGTATCCGTGGCTGTCAAATGAAATGTTAATCATGATTGGGTAGTTTTCTGGTGGAGTGCTTGGACTTGAAAGTTGTTAGTTTTCTTTCATTGTCATGGTTTTTCTGTCTGTTCTTTTCAGTGGGAAAGAGGAGGGAGCCAGTTGGAAGCTCTAGGGAAACTTTCTTTATACTCAAGAGCACAAATAATGCAGTCCTCCCTCTGAACCATTGACTCATTGAGTTACCAGCACACACAAAAAAGGGGGTTGATGTTAATGGATCCAAAGTAGGAGAGTGTCGGTGGGGCAGGCTTGTAATTTCACTGATTCCTATGGTAGGAAAATGCAAGCAAGCAGGCAAGCTAGAGTCCAAGCCTGAGAGCAGGGCATCACCAGTTCTTGATAGCTGGCAACATTTGGAAAATAAATCCTGCTTTATATTTTTATTGAGGTCCCTTTAAATTTACCTTCATCTGCATAACATGATCTTTTGCTGTTTTGCAGGGAGGAGAGACCCCCCCCCTTCCTACCCCCTGCCAATACCTCATGGAGCACAGAAGCACCACCAGTACCTCTTTCCTTTTGTGCATGAAGATACATGGAAAGGGATCTTTCTCTGTGTAAAAGTGTTTGCAGCCTAGGGCTGAGGGTGAATAGAGGGAAGGCAGCATGGTGACAAACTCAGACCCAGACTATAGCTGGAATGAAAATTGGCCACAACTTAATTGAACACAGCAGAAAGGAGCATTGGCTATGCATATGGATCGGATCCCTAACAACACATCGGCTGACCTTCCTGCCAGCCGATGACCCTCACCCCCCCAGACCACAGCTGGGGGGGGAACCAAGGAGTGACATTAAGGGGGAGATCATGAGGGTGTACACCCCTGCATGATTCCCCTGCCACCTGGGAATGAGTATGCCCTGGCAGCCCCCGAACTGAGCATGCACCTCCATCACTCACTCCTAAGATTCCTTATGGGACTCCCCTTAATAGGGAGACTGGGCATGTAGGCCCTTCTTCCCCCAAAAGGGGACCTGTTCCAATGCAAAGGCACCAACCACATGTGACAGAATAAGAAACAAAACCAGTACAATCAAACAAAAGGGGAGAGGTGGGTGAGATTTCGCTATCGAGAGCCAAAGTGAAGAACAGCAGAGGCAGCAGCTACTTATATACCCTGCTGCCAGACCTGAGTGAAAAGAGCTCCCTCCAGGTCCAGACCCCACCCCCAAGCTGCTCAACCCCCAGCCACTTCTGATAGGGCGGCTGGGGGATTTTGAAGCTATTGGCCCTCCAGGGTATCCCCGTCTGTTTCTGATAGGAGGCTGGGGATTTGAATGTTACTGGCTCCAGACCCAGCTGGGGAAAGCCTGGTGGGCCCTCTGATATGGTGGCTGCCATGCTCCACTCTTCTTCTCCTCCCCATGTCAGCAACCTGGCCCCAGGTAAGTCTGGTGGCCCTCGATTCTAGGAAAGGACAGCTCTGTGCTCTATTATCACATTGGAAGGAATAAATGAGGTCAGTTGCGTGGGGGGGGGGAATTGCCCCAGTCTGTTTCTTGGATCAGTTCTGGCTTTGGGGCTGATAGAAGCTTGTAAAGTCATAATGACTCTGCAGTTTCAGAGCTGGAACTGAACTACACATGTGCAATGATGTTATAACTTCAAGTTCTTGTACCTACATTGCATCATTCCAACAAAGGACCTTGGGTGAGAGTACGTGCACTGTTCTTGTTTGGCTAATTGGGATCAGGCCAGTTGCTATAGTCTTAGATAAGAGTCCTCATTCTAGCTTCCCCCTATTGCTTTTGGACTCTGTATGGTTGCTGATAGGGATGTGCGTTTCGGCATTCAGAATGCCGAAAGAATGCCGAAACAAAAGTGTTTCGGCTTCTTTCGGGGAATGCCGAAACGTTTCGGGGAATGCCGAAACGTTTCGGGTAGCCGAAAGAAAAAAGCCGAAACGTTTCGGGATTCTTTCGGCTTTCCTAAGGGAAAATGCCTCCGTCTTCCAGGACGCCTGGAGGAGGCATTTTCCCACCGAATAAGCCCAAAATTGGTAGGGACCTTCCTCTAACCCTTCTCTAACAACCACCCAAGTTTCAGACAGATTGGACTTTGGGGGGCCATGTTATGGGCCCCCAAAGCAGGTCCCCCCATCCTCCCATAAGAAAGCGAAGGAGCAGCATATTGTTAGCATGCTGCTGCTGATCTTTCTTCATTATTTCCTATGGGGAAAAAATGAAGAGGCAGGCTTCCTTTGCCAGGGGTGGCATTTTGCATGCAAAATGCCCCCCAGCCCTCAGGGGCCCTTCTCCCACCCCTCCTCCCACCCCCCCACCAAGGCTCAGCCTGCTCCCACTTGGGGGGGCCATTTCATGGCCTCCCCAAGTAGGTGCTCTAATCTCTACCACTGACAGCTGGGGGAGGCTTGTGTTGCCAGGGGTGGCATTTTGCATGCAAAATGCCCCCCAACCCTCTGGGGCCCTTCTCCCACCCCTCCTCCCACCCCCCACCAAGGCTCAGCCTGCTCCCACTTGGGGGGGCATTTCATGGCCTCCCCAAGTAGGTGCTCTGCTCTCATCTCTACCACTGACAGCTGGGGGAGGCTTGTGTTGCCAGGGGTGGCATTTTGCATGCAAAATGCCCCCCAGCCCTCTGGGGCCCTTCTCCCACCCTTCCTCCCACCCCCCACCAAGGCTCAGACTGCTCCCACTTGGGGGGGCCATTTCATGGCATCCCCAAGTAGGTCCTCTCAGCCCCTAAAGTCCACCCCTTACAGCCCCACACAAACCCAATTCCCCCCCAGCTGCCACACACAGACCCAAATCCCCACATTAGCCCCTCACAGACCCAAATCCACCCCCACCTGCCCCACACCCATAACCCCAGGAACAGGCTGGCAAAGGCCAGCCCTCTCCCTTTGTTCCCTATGCTGGGAACTTCTAAACTCTCTTTCCCTAGGCAATTCTGCACAGCCCAGGGGTGCCACAATGGTGGGCACACTTCTGAGTGCCAGCTGGTCCCTGTGAAAGAGCACCTGAACCACAGACACCCTCCCTCAAATTCCCCCACCACCTACAGAGATGGCTGGCCAGCCAGCCCCATTGTTCCCTATGATGGGAACCAACTGCACAACAAAGAATAAAACAAGAACAACACAAAATAAAGTTTTAAATTTTTTTTCTCCCTTCCAAAGTACAAGTAGGCAAAGCATTATGACACATTACACCAGCAGTCCCCCACACAGAAAAATAACACAACTCACTTAACATCAGAGAATCACAAAGCATGATTCCTGTCAAAAACACTTTATTTCTTGAACAGCTTTAGGTTACACAGCAGGGGGGAACACCAAAGGGCATGGCAGCACTATCTTACACAAAAATAACACAACTCACTTAACATCAGAGAATCACAAAAACACAATTCCTGTCAAAAACACTTTATTTCTTGAACAGCTTTAGGTTACACAGCAGGGGGGAACACCAAAGGGCATGGCAGCACTATCTTACACAAAAATAACACAACTCACTTAACATCAGAGAATCACAAAAGCACAATTCCTGTCAAAAACACTTTATTTCTTGAACAGCTTTAGGCTACACAGCAGGGGGGGGACACCAAAGGGCATGGAAGCAGTATCTTACACAAAAATAACACAACTCACTTAACATCAGAGAATCACAAAGCATGATTCCTGTCAAAAACACTTTATTTCTTGAACAGCTTTAGGTTACACAGCAGGGGGGAACACCAAAGGGCATGGCAGCACTATCTTACACAAAAATAACACAACTCACTTAACATCAGAGAATCACAAAGCATGATTCCTGTCAAAAACACTTTATTTCTTGAACAGCTTTAGGTTACACAGCAGGTGGGAACACCAAAGGGCATGGCAGCACTATCTTACACAAAAATAACACAACTCACTTAACATCAGAGAATCACAAAACACAATTCCTGTCAAAAACACTTTATTTCTTGAACAGCTTTAGGTTACACAGCAGGGGGGAACACCAAAGGGCATGGCAGCACTATCTTACACAAAAATAACACAACTCACTTAACATCAGAGAATCACAAAAGCACAATTCCTGTCAAAAACACTTTATTTCTTGAACAGCATTAGGCTACACAGCAGGGGGGGGGGGACACCAAAGGGCATGGAAGCAGTATCTTACACAAAAATAACACAACTCACTTAACATCAGAGAATCACAAAGCATGATTCCTGTCAAAAACACTTTATTTCTTGAACAGCTTTAGGTTACACAGCAGGGGGGAACACCAAAGGGCATGGCAGCACTATCTTACACAAAAATAACACAACTCACTTAACATCAGAGAATCACAAAAACACAATTCCTGTCAAAAACACTTTATTTCTTGAACAGCTTTAGGTTACACAGCAGGGGGGAACACCAAAGGGCATGGCAGCACTATCTTACACAAAAATAACACAACTCACTTAACATCAGAGAATCACAAAAGCACAATTCCTGTCAAAAACACTTTATTTCTTGAACAGCTTTAGGCTACACAGCAGGGGGGGGGGGGACACCAAAGGGCATGGAAGCAGTATCTTACACAAAAATAACACAACTCACTTAACATCAGAGAATCACAAAAACACAATTCCTGTCAAAAACACTTTATTTCTTGAACAGCTTTAGGTTACACAGCAGGGGGGAACACCAAAGGGCATGGCAGCACTATCTTACACAAAAATAACACAACTCACTTAACATCAGAGAATCACAAAAACACAATTCCTGTCAAAAACACTTTATTTCTTGAACAGCTTTAGGTTACACAGCAGGGGGGAACACCAAAGGGCATGGCAGCACTATCTTACACAAAAATAACACAACTCACTTCACATTAAAGAATCACCCAAAAAATAGCTGTCAAAAGCACTTTATTTCTGTAACTGCTTTAGGTTACACAGTAGGAAGGCACCGCAGAGCAGGAAAGCAGTGTACTACGCAAAAATAACACAACTCACTTCACATCAGAGAATCACACAAACACAATTGCTGTCAAAAACGGTGAAGTGGGTTGTATTATTTTTTGTAGTACATTGCTATCATGCCCTGTTGTGCCCTCCTACTGTGTAACCTAAAGCTGTTCAAGAAATAAAGTGTTTTTGCCAGGAATTGTGTTTTTGTGATTCTCTGATGTTAAGTGAGTTGTGTTATTTTTGTGTAAGATAGTGCTGCCATGCCCTTTGGTGTTCCCCCCTGCTGTGTAACCTAAAGCTGTTCAAGAAATAAAGTGTTTTTGACAGGAATCATGCTTTGTGATTCTCTGATGTTAAGTGAGTTGTGTTATTTTTGTGTAAGATAGTGCTGCCATGCCCTTTGGTGTTCCCCCCTGCTGTGTAACCTAAAGCTGTTCAAGAAATAAAGTGTTTTTGACAGGAATCATGCTTTGTGATTCTCTGATGTTAAGTGAGTTGTGTTATTTTTGTGTAAGATAGTGCTGCCATGCCCTTTGGTGTTCCCCCCTGCTGTGTAACCTAAAGCTGTTCAAGAAATAAAGTGTTTTTGACAGGAATCATGCTTTGTGATTCTCTGATGTTAAGTGAGTTTTGTTTTAATTTTTCTGTGTGGGGGACTGCTGGTGTAATGTGTCATAATGCTTTGCCTACTTGTACTTTGGAAGGGAGAAAATAATTTTTTTTAAACTTTATTTTGTGTTGTTCTTGTTTTATTCTTTGTTGTGCAGTTGGTTCCCATCATAGGGAACAATGGGGCTGGCTGGCCAGCCATCTCTGTAGGTGGTGGGGGAATTTGAGGGAGGGTGTCTGTGGTTCAGGTGCTCTTTCACAGGGACCAGCTGGCACTCAGAAGTGTGCCCACCATTGTGGCACCCCTGGGCTGTGCAGAATTGCCCAGGGAAAGAGAGTTTAGAAGTTCCCAGCATAGGGAACAAAGGGAGAGGGCTGGCCTTTGCCAGCCTGTTCCTGGGGTTATGGGTGTAGGGCAGGTGGGGGTGGATTTGGGTCTGTGAGGGGCTAATGTGGGGATTTGGGTCTGTGTGTGGCAGCTGGGGGGGAATTGGGTTTGTGTGGGGCTGTAAGGGGTGGACTTTAGGGGCTGAGAGGACCTACTTGGGGATGCCATGAAATGGCCCCCCCAAGTGGGAGCAGTCTGAGCCTTGGTGGGGGGTGGGAGGAAGGGTGGGAGAAGGGCCCCAGAGGGCTGGGGGGCATTTTGCATGCAAAATGCCACCCCTGGCAACACAAGCCTCCCCCAGCTGTCAGTGGTAGAGATGAGAGCAGAGCACCTACTTGGGGAGGCCATGAAATGCCCCCCCCAAGTGGGAGCAGGCTGAGCCTTGGTGGGGGGTGGGAGGAGGGGTGGGAGAAGGGCCCCAGAGGGTTGGGGGGCATTTTGCATGCAAAATGCCACCCCTGGCAACACAAGCCTCCCCCAGCTGTCAGTGGTAGAGATTAGAGCACCTACTTGGGGAGGCCATGAAATGCCCCCCCCCAAGTGGGAGCAGGCTGAGCCTTGGTGGGGGGTGGGAGGAGGGGTGGGAGAAGGGCCCCTGAGGGCTGGGGGGCATTTTGCATGCAAAATGCCACCCCTGGCAAAGGAAGCCTGCCTCTTCATTTTTTCCCCATAGGAAATAATGAAGAAAGATCAGCAGCAGCATGCTAACAATATGCTGCTCCTTCGCTTTCTTATGGGAGGATGGGGGGACCTGCTTTGGGGGGCCATAACATGGCCCCCCAAAGTCCAATCTGTCTGAAACTTGGGTGGTTGTTAGAGAAGGGTTAGAGGAAGGTCCCCACCAATTTTGGGCTTATTTGGTGGGAAAATGCCTCCTCCAGGCGTCCTGGAAGACGGAGGCATTTTCCCATAGAAAAAAGCCGAAAGAATGCCGAAATAATGCCGAAAGAATCCCGAAAGTCGAAAGCCGAAAGAGATTCTTGTTTCGGCTTTCGGCTTTAACGATAGAGAATCTTCTTTCGGCTTTCTACTTTCGGCTATAGCCGAAAATTTTTGGCTTGCACACCCCTAGTTGCTGATTGATTTCTGCTACCTGCTTTTGTGCTCTGGACCTGTTAACTTTGATTGGTGCCACTGCCAGCCCAGGATTTTTGTCTCTGGATTTTGAGACTTTGGAACGTTGTTTGATCTCTTTTGGTCTAACCTGAAAGGTTACCTCAGGCTGGGAGACTGAAAGTCTGTTTAAGTGTGTTAATATAGATATCTGGTATTTGTTGTTTTCCTCTCTGCTTGCACAGTTGTATGTCTGTGACACTTTTTCTGTTACTATACTCTTTTGAATATATTCTTATGTGTTCTTTGGGGATTTCAGTTCTAATCCAGAACTTTGGCCCATTTTGGCTACAGGTACCTAAATAATTGTTTTAGAACTCAATCTGCAGATGGCCTACTCTGCAGGGCTGATTTCTTGGTTAAAACCTGGTAGGACCGGGAACTTGCCTATCAGTGCCACAGCTGAAGGCTTAGTCAAGAGAGCCTGGTGGCAGCTTGTTACCCTGTAAGTGAGAACTCTTTCCCAGTTTTGAGTGTTTTGCTCTTGACCTCTCACTCAGGGTGGCTTGTAGATACAGCTGTCCTTGACAAAAGCCCCTCGCAAAAACTGAAAAGTTCCTGTGTGCTGCTGTGATGAGGCAGCGCAGTCAAAAGCACACACACTATATATATATAATGGAATGTTCAGAGAATAGGTTTCTGTGACTACCAAGCAGCCCAAGCCAGCATCTCTGTTCTGGAGAGATGGAACACAAGACTTGAAAACAGTTTTTTCCATGATATTTACGGCTCGGGATTTTCATTCTGCACACCCCTACCATACAATCAAAGCATCTTTATTAACTTTCAGGAAATAGACACACTTTTTGAGAATGCTCAGTCAGAAAGCTCTTAGATATAAAGTCAGTTCTAAATTAAGCTGAGGGAAATTGGGCATCCCTGTGAATAATATAAAATAATATTTTCTTTATTATAGCAAAAACAGGGCTTAAACTAGAAATGTGTATTTGTGAATGTAAAACCAGTCAGGTATGTAGTTTTAACAGGCTTATATGGTGGTAGCATCCAAGTCATTGAATTCTGGGCTAGTTTAAGCATTCACTCCGTGTGCACAGAAAAACTGGGAAATTGTTACATTAGTCCAATATCCAGTAAGATTTGAGTCCAGTAGCACCTTCAAGACCAAAAAGATTTCAGGGTATAAGTTTACGAGAGTTAAAACTCCCTTTGTCAGATACCAATATCCAGCAATCTGAGAATCTAGCGGAAGAAAAGAATGAAACTTGAAATGCAAAGGAAAAAAGGAAGGCCATCAAAATGCTATCATTGCTTTATTTGTTCACAAACTCAACATTCTGTTTGATCTGCCAAGGTTCCATAAAGCTGTGTTTTGATGTAATACAGTCAGAGACAGAACATTAATTGAATGAAATAGCTATAAGACAGCATGTCTACCCATTGCTATTACTTCTGATTCAGAATGTTTACAAAATTCTAGCTTTTAGCAGAATTTCTTTTCCTCTAGGATCTTACCTGGCCCTAATCACCATTTAATAGCTTGTTATCTTCATGAATATACATCACAATGACATTTCCACATGTGCACCTAGAGCGGCAGAATGGGAAATTAAGGACTCATTCATTACTTTATTAACAAGGATGACGTGACCCTCAGCTTATGCGCATGCAACTCCTACCCTGGAATTTAAAGATTTTGTTTAAGCAAGCAAACTGAGTGGAATAGCTTGTTCAATTGTAAAGCTGCCTTAACAGGAGTTTTTCTCAAGGATAAGCTGAGCTTATTTAGAGAAATTTATCATGTGGTTTCAGTGCTGATGATGTGGTGAGTTAGAGATTGCTGGCTGGCAATATAAAATGTGGGTGTAACTATTTTTACTGTTCAAATGGTGTTCACAGGTCAGAGGGGCTGTTCAACATGCTGCTACAGAGGGAGGCAAAATGGATCTTCAATTTAAAAATGATGAATCCCTTGGGTTTGAATAATGAGTGGGACCTATCGTGTTTTTTGTTAACAGGTTCCCTTTAAGATCTTACAGACGCCAATTGGAATGTATTAGAGTGAACTGTATTACAGATTATCATATTTAAAGCATGGGATTGGTCCTTTTGATTATGCCGACACTGATGAATCACCTGCGAAATTGAAACGTTGCAAGAAAACTGCTTGAACAAATTATTGAAACCTGTATAGTAAGCAGTAATGATGTTTATAAATGTTTGATGGGAGGATAATGTGCATATATTTGTATACTTGTATATATTTTCTCTATATTCAGTAAATTATTTTGTCCCAGAAGAAGCACAGTGTGAAAGTACAGCGTGTGAAATGGAAGCAGCCGATTGTCCATAGGGCAGGGACGTCTTGGGATAGATGTTGACTGGAGGACTGAACATAGTCATGGACAGTAGCTTGCCTTTTGCACAGCACTCTTTGCACTTTATCTCCCATATATTTACAGCTTGTTTTACAGCTTGCTATACTCAGGAGTAGTCGGCCATTCATCTCAGTCATATAAATGTTTGTAAATCTTTTCAAACGGAATTGATGGAACATATGTGTCTTTGGATTTGTGGATTGTAGATCATTGTATATATTTATGAATTTACGTGTTATGAACTTTGTATGTAATTTATGTGCTTAGCACACTTTGAATTTAAAAAATATTTTCTTAAAAGTAATCTACTGTTGATGGTTTAATTCTACATAGGGGGCTTTTGCCAATTTATCAGTCGTATATATCCCCTATATTTGGCCTTTTTCTATTTAGTTAGAGACAAGAGAGAACCAGTCTGCCTATCAGGTTTGTTCTATATATGGACAGTTCCAAGCACATTAGTCATGCCCCTGGGCATACATTCACACTGAGAAAGGAAGCTTGAATAGAATAAATGTTGCTTTTTGAGAAATGAATACATTTCTTTTTTAGCACCACACTGATTCCTTGTGACCTGGACTGTGCAATCAGGGCCACTGAGGGCGAAGCTACAAGTGACGAATGACACTTGAATGGCAAGTGTATTTCTCCCTGTTCACTTGCGCTCCACTCAATCCACTTGCCATTCAAGTGTCATTCATCACTTGTAGCTTGGCCCTGAGAGTGAGGGACTAGTGGTACAAATTGTCTGGGCCTGGGTAGCTGAGGATGAGGAGGACGAAGACCAGAAGGCCAGGTAGGAGTCTTTGGCCTAGCTAACCTCCTTTCCTAGCCTTGCTGTATGTATTTTTGTCAGCTCTTGGATTTTTCCAGTATGAAAACCCAAAGCTGCTTTGAATTAGATTACAAACAGGATATTTTAATCAAATCTTAAAAAAAAAAATTAAACACATTTTTATAATCAGATTTTGAAAAAATAATTTTATACTGCACAAAATACTTTTGTCTATTCAAACCCATAATTATTTTATTTAATTTTCCCCCAGTGGTGACCAAAAATGACTTACATTGTTCTCCTCCTTTTTCTCTTTAGCAAAAGAATTATTTAATTTTCCCCCAGTGGTGTCCAAAAATGACTTACATTATTCTCCTCCTTTTTCTCTTTAGCAAAAGAATATTATACATTTCATACATTGTACCCATTTGCAGAAAATCTAGGTTTTTTATATATCAGGATTAACTTCACTTTGCAAAAGTTAACACAACCACAGCTTACTGGTGTCTTTAAGAAGAATTTCTCTAAACATGCGATATGGCTGTTGATGTACAGTTATGGAGGTTGCTGGGGACCATGAGCATTTACAATCACCTTAATGCCCATCACTACCACTGCAATTATTTACGCCTGTCTAACTATTAGGATCATGTAGGGCCTCCTTTTCTGCTACAGCCTTCCCAAGAACAATTGCAAGCTGTGACTTTATTACTTTTTATTCTGGAATTTTAGAACTTTATTGTAAACTTATGTTCATTCTCCCCATCTGATACATAAAAATGGATATAATTTTAATAGTATAATTGAATCACATTTTCTCATATCCCCTGTTTCTGATGTTATCTAACTCATGTAGGTTCCTGTGGAGATTTCTCCTTATCTTTCACAGCAAGCAATAAACTTGGCTTTTTTACTCTTTCTTCTTCACTTATAGTCCCCAAATCTGGTCTAATCTCAGGCTGTTCATCGCTACATTTCCTTCAACACCAATTACATCTTTTTGTAGTCTAGTTACTGGGATTTGGTATACCACTTTCAACGAGGAGCACTACATTCCAGAGCCTTATAGCAATACCACTATCTTCTTTGACTTATGTTACATTTCTCTGTTAGTACAAGTCAGAATTATGAGGATGTCCTATAGTGTATCTGATCAGTGAACCAAAAGCTCCTTTTTCTCTTTCACTTAAATCATGATTCATGGATTGTTGCTAGTCAGAAGACTACTTCATGCCACTCCATGACACAGGGGCTAGCTCTTATTTCTGCTGTTTTAAGGGAGTCTATATTGCTCTTTCTCCAGCTAGAAAATCCCTGTAGTGCACATTATGGGCCCCAGATGATACAGAGAAGTAGTAATGAAAAACTTTTTTTGGAATAGAACAAATATAAACAGTAGGGTCAGGTCGATCAAAAATTGTCATCACTGCCTAACAAAACTTCAGCTTAGTATGAAACCTGGACTAGCACTGCTCTACAATCTGTATGGTAGCCAGCTGTTAAACTCTAGTGGTCCCTTTAATTTGATCTGCAAGCAATTATTAGGTGATGTTATTTAACTTCATGCCAGGAAAAACATCAACTGCCAATTTTATTCATTAAACTTATGTCAAAATATGGAAGTGGCTCTCTTGGAGCAGTCTTCGTACAATCCCCTTTCTATATGTGAAAAAATTCTCTAGATCTGAGAGTGCATCTTCCAAATTCTGTCAGGTATTTTTGAACATCTATTTTATATAATAGACAGATTGAATGACAAATCAATTTCTCACTCTCTGTGCATAAGGCACAGAGAGGCATGCTCTGTGAGCATGAGGTTGGATATACCAAACTGCATATAGGCTGTGCTGAAGAGTTTCAAGATGATAATAATTAATTCCTGTATCTATTCAATATTGTATACATCAGCAATACATCATATACAATATGTTATGTAAGAATGGCCACCTTTAAACCATGCATGAACCTTTTCTGTTTCCTTACATTCCCACCTCATTTTCTCCAGCTCCATAATATGGTAGCTAAAAAGGCAAATGCACTTTTGGGCTGTATCAACAGAAACATAGTGTCCAGATCACGAGAAGTGATAGTATCACTCTACTCTGCTGTGGTTAGACCTCACTTAGAGTATTGTGTTCAGCACCACAATTTAAGAAGGATATAGACAAGCTGGAACGTGTCCGGAGGAGGGAAACAAAGATGGTGAGGAGTCTGGAGACCAAGTTCTATGTGGAAAGGTTGAAGGATCTTAGTATGTTTAGTCTGGAGAGGAGATGACTGAGAGGTGATATGATAACCATCTTTAAGTACTTGAAGGGCTGCCATATAGAGGATGGCACAGAGCTGTTTACCACTGCCACAGAAGCTCAGACCAGAACCAAAGGCTTGAAATTAAATCAAAAGCGCTTTTGGCTAAACATAATAATGACATACTTTGTAAACCGCTCTGAGTGGGCATTAAGTTGTCCTGAAGGGCGGTATATAAATCGAATGTTGTTGTTGTTGTTAGGAAAAATTTCCTGACAGTTAGGGAGGTCCCTCAGTGGACAGACAGACACAGCAGCGTAGCGTGGGTTGAGTGTGCCCCGGGCAAGGCAAGTATTGGGGCTTTTTTTTGCTCTACATCATGCTCACATGCATGTGCACACTTCTGGGCCTGCACGATGACATCACTTCTGGTCATCATGCAGGGCATGCTGCCCCTCCCCCCGCCACAGCTGCCCATGCTGCTGCAGCCAGCTCAGTGGAGGGGGATGGAGACGAGCCAGCTGCCCCATTGGTGCACAGGTGGTGCCAGCTCCCTCACCAAGGTTATGGTGCAATCTCTTACGCCCCCATGAATTTTGTGTCCAGGGCAACTGCCCCTCTGCCCTCCCCCCACGCTACATGACTGGACAGACAAAATGATTATTGTCATAAAATGCTACTTTAATTTGTCCTACCAACTATATCTAATGACATGATAAATCCACCAATTAATAAAAGATTTGTGCTTAAGTATCATGTTATGGCTGCTTACTTAAAAAAAGAAAATATATATACCTAACTACATTCCCATTGTATTATTCCAGTGTCCAACTCATTCCAGTACCTAACTCATTTTTAATAATGTTCTATCTTAACATCACCTGAAACTTAGATACTTTCACTTGCTGCTAAGGCTTTCATTTATCTTGGTACAAACAAGTGCTGGAGGAGTGGCTTCTGTGCACTGAAGTTAGCAACAGTGTGACAGTTTCTTTGGAAGGGGCAGAATCTGTTCCCAACCTTAGCAAGAATTGCAAAGTCCCCAGATTGTCATTTTTTTTTAACAAGAAGAGCAGGAGACAGTTTCAGAAGAAGAGCACTGCTGGATCAAAGGAATAGTTCATCTAGTCCAGCAACCTGTTTCACACTGTGAAGCTCTTCTCTCACTAATGCCCCTAACTGGCTATCAGCTGGCCAGTCAGATGCCAAAATCAGGTGGCCTCGGGCTTCAGAGGGGCAGAGAAGGGAACTGACTACCTTTTTCCTTCTCCTGCCCTAGGAACAGCAGCACACTCCAACTGTCTCTTCTTCTGTCCCCCATCCCTCACAGGAACCTGCTTTTAAGGGATTCCTCCTCCCACCTCCCTGGCTTTCCTCCCAATCTCCACCCAGACTCCCTGATTAGCCCTTCTCCCAGCCTAACCAGGGGAAGGGCAGGATAGCCTCTGTAGTTTCCTGGTCTCTTCCTCCCCAGCCTAGGGCAGGGCATTTGCTCAGCCCTCTGCATGGCTCAACCCTGCTGTTGCAGGGATTGCTGAAGCTTCCTCAGCAGCTCCCTCGGTGGTCCAGAACCTGTACTTGTCCTGCTTGCCAAAACATTCCTGTGGGCCTGGCTGGGGCTGGGCTGCCTGCACTGCTACAGGATGCAGGTGAGTTAGGGAGGGCTGGGGTTTGCTACCCAGAGTTGGGCATGGGCGTTGGCTACTGCTTTTCCACCGTGGAAGGCAGCCTAATTGAATAAAGAAACATTTCTTCTTCTTTTTTTTCCTGTCTTGAATCTTTTATCCCTTAGAGGTACCAAATTAACTTCATTTGGTACCTCTGAGGGTTAGTATTACGGAAGAGGGAGAAAAAGTTCTCTCTATCCGCTTTCTCTACTCCATGCAAAATTTTATAAACTTCTTTCTTGTCCCATTAATTGTCTTTTTTTAAAAAAAATGGAAAAATCCCAGACTTGTCCTTCTTCTGTACTTTTTCCAGCTCAGCAATATTCTTTTTGATATATGGTGATCAAAATGGTTCTGAATACTGTGAATGAGGCCTCACCATAGATCTATACAGTAGATTACCATATTAGATGTTTTATTTTTCCTAATTCTGTTCCTAATAAACCCCAGGAATGGAGTTTGCCTTTTTCACTATTGCCACACACTAGCTTGTCATTTTCATCCATCTTTCCACTACAACCTCAAGATCACTTTCAATCTCAGTCTCTACCAGTCAGTGATCCCATCAGAGATCAACATATCAGAACTCTTCAGTGTATATTTAAAATTAGGATTTTTTTATCCTGATGCCATGTTGTTGCCCACTCACCCAATTTAGAGAGATCATCCTGTAGCTCTTAAAAAATTCACTTTGGTTTTCACCATTCTGAATATTTCACCATTCTGGATAATTTGGAATAATCTTTGCATTTGGCCATTACACTGTTCATTCCAGATCATCAATGAACAAATTAAATAGCACCTGTCCCCACAACCTTTGTGGGGGCTCACTGCTCACTCCCTTCCATTGTGAGAACTGCCCATTCCTGCTGTCTGCTTCCTTTTAAGCTGGAAGAGAACCTTTCCTCTTACCCCTGACTGCTTTTTTAAAAAAAGTAATATAAACAAAACATTAAAAGATAGTGATTAAAACCCAGCATAAAAAAAATCTCAGTCCAGTATACAACATAGATCATAAAAACAGATCTCAGACACCTAAAACAACAGTTTCCAAGCTAAAACTGTGTTAAAAAATCAACACTTTAATTAAAAGACTGGGTGAACAGAAACATTTTGGCCTGGCACCTAAAAGAAAGCAATGTAATCACCAGGTGTGCCTTAAGGGGAAGGACATTCCACAAGCAAGATGCCACTACTGAAAAAGCTCTATATTTAGTCTCCACCCGCCTCACCTTAGGCCAAGCCATAGGGAAAAGATCTTTTGAGGGAGGCCTTAATTGGTGAGCTGGACAATAGGGGATGACAATTGGGGCCTAAATGCCCCCAAACCATTTAGGGCTTTAAAGGTCAGAATCAGCTATGGCAACTCACTTCATGGGGCTGGGGCTTGTGGCAAGGCAGTCTTCAGCATGTCCTGGGGTGCCATGGACCCTGGCAAGGGTAAGGCCTGGGGGATGGCCTCAGCCCCCCTAGCTCGGGCAAAGGCAGTAAAAACTGAACAGCATCACCACACCCCATGTGGCCAAGCTGGAAGGAAATGGGGATGGGCCAGGAGAAGCAGCAGAATGCCATCAGAAGGGTGGAAACCAGCTGGGGAGGTAGAAGGTTGAAAAGGGAGAGGGCAAGGGTGGTGGCGGCAAGGAGAAAGACAGTGAGTGAGGTGCAAAGCAAGAGCAAGATAGTGGAAGGTCAGAGGAAGGAGCAGACAAATGGGCTCCATTGAGAGCTAAGAGTGGGCAACTGTCCAGCAGGTGCTCACCTCCCTGCAGGGACCAAAGTGCACAAGAGTGTTCAGAGTCGCCCAGCTAGGCAATGAGGCAGTGGCCACATCACCGAGGGGATGAAGGTGTAAAATGGATGACCTGAGACCCCACTCACCCCTCTACCCACACGGAAGATGCTCAGGAGATCTCAACCTCCATGAAAGATGTCCTGGTTGGTGCCAGGAACACACCCAAGTGAGGCTGAGGATGAGAAGTCAGAGATGCCAGCAACCTAAGTCCAAGCATCCTGACTAGACATGGGCATGAACCGCATTACGAACCAAAAAAACCTATGAACCACCTGATCATCTGTTCATGATCCGGCAGTTTGTGAGGGTTCATGGCCAATGAACCAGCATTCATTGGAAGCCCGGTTCGTTGTGTTCGCCCGTGGTTCATGAAGCCAGACAGTCAGGCACCATCAATCAATTTCCTTGGAAATGGAGCTGGAGGAATGCCTGAACTCTGTCTGCACTCATTCTGTCGCCCTGGAAACCCGAATTGAAGCCCAGCTTATCTTGATCAGCAGGTCTTCCTTCCAACCATGGAGCTGCAAATTGGTTACAATTGGTTACATGGGAGAAGACACCCAGAGGGAGGGAGAGGGAAGGGGGTGTTCTGTAGCCATGGGCACTCCAATCTCATCCCTGCAAACCCTGATAGGCAGTTCTGACGGCCAGCCCCTTGTACACTGGGCCAACGTCAACTGGTGGCTCTAATTGTATCGAGTGGGAGTTTCCTGGGGGCCTCGGATTGGAGAGGGTATAACTCCAAGATCTCTATTGCAATCTTGACCAAACTTGGGTGCTGGCTGCAGGAGAGCCTGCTAAACACTCCTTGTGAATAAGAGCTCTCTAAGTGTAACGGGGGCCATTCCGACACCCATGAACCATGAACCAGTTCGGTAATGGGAAATGTTCGTTACGGTTCATTTGTTCGGGTTCATTGGTGGCACTGAACCACGAACCGCAAGTTTGTTAATTTTTGGGGGTTCGTGCCCATGTCTAATCCTGACTATGAGGCCTAGGGAAATCTGTCATACTAGCACTTTGAATTGTGCCCCAAAACAAATGAGCAGCCAGTGCAAATCTTCTCTTATGCCTTTTGCCCAATCTTATCTACAGAAATCATGAACAGAATTTTCTCTTGATAGGGAAATAAGAATTACTCCTTGCTATGACATGTTGATCAGGCACATGGTCATCCTGTACACATATGAGACTGAGAGAAAAGCCTTCATCCTTACTAGATACTGAACAAGAAGTCAGCCCTGCAAGGTAGAACTCCTGCAGGTTGAGTTCCACAAAACAATTGCTTGGGTAGCTGTGGCCAAAATAGGCCAGGATACTGGATTTGGATCGAAGCCCCAAAACTCAAACAACTCTACAGAAGTATTAGTAGTAGGATTTATTATGAAGAGTATAAGAAATGGCAAACAGAAATTGTGCAAAATAGGAAAGAAAAAACAAAGCTACATAAATACAGTCTAAAACACAATGCAGGCTTTGGTCCTTCGATGTACAGATGTTAGCTAGTAAGATTAGAAGCTCAATGTCCAAAGAGGCAAAAGTCCTGGGCTGACACTTATCTTGGTAATCAGATCCAGTGCACAAATAACATGTAGCAGCAGGTATCCATCAGCAAGCACACAAACAAAAGAAGATCCAAACTAGAATGAAGACCTTTGCTTTATTACAGGCTGCTTCAGCGTAGCCTGATCCTGATTGACCAATTGGGGTGTTGCTAGTCTTGTGACCACATTCCTCTGCAGCTGACATGTGTCCACAATTAGAGCAACTCTCCCATACTCAGGGTTCCTCATGCTAATGATGAAATGTAAGCTCATCACTCCATCTTGGCCTTTGACCTTGAAGCTCTGTCATCTTGCACCTGCATGCTTCAGTCCATCTAAAAATTGCAACATCATGATGACTGTCCTTTTCTAGAGATGGGCTTTTTGTAGCTTAACCAGGCCGAGAAACCAGAACCAAAGGTCTGAAAAAGCCAAAAAATGGGCTAGGATCGACCAGTTTCTTAACACCAGGTTTCACGGAGGACAGATCCATCACCGGCTACTAGCCATGGTGACTAAAGGGAACCTCCATAGTCAGATGCAGCAAATCTCTGAATACTAGTGCCAGAATACAATATTTCCTGTTTGTTAGCCCACTGTGGCAACTTTTTTGGCCTCTGTTTAAAACAGGATGCTGGACTACATAGACCACTGGTATGATTCAGCAGGGTTCTTTTTATAGTCTTATGACCAAGCTCTTCAGTGTTATTAGCAAAAATGAAATTTTTAAGTCTTTTTATGTCCTATCCACTCAGGACTGAAACAGAAACAATTACCTCTTCTTACAATTTGTTCAATTAATTAGCAATTTATTTTTCATTTTAATGTGTGGCCAAGTGAAAATAGGCAGAAAAATGAAATTGTCAGACATAGCCAACAACAACAAAAAGTCTTCAGATGATCACAGCCATTCATTCCTTCTGCTATCAGTCTCCTTCAGATCTGAGCTTGACTACTGACCACATCAATCATCCATTCTTCAATGGAGAAGACACAGAAGGATGGGTGTCCACTTGCAACTATTTTTTCAAAAGATGCAGCTTGCATTTCTTAATTACCCTTAATGTGGTACAGTTGGCCTGTACTACTTTTCTGGAGATTAATGAAACCCTAACAGGAGTTATACTTGTTTTCCTGCAGAACCTTGGGAAACTTACAGCAGAAGTAGCAATAGATGAAAAGTAATTCTAAAATCTGTGAAGGGTTCCCTCTTCCTAACAAGGGAGAAATAGTTGTAGATTTTCCGGGCTGTATGGCTGTGGTCTTGGCCAAGACCATGGCCATACAGCCTGGAAAATCTACAACAACTAATGATCTCTGGCCGTGAAAGCCTTCAACAATATAAGGGAGAAATACTTTATCTTGACACTAACAGAAGGTACTTTATTTGCCCATTGTCCTGATTTTTATGTTGACTGGTGAAATAGGATTTAGGTGTAGATATCACAAGGGCTGCCTGCTGAACATTAAAATGGTAATCCAAATACAACAGTCCTTGCCTCCGTTTGTTCATTCCAAAGCAATTAATCAACAAGATAGATTCTCACTATAACCAAATATATCCCTATCTCTAGTCCTGCAGTGTTCAGGTTTCTGTTCTTCAGAGCCAAAGAATTTACACTCTATCAAAAAGATGGTCACAGGAGACATCGCTTGAGAACAAGTAACAAGTCGGTTTTAAAAGGTGCTTCATCTCTCAGAGGAATTAAAAAGTTGTTTAATGTTCGCTCATGGACTGGGAAAAATGTGCAGCAGGTTTTATAATTAATTCACCCCTGAAGTAATTTTTGCAAAATACACTTTATAAATTCTGTTTTTATTGTGTACATATCACAGCACCGCTTTTAAGAACCACCAATATTTACAATTGAGTGAAAAAGAACAGAAATGTTAGTAGATTTATTTTTACTTTTCTAAAGTTAGAATTGAAGACCTTATTATCAGAAATTTGGCTGGCCTGGTGCTCAAGGGCCTGCCCGGCATGGGCTGTGCCTGGGCAGGACACCAGTGTGGGGCTGAGGACACCTTGCTGGTTGGTTCTCTCCTCCCTGCTCCCAGCATGGCTGGCATTCCGTAGACGGGGGAGGGCCCCCCCTGGGTGGGCTGGTCCAGAGAGAGGGGCTCTGCTAGCTCTACCAGGGAGCGCAGCCATATGGGGGCCCAATGGGGTGGCTTCCCAGATGGGATTGGGTCTAAAGGTGGGGGTGGGGAGGGCTGGCCCTGCCTGGGCTGCCTCCTCGTTGCTGGGGCATGGCTAGGGGTGGCTAGAGCACTCACTAGACCACCTCGCAGGCACAGGCGGTTCTGTTCTTTGGTCTGTTTTCAGGATCCAAGAGCAGGGCGGTGGCCACTAGCTCCTGACAAGACCCAGTAACCCCTGTAGATTGTGGGAGGAGCCCCATCAGGCACCCAGCCATGGCCAGGCCACTTCCATGTGGGAGTGTGGCAGGCGCCCTGTCATGGAGGTCCTGTCGGCTGCACTGGGCGAGAGCGGCGGCCAGGTTCCAGCTGGAGTAGGCCCCATAATGGAGCAAGCGTCTAGGCAGAAGCCTCTAGGGGCCACTGGGTAAGGAGGCTCATGGGCGCCCAGCCTGTCAGCGGGGCCTAAGGCCGACCACCACAGGCACCTAGGAGCCCTTCTCCTGAAGCTGGCAGGGTGGCCAAACAAGTGGAAATGGAGGACCTGCCAAGCACTGCAGCAGTGTGGGAGAGTGACAGAGAAGGAGGCAAGCCAGGGTCGGCCCCAGGCATTGGGGCAGAAGTCTCGCAGGATGCACTGGAGGAATCAGAGCCACAGTTCCTCATCAGCCGGGGCATCAAGAGGTGAGTTGTCGGCGGACAAGGATTGGGAGCATTGGGCACGGGATTACTGGGAGACAGCAGCTTATGTGTCTGGCCTGGCAGAGACACAAGAAGGAGCGCCCAGCCAAGCGCACCTTTGCCAATTGAGTCTTGGGCTACAGTGTTTACACGGGGGTGGTTCAGGTGGCCTACCTGGAGTGAGGATGGCACCTCACTGCCCACCAGAGGGAGGTTGTGCAGATCAAAGTGTCCTCAGGTGACCAGGCAGCCTTCATGTATGATGAGGCATTTTGGAAAAAGGCATCCGGCAACAACCTCACTTGTTGGGACCAGGTGGATAGCATGGGGTGGCTCTGGGCAGTGAACAGCAGGGGCACAGGGGACAGCCCCCGGCTGAAGGGTTGGATTCTTGGTGCTATGCAAGCAGGAGGCTATGCTGGGAATTCAATGTGGGGTGTTGTCCATGAATGAGGTCGTTTAGCATAGCTCAATGGACGCCTAGCATAGCTAGCTGCGGTACAACACTTGCTGTGGTGGGCCAGCATGGGGCTGGCAGGATATGCATTGGACAGCAGGCGGGCCCTCCAATGCTAACGGGGATCCATACCCAGATGCCGGGCCAACACTCCATACAGCTGTAATCAATAAAGTTGTGGCCATTTTCCAACCCAAACAGGTGTTGCGTGTGTTATTTAGCTGGAACTCAGACTTACATAGCACATAAGTGACAACATCTGAACTGTGTCAACACAAAGATGCAGGATAGAAACAAAATTGTGACAGTTTTATGACAGCATTTGTGCATTTGAAATGAACTTTCAGTTCTGGGGAAAGCAACTTCAAAAAAATAATTTGGTACACTTTCCCACTATGAAATCTGTTTCTTGTGATCATATATCTCCAGAATAGTACAGAAGAAAAAATTCTGAACTCAAAAATGAATTTCAAGAAAGATTTTCTGCCTTTAGAAACCTACACAGAGGTTTTAGAATTGTCTATAATCCATTTTCTGTGGATGTGCATGAGGTTCCAGAGAAGCTCCAGATTGAAATAATTCATCTGCAATTTGATGCTATGCTCAACAAATTTTACCATTTCTGGGGTCCGAATTGCTCCCAACTGAAGGCTTTTGCTTCTAAAATTCTGGTTATATTTGGGACGATGCATGTCTGTGAACAGCTCTTTTCTATAATGAATGTCAATAAATCAAAAGTTCATTCTCAGCTTATACAGACACAGTTGAACAACATACTCAAAATTGCAGAGACTTTAACTCCAGATATTGATGCAATAGTTCAGAGCAAAAGGTGTCAGTTATCAAAGACAAATAAAGGAAATATTGTCAGTGTTAATTTTTAAAGCATGTTTGTATTTTTAGTAAAAAAAAAATCATTAATTGGGTTTGCCTGTGTCCTTTATAAAGTTTATATCACCAGTACCTGGCATTAAATTTTATTGTACACATTGCCCAGCCTGACAAAATGACATTATATCAGATCCAGCCCTCATAACAAATGAATTTGACACCCTTGAGTTAAACTATGCACCCAGGCATTGGTGCTGAGGCCAGTGTGTTGTACAAATTAGGTACCTTGAATGTCCCTCTGGCCAATCTTGATAAGAGACACAAATGCACAGAGTTCTGTAGAGGAAGTAATCTAAAATTGTTTATTAAACAATGGAGGAGCAATTTATCCTGAGAGTAGAAGGTCTCCTCGTGTCCAAAGCTCATCAGAGCTACAATAGCAGTGCAAAGCAATTAATACCTTTTGGTTAATTATAATATTTGTTATCTTATTGGCTCACAGAATACAGGGGTCCCTCATTGGCGAAGAAGGGGGTAGCACCTATCATGATGACACAATGTCCAGGGGTATTCTGATTGGAGGAAGCAATTTAGGTCAGCAGCATAATTACAGAAATTGCAAGATTGCAATTTCTTATCTGTCCATGGTGTTCTCTCTGGAAGGAACATCTTCCTTCCTTTCTCACACATCTCCTCTTATGGGCTTATTCCTGCCCACTCCTTTTGCCAATGTAACATTTAACAGAAGTGCCCTAGAGGCGCTTCTTGCAACCTTGGGGGCTTTCAAGCGAGCTGGGTTCCGTGGGTGGAAAGCTATTGGAATGCGCTTGTGGTTACAGCCCCTGGCCCCAGTTTTGCAGTTTCTCTTTCTCAGCCTTGAGAGAGATGTTTCTAATCCTAGCTTGCTTTTATTGCAACATTTTGCATAGACAGTTCTACAAAGGGGATTTCTGTATCAAGTAAGTAACAGGTGTCAGGAATCAAACAAGTGCTCATCAAATGTATTGAGCCCAATCTACTGATAGCAAGCTTCACAGTGCTTTCATCTTATATTTCACAGTGATTTACATACATTCTTCTTTGGTCTCGTTTCAAGTTTCATTTTTTTGCAAGTTGCGTTACAAATTCTACTTTAGCTCCTGAGGATAATAAAAGTGCATGATACTGAAAGGCACAGAAAAGGTATATAAAATCTCCTTCATTAAATCCATTTCCCACAAGTGGTGCCACTCAAAGCTGCCACTTGCCACTGGCAAGCCTCTTTTCGTTCTCCTCTAGCCTTTGGCACCTTAAGGCAACCATCAAGGTCTGCCTAATGTGCAGGGTGGCTCTAGGATTGCTTCATCTAGAGTTTGAACAAGTTAACTTGATCTGTGATGTTTCCCCATTTTTCTTTTATTTAGGAGGGAGGGGATGCCCTGTACCCAGTAAAATGTAATAAAATATGCAGGCCAACTGGTCAGACCCTCTAATATCCCTTTCATTTTGTGTTTTCTCTCCTTTGATCCCATTAACCAGACCGTTGTATACAATTGTTAAGTGAAGCAAAACTTTATCTACGGGTTGTTAAAGAAAAAGCATGCAATTCTATTTTGTTAATTTAGGGTTGCTTGATTATCTCCAGTGTACATTATAATCTTGTTCTGTATAACACCTAAAGCTGTGTCAGATGTGTTTTGATTACCAGAGAGGTCAGGTGGGTTTAATTTATGCATCAGTGTCCAGCTCTTAGTATTAAATTTTATCTTTTACATTATTACCCTTCCTCAAAGGAGTGCAATATCCTTTTCTGTGTCTGAACAAGAAGAAAAGCATTCCAGTTATGTTTTAATTTGATGGCTAATTAACATGGTTATGCCATTTTCTGACTGTCTTGAATACCAGGCAAATCATGTGAAAAGTACATTCTTTTCATAAAAACACTATATAAAGGAGTATTTGACTAACTGTGGGAAAAAAATATGCAATGTTCTGTTGGAAATCTTCTCTGGTACCCCATATTACCAATTGGATTATGAAAATATGGAAAATTGCTTTCACATCTAAACAGAAATATGAAAATAGAATTGCAAATCAAAAAGTTATAAGGGCTGATGTAAGTTTACGGAAAGTTGGGCTTTGTTTAAATTGTCCTGAAATGATAGTTAGAGATGCTCTTCTCCTTTTGTATTTTATAATAGGGATGTGCGCTTTGGGTTTCAGCAACCCGAAGCAAATCCATATCAACCCCGATTCAGGTTGATCTGTGTTTCCCGAATCGGCCCCAGCAGAGCTGCCCCAATTTGGGAAACCCAGGTTGCTGCAGCAAGGAAAAAGGCTTTAAATGGCTCTTCCATTCCCTCTTCCCTCCCCTGTAGTCAAGAGAGGGAGAGGGGAGCATCAGGTAAGGGACTTGAGATTGGCTGACATAATGAGCCAAGCACCGCAGCAGCCAGCAGCTCTTCATTTCCCAATTGGTGATTCTCTGGGAGAACATTGTGATTCTCTGGGAGGGCATTTTATTTATTTTTTAAATGCTGCTGCAGTGAGTGGCTTGTTTGAATTGGGGGCTTGTGCAACTTAAGCCATAAATTGGCAAGCTTGCCCTGCTTAAGCCATCTGCTTGCCTCTCTCTGGGCTGGTTGTGCTGCTGCGTGACCTGCTGCTGCTGGACCAACTGGATTTTACTGAGCTACCCTGGTGAACCTAGACTAGACTGTTTACAACAGGTTTGAGAGTCACTGACTCACATTTTTTTTCTATTTGGAGGGAGAGGGTGGTGGTTGATTCTCTTGACTTGGTGGCTTGAAGGAGGGGGAAATTGTGGGTATATCTTCTGGTTTTTTTACTGCTGTCAGGGGTCTGAGGCACAGCCCCTGGACTTGCTGGAGGAGGGGACAGGAATTGGGAGACAGCTGCCCAGCCACCCCAGCAGACACACAGGACCAGAACCTGCCAGCACCGGAGGGAGGGAAAGAAGCACCCAAGCCTCAGAGGGTTAGAAGGGGCAGGTGGAGGCCAGCTAGCCCCACCCTCCTGTGGGAGTCTAGGAGCCCACGCAGGGAGAGTGAGGACAACCAAGAGGAGGCCAGACCAGATGGAGAGGGCACAGGAAGCAGGGACAGCCAGTCAGCAGCTAACCAGACAGAAACCTTACCAGCAGTAGAGGGAAGGCAGTCAAGGCACCACAGGGCCATGCTCCAACCTGCAGGCAGGCTAGAAGGGATTAGCCAGAGCCAGGTGGGACAGGAAGGCAAGCAGCCACAGGTGGAGCTGCCTGGGGCACTCTACAAGAAAAGATTGGCAGACAGCCAAGAAGGCACAGGTGTGCCTGCCCCAAGAAGCCAGCTCAGTAGAGAAAGCTTGTCAGTCAGATAAGGAGGAACAGGTGTGACTGCCCTGGGCAGCCTGCCGAGCAAACCCAGGTGAAGCTGCCTCAGTCAGCCAAGGGTGTGGCTAGAGGGCTGGAGGGGGGGGGTGGCTGACAGGTGGAGCAGGGAATTGGTGAAGGGATAAAAGGGAAGTCCACCCACAGGGCAGGGTGGATTGTGCAGGAGTGATGGAGTAGAGTAGGAGTGGTGGGAATCGAGCGAGTACGAGGATGTGAGGAGGGAGGTTGGTGAAGAAGGAGGAGAGAAGTGTGAGGGATGGCTGGGGTAGATTGAGCAGGCTGGCGAGTGGACTGAGAGGGTGTCAGGGTGATGTATACTGCCCCTCCTTTCACAGAGCAGGGTCCTGCAGTATCCCTGATGCCCCCCTGGGGTCAGAGCCAGGCACTGCAGTGCCCAGTGCCATGGCATCCAAGGCAAAACCTGACCATTGCTTCTTATTGCTTCTTAAATATTGCTTTTGTTTAATCCTTGCTGTGTGTGTGCTGGAAAGGGGGGGCTGAATTTTGGCCTTGATTCTCCTGTTGCTGCATTTTAATCCAACTTTGCTGAGCAATTGGGAGGGAAGCACACTTCTTTTACTGCTGCTGTGCTGATTGTTTCTGTGCTGATTGTTGTTGCTGTTAGATGTTCTTGTTGAAGGGGTGTGGATGAAGTGAGGGTTGGTGCCAGCTGATGATGAGGTCTAGATCCCAACACTACCTCACAGACAGTTTTCAGCCTGAAGCTGGCAGAGGGGAGGGGATCCTCTGCAACTGTGCTCCACAAATGCCATCATGTTATGCTCACTTGTGCCTGGGTATTTTCTTATTCTGCTCTGTGGTGCGGTTCCCGTTGAGCCATTTCAGTTCTGGTAGGTGAAGGTGTAATAAATGTTGTACTGATGCTGTTGTTGTATGCTGTTACCTGCCCTCAGCCCACTTGTGGGGGGTGGGGCGCAGAAATCCGAGAAATTTTTAAGAATTATTTTTGGTGTGTTCTGGTTGTGTTTTTGGTGTGTTTTTGATTCTCTGGTGTGCTGGTGGTGGTTGATTTAATCTAGGACTGTAGATTGTGATTAAACATTGATGTGATATTTTTAATGAAACTTGGGAGGCCGTTGGAGGAGGTTTGGGAGAGGGTATCCTGAAGGTTTGGTGATTTTTGCTTCCAAAAGCCTCCCAGAATTGCCCATTTGGTTTGGGCTGAATTCAATGGTTGATTAACAACAAAGCTAAGAGAGGCACTCAAGGAAGCAATGCAAGACAACAAGCCTAAAGACTTCCCTCAGTCTAGTCACAATACAGTCAAGTATGTAAACAATAGAAGCAATTAAATACAGTGCAAATGTCTACAAAATACAGACACCCACTAGACCTATATCATATAAATCACTATATTAATACAGTCATAACAATAAGTATACAGCAATGAAATTTCTGTACAAAAACAATGCCATGTGGTCATCCAGCCCTCAATTAACGCATACACATAAACCAGAATTGACCAGAAAACTCATACCATCAACAAATAGCAACCAGACTCCAATTTAAACTCCAATTTAAACCATATATAATGTATCCATGTAAATAAATATTCCAAATAGCTGGGAGTAGTGTTTCCCATTGGAAACAATGGCCGAATTTTCCCTAATAAACCCGAATCTGCTTGAATACACAATTTTTTTTCCTGCTCTGGGTAAACCAGAAGCAGGAAACCCGAATCTTTTGGCAGTGCACACCCCTATTTTTTAAACTTGTGATGAGTGATCCTTTTGTGTCCTTTTTGAATGTTTCCCCTTTTTCTTGTTAACAATATTTTTGTAAAAATAAAAAGCAAAAATAGCATAATGCAAAAGCTCTAAGAAGCAGCAGCAGTCATAAAGCAGCACAAGACCTCAAAATCCCAACCTGCAAATAGCAATAAACACAGCAATGAAAACTCCAAGCAAAGAAAAGCACAACCAACAAATTGAAAGCTGACCATCAGCAGTAAAAGCAAATGATTATGATGATGATGATAACGAAATGCAGCAGTGGAAAGATCAATAAAGTAGCTGGCTTTTGTTCAACCCTGACCAAAGGCCACCTGGGAAAATACTGTCTTCATTAAGTTTAGAAAGAGGGGTCATCAGTGCTTCCTGAGGCAGGAAATCCCAGAAACTAGGAGGACTCAGTTACCTTTGAAAAGATTTGCCTTCTTCCATGCAAAGCAAAGCAAGGACAGTTAATTTTTCTTCATGTATTTATTAAGACATATTTCCAAATAAATACAATCATATTTTTAAAAGAGCATATGAATAGACAAATATGATGGAACAAATGTGGCTTTTTGGCTGATATCTCCTGTTGGCTGTTTTTGGTGGTGTACGGGCTTTGCTTTCAGTCTATATTGTATAAGCGAGGGACACCAAAGGAATTGCCGAGGGTGTATATCTCATTTCCCCTTCTCCACTATTTCCTCTTTCCCTTCCCTAAAAGCCCCCTTTCCTGCCTCCTTCTTTCCTGTTCACCCACCAGTCACCCACCTTTATTTGCACCCCCATCTCCAGCTTCCCAGTTGTGTGGTGCTGAACACCAGCCTATTGTGTGGTGGGGAACGTCCAAGGATTTGTTGGGGACACCTCACTTTCCCCTGGATTCCCCTTCCTGCACTATTTCTTCTTTTCCTCCTCCTAGCAACGCCCATATTCTCTTCTTTGCATGCCTGCTTTTCTCCTTCCCATCCACTTACTTTTTATCCCCCCCCCCCGCATCTTCAGCGATATTTATTGTTTATGTACTTTGTTTATACCACCTTTCTCACAATAGGGATTCAGAGTAGCTTACAATATTCTCTTCTCCATTTTATTCTTATAATAACCCTGTGATGTAGGTTAGGTTAAGAATGTTTGACTGGGTTATGGTCACCCAGAGAGCTTCCATGGCAGAATGGGGATTCAAACCCATGTCTCCCAGATCCTAGTGTGAAACTCTAGCTACTACATTACACTGACTGCTGGGGTGGCTGCTGTTGAACAGTAGCAAGCAGGCTGCTTTGAGTTAGTCATGCAATTCTGGTGGTAGTAGGGGTACCAGGTCCACTTACACTTCTCATCATGACTTAGAAGGAAGGAATTAATTTGAACATGAGGTAATCTATTGTCTTGACTACTCTGAAGATCATCTCTGGAACCGGGACTTTCGCTGGATTCTCATCATAGTCACAGATGGAATGAGTCTTCCTCATGTGATTCCGGGACCCTTTGGATTATTTCTTATATAGCACGATGTTGCAGATGTTTTTTTAAACTTATTTATGAATGGACTTACTGGCATTAGCACTTTAAATAAAGTAAAATTTCCTGCTATAGTAGGATTATTTATAAAGACTTGAGGTTCTCTGCTATGTAGCATTTACTTTTTCTACCTGTCTGTCTTCTACTGTAAATGAGACTTGTGGAATTATGAATTATGAAATTATTGTACAAAACCCATACATATTTATTTAAATCAAACATATTTATTCTTCCTTGCAGTTTACCTATATATATATATAGGTATATATATAGGTATATATATATATATATAGGTAAACTGCAAGGAAGAATAAATATGTTTGATTTAAATAAATATGTATATATATATATATACATATTTATCTATATATATATATAAAATAAACCAGTATATATCTATCTACCTATAGATATAGATAGATATAGATATAAATATTCTTGACAATTTCTTGATTTTTTGTAGTTAGCTTTCATGGTGTTCTGTTAACTATACTCCTTACCATTCCGGTGGGAGAGGGGGGATCTAGTGCTTGCCTTTCTGGCACTCGAGCACATGTGGCCCCATGCCAGCGCAATGACATCACTTCTGGGAAATCACAACATCACGCAAGGCTGGGGAGTGTGCATGTGCTTTGCTGCAGGCTGATTTGGGCCCCAAACAGGCCCAATTTAGCCCATTTGCAGGACAAATTTCCCTGCTGCAAAGTACCCTTGGGGTGGCACAATGTCATCAGTGATGCTGTCTCACTGGCCCCAGGAGCATGCCTGGGAGGCCTGTTCCCCACCTTTCCCCCCACCAGCCAGGTAAGCAGTGGCAAGGAAAAAAGGTGGAAGCAGAGGATCCCCTGCCCCCACTGGGGGAATGGGATCCCTAGGTGGTAGCAAATCATCTGGTGGTTGCTGTCAGGCCTAGCCTAAATGATTCTTCCCTCAAAGGCCAAAAGAGTTCCGGAAAGTGTCTTCCCCGCACTTTTACTGAAAGAAACAAAGGCTGGAAGAGGCCATTCATTTCATTAGGCTACAGCCATTGCTTTCTATTCTAGTCTGGTCTGATTTGGTCTCTGGTCTGGTCTGGTCTTTTCTGCCCTTTTTTTTTTAGATTTCAGCACCTGAGGGTGTTCTCAGGTTTGTAAAAAAATCTGTCTTGTCTGTCCGTGGTTTCCGTCTTCAGATTTAATTATCCACAGAAGGGGCCACATTCAGAATTAGATATATTGGTTTTTGTGGTTCTAAGTTTTGAAAGCCACTTTGAGTCCTGTGTACAAGAGAAAGGTGGGGTGAATGTTTTAGAAAGAGAGAGAGACAGATAGAACAAAACTGGAGAACATCCACTATTAAAAGGTCAATAGCATGGACTTTCTGTCTTATTTAGGATTGTTTGTCTAGCACTGATGACTTATATCTTACTATAAAGTTTCTGAGGGTAACCTAGAAAACCTTTTCACAAACAGCTATTCATTTTGAAAATTTTGAAAAAAAAAATTAGTGCCTTCATAATCAAGGTGGTATCTGATGATGGCATCACATCCATTGGTTAAATTAGCAATTTTTAATATAAAAGTTCTAAATTATTAACTTTTCTCCCCAAAGTGATATTTGATGGCAAAAGTAATATCCGCGTGCAGTATTAAGTGATTCTTATGAAAGAAGCACTATAAATCTGACAGAGCATAATAATTATGCTGTCAGAAAACACACAATTCCATTTTCACAGAACTGTCTAAATCACTGGGTTTCAGTTTCAGTGACTATTCATCAGAGTAGTAGGATTTATTTGCTCTTTAATTACTGACTGGAAAGTATTGTTTTGGAAAACAATTCAGAAGGTTAACCAATACACACACTTCCTTCTTTTTCCCAAGCAAGAACTTGAGAACTGATTTAATCCGCTCACCAATCTATCATTTGATAGAACATTATCAGACCTTCATGTAATAACTTCTTAAAATAAACTATAGGCCTCATGAAAGATAACTGTTATTGACATCTACTTCCAGCCTCCCTCACCAAGCAGTCAGCCATGAATCCCTTCTGTTATTTTCTCAACACTAAAGGTTCTGTAGGTTAGGGAAAGAAAAAAAAACTTGAACTCATAGGTCCTATGTAGTAAATAGTAGCTAGAGCAAAATCCCTCCTTCCAATTTGTCCAGAAAACTGCAATGAATGCAGTACAAATATTTTGAGATTTCTCATATTCCTGCTTTGAAACCTTCAGTGGGTTCTTTTCCCTGTCTTTTTATAGTTTAATGGTATTTTTAATGCCTGCCTTTGTTGTCTTTTTCTCCAACAGTATACTTTTAAAAAGCCTTTATTTGTAAATGATTCAGAAACAAGTGGTTGGGGATTTTTTCCAGTCTTCTGTAAGTGAGAGGGAGAGAGAGCATATATTCCTGTGAGGTGCTGGAACATGGTTGGCAGCATATACATTCTAAAATGAACATGTGGTATCAGTAGGAATTAAGGTACACCAGAGATGGGGATACATTTTTCAGACAGCTCTGGTTGCTGAATTTTAGATCTGCTTTTTTACTTATATGTATGCATCTGAATAAAAATATAAAGGGGTGTGTGTGTGTTATGTGCTGTCAAGTCACCTCGGATTTATGGCAACCCTATACGTGAAAGACCTCCAGAACGTCCTATAATTAAAAGACTTGATCAGATTTTGCAAACTGGAGGATGTGGCTTCTTTTATTGAGTCAAGCCATCTCATTGTAGGTCTTCTTCTTTTCCTGCTGCCTTCCACTTTTCCTAGCATTATTGATTTTTCCAGAGAATCTTGTCTTCTCATGATGTGACCAAAGTACGATAGCTTTAGTCTTGTCATTTTAAGGAGAATTCTAAGGAGAATTCAGGCTTGATTTAACCTGGTACCCAGTTATTTGTCTTTTTGGCCATCCATGATATCTGCAAAACTCTCCTCCAGCACCACATTTCAAATGAATCAATTTTTTTCCTGTCAGCTTTCTTCACCATCCAACTTTCACATCCATACATAGCAATGGGGAATACCATAGTTTGGATTATCTTGATCTTGGTTAGAGATGGACACGAACTGCATTACGAACTTCAAAAACCCACGCAATTGGCGATTGCGCGATCGTGATCTGGCGGTTCGTGATTGTCCACAGTGAATGAACCAGCATTCGGGAGACGCCTGGTTTGGTGTGTTCGGCCGCTGTTCGGGAAGCCAGACAGTCAGGCGCCAGCAATCAATTCCCCTGGCAACAGAGCTGGGGGAATGCCTGAACTCTGTCTGCACTCCTTCTGTCACCCTGGAAACCCGAATGGAAGCCCAGCTTACCTTGATCAGCAGGTCTTCCTTCCAACCACGGAGCTGCAAAGCTGTTACAAGTTGGGAGAAGACACCCAGGGGAGGGAGGGGGAAGAGGGTGTCCTGTATCCATGGGCACTCCAATCTCATCCCTGCAAACCCTGATAGACAGCTCTGATGGCCAAACACAGACCTCCTGCATTGCTCAATGGGACCTGTGCTTATAAATAGCCGTGGGCTCCCAGGCTGGGTTTCACTTTCAGCGAGCAGTGGAGTGGGACAGAGCTCTTGCTTGCCACTTGCTAGCCTTTGGGGAGAGAGACTGAGAGTATAATTGAGCTTGGATTTTTGTGGGAGTTTCCTGGGGGCCTTGGATTGGAGAGGGTATAACTCCAAGACCCCTTTTGCAATCTTGTCCAAACTTGGGTGATGGCTGTAGGAGAGCTTGCAAAACACTCCCTGGGAATATGGGCTCTCTAAGTGCCACGGGGGCCATTCTGCACCCAAAAAAACGCAAACCGGTTTGGCAACAGAAAATGTTCGTTGCGGTTTGCGATTTTGGGATTGTCATCGGCACCGAACCACGAACCGCTGGTTCGTTAGATTTTTTTGGTTCATGCCCATGTCTAATCTTGGTTCCCAAAGAGATAGCTTTATCTTTAAGGATCTTTTCTAGCTCCCTCACAGCTGCTAAGTCTCAATCGTCTTCTAATTTTTTCATTGCAGTCCCCCTTTTGGTTGATGATTGAGCCAAGGAATAGAAAATCTTGAACAACTTCAATTTCCTCATTGTCAACTTTAAAATTGTGTAATTCCTCAGTAGTCATTACTTTTGTCCTCTTGATGTTCAGCTGTAATCCTGCTTTGGCGCTTTCTCCTTTAACCTTCACCAGTAGTCGTTTAAAGTCTTCACTATTTTCTGCCAGTAACATGGTGTCATCTGCATATCTCAAATGGTTAATGTTCCTTCCATCAATTTTCACTCCACCTTCTTCTATATCTAATCCAGCTTTCCTTATGAAATACTCTGCATAGAGGTTGGACAAGTAGAGAGATAATATGCATCCTTGTCTGACACCATTGCCAATTGGAAATCATTCTTTCCCCCTGTATTCTGTCCTGACAGTAGCCTCTTGTCCAGAGTACAGGTTGCGCATCAAAACAATCAGATGTTGTGGTACCCCCATTTCTTTTAAGACTCTCCATAGCTTTTCATAATCCACACAGTCAAAAACTGCTGTGATCTATAAAATAGAGGCTGATTTTCTTCTGAAATTCCCTGGTATGTTCCATTAGCCATCGTAAATTTGAAATGTGATCTCTAGTGCCTCTTCCCTTTCTGAATCCTGCTTGAAATCTGGCATTTCTCATTCCATATATGGTAAGAGTCTTTGCTGTAGAATTTTGAGCATCACTTTGCTTGCATGGGAAATTAACACGATAGTCTGATAATTACTGCACTCGTTGGCATCCCCTCTTTTTGGAATTGGAATGTAGACTGAGTATTTCCAGTACGTGGGTCATTGTTTTGTTTTCCATATATGTTGACAGATTTTGTTGGCCTTCATTTCTGTAGCTTGAAATAGCTCTACTGGTATTCCATCTACTCCAGGTGCTTTGTTTCTCACGATTGCTTGGAGTGTAGCTTTTACTTCACTTTAAGATTTTTGGTTCTTTGTCAAAAGATTTTTCTTCAAAGGTATTTGTCATCCTTCCATCTCTTTTGTATAGTTGTTCAGTGTATTGTTTCCATCTTTCCTTTTTGTCCTTATCAGATTCTGAATTTCCGTACTGATCTTTCAGCATTCCAAGCTATGGCTTGGATTTCTCTTGGATTTTTCGTATCTTTTTTAACAGATCTCTTGTTCTTCCTTTTTTGTTGTTGCCTTCTATTTCTTTCACTGGTAAATAGAGAAGAATATTCAAAAAGGTCTCAAGAGAGACAAGAAAAAGTCAATTCTTTGGCAATTCTTAAGCATCACAGTTGCCATTCAAGAAAGTATAGCTGAAAGCACAAATCAATTAAGTTCCTAAGATTAAAACTGGTCATGCCTTCTTTAGTAAACCAAAGTCAGTTTTCCATACAGTCCATGATTCAGTGATGAGAAAACTAAAGGAACAAATGTGGACAAGGATCTCACAGTGTCCACAAAGAGGATTTAGGAGACAGACAGCTTGCAAACATGGAAGTTTGCCCAGCTGCCTGCTGGTACAAGTATTCAACAATTATAGAGCAAGTATTCAGCCTAGCAGAGCACACTATCAATATATGTAATTAACATCATGGCCAAAACTGGATACTTAAATCCAGAAACTGAAGTCATGAACAGACAAAACAGGTCTTTTCACAAACTTGAAAAACACAGTTTTGCTAGCCATCAAGGCTTGCTTTCTGTCAGTAAAAGAAAGGGGAGGGGGGAAAGGGAAGAGCCTTTTCCAGAACTTTGTTTATCTTCGAAGACCAGGCTCAGCAGCAATCATCATGTGACTTGCTACCATGTAACTGGCTGCTTGCTACCATTCAACAGCAGCCACTCCACAAAATCCAGTGTGGTGTAGCAGTTAGAATTTCAGACTAGGATCTGGGATACCCAGGTTCAAATCATTGATCTGCTGTGGAAGCTCACTGGGTGACTGTGAACCAAGTTATATATTCTCAGCCTAACATATTCCACAGGTTTGTTGTGAATATAAAATGGAGGGAGGAGAATCATGTAAGCTGTTTTGGAACCCCGTTGTGGAGTAAGGCAGGGTATAAATGAAGTAAACAAATTAGAAATATAGTTGAAGGTGGGTCAGATAAAAGCTAACTTGGGGAGTGGCTGGGAATGTGATAACATTGCCAGTGAGCCAAGAGATACCTGGTCTCAACCACTGCCATCTGCTCCTCCTCCCACACCTCTTGCCTAGCTGGTGTGTGTGGGGGGGGGGGGAAGGTGTAGGAAATCAACCAACTTTGCACTCTGCCCAGGAGCACACAGCTGAAATGGGCTTGTATGTTCCTGCATCACTGGAAAACAAAGTAATTTCCAGCATAACATGGATAGGTTGAGTCATGCCGGAGGGGAAGGAGTCTCTAAAAATAGGCTCCAAATACTAAGTTTGAGGGTTAGGTTTTTGGAAATCACCCACTGGTGCAACCTGTCACTTCTGTGTCATGAGAAAAGAAGAAAGGGAAGGGAAAAGGAAATGGGGGAGTGAAAAATGAGATCCCCCCCCACAAGCCCTAGTGGGTCCCTACTTGTTTCCTCTGTTTCGTTGATGGAAATGGTTTGTAGGTGAACATGGTCTACTGCTAAGTAAAAATAGTATCCAGAAGAGGAACTTATATGGCCCTTCACACATCTTTATCTCCATTCCTTGAGAACCAGTATTGGAGAGACTTTACATTGAGATATTTCAGCATAATGGCATACATATCAGAGTGCACTGTTGGTTGCAGTGTCCTGACTTCCTTTGGAATTTGAACAAGGAAAATAAATTATTCCATCTTGAATGCAATATAACAATGCAATTGCAAAATGAACTGAAATGGTTACTATAGGATATGGAGTGGAAGGCAAGAGGCTGACCTGTACATTAGGAAGTCTGTAGTCTATATCCCATTACTCCTATGAATGTACTCCCAAGCCATTCTTTCAGCTTCCATCCACATATGCATAGAGGGATTATAATACTAACCTACCTTGTAGGGATGTTGTAATGATTACAAGATGAAAATATATGTGAAGTGATCTGAAATCTAAACCAATATTTTAACACCAAGTGTTATTATTATGCTCCTCAAGGATAAGCCCTTTAGACAGCAACCTGATTTATTGTCTCAACAATACATTTAACAATAGCTAACCAGAAACAGGATATCAAATATACCAACAAGATGCTATATTATTTTTTCTCTTAAACCACATTTTGTCTAGTATACATGATATAGCTGCCAGTTTCTCCCCAAAATATTATATATAGGGAATAAACACATCAATCAAAATCTAATTTTGCTTTAAAGCCAATTTAATAAGCTGGTTCTCTTGAATTCACACTTTGTGGGGTTAAAAAGCCTTTGTACTAATCTGTCTCCTGCTGCATAAATGTGCCTAAGCATAAGGCACACATATCACATCAGCATTTACAAAAACCTGTCAAATCAATCTTACAGAGCAGCTGTGACTCACAGCTGCTAATAACTTGATGGCACCATTCACCTTTTCTTGAATTGGATGGCTTCATTGCTGGATACCTCTGATCATGAAATTACACCCAATTGTCTTTAAAAATAGCATGCTAGCGATTTGTACATCAACCTCCACACCTTTTCTTAAGGCAAATGCCTCATCAGGCTACAGGCTCATAAGCAGTTATGAAAATGGATCCTACTTAGTGGAAAGTAATTCCTGTTGAAGCAGTCAGTGGAGAAACTACTTCTCTTACTATGTCGTGCTTTGACTACTTCTTTTGCTTTGTTATTTTATGTAATAACCCTAAATGGGAATATTCACTCAACATTTTCTGAATATTGCAGGAAATGAAGCCTTCTTCCCTCTGATGATGCAGTAACTTTATTATCTTTGAAACGGTGAGATTAAACCAGGATATATCAGTAAATTTTACATTTTAAATTTAAACTTAACAGGAGTCATAAGCAGGTTTGTAATTGCTACAGTGTGTAATGTAATGGCTCAATTGTCAGAGAAAGATCTTAGAAACCCAGGTAGAAATCCCCACATTACCATGAAGTTCATTGTGTGACCAGTCATATACTTTCAGCCTCTCTTGCCTCACAGGGTTGTTGTGAGCATAAAATGGGTATGGGAGAAATGTGTATGCCACATCTCTGAGCTAATAGAGGAAAGAGAGAATGGATAAAATGTACATGCATACATTTACATTAATGATATATGCCATTTTGTTCTGCTCATTGGGATCCGAAACTTGACACAAGTTACCTCTGCTTGTTGATTCACTATTTGAAAATTCATATAGGGATATTCTACTCTGAGATCTAGGACTATAGCTAAATCAGAGAAAAACCTATGAAAAACCCTACAGACCCACAGAGCAAAGGATACAGGGACCCATTTAAGATCTGGATTGTAAATGTGATTGTTTTCCTAAGCACATTTCGAGGCCCAATCAAGTAGCTGTTTTCAGCCATTGGAAACCTATGTGCACATTTCAGTTTCGTTCTAGAGCACCGCTTCTCTGCTTGGCAATTATTGCTGTTGTTCTAACTCTCAACTTATCGTGTGAGAAGACAGCCAAAAAAAAGTTTGTAGCTGCCCCCATAATTTCTTTAATGCTGAATCGAGAGTCACCAAAGAATCCCCAAGCTAATCCAGGAGGATTAAGAAATTCAATAAGATTTGTACTCGTTGAGCGCACCCCATTTGTTAAAAAAGCACTTGAGCTATTTATTATCTCATATATATCAAAAGGCTAATAATCAATATACAGCCTATGCTATATTATATAGATAAAGAATCCATAAAGTAACAATCGGTGATATGTTCTGTACTTGGTAAAGGTATCTAATATTTATTGTCTGCTTTATGTTAGGAGAAAATATTAGGTTCTAGTAAAGTCAGACATGTTATAAATGTGAGCTTTATAATGGATCAACTATTTTGTCACATTAATAAGAATCAATTTGTGAAAATGTCTGTAGCTATTTAATAAATATTAACATGAAAGACAGCTTTTCCTTGCAACTGAGGAATTTACATATAAGCTGCCCAATGTGAATTGTTGATGTTGCATGATGAAAATGTGGATATTATTCATATAGTTTGGAAATGTCCACATTGTGATTTTCTAAAAAACAGATTCTGAATATCATTAAAAAGATATATGCCATATGACCCAAAAGTTGTGTTGCTAGGATACCTGAACAACACAATTTCAGATGATTATTATGGAGTAAACAGTTGCTGTTGCATAGCAGCAAGAATGTGTGTTGCATATCGATTGCAAACATCACTCATTCCATAGATGACAGCTCTTATGAATGGACAGGGACTGGTATTCCTGGTAAAAATTTACTGTTAGGGAGATATGTTTAAGAGGCATGGAACTATAAATAATAAAATCTAAACAGAAATATTTCTTACATTTAGGAACAGTCAGAAACCTTCTGATCTAAAATTTATTCTGTTGCCTTACTGTCTGGTTTCTTTTTACCAGACAGCGGGAGAAGCACTGGAGAGATAGAGTGAGTCAACAGATATGTACCTGAAAGGCATATTGCACATGCACATATATTGAATCAGGTTCAAGGTTTTGGTATTAACCTATAAAGCCCTATGTGGACTGGAACCAGTGTATCTGCAGGACCACCTCTCCCCATATGAACCTCAGAGGACTCTTCGTTCTAGTGAGAAACATCTGCTAAAAGTCCCTGGCCCCAGGGAGGCCCGCCTGGCATCGACCAGGTCCAGGGCCTTTTTGGTCCTGGCCCCAGCGCGGTGGAATGCTCTGTCTAATGAGACCAAGGCCTGGAAGGATTTGTTATCTTTCCACAGGGCCTGCAAGATGAAGCTATTCTGCTAGGCATATGGGCGGTGCTAGGCGGAGCCCCCCTGGCCAGCTGATGGTGGAATAGGCCCTCCCCACTACCAATACCCCCATTTAGTAGTAATCTCCTTTACTGCTA
The DNA here is from genome assembly GCF_028583425.1 of Eublepharis macularius. Taxonomy (NCBI): domain Eukaryota; kingdom Metazoa; phylum Chordata; class Lepidosauria; order Squamata; family Eublepharidae; genus Eublepharis; species Eublepharis macularius. The sequence goes on from NC_072795.1 coordinate 72,798,373, forward strand.
AGATGCTCTGGAGATTATTAAGGATGGATTGGGTTTTTGTGCTGCTATGTTCATGTTTATATGTATTTTAAATTGTTTAATTCTGGATGTTTTTATGGTTGTTAACTTATATTAATGGTTTTATGTATTTTAATTTGTATGTGTTTTTAATCCGCCCAGAGCCTGCTGGTGTGGAGAGAGCAGAATATAAATCAAAAATAAATAAATAAAATATACATATACATATTAGAAGACACGTGTTGTTTATACATAATTGATTTAAAACTATCTGCCAATCATTGCATTGTGTTGTCGACTTTACATGCACACGCATTCACATGTAAAACACAAGAGATCTATTTTAAATTTAAGTTAGAGCATGTGGGCATTTTTTACTATGCTGGGAGAAAAATGTTGGACTAAATGGAATTCAAAAGGTAAATTGTGGGTGGGGTAGGAGGTACGATTTAACTTCTGTTGATGATGCATTCAATTTGGGGATGAGGGAGGCCTTCCAATACTTCAGGGTCTTTGTGAAGAAGGAAAAGTTTCACTCATACAACAATGCACATGTTCCTGTATCCATATTACAAATTAAAATAATTGCTTATGCAACAGGGATTCTTCCTGATATCTGCATGAGATTTGGGAGGAATGCTGTCTTGAATGAGGGACACAGTTCTTGATAATTTCATACCACATAAGTGTAGGAGGAAACATTGGAAATCTGTTCCCCACTGCAACCAATAGAAGCATGTACTCAACTGATTTGCAAAAAAAAAAGATTCTTCAGGTATCTTGAAGAACGCTCATTACCTAAAAAATAATAATTAAAAAAAAGGGAAAAAAGAATGCTCATTACCCTCTCATGCAATAGCTACTCTAACATGCCAGCAAACATCCTTCTTTTGGTTATGTAGAACGAACAGGCCAGTCTTTACACAAAAGAATAAATTGACTTATACTGGTCATAAAAAAACACAATAATTAATTTTTTGATAACAGAAACATTTGTTGACCCAATTCTTTGACATCAAAAAAAGCTACTCATGACTGAGGAATGGTTTGAAAATAAAGAAATAGTAGGGAAATGGATGGACATCATCCACTACTATTCCTGTACTTTCAGCTCAGAGACATGATCAAGGAATACAAAATAGACATTTGTTGACAGGACATCCCCAAATTGACAGGACAGCTGCTGCTGCCAAGGGAGCTTCTTCCATCAAGGGCTGGGCTTTTCTATCTGCCCGGCCCCACCCCTTGCCTGCTGCAGCCTACAAAGGCTGTTGCCCGAGGTCTGCCTGCACTGCTGCTGCTGCCGCCGCCAAGGGAGCTTCTTCCATCAAGAGCTGGGCTTTTCCATCTGCCCGGCCCTGCCCCTTGCCTGCTGCAGCCTACAAAGGCTGTTGCCAGAGGTCTGCCTGCACTGCTGCTGCTGCAGCTGCCAAGGGAGCTTCTTCCATCAAGAGCTGGGCTTTTCCATCTGCCTGGCCCTGCCCCTTGCCTGCTGCAGCCTACAAAGGCTGTTGCCAGAGGTCTGCCTGCACTGCTGCTGCTGCTGCTGCTGCTGCTGCCAAGGGAGCTTCTTCCATCAAGGGCTGGGCTTTTCCATCTGCCCGGCCCCACTCCTTGCCTGCTCCAGCCTACGGGGACTGCTTGCACTGCTTGCTTTGCTGCTGTTCATTGTTTTTATACCAAGTGTGTTAGTTATTGTAGTCTATGTGTATTGTTCATGTTTGTGTTTTAATTATGATGTGAGCCACCCTGAGCCCATTTGTGGGGAGGGTGGGATATAAGTCAAATAAAATAAATAAATAAAATAAATAAAAAAGACAATTATGAAGCACTCTGGAAGAGAATACAAAGATTTTGAAAGATGGTCTAAATTAAAACTATCTTGGCTAGGAAGAATCTCTACAATAAAAATGAGCATTTTGCCAAAATTTAATTTTTTATTTCAAATTATTTCAATTAACATTGGGAAATTAGCAAAGACAAATAAATAAATTCATCTGGAATGGCAAAAAACCAAGAATCAGATTCAAAGTGTTACAAGACGAAAAAGAGGAGGACTAGGCGTACCAAATATTAAGTTATATTATCAAGCCATGGGCCTGGTCTAGATTACAGATTGGATCAAAAATCCAAATGATAAGAAAATAAAGCTAGATGCAGCAGATCTGACAGAGGGGCTACATAATTACCTCTGGTTTAAGAAAAGGCCAAGAACACAACATATAATTCATGTAATTAGAGACAGTCTGCTTAAAATTTGGAACTCTGTGAAAATGATTAGCCCACCGATATCACCAGTAATGTCACCAATAGATGCCTTCTGTGATAAACATATGAGGAAAGCTAATGATTTCATAACTTATAAAGATATGATAAACTCTCAAAGAAAAATAAAAGCATGGCAATCAATTAATGAAGAAGGTAAGAAGATACAATGGTTGGTATATCTTCAGGCAATTTCCAGACTAAAGGAAGCAGTCAAAGATCACAGAGGCCAGTTAAGAGAACTAACAAAGATAATCAGTCAGCGGAAAGACCACATGTTGGGGCAAATTTATAAACTTCTACTTCAATATGACACAGAAACAGAACAAGTTACAATGAATATGTCAAGATGGATTCAGAATTTTGAAGAAGTGATAACATTCCAAAAGTGGGAAAAGTTATGGATGAAGGGTATAAAATTTATTGCAAACCAAAAATTAAGAGAAAACTGGTACAAAATGTTTTATGGGTGGTAAATAACTCCAAAAGATATAGCAAAAATGGATAAGAAATATAGTGGGTTATGTTGGAAGTGTAAAGATATAGAAGGTACCTTTTATCACATGTGGTGGATGTGCAAAAAACCACACACAAAAAGGAAAGAAATTCATGTGGAGATTCAAAAGATCTTAAAAACGGATTTTGCAATTAAACCAGAGAATATGCTGTTGGGAATAATGCCAGATAATACTGAAAAAATGCTATATGAATCTCTGAGCTATATGCTAACAGCAGCAAGAGTAGTAATAGCAAGTAAATGGAAAGATGAAGAATGCTCAATTAAACTGGAAGGTTAAAATGACAGAATACATGGCAATGGCAAAATTAACAAATTATATAAATAGAAGGCCTATCAGAGAATTTGAAAAGAAATGGGTAAATTACTTTGCCTATTGTAGATAAAGATGATAAATAAAAGATAGAATAATATAAATAAAGTAAATTTATTTACTTGAGGATACAACATCTACCCCCTCCCTATGAGAGCTGCCCACCACTGTTCTTAAGCTGCTGCTATGTTCAATTGTACTGTTGCATTATTTGCTATTAACTGTATTGCTGCCATCAGGAAAAAGAGTGCTGCTATTTTTTATATTTTTGTATGATGCTTTTAAATGTTTTATATGGAATGTTTTAAATGTTCTTAATGCTGTTATCCACCCTGAGCCTGCTCACGGGGAGGGTGGAATACAAATATGATAGATAAAAAATTAAATAAATAAATAAATAAATTTGAATAGGAGCTTAGATTGACAGAGGTTACTGAAATAGTATTTATTATAAGCCTTAGATTTTCTGAAATGGAAACATATATTATTTAACTCGATTACTTTAGTATAGTTAGTATAGTTTGGAGCATTGTAGTATAGTAATGAAATATATAGATCATGGTGTGTTCTGAGTAGACATGGGCACGAACCACAAAAAAACCGAACCATGTAGTTCATGGGGTTTCCACGAACCAGGAATTCCCATGAACTGGGGCAAGTTTGCAAACCAGTTCGTTGTTTGTGGGGTTTAAATGCCCCTTTCCGGCTGCTTAGCAGCAGCAAGGAAAGGGACGTTTGATTGTTTAAATGGCCCTTTCCTGCCATCCCCCCTCACCACCAGCCAGCTGATAATTTAAAGGGACCTGCCGCTTGCAAGTGGCTGGGCCCTTTAAATGGCCCAACCCTCACAAACCACAGCCCCAGCCCCCAGCCCCCCAGCCCCACACTTACCTTGTCTTGCAGCTCCGGCATTCTCTGCCACCCTGTGGGCCCACACCCTCCTCTTCCTGCAAAGGGTGGGAAGGCCATTTTCAGCCTCCTCTGCTGCCCGGGCCCACAGAGCAGCAGAGGAGGCTGAAAACGTCCTTCCCATTCCTCAAATGGCTGCTGCAGCAGCCATTTGAGGAGCAGGAAGGCCATTTTCGGCCTCCTTTGCCGTTCTTTGGGCCAGTGCAGTGGTGGAGGAGGCCGAAAATGGCCTTCCCATTGCTTGCAGAAGGAGGGGGAGGACGCCGTGGCTGTGGAGAACACCGGAGTTGCGAGACAAGGTAAGTGTGGGGCTGGGGCGGCTGGGGGCTGGGGCTGTGGTTTGTGGGTTTGGGGCCATTTAAATGGATCCCCCCGCCACCTGCCAGCTGATAGTTTAAAGAGACCTGCCACTTGCAAGCGGCAGGAAAAGTTTAAATGGCCATTTCCCTGGGGAAATGGCCTTTTAAACTGCCCCCTTCTCTGCTGCTTTGAATCTGCAGGGAAAGGGCCATTGCCCTTTAATAAGAACCAAATGGAACCAGTAGACTAGTTCCGTGGAAGTTCATGGAAACAAGCTTCCATGAACCACTGGTTCGCAACCCACGAACCTAGCTGGTTCGTGGGTTTTTTTGGTTCCTATTCTGGTTCTTGCCCATCTCTGTTTTTGAGCAATTGATTTGGAGGTGGAATGTGTATAGCAGTAAATATTGTTAAATATTTTATAATAATATTTTTAGTTTAATAGCAAGACACAGTGGAAGAGAGAGGAAATGTCTCTGAGAATGGTTCTTGTGGGCTTGAACATACTATTCAAATGATGTATAGTGATTGTGTTCTAGATAATCTGTGTAAAAGGTATCTTAATTTTCTCCCAGTGTAATTTTCTTCGAGTGTTTTTCCTTATCTCCCCCCCCCCCCGGTATCTCCTTTGTTGTTTAGAAAAAAAAAATAAATAAAATTGACATTTATTGAGTAGGAATAGGACAGAATTTGAATTTCTAATAGGGAGGAATATATGTAAAGGATATATTTACAAAATAAGGAGCAGGAATATAAGACCAGATGTGAAAAAGATACAGCCTATTCTGCTGCATGAGTGGGGATGGATCTGGAGCAACATTAACAAGAATGTGATTAATGTGCATAGTTTTTACAAATTAAAATTCCATTGGTATTTAAACACCTTTAAGGTTAAGAAATATTTATGGATTAGCCACAGGAAAATGCGGGTGTTGTCACACTTTGAAAACAAATATAATTCATGTATTTTGAGACTCTCCAGATATAAATCCCTTTTGGGAACAGGTCTTAGCTGTGATCAGAGAAATGACAGGCTATGCAATATTAAGAGACCCCAAAGTAGTAATGTTAGGCAATCTTAAAAGTTGTGTGAGAACAAATGATGTAGAACTAGTCACTGCCTTAGTTGTAGGCGCAGGGATGTGTATAGCAGCAAAATGGAAATCTAGAACCTCATCCTCAATGATAGACAAGGTTAGAATATTAGATTATTAGCAAAGCTAACTTATTATAAAAAAAAAGAAAAAATCAAAATAATGGATTTGTAAAAAAGGGGGGGGTAGTATTCATGTGGGAATTATCTTATGGGGTTACACAAGACACAATCTTATCCCCCATGTTATTCAGCATCTATGAAAGACCTTCAGAAGAATCCATTCGTGGCTATGGAGTTGAATGTCATCAATATGCAGATGATACCTGGCTCTATATCTCTCAGTCCAAAGCCCCTGGTGATGCTATAGAAATCCTGAGTCACTGCTTGACAGCTGTTGTCAATTAACTGAAATCAACCCAATTCAAATTGAACCTAGACAAGACTGAAGTGATGTTGGTTCCAAAAGCAGAGATCCTAAAGGATATTTTGCTTCTAACCTTTGATGAGGGTTAGTTGACCCAAGCTGACTCAGTTAAGAGCCTAGGGGTTATATTAGACCCAGTACTGCTATTAGAGAAGCAAGTAAATGCAGCTGCAAAAAAGGCCTCACAACTCAGACTAGCCTAGAAGATGGCCTCCTACCTTGAAACAGCCAGTCTGACACTTGGATTCATGGCACAGTAGCATCGAGACTATGCTACCATAATGCACTCAACATAGGTCTCCTCTCAAAGTTGATTTTGAGACTCCAGCTGGTGCAGAATGCTACAGCTCATTTACTCTCAGAAGTTAGATGCAGCATGCACATCAATTCTGCAGTCACTCCATTGGCTTCCCACTAGTTACCAGGCTCAATTCAAGGTCATGACTATTACATTCAAAGCCCTGCATGGTCTTGGCCCCTCATATCTCTGTGACCACCTCCCCGCTACGTTCTATCATGGCAGTATTGCTCATCTAGTCAGGACCTTCTAAAGGTACCACACTGCAGCTACCAGCACCTACTTTCTCTGTGGTAGCCCCCACCTTATGGAATGGCCTGCCTGAGGGAGTCAGGAAAGCTCCCATTTTCCTGGCTTTCTGCAAACCATGCTAAACTGAATTATTCAGCAGGTCTGTCTGCCCAGATGACAGGACTGCATCATAAGAAATAGATCAGAAATAGCCTTGGTAGGGATGGGGACTAAATGCTATGCTATTGGATACTAGCTGCAAATGTAACTATGAGCCTACTAGGGAGTATTGTCGAAGGCTTTCACGGCCAGAGAACGATGGTTGTTGTGGGTTTTCCGGGCTGTATTGCCGTGGTCTTGGCATTGTAGTTCCTGATGTTTCGCCAGCAGCTGTGGCTGGCATCTTCAGAGGTGTAGCACCAAAAGACAGAGATCTCTCAGTGTCACAGTGTGGAAAAGATGTAGGTTATTTGTATCTACTCAGGAGGGGTGGGGTTGAGCTGAGTCACCCTGTAAGAGTTTCCCAGGGTGTGGAATGCTAATGGCGGGAGGCTTCACTGTATCCTACTCCAGAAATGAAATCCGAAGAGCAATCAAACCCAGGATGAATCAAACAACCAAAGAAAAGCAGTCTCCCACAGGAAAAGTGTTTTTGCCATATATCAAAGGAATTACTGATCAGATGGGAAAGCTTATGAAAAAGCATAACCTTCAAGCAGTATTCAGACCCACCCGAAAAATACAACAGATGCTACGATCAGCAAAAGACAGTAGAGACCCCCTAACCTCTGCAGGAGTATACCGTATACCCTGCAGCTGTGGACAAGTTTACATCGGGACCACAAAGCGTAGCATCCAGACAAGAATAAAAGAACATGAAAGACACTGCAGACTTGGACAACCTGAAAAATCAGCAGTGGCTGAACATAGCCTAACTCAAACAGGGCACAGTATCTTATTCCAGGACACCAAAATACTGGACAACACTTCCAACTACTTCGTCAGACTGCACAGGGAAGCCATTGAAATTCACAAGCATAAGCAAAACTTCAACAGGAAAGAAGAAACCTTAAGAATGAACCGAGCATGGTTGCCAGTTCTGAAAAACACCAGGCTAACAAAACACTCTACACCCGACAATAGCCCTGCAGAGAAGATTAGCACATCAAGTACCAATCCATATGCAAAAGAACCTCCTCAGGATACAGTGAAGCCTCCCGCCATTAGCATTCCACACCCTGGGAAACTCTTACAGGGTGACTCAGCTCAACCCCACCCCTCCTGAGTAGATACAAATAACCTACATCTTTTCCACACTGTGACACTGAGAGATCTCTGTCTTTTGGTGCTACACCTCTGAAGATGCCAGCCACAGCTGCTGGCGAAACGTCAGGAACTACAATGCCAAGACCACGGCAATACAGCCCGGAAAACCCACAACAACCATCTACTAGGGAGTTTCCATACTGTTAAACATGCCATGAAAATTATGCTTTGTATCAGATAAACTTCATCTCTATGCTTAGCTTTATGCTTGTTTTAAAATTTTCTGCTACTGTACCCTATTATATCTGTTTCCCTGAATGTCCTGTTGTTCATTATTGGACTTTGCTCAGTGAATGTCCTAGCAGTTGATTATGTTGTATTTTCACTTGCACTGTGTAATCCCCCTTGAATCTCAGCAAGAAAGGTGGACTATAAATAAATAAATAAATAAAATACTGGAATATGAAGTTTCTGGACAATGTACCGCCTTATTTATCATTTTCTTTGTTTTAGGTAAAACTTTTTAAAAAAAAACCGCAGTCTTGAGTGGGAGACCATTTCAATCTTCAAGGGCAATTGCTACAAACCTAAACATCACTATTATTCCACAAATGTACTTCAAAGGGAGAATCCAGCTTGAAACTGCTGAATTAACATTTATCTGAAACATTGATATGAATGTTATTCAATTAGAACTCACAGGGATTCCAGGCGCCTTGCACACTATGGTTGTTAAATTAGCATGTCTATCTAGCAAGACTCTGTTACTACTGCTGAGACAGTACCACTTTCATCACCTTTTGAATCCACTGCTTACTACTTTGTCAACTGATGGCATAAATCATATATCTGATGCTATATGGGCTATAGCCCATAAAATCTTATGCCATGATAAATCCGTTTGGCTGGTGTTTTTTTCTGCAGCAGACTAACATGGCTACCCCTCTACAATTTATTAAAAAAAATGGATGAACACCATACATCTGGCAGATAACCTTTTAATTATCCCATTTTATTATTAGTGTATACTTCACAGAAGAGTTGGTATCTCTTGTTGTAACCTATTGTTACTTAAACAAATGTTGTGATGTTACAAGAAATAGGCTAGGGAAAATGACTGTAATAGGAGCAATTAATTCATAATGTATGTTGTAGAAAATGATCAACTGAGTGCCTTTAAACCCTATAATTACATAGCACTAAATATTAATAATACTTAACATTTGGTATTTGTTATAATTTATTCTCTCACAAGTCAAAATGCAGTAGGTGAGTCATTCACTTACATTAAAGGAAGGCTGCATTCCTTAATTTTTCAAAAAAAATGCCTTTACAGCCAATGCTCATATACAGACGTCAGATTAATTTTTGGCGAAATATTTGGAGATATATGGGTGATTGCTGGTATTAGAAATAAATCTCATAGGGTGTGTGTGTGTGTGTGATGGAATGGGGAAATACACCATTAATTACACAGACAAGAATAGCTCTGCTCACTTACAAGATTTCAATTGGAAGCCATACAGTGGCTAAAAAGGATTTTGTTACAGCTGCCTTACCGACTAAAAACTTGCACTGAACAATTCCTTACCATTTAGACCTGTTTCTTTGCCTCCTTCCTAATCAAAGCAATCAAAAAGATTTACCATAGATCCAAGAAAGGAGTAAGAATGGCTAGCTGATCAAGAGTTACTTTGCTTGTCTTGCACCAGCTTCTTTTTCAGTTTTACTGCCATCTGTGATAAGTCCATTTTGCAGTTAATGTTAAAAGGATGCAGTGGTCATGAAAATGAAAGGGACAATGTAAGTAAGAGTCACTTTCAACTCATGTATGCTGAAAAACAGAAAGCATTTCTCTGTCCAATGGCAGAACAAAATGTCAATTAATAATATGGTTTGAATGAAGAATGGCTCTTTGCTGTAAGCGTAATACAAAGGGGAGCATCCATACCAGTTTGTTACACACCTGGTCTATGCAAAATCAGGTGTGGAAAATGAGATGCTGAACAAGTGGATATGTATACAACTTGTAAATATTTAAAATATTTTTACATACATAGGCAGAAGATGCAGGGTAAATATGAAGATGAATGATGTTCTGAAACATTACAACACCGTCCACAAATTGCCTTAGTACTGACAAAATTATGATAAAAATGGCCATTGCTAGGGCTAAAGCATAAAGTAATAAACAGGAGCAAGATTTGGATCCAGTAGCACCTTAAAGATCAACTAGACTTCCAAGGTATGAGCTTTAGAGAGTCAGAGTTTCTACAGGACTGTGGTTATAAAAGTACCCCTATCTTTCCTAAAACTGTGGGGAAAATCTGATAGGTACTACCTGATTGCTAAATGGGGCTTTTTTTAGTGCTATAAACCATACTTTCTACAACTGCTGGTACATGTACTCATAGCTAGGTCATTATGCAAGGTACTAAGTTCATCCTCTAATCTTAAATAAAGTTAAAGGGCTTTTAAAAAAATCCTTAAGGGTATATATTTAAACAAATCAGATGGTAATACTACAGTATAGAATTATCAAAAACTGTGTTCATGTGCACACAGGTACATGGTTATGATTATTAAAATGCAGAACTGAAATGTTATTTTAGAAACCCCAACAGATCTTTGTTACATAACCTGAGCTCCAGGGACTGTTTTACAAGCTCTGTGAGGCTACACTGAGTCTTTAAGGTGATGCCGTGTTCTGGTCCTGCTGGTTTAGAAGATAATAGGACAAGCAGCTTTTAGTTACAGATAAGAAATCAGTGTTTCTGAACAGCTCTAGGGAAATTCAGCAGCTGGCCAATTACTGCTTTGCAAGGATTTCCCACAGAAAATGCAATTTCAGTCAGGTCAGCTTAGGTGTGAAATTTATTATTTTTTTCCTAAAGAAAGAAAAGTGCATAATTATTGAGAAGGGATTTTGAACCTTGCTTGTTGTTCCTGAGCATAGAACAGATGTATCTAGCCCCTATAAACACAAACAGATGGTTGATAGTCAGAAGATTTAATTGTCAGAAGTGGTTCCAGTTCTTGGTGTTTGTAAGTTTGAACCCACCTTCTCCCAATCCAACAAATCTTTATAGCTGCTTAAAATCTCTAAACATCATAAACATGTATATGACACAAGGGCTTCCAGAAACAGTAACTATCATAAAATTGAGGAGCAGTGGGAAACCATGTACGTCACGTCCTTTTGCTGGCTTGAGGAAGGACAAGCTATCTAACACCTTCTCATCTTTTCAGTGCTCAGTCATGCCTGTCATTATGTTTAATAACATGATTTCTTTCATTAATCCCTATATAACCATGGTTATGGTTATCTGTACCTGAGATAACAAACAAACTAATGGGGATCTAAACCCACACAGACCTCCCAGATTTGGGGACATTCCAGGTGGGATGCTAAACTCTTCTCAGATATCCTGGTCCACTTAGTCATTAGATATTCTGCTTGATCTCATCCTGTTGAATAATAGTATAGATTGTCCTGAAAAAAAAGACTATATAAGTAGAAATACTTAGCAGGGACTGTAGCAATACTTGCTATTGGTAGCAAGTATGCTATGTTGTAGTTGGAGAGCCAGTTTGGTGTAGTGGTTAAGAGTGCAGGACTCTAATCTGGAGAACCGGGTTTGATTCCCCACTCCTCCACTTGAAGCCCGCTGGGTGACCTTGGGTCAGTCACAGCTTCTAGGAGTTTTCTCGGCTCCACCCACCTCACAGGGTGATTATTGTTGTGGGGATAATAATAACATACTTTGTAAAGCACTCTGAGTGGGTTTTAAGTTGTTCTGAAGGGCGGTATATAAATCAAATGTTGTTGTTGTTGTTACTCAAGAAGGTATTAGAACGAAATGTGGCTAGAAGACTTGACCTTAATTTCCCATGTTTCATCCTGCCTTTTCAGCTCAGGGCTAGTGACCTGACTGCTTTGCATTGTGACTGGTGTTTTATGTCCTCTTTACCTTTCATGCCTCTTGCTCTTCACGTCTGTATATGTTCTTTCAGTTCAACAATCAGCTTTGCTTGTTTTTTGTGGAAAATGTCTTACTCATATTTTGTTTTAACCTCAAATTTATAAGAGAAGACTCTCTAGTCTTGCTGATGAGAAGAGAAAGAAATGCAAATCATATGTATTTTAAAAGCAAGTGTAATTGTAATGTGTGAATGAACAACTATAAAAAGAGTAGGGCGGGGCAGGGGGTGGAATCCAGCAATCAAAACATACTATGTAGGGTGAACCATCTTGCCCAGTGATAGTGACTGCAAAACACAAAACGCTCTAACTCAGGAACTTTGAAACAAATAGCTGGAAGCCACATGCTTCTGCAATGCAATGTCTTTTTATAATCACTGACAGTGTGACTATGTCCTTAAAATTACTTTGCTTTACCAGTGGCCAGTGCATACCTACAGGAATTTGAATGGTGCTCAAATGTATATCCTTGTTTTATAACAGTTTTTGTAGAGTTGCCTCCTTAAAACAAGGGATGACATTCCAGAACCTCCCACACAGGGCAAAATATCTGGTATGAGTAATTTACCTGGCACACTGGGAGGGCCATGATGGATACACGTCTGAAGGCACATGCCGCAATCTATGGCTCAAGCTAAGTTGTGAGCTGCCTTGATGGAAGGCCATCTGTAAATTTGGAAGCCAATCTAAACAACTTGGTGGAAGAGCAGGATACCATAAAGAAATAAATGATTGTTTGGGGGCAAACAGTGCTGTGTGATGCATATTATTTAGAAATGTATTTCATGCTCAAAAGAAGGGAGTGTGTTAATGTGCCCTCTAGGTTGTTTTTTCAAAGGATTTTTGGTAACAAGCTGCAAGAAGATGTTGAGTTGTCCATCTAGACCTCTCTCAAAACACTGTCAAGAAATGTTAACATTCAGTTTAGCCTGTACCTGATGTATTCAAAATGAATAAGGAACATTAGAAAATATATTAGAAGGGGTCATTCCATTCAGACAGGAACCTTGTGTAAGTGACCTATCAGGTCTTTTTTTGCTAATAATTTGTAAATTGGCATCTTCACTAACTCCATAGATCTTAAGTACATTTATAATCCTTGAGGTACATGAGGGAAAGAAGTTTTAAAGATGCATTCAGTGATGAAAATATACTCTCATTTGTTCTCAGTAACTCAGATATCAAAGCCTTTTAAAATGGCAGATGTTGAAAGTTACTCAAAAAGACACCTTGATTTTGCCTATGCAAAGATTAAAACATGGTCCTAAGGGGCTTGCAGCAGGACAACGGCCAAGAATTGTCTGTGGAAACTCAATTTAGAAACACTGCAGGGTAAGGGTCCCAGATCCCTATACACTCCCAGCAAGAGGTGAGGAACCCAGGACTTACTCTTTGAAATGTGCGCATGCTCATGGAGAAGATGGTATTACGTCTGGAAAATGACATCATCACGCAACCACAGGTGTGCTCCTGTGTTTTGCACAGGGCTAATTCTGAGCATGCCTATGGCCAGTGCAATAATGTCATTTCAAGAATTGACATCATTGCACCTCGCTGGGAGTGTGCCCAGTGCATACTTTCCAGGTTGCCTGCCGGTGGTGGGCGATCACCAGGGTTTTGCCACCTCCTGTCGGTTGCCAGCAATCAGCAAGCAAACGGGCAAACCCCTAGGAAATTGCCTGCCACAGGCAGACAAATGTTAAGCCTACTGTAGGAGCCCAGTTCTAGTTGAGAGGGACCATGGTGCAGGGGCCAGCAGGAGCCCCTCCTCCCTCACCCCATGGTCTCAACCAGTATCAGGCCCCCAGAGTACTTCTAAATTGAGTTGTCACAGGCAACTCACAGCTGGCAACCTGCTGAAAGTCCCTATTGGGACAAAACATATAATTTGCACCTGGTGTGTGGCTTGGCCATTCACAGTGTTACCCAAAATGGAGGTCTCTTTAATTAGTTGGGGGAATTAGCATTAAAGAGGCAGCAAGAAGAAGTAATTAGGAATCTCCACCAAAGTTTAGAGGGATTATTCCTTAGAGAACTCTCAAATCAGGCAGATTTTCAACAGAAAAAAGCTTTTTTAATTAAAGAGAAATAAAAGGCAAACGTACAGGAAATCACACACAGCATGCATATAAGGCTAACTAGGAAAATTAGGGAGATAAGTTGGAGAAAGCAGTTAGGGAGGGGGATAATTACTAGTCTCTAAGATAGGAGAGGGTCCTCAGAGGCAGCAGCAAAAATGACCAGTGTTTCACAGTGAGGAGAGGAGGGTGGGTGTATTGATCCAAAACACATACACAGAGCACTGGGCAGGGAAAGCCCAGCTAGAAGACAAAATGTACCCTGGGAGGGGGAAAAGCATCTTTGCCCTCCAAAACAATAATTTAGTGGTTTGTCCTGAGAACAATAAGTGGGGAGAGGTTTGATGGTTCTGTTGAGGTATACATGCATAGTGAGGCAGCTAGCAGTGACAGATGAAAGTCATCTAGAGTTGTAGCAAGATGACAGTTAGCTATCACGTGACTTTAGCCAGGTGATGATTTCATCTCTGTATGCCAGGGACATTTGGGCTGGCACAGTGAGTCAGCACTATGGCTGTGATAGGCTAGCATACACTATATAAGAGAATAGAGTCTTTTGCTTTTAGAGCTCTAGCTCTGCAGGTTGTCTGGCGGAGCAGTTTGTCAATCAGCATAATATTTCTTGTATATTTATCTACCTGTAAATATTGTACAATACACCATTGGAACTATAGCTTGGTGTGTCGTGTCTTTCTCTTGAACCTGCTACCGAGGCCAGTGCATTATAAACCACCATGACAGGGTTATGGGCCCAGTTCCGCGTGGCTGCACTAGGCTGTGGAGGTTCTAATGTGAGAGAAGAACCGAGAGAGTCTGGGGACGGAGGTGGATGTCCAGGTCTGACAGTGAGAGCTTCACAGAGGGTGAGGAGAATGACGTAGCTGAGCTTCCAGTGTCTGCTGAGGTGGGTGAGATGGCACAGTCCACGGCGGTTCTGGTTGATAAGCTCACAGCAAGCAATTACTCTATGTGGTCCCTGAAAATGGAACATTTTCTTAGAAAGGAGATGCTGTGGAGGTATGTGCACAACCCTCCGGGCACTCCCATGGCTGCCGAGACAGCTGCTGATGAGAAAGCCCTAGCACACATTGTTTTAAGCATGGCAGATGACCAATAGCTTTATGTGCGTGGGAAAATAACAGCCAAGCAAGCTTGGGATGCCTTGAAAGCTGTTTATGCTAGAGTTTCTGCTGTCTCACTCATAGTTCTGACGAGACGAATGTATCGCCTATTTATGAAGTCGGGAGACTCTATGCTTTAACTGAATGCTTTCAACAGTTAGAAGGAAGAGGAAAAACCTTGGAAGAGCTCGACCAAGTTTGTTTTGCTCAGTTCCTTATCGGAGGATTACAATGCATTAATCACTACCCTTGAGTCTTTGGACACAGCCCAACTTACTTTATCTTACGTGTGTGGCTATTTATTGGAGGAGCAGTGTCAGGTTACAGCGTCCAGCAGAGCCGTTGCCGGTAGCCGACCCAAGACTGAGCCGAGCAGTGGGGCCAGCCTGAGGGGTTCTGCGAGAGACGACAGCTGATTGCCTGAAGCAAGCCAGCCAACTATTTCCAGAGTCCGGAGGTGCTACCAATTTGGGTCCGAGGCGCACCTGCGACACAGATGTCCGGAGCTGAGGAGGAGGCGACAAGCACCACAGGGTCCAAGGAAAGGCGAGCAGGCAAAGCTCATCACCACGGAGGTTGCTGGAGAGAGTCAACAATGGTTGCTCGACTCGGGTGCCTCCCAACATTACTGCAAGTCAGAGGCTTTGCTGGTCGAGGCGAAGCAGTCCAGCTTGCAGCTTGTATCCTTGGCAGATGGTAGCGCTGCAAATGTAAAGTGTGAAGGGAAGCTACATTTTCCATCCCTAGAGTTTGTTTTCACAGGTGTTCTTTGTGTTCCTGCACTGGAAAACAACTTGCTAAGTGTGAGTGCCTTAACAAAGGCTGGGTTTATAGTTGCTTTGGCTGAAGAAGTGTGTTCTATATCTAAAGGTGGCAAAGTGCTGGTACAAGGGTTGCTCCAAAATAATGTGTATGTGGTAAACGATGTGCCAGCTAAGGCAGTAGTAGTCACTAATAAGAATCTTCATTTGAATTGTATACATTTGTTGCAATGTCGCTTGGGTCATGCTAGTTTTAAAACAATCAACAAAACATTAGCATTATTGACGAATGAGAAAGTTTCTCACTGTGATGAGTTCCTTGATTGTACTGTGTGTAAACAGGTGAAAACGAATGCCTTCCCAGTTGCCAAAGAGAGTAGTCAGGTATCTCAGAGGCCCTTGGCACTAGTACATTTAGATGTCATAGGCCCTTACCCAAAGAGCCAGTCAAATAACCGTATTGCCTTAATCATAACGGATGATTTTTCGTGTTTCTCCTGGGTTTATCCACTTAAGCATAAATCTGAGGTGTTTGACACTTTCAGATATTGGGTAAGACGTGTGCAGAAACAACTGGGGGTAGATCTTAAGGCTATCCAAACTGACCAAGGTGGGGAATTTGTATCAACCAGGTTCAGCCAGTGGCTGCAGAGTAACGGTGTTATCCAGAGGTTGACAAATACCTGCATTCCACAAGGGCATGCTCTAGCAGAGAGAAAGGGAGGAGTTCTGCAAACAAGGCTTTATGCTATGCTGGCAGACGCTAGCTTGCCTATGTCTTATTGGGCTGAAGCTGTCAGCAGCATGCTTTGTTTCTAACCGGTTGTGGTCTAGAGCTATAGATGATATCCCATACAGAATGCTCTACAAACGGGATACAAGTTTGAGCTTCCTAAGAGTTTTTGGCATGCAAGCCTGGGTTCACATTCCTCTGAAGCACAGGAGGAAAGGTGGTACCAAGACAACCAAACTAACATTCTTGGGTTACCAAAACAATATGAAATCTTATCGCTTCTCAAATGAAAACAAGAAGCTAAGTTTCAGTCAGTCAGCTAGTATCTGTGAGAATGCTAACTGGCAAAGGCTGCATGGGTATGAAAACAAACAACAGGTTCTGTTGCCTTTATCTGATGGTGTTGAAGGTGCAGACCAAGGGTCTGAAGTAATTGAGCAGGAGGCTTCTACACCAAGTAGGCAAGCCTCAGGGGATGCACAAGGTTCTGGTCAAGAGATACGTGTATCCAGTAGAAGTACGAAAGCAATTCCACCGATACAATATGGTTTTGAACCAACTGTTAATTATGTTTTTGCTGAAGAGCCAAACAGTTATCAGGAAGTACTTGCTCTCGAGGGTGAAGCAATCTTGGCTGCAAGCTATGCAAACTGAATATGATTCACTGACACAAAACAAGGTCTTTACACTGTCAGAGGTGCCTGCAAACACCAATGTAATCAGATGCAGATGACTTTTTAAGCTTAAGACTTTGCCAACTGGTGAGGTGCATAGGAAGGCTAGACTGGTTGCGAGAGGTTTCTCACAAGTCTATGGCAGTGACTATGATCAAGTATTTTCACCCACGGTAAAATCTGAATCTCTGAAGATCACTTTGTGCAAGGCAGGGGTTCAAGGTAAAAGAGTTAACCATTATGATTTCACGACTGCATATTTGCATGCACCTCTTGAGGAGGAGCTTTATATGCACCAAGTTCCAGGTTTTGAACACTCAAACAAGAGTCTGGTCCTTAAGGTAAATAAGGCACTTTACGGATTACATCAAAGTGCACGCATGTGGTTCTTACATCTTTCACAAGCCTTGAGAGAGGCAGGATTCACCCAAGGCATAGCCAATCCTTGCATTTTATCCAAGGTAGTGGGTGCAACTGAAACTCAAGTTCTGGTATTTGTGGATGACATGCCATATGTGTATGATCATAACTCACAACTACAATGGTTTCAACAAATGGCTGAAAGGTTGTTCATAATTAAACACCTAGGGCCAGTAAGTAATTACCTCAGGGTAGAAGTTACACAGAATCCTGAGGGGTATTTTGAACTAAGCCAACAAAATAAAATCTCTAAACTGTTACATGAATATGGGTTGACAGATGCCAAAAGCGTGGCTACACCCATGGTCACAGGTTACATAAAGGAACCAAAGGATGAAAAATGGGAAGATGTGCAAAAGTATCAATCTCTAATAGGTTCTCTGTTGTATCTGTCCTGTTGGGCGAGACCTGACATTAGTTATGCGGTTCATTTGCTATGTCAAAGAGAGTCCTGTCCCTACAAAAGAGATTGGACAGCAGCCAAACGTATCCTTCGCTATCTCAAGGGAACAATACACTTCAAGCTTGTACTCAAAGTGTCTGGAGAGTTACAGGTGCAGGCATATTGTGATGCAAGCTGGGCAGACCGCCCAGACAGGAAATCAACTACAGGTCTGGTGGTCTTCTTAAACGATGCACTGGTAATGCATAAGTCTGTTAAACAATCTCTTGTAGCTACCAGTACCTGCGAATCCGAATATGCTGCTATAAGTGAATGTGTTATACAATTGGAATGGGTTTTTCAACTCTTACAGGATATGAAGATCATCTGTAATGTCCCCATTTCCATTTTTTGTGACAACACAGCCGCTCAACATTTAGCCGAGGACTTTGGAGCAAAGTCACGGAGTAAACACATCCTGATTCGTTATCAGAATGTGAAGAACAGTGTGAGCAGAGGATTTGTTAAGCTGCAAAGGTGTTCCACTGATTGTAACATTGCAGATCTGTTTACCAAATGTTTGTGCACTGAACAATTTATACAATTAAGAGATAAGCTTAATGTCAATCAAGCTGCCTAGGAGGAGTGTTGAGGTATACATGCATAGTGAGGCAGCTAGCAGTGACAGATGAAAGTCATCTAGAGTTGTAGCAAGGTGACACTTAGCTATCACGTGACTTTAGCCAAAAGATGATTTCATCTCTGTATGCCAAGGACATTTGGGCTGGCACAGTGAGTCAGCACTATGGCTGTGATAGGCTAGCATACACTATATAAGAGAATAGAGTCTTTTGCTTTTAGAGCTCTAGCTCTGCAGGTTGTCTGGCGGAGCAGTTTGTCAGTCAGCATAATATTTCTTGTATATTTATCTACCTGTAAATATTGTACAATACACCATTGGAACTATAGCTTGGTGTGTCGTGTCTTTCTCTTGGACCTGCCACTGAGGCCAGTGCATCATAAACCACCACGACAGGTTCCTATCTGGAATAGACTATAGGTGAAAATATTGCTTGATGACCTGGTAGGTGGCGGATGGGAAGGCTATCAGGTGTGCAGAATAGCTTTGGTTAGAGTAAATCAGTGAGAGGAAGTAAAGGAAGGCATTGATGAGATTAGGCAGAGAGTTTTCTTAGGAAGCCTCATTATCTCTGTGTGGAGGGATAGTCAGTCAGTCACCCACCTCTGTCCTAGTAACTTCCCAGTCCTCTTGCCCAGCTGGCGTCCGCTCTGGACCAGGCAGTGACTTGGACTTACAGCATATTTTATTTATTTATTTATTTATTCAATTTATATACCGCCCATCCCAGGGGCTCTGGGCGGTGAACAGTTAAAATTGATAAAAACAAAAACTAAAATCAATATACAAATAATAAAACAAATTAACAAGGTGCAGTGGTGGGGAGAACCTTCCCCACCCCAAAGGTGGGAGGCCGACATGGCACCGCTGTTACCAGAACTGCTTTTTATTATAAGGGGGAAATTAGCTTTAGCAGTCTGTAACTTAAATTTAGCGCGGATCTTAACCTATGTTTACGGAGGTCCTGATTCCAGACACTCTAGTGAAAAAGAGGCAGACAACGAGTCAGGTCCAAACACGTGTATTGAGTGTAGCGTAAGCCTAGCTTGCACAATTATACAGAGAACACACAAGACCTAAGAAATACAGGGTATGAAATACAGAGACGTTCGCATTAGCTGGTTCCCAACGATGGTAAGGGAAATACTCACAATCCTGGAGCGAAGCAGAGACACGACAGCGAGGGTGGCCCAATGCCAGCACTGGGACCACAGACGGACAGCAAGGAGGTCTGGATAGGGAATGGCCGAGGCACCGAGTGGTCTGGGAGACCAGCTTAAATACCCCAAAACGTACCCTGGGGCTGGTGCTGTACTTGGTGGTTCTCACAGATTAAAACAAAGGGTCTAATGGGCTACTGAATGGCTTGGATGGGCCACTTTGGTAATCAGATTGTGATAAGTGACACCTCAGGAAGAGGGGACAAAAGAGGGAGGGGGAAATCCAAGTGGGCTGAAAGGATGTTCCAGCGGACAGGGCTTGTCCTGATGTCATCAGCTTTGGAATGCGGAGGTTTCTTTGAGATGCATTCTTTAAGTGCTTGGGATGGTCAGCACTTAGCTCTTCTCCGGGGCGGCTCCTAAGATATGCAGAGCGGGGCAAGGGGCTCTCGCTGCGGACGTGGTGTGCCCGCTTCGCCGAAATGGCTTCTCAAAGCAGTCTTCTTCCCAGGGTCTTCTGTCTGCCTGAGAACATGGATGCCGGCTGGGCATAGCTGGGGCTGGATAGCAGGCTGCCCGGTAGCGAGGGCAAGCTCGGCGACTGGCTCGCGGGAGGCTCCAGGCGGGAACTGACCAGGGAGCGCCTAGCCAGGCTCGCTGGAGGTTTCCCCGGCAGGCGCCCGGCTGCTAGCAGCTGCTTGGGCCCATATGAGGCAGGCTTCCATGGAGGCAGCGGGAACAACACTTTAAAACACAGTCCAAAGCAGGGAACAGGCACGGTCCGTGGCAGATGGTAGTGCAGGCATGGGGCACACTTGTAACACAGTCCAAACACGCACTGGGAAGTCCAGATACAGGTCAGGGCAGGGCTGCCCAGAAAGAGAGTCCTTTGTGCAGTTAACCAAACATGGATTCAGTAAACTACACAGTCTATTGCAGCAGCAAGGTAATTGACACGCAGGCAGGAAACTGACACGTGTATCAGAACACACACGTGCAAAGCAGTCTTCGGTGTATCAGTGAAACAGCAACGCAGGAAACTTTAGCACAGTTCATGGCAGGCTTCAAAGCAGGGGAGGGGGCCTACTTGGCAACAATTCCCCCCCTCGGAGACCCCGGGACGTCAGGCGCGCGGGTCTCCGAACTTGACTTCAAAGGTGAGGTGGTCGGCAATGTCCGGTGGTCGAGCTTCGAGCGAAGAAGGAGTGGGAAGGGAAGGAGGGGGAGGCGTCACTCAAAAATTTAGTTTGGAGAACCACCTAACCGAATAAGTGCAATTTAGATCAGCCAATGGGCTGCAGGTCTCTGGGTTCACACCAGGGGGTGTGCTAAGTGCAATCGTCAGAATAAATAGTAATAATTCATAGCAATAGTAATTCATAGTAATAGGCAGCAATGATCAATTCATGCATATAAATAGCAATAATTCATAATTGTGTACATTGATTAATTCATGATTGAAGGTAATTCATACGGAATTCATGATGGGTTAAAAGCACTAAAAACCAGGAGCAATTAATATACATGGATCAATTCATGGATAGTTAAAATCATAAATAGATACATAGGATTAAAAGCAGGGACAATTAAAAGCAATTCATACAGGGTAAAGTGAAATGTGCAAGCATGGCATAATTCATTGAGGGTAGGCTAATTCATAAATGGTTAAAATAAATACATATATGTGATTAAAAGCAATAGTTCATGAAGTCAAAAGCAGCAAGAATAAAAGCAAGTGCGTGGAAACAATTCATGAGGGGGGGGTAAGCGGCGGAAGGGTTCATGGGGGCCAGAAAAATACACTCTGTGATTAAAAACCAAATCAATATGGCTGGATTAAAATCAAATTCATAGATTAGAACTGCCTCGGCGGAGGGAGTCGGGTTAAGAAGGCAATTCAAAAGGTTAAAATCAAATTCATCGGGATAAAGTTCATGGGCGCACTTGCAGTAGATAGAGGGAGGGACTAGTTCGGGGCTAAATTCATGGGAGTAAAATTCATGAAAGCAATGGGAAGAAATTCATAAAACAATAGAGCAACAAAGATCACAGACGGCTCAGTCTGCAGTACAGCTGCTGGACTGGGTTGCATATTTACAAGAACAAGCAAGCTTAGTCCATGTGTTCCAAAACACACTTCCACCCCCCCCTGGCTGTCTGCGTCAATCCGCAGAGCAGGGCCGGCAGGCGGCGAGAAGGGCTTCAGGCACACAGTTCTAGTCCTCATGGAGGTAGTGCCGCTGGCGGTCGTTTGGAGACGGGCCGTGGGCTGGGAGGCAGAGAAACATGTCCCCCCCTAGTCCACAAGAGGGCCTCGGAGCGGTGTCCGGCAGCAAAGCGTCCATGGGGCTGGTTCAGGATCCGTACACATAATAAAATACAAGCATAGTTCATACCAGCACAAGCAATAAAACAAACAAGGGTTAAAGGAGGGCGCCAAGAATAACCTTTAGGGCAAGAGGAGGTCGGGGTTGTAATGATCCAAACGGTAGGACAGTTGGAGTTGCTGGAGCTGTCGGCGGCTCCAACAGCCCAGATAAAGTAGTGAGGCACATAACAAGACTTGAAAGGCTAAAATGACAACTATCGGGTGCAAAGCCAAATTGTAAATTCCAGTGGCAGTGGGGCTCCAACCAAAGAGGGTCTCCCACCAGGAATGCTCGCCGGTGGTCTTAATCCGCTGGACCAGATCCAAAATCTCCTTTCCGTTGTGGGACACAACCAAAGCAGTGGTGTCCCCGTCCCTCTGGATGCTCTGGAGGGTGCGGTGGAGCTGCGGGTGGGCCAGGAGCTCGTGGATTAGCTCCAGACCGACGCCAAGGGAAATGGGCTTCACATATCGATAGATGGAGGGTGCCACCAGGATCTCTTCTTGGGTCCAGACCGGTACCGTGTAGGTGAAGTCGCAGGCTGCTACCGAAGACAGGTTGCAAAAGCAGCGGTTGACTCCCGGGATCACGGGCTTGAGCTGGAACGAGTTCAGGATCATGAAGTCGCAGGCCATTCGCACGCAGGCACACCCTTTCCCAATGTAGACGACAGCGGAGCTGTTCTCCCGGACGACCTCGAAAGGGCACTCATTGAGGGCGTCGACTTGCGGGGCTACACAGGGGTGATGAGGTGCAAAGGCTTGGTCCTGGCAAATGAAGCCGGTCTGGTCTCGATGCTGGCACCCTTGGAGGCTGACGAGCTGCCATCCGGTCGGGGTGAAGCGGGCCCAATGGTCGGGGTGGCGGGCGTAGAGGACTTCGGTGTCGCTGACTTGGAGTCCCAGAGGCACAACTGGATACACATGGAATGACTCGTGCGCACTGGCCGTTAATAAAAATAATTTAAGCTCCTGGGTGGTCGGTGAGAATGAGGAATTTACGAGAGACCACCAGGATTCAAGCTCCAGTTCTATGGGTGACAATTTGGGCATAATCAATCTTTTAATTTCCAGGGGCAAGTGCCCATCCGTGGCTTGCCGAATTAGCCCCATGGCCACAGCCTGATTTAATTGTTGGGCTTGCATACATGCCATGGCTATTGACATGTTGCGTTCCAAAGACTGTGTCCCTTTGAGCAGCAGAGAAAAATCTCTTTCAATTTGACTCTCCCAGTTAACTAAAATGGAGCTGATCTCGTGTTGCCCATTCGAAATGGAATTTAGGGACTGCACCACCGGTTTACCTAAGTCGGAGATGCTGGTCGTGACATGGGCAAACTTATTAGCGAGAGTCTCAATATTGACCGAATCCATGATTGCTAAGCCTCCGGCTGCAGGAGCAGTCCAGTCGGCGATGCTTCGTCTGGCACGCGAGAGAGAGGGAGAGGGATCGATCCACAGTTGTAGCCATGCATTCCAACCCTTGCTACCGGCCTTCAGATAGGGAGCGCACTGCGGCAGCCTCTGGGTTATATTTAGCTCAGCTAAGTCTATGCGGATCTCTTTTAAAGACATTTGCGGGCGGACTAGAACTCTCTCTCGAATGTCAGTTTTCAAAACATGGGAGCCCACTATATGCGTGCCGCCTTGGCTTAATTGTTCATTGCTAGCAATCAAAGGGTCAATTTGGATGGTGTGGGTCTCCTGGGTCCGGATCAGCAGGGAATAGTTGCCTGGTTCGTGAGTCAAGTTTACAAAGAGCAGCCCAAGCCGGTGAAATTTCTCTACTAGGGGCTTGGTTTGGCATTCGGGCGTCTGTTGAACCAGTATCCAATCGGGTGGGCCGTGTTTGGCTAGGTCTTCCTCTTTTACAATCCAGGTTAGGTTCTCCCAGCGTTCTATAGCAAAGGAGAGAGCTGCGCCTGAAGGGGGCGTGATAGTGACTGATGCAGACTCAGTGGTAGTAGTGCCTAGTAGGATGGTCATTCTAAAGGGGTCTCCTGCCTTCCATACTGCGGCCGACACTAGAATAACTTCACAGTATGGTCCGAGAGCCTCAGTGACAAATGGCGAGGTTTCGAAATTGGCAGGGGTGGTATATTTGTCTACCACCGGGACTGCGGTGGGGGCTGGCCTGATACGGGGAAGAAACATACAAGGAATCGGAGCAAGTGGTGACACTGTGTCAGTAGGCGAGTAACATACTAATTCTTGGGACAGAGTCTTTACTCCCACACATAAAATGACAAGCTCTGGGGGTCGGATCCACTGCTCTTCGCAACTGCGGAAGTTTGTGCGATCCGTGGGGGTGGTCATATTGCTCTGCTGTACAACTTTGCAGACCATCATTTCATTCCCTGCCAGGGTATTGATACCCTGGGGGTAGGGCATTAATTTGGACGGGCGTCCCTCTGTTAGGGTGCCTGCCAGCACGAGCAAACACAGGGTAGCCAGGTGCCTCATCTCCTGGCCTTCCTTTTCCTTTCTGTAGTGAAAATATCCTGGGGAGACCTGCGGATATAAGTACAGGTTCCCTGAGTTTGTTGCAGCAAAATAAATGAAGTGAAGTAGGGAGAAAGAAAAGGGAGGGCGTTTTTCTGCCAGCACTGTCTATTAGGCGGGGTTCGAACGAGAATTCCCGGAGCACTAAGCGAGCCTTCCAGCTTGTTGCTCTGGGGAACTCCTGTGTGGGGGCTTCTTCCTAAAGCATGTATATTTCAGGGGGGACGTCTTTACGTCGAGCAAGGGTCGGCTGTGCGTTAGGCGGGATTATGCAAACTCGCCCCAGGGGTCTCTGGGTGCCTAGGCTATGTGGCCTTCAGGTGCTCCTTGCTCGGTGGCGGGCTGCTTTTATTTTGCGGGCTGAGAGCTATCTGTCCGGCTCGGCCTGGCCTTGCCGTTTTGAAAAGGAAAAAAAACTAAAGAGCGGTCGCCCTTAACTATAAGGGTTGCTGCAGACGGGGGCCCTCGCTTTAATTTCCTAAAAATGGGCTTTCGTCATATGTTTGCAGGACAACCAATTTTGGGGGGGGACTCCCTCGGGAGGCCCCATCTTCTAGTTAAGAGAAAAACGATACACCGGGCAAAAAGGAAAAATACACTGAGCAAAAGAAAAATGCACTGAGCCAAAAGAAAAATACACGGAGCAAGAGGCATACGGGTGTGGGGTACTTTTGGGTTGCCCTCACTTGGAAGGCCTGGCAGGGCTTCATTAAAACTTCAACATGTCTCCCCCCCTTCTTTTCCCTTGTACGGTACGGGCAAGGGAAAAGATTACGTGGGGCAGGCGGCTGCTGGCGGAAAGGAGCCGAGGGCGCTCGGCGGCGTTTATCGAAAAGCGGCGGAGGCGGCTGAGATCTGCCGGCGACACTGGGTCTGGGTTATTTGGGGGTCATCTTGGCGCAGGGGATTCTGGCTATGTAAATGAGGCCCGCTGCCCCTTGTGCGTGGCGAACGCACCCCAATAACATATTCCAGAGGGCACATATTTACAGGATACTGGCGGGTCTTTTACTTTTGCACTAAAGCGTACTAACTGGTGGCGCCGTATAGCAACTCACCATGACGGGTATGAACATTAGTAAAAGAGGGATGTTGGGCTATTTGGGGGACCTTTTCCAGGGGAGGCACGGCCCTCAAAGCCAAAGCCGACCATCATGCGAAAGCGTGGGTCTGGCAGGTGAGACCCCGAATCTACGTAGATGCGGGATCTTCACCAGCACGGCGGGTGATATATTTTCGAATACAGGGATCACCTTATTTGGTGATTCCACCATGTTCGAAAGAATACAGTCACCTCTGGGCTAAAGCCTCTCCAAACACTTTCACACACAGCAAATCTCTTTTGCCTGTGCAATTTTTTTCCGAACATGCGGCTTACAATCCAATTAAGAATCACTTTCGGTGGTGGTCCTATTTGGCTTTGATTGCTGTGTCTTCTCCTAAGGGTCCCAACTGTGGGGCCCGCCTAATGAGGTCAAAGAATAGAACTGGAAAAAACTTTTAACATTTACACCGATATTTACATATTCTACTATTTCTTTTATTCTAAAGCTACAAAGGTCTGGTCTAAGGGGACACACGGTATCTCTGGCCCAGGGTGGAGGGATATCTGGCGAATCACTGGGCAGAGGGGGGCTGGACTGATGGAGGTTCCCCCAGGGTCATACACAGGAGGGGCGTTTTGCAGCGGCTTCCCTTTCCATTCTTTTAACTGAGAGGCATGAAAGTATTTTAGCCACGTTCCTCCTGTCCTTCTCTGGATGGCTACCTGATAGACCGCTGGGGAGACTCTTTTTGTGATAGGGACTGGGCCTTGCCACTTGGCTGCTAGTGAGTGTGCCTTTTGCGAGAACTTCCTGTACAGAACGAGCTGTCCTTCCTCCCACTGCCTGGGGTTCCTGACCCATCCCAATTTGCGGTCCATATCCTTCTGAGCTGTGCCCAACTTCTGGGCCACTTGCATGTGGACGGCGTGTATGGATGAGAGCAGGTCTTGGACCCAAGCATCATTAATCACTACAGGCTGCATATCGGAAGGGGGCTGCGTATCTAGCCAGAAGGCTTCCGGGAGCTGCATTCTTCGCCCTGTCATTACCATATGGGGTGTGAGCCCGTGAACTGCGGTAGTGCCTCTAATGGCCATTAGGATTATGGGGAGTTTTTCATCCCAGTCTCTCCCGGAGGAGCGAACCATCTTGCGGAGAGCCTCCTTGAGGGTCCGGTTGGTTCTTTCTATGGCGCCTGAAGCTTGAGGGTGGCCGGCTATGTGGAACCGTTGCTGGATGCCTAGTGCTTTACAAAGCTCCTGTGTAACTTCTCCGATAAAGTGTGAGCCTAAATCGGAGTCCATGACTCGCACAATGCCCCATCTTGAAAAGACATTGTTGAACAGTAGTTTGGCTGTGGTGGCTGCATTGTTGCGCTTGCACGGAAACGCTTCGACCCATTTGCTAAAGGGGTCTATGACAGTGAGGCAGTAGCGATTGCCGCGAGCAGTGGGGGGAAGGGGGCCGATAAAGTCAATCTGTATGCGAGCCCAGGGTCCATCAATTCTCTGATGCTGGAGGGGAGCTCTAGGTCCGGTGGGGTCTGCATTGACCATAGCGCAGGACAGACAGTTGTCTACCCATTGCGCTACTTCGGTGCGCATGCCAGGCCACCAACCAACCTCTTTTACCCTTTCCAGAGTCAGATCCTTGCCTCGGTGTCCCTGCTCGTGGACAAACTGAATTAAGTCAGCCCTAACTTCCAATGGCACTACCCAATGGCGTTCGCCGGCTGCATCTACTGCCCAAACTATGCCTTCCTCTTCTCTGATCATGAGTCTCCCTGTCTGATCCCTTCCTGCGGCTAGGAGGTCAGTTATTTCTGGGTCAGATCGCTGCAGTTGTGCTAGGTCTAGTGTTCCTGCGGTTCCCTGAGCTTGGTTGCGGGCTTGTGCCCGAGTGGTGACAGGGCGGAGGGAACAATCGGTGGCTGGTTCCGGTAGGGGAGCATTTTCAGTGGCGGCTGCCTTGGCTGCAAGGTCTGCCTGGTCATTCCAATAAGCGGTCTCTGAATTTGTCTTCTGGTGTCCCTTGACATGGGTCACCTGCGTTGGGCCTGAGCGGGACTGGAGGAGTGCTGCTACCCGCTGCCATAGCTGTAGGTGGGCTACGGGCTTCCCATCGCTCGCTCTCCACCCCTGATTCTGCCACACCGGGAGCCAGACCGTGGCGGCTTTGGCCGTCCAATCCGAGTCTGTGTAAATGGCAAGTGGGCTTTCTGGGGGCTCAAACTCAAGCACCGCCAGAAGCGCTTGCACCTCAGCCGCTTGGCTGGAATGGGGGCGGGCTGGACCTTTGAGGGTATGGGCGTCGCTCACTCGCACGGCGCCGTAGCCGGTCCGAGGGGAGCCTCCAACGTGAAAGGAGGAGCCGTCACAGAACCAGCATGTGAAGCCGTTCTGTCGGGCTTCCTCTAGCGGGACTCCCCAAGTGACTGGCCAGACAACCTGCGGTGGCGGGTCCAGGGGGCACTCGTGCTCGGTCCCGGTTACCAATAGGCCATAGGGGGCTGGTGGCTCAGTGGTCTCCTTTTTAAATTCTACTCCGCGGTTGACCAGGGCCAGGGTCCACTGTGCTATGCGGGCGTTTGAAACTTGTCCGTCTTGTATCTTGCCAGACAGAATATATTTGAGGGGCGTGTGAGTAGTTTGAACTATTGTGCGGGAGCCTCCTATAATAAATTCCCAATGGGTCAGACTCCAAACCAGAGCAAGGCATGTCTTCTCGCATGGGCTAAACTTAGTTTCTACTGCGGTTAGGTTGCGAGAGGCATAGGCTACTACTCTAGCGGTTCCTGCTTGCTGCTGGGTGAGCGTGGCTCCTATGCTCTTGTCTGATACTGCCAACTGAATAAAGAAGGGCTGGGTAACATCTGGATGGGCTAGGGCCGGGGCTGCAGCCAGACTGCGCTTTAGCTCGGCTAAGGCTGTCTGTTGCTCCGGTCCCCACTCCCAGGGAGTGTTCTTCTTGAGGAGAGCATAAAGGGGGCGAGCTTTGTCTGCAAAGGACTCGATGAAGTCTCGGGAAAAGTTAAAAGTTCCTAGAAGGGCTCTGAGGGAGGGGACATCGGTGGGTGCAGGCAGCTTGGAAATGACCTCCATTCGCTGGGCGTCCGGGGTGCGACCCTCGGGTCCCAGGGTCAGACCCAGGTACTTGACGCTGGTCTGAACCAATTGGGCCTTCTCCCTGCTTGCCTTGAACCCAGTCTCGCGGAGGAGTTCCAGGACTTCCCTGGTGATTTGGCAGGCTAATTCTTCCGTGGGGGCGTGGACTAAAATGTCATCCACGTAGCTCAGTACGTGGGGCCTCGAGGAGGGTTGGAGGCGTTCCCACATCTGAACTACATGCGCATGACAAATGCTGGGGCTGGAGTGGAATCCCTGGGGGGTCCGCTTGAATGCGTATTGCTGGCCGCGGAAAGTGAACGCAAACTTGTACCAGCAAGACTCATGCAACCGGATGGAGTGGAAAGCATTGGCCAGGTCTATGACCGAGTAGAACCGGGACCCAGCGGCAATGGCCGTTAGGATCTCATTATACTTGGCCACAACCGGGGCAACTGGAGGGGTGGTGGCATTCAGGGCACGGAAGTCGACCGTCATTCTCCAGGTCACTCCATCTGCTTTCAGAACTGGCCACAATGGGGCGTTGCAGATGGACTGCATCGGGAGTATGACGTCCCACTCAAGGAGTCCTTCTATGGTCTTGGCTATCCCTGCCTCAGCTTCTGCTGGGTACTTGTACTGTCTTTGGGGAGGGGGGTCCTTTCCTTCAATCAGGACGCAGGCGCCCTTCACTATCCCACACTCGGCCTTGTCTGTCACCCACACTTCGGGAAAGTCCTGAACCCAGGGGTCTCCTGTGATGGGGGCGAGAGGAAGGGGGGCCTTGAGGGCTGCGCATCGATGGACTGCATTAACAAAGTCTGGGCCTCCGGGATGCGCCACAGGAGCCCGTTTGCTAAGTCAATGGTCAGTCCCTCGGCACGGAAAAATGGCATGCCCAAAAGTCCATCGTCTTCTCCCCGGTTTGCGCATGCCGAAATCCGGGTGGCCAGGTTCCCAACGGAGAGGGGGATATCCTGCCAGACCGGGGATTCCTGCGTGCCGCCTCCAAAACCGGCGAGCTGCATGGTTGTGGGGGTCTGGGTGCCCTTTGCAACTAAGGTGGGCCGGAGTATATTAAGTGAAGCTCCGGTATCTATGAGGAGGGTGGCAGGCTTCTTCTTTTCCCCGGGAGTCCCGATCCCTGCCTTCACTGTCGGTCTCCCCCATGTGTCCGGCTTTAGTTTGGCAACTATGCCCACGGAGGGAGACTGGGACTCGGGGCAACCCTATTCTGATCCTGCACCCTGATCGGTGGAAGCGGCGCTTCCTCTAAAGGGGTTGTTGGGGCTCGGGCGTTCTCGAACCGCAGCTATCGGGGGACTCGAGAAGGGAGGGTCTGGCGGCAAAGGTGGCGCCGACGGTGGTACTGGGGGCTGTTGCTGGTCTTCCCACTCTATGATCGCCTTCATTAGAACGGACGTGGGCTTTCCGTCGAAGAGCTCCATGTTCGCTCCAATGTTTTTGAGGCGCATCCAAAGTTCCCAACGGAGGGAGTCCCTGGACTGGGGCGTGCTGCCGCGGTCCCGGTAGCCCTCGTGGTCGCCCTGCGATGCTCCCCAAGCATTAGACGGATCTGGAGGCGGGTAGACCTGATGGTGGTACGGGTGCGATGCTCGCGAGTGAGAAGGGGCTATGGGTGCATCCTGTAGTCGGGGCTCGTGGGGACCTTGCTGGGAGGAGGAACTGTAACTCGGGGCGGGCGCAAAGGAGACTCCCGGGCGGTAGTCCCTCGGTCCCCTTCCCCGGTTAAAGCTGCTGCTCCTTCCCCTCAGGATTCCTCCCCTTGCCTCCGGATACGGGCTGCGTCCCTGTGGTCGGTATTGAGAGTGGGGGCCATGATTGGCATAGGTGACTGCACTTATCGGCTCGCTCTCTTTCCTACGAGAGGCTGGGGGCTTCACATGGCGGATGGCGCCGGTTTCTCGCAACAGGCCAGCAATGCTTCTGATGTGAGCCTCCAGGTCTCCCCATGAGATGCTCCCGGGCTCCACTCCTGCTAGTGCTAGGCGGGTGGTACTATTGAGTCCATCTAAGACTGCTCTCCTGAATTCTAACTCGTCAAAGTCGGGTACATCGCTTGCATCTAGGTCCACTTCGTCTGCTAGCTCAGCGAGAAGCTGCTTCCTAGCTAAATATGCCTCTGGGTCCTCTCCGGGTTTTTGAGACTCTGCAATGTACAGGGCTTTCAAGCTTTTGGTGGGCCACAGGAATGCACAGATCTCTTTAATTGCTCCATACTGGCTGCGTGTGGCTAGCCTTCGGTTAGAGATATAGGCATTGAGGGCCGAGACTATTTCAGGGGCAGCGCATTGGCGGGCCAGCTGGGCCACATCGGAACCACTAGCGGAGGGCTGGGAGGTGGTCACATGGGTGAACCACTGGATGGCCGTGTCTCGGTTTAGGGGTCCCATGCGATCTGCTATGGCTTGGAGCTCGTCAGGCCTCCAATTGCGGGTTTCTTTAACGACCCGGTCTGTCTTCCTGCCATCCTCGTCCATGGATACAATTTCCTTAGTAGCTATTGGGTGGAGGGGCTGTGGGGCTTCCTCGGGTTGGGGCGATTGAGATGCCCAGCTATCCTTACTATCTTCTGGGAGGGCCAAGAGGGCTGAGGGGTGCACGGCGGAAATTACGGCCTGTTGCATCCCCAAGTGTCGCTTTAGGGCCTCTAGCTCCCTCTTGCAAGCTGAATGGTCCGCGGCTGCGGTTTTAGACTGGTTGTGGTCCGCCATGAACCGGGCGGCATGGGTGAGCTTGGTAATCTCTTCTTGTCCCTCCGTTAATGCGTGCTCAGCCATATCGGCACGAGCGGTGGCCGCTTCAGCCTTGTGCTGGGCGTCCTGGAGGGCGGTAGTTAATCCTTGCTTTTCTAGTATGAAATTGACGCGTTCGGCACGCCACTCAACTGCCTTTTCCTCATGTTCTCTCTCCTGGTCGGTTAGCTTGGTCCTGAGAGTCTGGATTTCTAGGCGCAAGGCGTCCTGCTCTTGTTTTGACCTCTCCTCTAACTCCTCCTGTGCTGTTTGCAACTTGCTAATTAGGGACACACTGTCCTGCAGGGCGGTGAAAAGTGCCCAGGCTCCATATCTGTCCTTTTTGCTAGACCTAGGTTTCTCCTTGTCACAGAAGTCCTGGAAGGCGCTTCTAACTATCTGGAGTGGGTCGGGTCCCTTGAAGGAACCGGCTTCCCAAGGGCAATCTCCCTTCTTCACTAGCCACTTCTCCAGGCGGGGCACGGTGGGGTTTGCCCGGTACATTTTACTTTTTAGTTTAAGGCTGATCTCGGGGGAGGTTAAAGAGTGGATCAGCGACACCAGGGGTGGGGCGATTAAAGCTGCTCAAGGGTTTTAACAACTTCTTCCTCTCTATGTCCCTTTTGGGAGGTTTATCCTTCCCTCAGGTCCTCAAGGGTTTTTACCAGGGGGTTTTAAGGTCCTACTTTTAGGCTCACAAGGGTATTTTTAAGGGTCCTACACTCTGTTCTTCTCCACCGGGGGAGAAGGAAGAATTCCTATTCCCGTTTCAAGCTTGCCTACAAGCCACGGGACCAGGAAAAGTTTACTGGCTCAGAGGGTGCTCTCAAGCTCTCTAAGCCCAAGAACCAAAAACGCTCAGTGCTTCCAAGCCTCTGCTCAGAAGCTAAAGCTCAGGGGTCTCCCAAGCCTATACTCGGAAAACCAAAGCTCAGGGGTCTCCCGAGCCTATACTCGGAAACCAAAAAGTGTCCCCAAGCCTCTGCTCAGGAACTGCAATTAAGGGGGTCTCCCAAGCCTCTGCTCAGGCAACCAGAAATGCTCCCAAGCCTCTGCTCAGAAGCCAAAATGCTCTCAAGCTCTCTGCCCAAGAACTATACTCAAAGTGTCCCCAGGCCTCGTGCTCAGAGACAAACGGTTAAACTGTCTCCAAGCCAAGACCAAAAGACTGAAAGCGCTCAAGGACTGCCTCTGCAAGTCCCCAAGCAAAAGTGCCCAGGAGTAAAACCACGGTACTCCTAAGCGGAAAAAGCGCTCAAGAGTTCTAACAACTCCCAAGCAAAAGTGTGCCCAAGAGTCCCACTGACTCCCAAGCGAGGTGCGCCCACGAGTCTGACTTAAAACTCGCAAGCGGAAAGGCGCCCAAGAGTCTACCTTAAAACTCTCAAGCACGGTGCGGCCGACTGCCGCGGGGCTTCAGGAACCTGGCTTTAGATTCCCAAAGCTAAACTGACTGAACAACCAAACGGACTATCGATCCCTTCCCGTTTCCTCCGGAGCGGGGATTGAAGCCTAAGTGCTGGCAGGAACGGGGGTTTGGACGGACTTAGGAGAGACGGGGGAGGGCGGAAAAGAGTTTTATATGTGCTGCTTCAGGATATATATATCTATAGCCTACTTCTGGGATCCCACCCACATAGACGCGTTTAGGCGGCCCGGAAGGTGGCCAGGAACTTCACCAGTTCAGAGGTCCTCACCCACAGTACACCGGTTATAACGGCTGGAGGGCCTCGCGGTGCACCACAAAACGCAAGTAGTCCAAAGCTGGCTGAAGGAGGAAATGGGGGGAAAAGCCAACCCACAAGATAGAAATGCTCACTAGAGCCACACACAATCACACTTTTAATTCCCTGAGCTAAATTGCGCTCTTTACACTGAGGTCTGGAAAATTTTCCTCTAAGTCAGTTCGCCGAAAACACGCGTGTCGACTCACGTGTATTCACACGAACTGGGTTATGCCCGCATTCTCCACCAGTAAACTGTTACCAGAACTGCTTTTTATTATAAGGGGGAAATTAGCTTTAGCAGTATGTAACTTAAATTTAGCGCGGATCTTAACCTATGTTTACGGAGGTCCTGATTCCAGACACTCTAGTGAAAAAGAGGCAGACAACGAGTCAGGTCCAAACACGTGTATTGAGTGTAGCGTAAGCCTAGCTTGCACAATTATACAGAGAACACACAAGACCTAAGAAATACAGGGTATGAAATACAGAGACGTTCGCATTAGCTGGTTCCCAACGATGGTAAGGGAAATACTCACAATCCTGGAGCGAAGCAGAGACACGACAGCGAGGGTGGCCCAATGCCAGCACTGGGACCACAGACGGACAGCAAGGAGGTCTGGATAGGGAATGGCCGAGGCACCGAGTGGTCTGGGAGACCAGCTTAAATACCCCAAAACGTACCCTGGGGCTGGTGCTGTACTTGGTGGTTCTCACAGATTAAAACAAAGGGTCTAATGGGCTACTGAATGGCTTGGATGGGCCACTTTGGTAATCAGATTGTGATAAGTGACACCTCAGGAAGAGGGGACAAAAGAGGGAGGGGGAAATCCAAGTGGGCTGAAAGGATGTTCCAGCGGACAGGGCTTGTCCTGATGTCATCAGCTTTGGAATGCGGAGGTTTCTTTGAGATGCATTCTTTAAGTGCTTGGGATGGTCAGCACTTAGCTCTTCTCCGGGGCGGCTCCTAAGATATGCAGAGCGGGGCGAGGGGCTCTCGCTGCGGACGTGGTGTGCCCGCTTCGCCGAAATGGCTTCTCAAAGCAGTCTTCTTCCCAGGGTCTTCTGTCTGCCTGAGAACATGGATGCCGGCTGGGCATAGCTGGGGCTGGATAGCAGGCTGCCCGGTAGCGAGGGCAAGCTCGGCGACCGGCTCGCGGGAGGCTCCAGGCGGGAACTGACCAGGGAGCGCCTAGCCAGGCTCGCTGGAGGTTTCCCCGGCAGGCGCCCGGCTGCTAGCAGCGGCTTGGGCCCATATGAGGCAGGCTTCCATGGAGGCAGCGGGAACAACACTTTAAAACACAGTCCAAAGCAGGGAACAGGCACGGTCCGTGGCAGATGGTAGTGCAGGCACGGGGCACACTTGTAACACAGTCCAAACACGCACTGGGAAGTCCAGATACAGGTCAGGGCAGGGCTGCCCAGAAAGAGAGTCCTTTGTGCAGTTAACCAAACATGGATTCAGTAAACTACACAGTCTATTGCAGCAGCAAGGTAATTGACACGCAGGCAGGAAACTGACACGTGTATCAGAACACACACGTGCAAAGCAGTCTTCGGTGTATCAGTGAAACAGCAACGCAGGAAACTTTAGCACAGTTCATGGCAGGCTTCAAAGCAGGGGAGGGGGCCTACTTGGCAACACCGCCCCCTTCAATCACCAAACGCCTGGCGGAACAGCTCTGTCTTACAGGCCCGGCGGAACGATAATATGTCCCACTGGGCCCGGGTTTCCATTGACAGAGCGTTCCACCAGGCTGGGGCCAGGACTGAAAAAGCCCTGGCCCTGGTTGAAGCGAGGCGGGCTTCCTTAGGGCCGGGGACCACAAGTAAATATTTATTCGCTGATTGGAGCGATCTCCGGGGAACATACAGGGAGAGGTGGTCCCGAAGATATGCCGGTCCCAACCCACTCAGGGCTTTAAAGGTAAGAACCAACACTTTGAACCTAATTCGGAATTCAACTGGAAGCCAGTGCAGCTGGCGCAGGACAGGTGTGATGTGTGACTGGTAAGGTATACCAGTCAGGACCCGTGCCGCCGCATTCTGGACCAGTTGTAGTTTCCAGATCAGGCCCAGGGGTAGCCCAGCGTAGAGTGAGTTACAGTAATCTAGCCTGGAGGTGACCGTTGCATGGATCACTGTAGCCAGGTCCTGGGGCGTCAGGTAGGGGGCAAGTTGCCTGATCTGACGAAGATGGAAAAATGCAGACTTGGCAACCGCCGTGACCTGGGCCTCCATCGATAGGGAGGCATCCAGGAACACACCCAGACTCTTTACCACTGGCAAAGTTGCCAGTGGTGTCCCATCCAGGGCAGGGAGCTGGATCCCAACATCTGGCAGCCCCCGTCCCAGCTGCACTGGGACCCCGTCTTCACTGGGTTCAATTTCAGTCTGCTCTGTTTCAACCATGCCGTCACAGCCTCCAAAGCTCTGGCCAGATTGTCTGGGGCCGTGTCTGGCCGGCTGTCCATCAACAGAAAAAGTTGGGTGTCATCCGCGTATTGATGACAACCCAGCCCAAACCTCCGCACCAACTGGGCGAGGGGGCGCATATAGATGTTAAATAACATTGGGGAGAGTATCGCCCCTTGGGGAACCCTGCACACCAAAGGGTGACGGGCCGATAGATCTCCCCCGAGCGCCACCCTCTGTCCCCGACCCTGGAGAAAGGAAGGAAGGATATGAGGAAGGGGTTTATGATATTTCATCCATAAACTGCCCTTTCAGTATGGGGAGGGGGTTTGACTGCTAACAACAGCCTAGGTCACTTTTTGCCTTGTGGAAGGACCAGACTTTTTTTTTTAATTCTTCAAAACTGCAAATGACACCTAAAACAAAAGGGGATTTTCAGAAGTTGAGCAAGAATAAGTATTTAAATCCATCCTTAAATCTGGCAAAGATGTAACAACAGCAGCAGCAGCACTTATAAACTACTCTTCTAGACAGATTAGTGCCTCACCCAGAGCGGTGAACAAGTTAGAGCTATTATTATCCACACAATACAGTTGGGGAGCTGGGGCTGAGAGGAGTGGCTTACCCAAGGCCATCTAGTGAGCGCATGTAGTAGTGGGATTCGAACCAATAGAGTGCTGATTTGCAGCTGAACCACTTAACCACAGTGCTACAGTAGCTCTCTGTGAATAGTTCTTGAATAATTTGCCTGAAATCAATCAAACTATACTTGCGAAAGTGTTGAGTGAATAGCTCTCTAAAGCTCATTTCCCATTTTTACTTTTTATGCTCAGCCAAAGCAAATTTTTACCAGTTGTTTCTGTGAGAGTTTAGCTTTCCTATTTTAATCTGGTATTCTTCTCTACATGGGTAAAAAAACAGTATATTATTGTCTGAAGAACAGATGACAACATTGCAAAGCTCTGTTTTCACTAATAGCCTACCTGCCTCACTGTTCGGCTTCCTTCCAGTATTCCTCTATAAATATATTTTCCACTAAAAATCGGTTCCTACCGCTTTAGCTCTTCAACATATCATTTTATACTTTGGTCACATCATGAAAAGACAAGATTCTCTGGAAAAGTCAACAATGCTAGAAAATGCAGTAGGAAAAAAGAAAGACCCAAAATGAGATGGCTTGACTCAATCAAAGAAGCCACATCCTCCAGTTTGCAGGATCTGAGCAAATCTCTTAATGATGGGACATTTTGGAGGCCTCTCATTCCTCTCATTCCTTCCAGTATTCCTCTATAAATATATTTTCCACTAAAAATCGGTTCCTACCGCTTTAGCTCTTCAACATATCATTTTATACTTTGGTCACATCATCAAAAGACAAGATTCTCTGGAAAAGTCAACAATGCTAGAAAAGGCAGTAGGAAAAAAGAAAGACCCAAAATGAGATGGCTTGACTAAATCAAAGAAGCCACATCCTCCAGTTTGCAGGATCTGAGCAAATCTCTTAATGATGGGACATTTTGGAGTCCTCTCATTCACAGGATCGCCATAGGTCAGAGGCAACTTGATGGCACATAACATCATAACATGGGGAAAGGAGGATGTACAGAGGGGAAGACAAGGGGATATTCTAGCTTCTAGAATGTTTTCTCAAAATAATTTTTGTTCTGCATCTAAGAAATCTTAGATGTGGTAGATTCAACTAAGATAGGGAAAGCACCGGGTCCAGATGGAATTTCAGCTAAATTTTACAAAGTAATGAAGACCTGGTGCAGCCCCTACTAAAGGTAATGAATGAAATAATGAAGAAAAAACATCTCCCAGAGACTTGGAATGAAGCATATATTTTGCTGATCCCAAAAGAGTCACAAGATTTAACAAACTGCAGCCCCCTACCTCTTACCCCCCCAGTCCCAGCCCCAGCCCCAGCCCCACACTTACCTTACCCTGCAGCGCAGTCCTTCCTCTTCCGCCACCCTGGGGGCCTGCAGGGCGACGGAAGAGGCTGAAAACAGCCTTCCCGCCCCTCCTGGGAGAAGAAGGATGCTGCACTGCAGGATAAGGTAAGTGTGGGGCTGGGGCTGGGGGGGTGGGGTTTGGGCAGTTTAAAGGGCCCTGCCATGGCAGGTCCCTTTAAACTATCAGCTGGCAGGTGACAGGGGGGATCCCCCCTGCTGCCTCCCAGCTGATAGTTTAAAGGGCCCTGCCATGGCAGGGCTCTTAAAGGGACAGTTTAAATGTACATTTCCCTGGGGAAATGGCCATTTAAACTGCCCTGTAAATACAAACCAGCATGGAAAGGAGCTTCCACGAACCCTGGTTCGCGAACCCCGAACTGGCCTGGTTTGTGGGCTTTTTGGGGTCGTATTCAGGTTTGGGCCCATCTCTAGTCTAGTCTCAATGTTACTATAGTGTGAATCCAGGTAGCTAGATTGGCCATGTCAAGGTAGGGGGCCATCTTCCAGGTCGTCTAAGTTAGCAGAAGGCCTTCTTTGCAGTAGCATTTATTTGTTTCTCTTGCAGAAGTGCTGGATCCAGTATAACCTCTAGGCTTTTAACTGTATTAGCAAGGATCAACTGAACCTCATCAAAAGTGGGGAGCAAAACATCCTTCTAGATCTCCACCTGCCCAACCAGCATAATTCCTGTCCTGTCTGGGTTCAGTTTCAATTTGTTTGCTTTCAGTCATTTCACCACAGCTATCAAGCAGTGACTCAGGGCCTCTATTGCATCACCAGGGGATTTTGATAGAGAGAGAGAGAGCTTATTTCACATATCTGGAAACAAGAACAACATTTAGTTATCTGAAGTTATTGTGAAATGTGCTTTGCTAGCAGCCATAATATGTTTTAGATGGGTGATTGTTTTCTGTTTACTAGGTCTCATGTATTTTCTTATATGCTTTGCAATGTAGAACTGTTTTTAGGATGCTATGATGTAAGCCCCACCCTCTTCCTCACTATGAAGCAGATTTTCCCTCCAAAGCTGTCAAGATTGCTTACTGTGGGTGGGCAATCTCTGATAGCGAGTCTTTGGGTGTTATTTAAAGGCCCCTTTGTCCCACACTTAAACATATATTTATGGCTTATATCCCATCCTGAATGTTTACTATGGGAGAAGCAAGAGCCCACGTCTTCTTCAAATGAAATGACACTAGAGGCTGAGTAAAGTTCAAAAGGGAAACAGCTGGTTTATTAAACAGGCAGGGTTGGTGTATAGGTAGGCAGGGAAAGCAAAGCTGAGGTACATTTTGATTGTAGAACAGAATACTTCACAAGCATTAGGCAAAATAATCTACTTAAAGTTTAGTTTAGTAGTTACAGATCTTAAAAGTGAGAGGTTGGTAGCTTCAGACTCAGGTTACTATAACAAGGTTTCTTCATAGATTTCACTTAGGTGTTCTGACTTCAATAAAGCACTCTTTTCCCTTTACACCAGAACTAGGGTCCTCCTCAGATCTACCCCCCTCCCTTTTTAGACATTGGCAAGAATTATACTTCTCTAAAAGACATAACCCTGATCACTTGTTTGAACGGGAGTTTCCATTTATTACCCACTTCCTCTGCCAACAACACACTCCCAGTTCTAACATGTCTGTGTAAATCAGTGTTGGCTTTCACACTTAAGTACTTTAACTAAAGTCTTCTTTAAACCTAAAGCTGTCCCAGTAAGGGCAAACTTTTCCTTTTTCCTCAAACAGAGGATTATTAGTATGTCCCTCCTTGTCAGGCTCCAAACTTCAACTCCTACAACAATGCTATCAGCACCAATTGTTACCTTCTCACTGGCCAATCACAGTGAGGGGGGAGCAGCCTGTCAATCATTCATCCCTCAGGCAGTTTTTAAGCCTTTCCCTTCCAATCTCTGGGTGCTGCTCTTAGTAAACCTTTCATCTAAAAGCCCATTCCATCACAGATGCTCACTAGTTTCATCTATTTTTGCTATTTATGTTTTTTGCATATAGTTATTGGATTCAGTTACATTTTGATGACTATCTGGTACATAATTGTGTATGTTTTCTAATAAAAGATTTTTCATTATTTTCATTATTTGTGAGTGTAGGTTTTTGTTTCCCTTTGTGTGGTCACACACTTTTTCATAGGTCCTTGAAGGATTACCTTTTGTTTTGCTTTAGCTCCCAGATCCTCACCTTTCTCTGTCCTCTTCTTTCCACCCACCCACCCACCCACCAAGTTGTCTTTTATCAATCCCCATCTTCAACTATATTATTTATTTACTTAATTTATTGTCCACCTTTCAACACAATGGGAAGCCAAAACAGTGAACATCACTCACCTCCATTTTATTCTCCCTACAATTCTGTGAGGTAGGTTAGGCTGAGATTGTATGTCTGGCCCAAGGTTACCCAGCAGGCTTGCCATGTTCCTTGCCATAGCAGGGAATCTCTCACCTCTACCCTCTTCCCCATGATGGTCACCGATACTGGCATTGGTGTCAAATATATATAGTATATGCACAGATATAAAGACACACAGATCAAATTTGCTGAAGGAATTATTTATATCTCAGAACCAATGCAATCCTAAACAGAGGAGCTCATTTTTTGATTATCAATTCAACTGTTAGTTGACCCATTCATGGTTGTTTGACAGGTTGCTTCACTGTATTCCTTCCTAACAATGCAGTATAGCCAACTGGCTTTTTTTCCATGTAGATTGTCACATAACCCTGCTGATTTCTACTACTGCCCTATCCTTACTGTATAACTGCACTGATCAGCAGGCAATTGTTTAAATCAGTGACAAATCATATAAATCGCTGTGCTGTGTTTTAATAAAATACTACCCTTTGCAATTTGTCACAGTAGGCCTTAGTGGCACTAATAGTTGCCAATCTATATGAATCAGGTAGTGTCTTTGTGCATGTATAGTTTTGCAAAAACCTAGTGCAAACTTGTTCAACAAGCATTTGAAGCTGTTCAGTATGAACCAGACCAGCAGAGGGAATGGTTCACATTCGATCAACAGTTTTGTAAAGGGTAAGTGTGACTGCTGACTATGGGCCAAGCTACAAGTGATGAATGACACTTGAACGGCAAGTGAACAGACTCACATGTATTCCTCCCTGTTCACTTGCGCTCCACTTGCCCTCTACTCGATCATGTAGTGTTATTCGTCACTTGTAGCTTGGCCCTATGTTGGTGACAAAATTCACACCATTCCTACTTAGGATTATATATATGAAAACAATTGGCCCTTCTAACTAGAGGTGGACATGGACTGGGAAAAGACCACGGGCAAACAGTCTGTGGAGTTTCACAGCTCAGACGGACCACAAACTTCCATGAACTGCAGAAAGGTCCATGGGTCCATGGAGCCACTTCCAGGGCCTGGAGCAAGGGGGGGGGTTAAAGTGTTCCCTGTGCCACTTGCAAGCAGTGCGGGAAGCACATTAACCCTCCTTGCTCCAGCTGACTGGCTGGGACTTCCCTGCCAGTCCGCTGAAGCAAGGGGGGTTAAAGCACTCCCTGCACCACTTGCAAGTGACGCAGGGAGCAGTTTAAACTTTAAAAAAAAATCTGGACCAACTGACCACAGACTGGCAAAAAGGTTGTGGGCAATGTTCCCTCTAAGCTTTGCAATGTTGTGAGCTAAAAATCTACTTTGTGAGTCGAAACAACAACTTTCATTAAAGTTTTGAGTGCACCTCCTTTAAAAAAAAATTACAATCAAATTAACAATAAAAGCCACTAGGTGAAAGGGCCACAAAAATCAGAGTATACTTCTGTATAAAAATAGATATGTCCATGCTGATTACAAAGGGGTAGTCTGTTGCTACAAAATAAAAAAGACATTCAATGGCACCTTAAAGACTAGCACATTTATTTCGAGATGAGCTTTTGTGAGTCAATGCTTACTTCTTCAGCCTCCTTTTGCACCAAGGCCAAGTTAAATGATGCCTTCACCATGGTGGTGGCTGAGGCACTACCTCCTCTCCTCAGCTCTCTGGGGCTGAGGGGATCCTAGCGATTTCAGGCTGCATGGGTCAGGCCAGACCTGATCACTCAGCTCTGCTCTGTTCCCCAGCTAGAGAGCCAGCAGTGGCTGGATGTGCTCTCTGGCACCACCCTGGGGGCCAAACCAGCCACAGCCAGGAAGTGAGGAGAGAAGTGGGATGAGGCCCCATCCCTGCTCCATCACTATAGGGCCCACCTGCAGATGCTGGCTGACTGGGAGGGTGGGGCTGCCTGAGGGTTAGTATCTGTGAGCTACATCTGAGAAGCTGTGAGCGGAGGA
Source organism: Eublepharis macularius (assembly GCF_028583425.1). Lineage (NCBI taxonomy): Eukaryota > Metazoa > Chordata > Lepidosauria > Squamata > Eublepharidae > Eublepharis > Eublepharis macularius. The sequence goes on from NC_072795.1 coordinate 72,840,109, forward strand.
GTCAGAATCTGTGAGCGATTGCTCACGTGCTCACATTAGCGGGAACACTGGTTGTGGGTCCATGGGAAACGGGCATCCCTATGGGCCAGTCTGTGTGAAATTTAGGTCTGTTTTCCGGTCTGTGCCCATCTCTACTTCTAACACATCCATGTATGGGATTTTGCTACAGTGTACTCGTTTTCTTACCATTTAAAATGTGTATCCTCCTGCACTTAAGGGCACCCCCTGCCTTAAATGTTTCCTTGGTACTGTCATCTCTGTTTTGTCTTTAATCTGAGCATGTTTCCTTTCCTTCTCTCTCTCTTTGAACTACCATTTTGGCATCAGCAGTCAAAATTGCTCTGCCAAAGTAGAATGATTTTTAATGTACACATTGATTAGATTCACTAGAAGGAGCTCTGTTTTTAATCACATCTTTTCTTCAGAGTTAGGAGCAGGAATTATACACAGACAAGCACATGCTCCAGATACAATCTTATTAGAGAAGGTATAATTTGCCTCAGCTGACATTTTAAAATGAATTCTAAGTTGGCACCCAATCTCAGCACAGGCCACTTTTATAACTGCAAAGTCTCTTCCAGGCTGAAACATCCAGTAAGATTACATCTAGAAAGAGCATTGTTCAGTTTGGATCTATTCTGGTCTGGTGGGTATCTCTGCTAAAATACATAGCCAGTAATATGGCACATAGGAACTCTGTTGGAATTATGAGCCATTTTTCTGCTAGGAACTGGTGCATGATCTATGAATACATTTCAAAATCACTGTCTGTTGAGGGCTAAAAGCACCAGTAGGTCATGAATCACATCTACTTTTCATGGAGTATTGCCAAACAATGATAGCTTTGGAAAAACCTGCAGCATAAGAAATCTTCCAGATTGGTCTATACAGCTCTTTAGCAAAGCACCTACTTTGCATCCTTAATTTATCTTGTCCTGTGCCATCCTTGTCTTTAGTATTTCATTAATTCCAGTCATCTTTATACTTCTTCACATGATTTGGATGTGTGTACCATAGAAATCACCTTGATATAGGTACTTTACTTTGTGTTCCCATACATGAAATTTCTTTTGGCTAACCTTCAAAGTTTGATTTGACTCACTACACCTATTCTTGGCATCAGTGGTTTAGTACGCACTAAACAAATGACTAGCAGAACAAAGGAGTTTCCAACCTGCAACCACATGGTTTAATGATTAGACCAAAGTAACTCTGAGGCAAAATCTAAGCATTTTAGATAATATCAAGCATTTTAATACGTCACTGTTTAAAGTGTTTCACTAACTTGTGGTCTTACAATAGTCCAGTCAGGTAGACCAAAATTAATAACGACAACAACAACAACATTCGATTTATATACCACCCTTCAGGATGACTTAACACCCACTCAAAGTGGTTTAAAAAGTATGCAGTCACCCTGTGAGATGGGTGGAGCTTAGAGAGCTCCTAGAAGCTGTGGCTGACCCAAAGTTACCCAGCTGGCTTCAAGTGGAGGAGTGGTGAATCAAACCCAGTTCTCCAGATTAGAGTCCCATTCTCTTAACCACTACACCAAACCACTACACGCCCCCCCCCTGCATATCTCTATGCAGGAATGGTGCTAAGGCTGAGGGAGAGTAGACCACCTAGTGAGTTTGTGGCAGAAGAGAGATATGAACCCTTGACCTCCCAGGTCACAGGCAGCCCATTCTGTTAACCAGTTCCAAATTGGAACTCTATGCCTTCTGTGGAATATTCAGAAGTGAATTAATTCTAGCACTATTACAATGACCAGAGCATTGTGAAAAAGAACCTCCAAAACTGAATATAAATTTGTAACATTAAGCGGGAGGGCAAGCAGGAATTGTTCACTGAGAGAAATTTCAACTGCTTCAATGGCTGCGAGGAAAATTTCTGTGAATGCAAGGTGTAACATTTTCTTTTTGCTGAACCTTGGGGAAACACCCCGCCATTCAAGGATGCTAACCAATCCCAATGCTGGCTTATTCTTCATCACAATGTGTTTGGTCTGTAGCACTAAGCCACAGATTAAGCTTCCTCATCTGAACAGGGCCTTCTACAGGTGCCACCTCACAAATGGACAAAATCAACAACTGCCTGTAAACATGCACTTTCTGTTGTGCTCCCCTCCTTATGGAATGGCCTGCCTGATGAGGTTAGGAAAGCTCCCACTCCTGGTTTTCTGCAATCAGTGCAGAACTAAATTATTCAAGAGGGCTTTTTGACACAGGTAGGAGGGCTAAACTGTAAGGAAATGGTTTAAAGTGGTGCATTGATAAATAGATAGGGACTGTAGATTATCTTACTGTCTGTTGTTTTAAGTATGTTCCTACTGGGAAATTTCTGTGCTGTTTACTATCTCATTGTTTAATTACTTATACTTTTTTTCAACTCTGTATAGGAGTTCTGCTCGTTATCAAATTTCTGAAAAATTTGCATTTGCATACCCTATTGCATTGTTTATTGGATGTCCCAGGTGTTGATCATATTGTCTTACACCATGTAATCTGCTTTGAGTCTCAGTGAGAAAGGCAGACTATAAATAATGTAAATAAAATATTAAAACATGAATAAATGTGAAGTGAGAAATTTGCTACTATAAGGCTTACTCAGACAACCCAAATAGACAAAGAAAAAGAATCTCTTGGTTACATTATAAGAAAGAAATACATCTGCTGGAGGCACTTGGTGATTAACCAAGTGGGAGGATGAAGTGAATTAATATGTGAGAAATAGACATCCTCAGCTAATGAGACAGATCATTTGGGTAAATGGAACTGTCATTTCTTGATGGAAGCCATTAGACTAGGTTATTTGCTTCCATCATTCGGTTCCAGTAATTAAAAGGAAAACCAACATAGGTACAACTTTGCTCTCTGTTACATCAGTGAGAAAAGGCAGATTCTGGAGTTCATTTCTGCAGTATAGAAGTTGACTTTGAACTCTCTCTCTCTATCATTCTGACCTTCATAAACAAGGTTCTTCTATCTACCCAATTTGTCAAGTCTTTTCTGCCAATCCACTCACAAAAGGACACAATGCAAGATGTTGTATATTCACCACTATTTTTTAAAAAACTCTTTTTTTAGTTAGATATTTAAAAAGAAGCAAACATTTTTTGGAAGCTTGGTTTTGAACCAGTTGTAATCCATACTTTTGCTTGTGACTGTCTTTATGGAATAAACTACTTGAGGTTAACAAAAATGTTATGATGAAAGGTTCAACAGACACATTGTACGTCTAGATCAGATCCCTGATGGCTGACTTCTGAGAAATAATATGATGGCATTGCACTTTTATGGGAACCTTTTCTATGGGAATCATTTGTTTGAAAGTATGCTCAGGTAACAGTACTATCCACATCAGATGAAGCATTGGTATTCTAGTATAAAGACTAATCTACCTCATTATTGGCTTGGGCAGAGCGTATATTGCAAGTAAGGTTGGCATCTATTTATAAAAATCACAATTACATTATTATATCCCGTTGGACAATTCCAAAATGTCATTACACTAAGAGTAGGAGACTATAGAGCAAAATCTTCTATCCATATTGGAAACCCAAAAGATGGGATCCTCTAGGAGTTAGAGAAGCAGTATTACATCTACTGATGGCATTACAGGGAGCTCAGATGCATCCCAAAGAAACCAAAGCCCAGAGGGAGTTTCCACATGATCCCACAGCTCCTTCCTGGAACTGAGGCAATGATAGCCCAGAATATAAGTAGGTGGGACCTTGAGTGGGATCTTGAGTTCTCTTGGAAATGAATGTCCAAAGTATAGAGATCAGTTCCCATGGAGGAAATGGCAACTTCAGAGGGTTAGTTCTGAACTTCCTCCCTTCCCTCAAATCTGCCCTTCCCAAGCCAGAGTCGGCAACTCTACAATCACTATAATTTCCTAACCTCTGTTCTAAGGCTATAAACAAGAAATTGTAAAAGCAGGATTCTTGGTGACTCCGATAAGGAAGCAGAGCCTTGACTAGACATGGGCACGATCCAAAAAATAATCCCGATTTAGCTGATTGTGATTCCACGGCGGCGCTGAATGCAGGTACCCGATTCTAACTGATCAAGTCTCGTTTCCGGTCCAAAATCAGATCCAAAATTGGAAATTGGGGAGGCCAGCGCCCAGAGCAATCGTAGTCAGGCTGTTGCACGTGCGCGCCCCTGAGTCACTCCCGCCCACACAGCAAGCCGGCTGTCCCGGTGTGCTGCAGAGCTGGCAGCAGTGCGAGTGGCTCGGAGGCTGCCCACGCCATTCACCTGCCCCGCAAGACAAGGGGTGGCCGGCTTGCCCACGCGCCCCTTGTGGGATGTACTAAAACGAATGACAGAATTGCCCATTGAAAATAATGGGAGAGGCTTAAATGCCCATTGGAAATAATGAGAACCTGGAATGCCCATAGACTTGCATGGGCTCCATCGAAACACATTAGAGCAAAAAAAAAGGTGCAAAGAAAACATGGAATGGATTTTTAAGGAAACTCTCTGGGCCCAGATAGACTGTTCTGGGACTGGATTGACAGGCCCCTGAGTATCTCAGAAGGGCTCTGGGACTGGAATGACAGGCCCCTACCTGGAATGAGGGCCCTTGGGTGTCTCAGATGGGCTCTGGGACTGGAATGACAGACCTCTGACAGGAATGATGACCCCTAAGTGTGACAGAAAGGGTCTGGGACTGGAATGACAGGCCTCTGACAGGAATGACGACCTCCTAAGTGTGACAGAAGGGATCTGGGACTGGAATGACAGGCCCCTACCTGGAATGACGGCCCCTGGGTCTGCCAGAAGGGCTCTGGGACTGGAATGACAGACCTCTGACAGGAATGATGACCCCTAAGTGTGACAGAAAGGGTCTGGGACTGGAATGACAGGCCCCTAACAGGAATGACGACCTCCTAAGTGTGACAGAAGGGATCTGGGACTGGAATGACAGGCCCCTACCTGGAATGATGGCCCCTGGGTCTGCCAGAAGGGCTCTGGGACTGGAATGACAGGCCCCTACCTGGAATGACGGCTCCTGGGTCTGCCAGAAGGGCTCTGGGACTGGAATTACAGGCCCCTGACTGTCACCCAGGGACCATCATTCCAGTCTCAGAGCCCTTCTGACAGACCCAGGGGCCATCATTCCAGCGTGGGGCCTGTCATTCCAGTCCCAGACCCCTTCTGTCACACCCAGGGGCCGTCATTGCACTCAGGGGCCTATCAATCCAGTCCCAGAACAGTCTATCTGGGTCCAGAGAGTTTCCTTCAAAATCCATTCCACGTTTTCTTTGCACTTTTTTTTTGCTCTAATGTGTTTCAATGGAGCCCATGCAAGTCAATAGGCATTCCAGGTTCCAGTTATTTCCAACGGGCATTCAAGCCTCTCCCAGTATCTTCAACGGGCAATCCTGTCATTCATTTTAGTACATTCCCCCCCCCTTGTCCTGAGGAAAGACGAACGGCGCGGGTGACCTCCCATGCTGCCTTTTGCCTTTCCCCCGGACAAGGGGCGGCTGGCTTGCCCACACGCCCCTTGTCCTGGGGAAAGGCGAACGGCGCAGGTGGCCTCCCAGCCTCCCGCGCTGCCTTTTGCCTTTCCGTTGTGCCCACCCCCTTCCCCCTCCCTCCCCTGGGTTGCTGCTCCGTGGTTGGAAGGAAGCCTGCTAATCAAGGAAAGCTGGGCTTCCATTCGTGTTTTGAGGGTGACAGAAGGAGGGCAAAGACAGCTCATTCCTCCCCTGACTCCGTTGCCCCGGGAATTAATTACTGGTGCCAGAGTGTCTGCAATTCCGAACAGAAACCGATATATCCGATCAAGTCCCGAACAAGCAAATTCCCGACTGCTGGACATGGATTAGCTGAGTCACGATGGAGCAAACGCCAAAATCGGGGACTTTTTGAAATCATAATTCAGATCGTGCCCATGTCTAGCCTTGACAGAGTGACATATTCCTAATTCTGACAAACATAATCCCTCACCCTTTTCTAGTGATCTTTGTTCTACTTTTTTCTCAGAGTAGATAAAAATGCAATGGAATTTTTCATTACTAAATAGGACTTCTCAATAGTGTAAAAAAAAACACCATTTGAAGGTCTTATTTATTCTCATTTCTTAGCTCATTAGTGAGAAAATGTTCCAGGTTCCTTGCTGAATTATTACTGGACATCTTTTCCCACTTATAAATAGTGACATGTTGCTATCAGGACTGACTGGTCCTGCTAGAGATTTTTGAATTCACATTCCCAAGGAAGACTTCCAAATCAGAGGGGAAGGCACTTTGTTAACCAGTTCCTTGTCTCTGTGGTGGTGGTGGTGGGGAGGTTTAAAGCCCATCATTTTCTCTTCCTACACCTGTGCTCTAGTGCTGAAGTTTTGCCAGCCATCTTTTACCACTTGTAAGGGCATAATACTGGGATTTTTTAAGTCCATACAAAACACACATACTCTCAACCCATTATGCATCATTCAGTTCCCATTCCACCTGCCGTACACTTTTTGCTATATAAAGCTCAGTAACACACCCAATCTCTTCAGAGTTGACCAGTGGAACTTCAGTTTTGAATGCCATGGCAAGTACAGTTCCCATTGTTTTCAAACTGGTTATGTTTTATTTGAGGGGCAGGGGTTAAGGCTGCTTTCTAACAGAACCAGAATTGTCTGGCACTGATATGGAAAGAAGGACAATTGATCCTTCATATATATTCAAGATTAAGGCTTTAAAAGACATTGAAGTCACAAAGTAAGAGACAATTGGTTGGGGCTGCCAGGTTACCCCTCTTGCCCTTGGCCTGGGCTCCCACTACTGCTGGGGGGAGGGGAGCTTACCACTTCTGGCTTTGTACTTGGTGATATGGCATTGGGCAACACTCTAGAAATTTCCCAAATCTCTATGGTAAAAAACATTGAGATTTGGGAAATTCCTAGAGCACTAACCCATAAGCATTGCAGAACCCTGTTTTTGCAATCTCTTCCCCCACCTCCCAGTGCTTCCAGGGGTGGCCAGCCAATGGATGCTAACCCCACAACTGAAGTATTCACAGTATCACAATTGTGAAAACTATCTAGATAATACTATGGGGATATTTTGTTTTTACATTCACAAACACTAGTAGAAGCTATCTATAAAACCTGAACATGGGTGTTCTAGGATTGATCTGCATATTACAATGAAGGTAGGAACATGAAAGCTAGAGCTAATTTGCAAACTTCTTTCTGTAAATCTTTTAAATCAATAATTTGGACAAGCTGTGGTTGAAACACAGGCACTGTATAAATATATGGGAAAGCTAGCTCTATGGATGTTATGCAGCCATAGATTATCTGTAGGGATCTCATTTGTTAAACTTGACTTGTCCAGTCAAGATGCTGTCTCTCATTTGCCGTCTGCTCCTGCTGGCAGCAGAGGATCTGCATTTGATTGACAAGTGGCTAACATTAAGCTATCCAAAGTACTGAGGGAACTTGACTATAAATTTATGAGAGAGCTCATTAGTGGGGAAATGTTTCCGCCCGGGTGCCTTGCTGGATTTTTGCTGGCCATCTTTTCCCCACTTGTACACAGTTCAAGGGCATGACACTGGGATTGCCAAGTATTCTGTAGTTAGCTATTGAAATATTTAAACATGGAGTAAATCCTGCTTGGAAATGCAATCCATTTTGTTGAACAATCCTTTAAGCAGAAGCATGAAACCATGGCAGCTCAAGAAGGGCAATTTGCAACACTTAACTACTTCGATCTCATTTCCCAAATCCCTACTATCCATAGCCTTAAAAACCCAAGAGCACCAATTTGCTATAATTGAACTTGTTGCCACAGGAGACCAGATCAAAATGCTGACTGCTGAGGCAACACCATTCCTGAACCAGATAGCTCTGAGCAAGTAAAGAAAGGAGGGATCCAGTGCATATTGCTGCTGAGAGTAGCAGAGAAATACTAGACAACAGCATGGGATTGTCCCCAGCAGCAAGACAGTGAAACTGCAATATGAGTCAAAAAGCATATATGGTCACAGTGGTCATTCTGCTTCACTTCTGTTTGTGACACCAGAAAGACCATAAAGCATGAGACTACAAGAAGAAGAATTTTGGAAAATCTGTTCTATATAATTGCTAATACAAAATCTCAACCACTGCCACACACAAAACAATGTGTTCCTAATACCACATAATGTATTTCATCTTAGCCAATTTAGGAATGCTTTGTTCATGTAAAAAGAAATTCAGATCATAGACTACTTAGCTATCAGACCCAGATAACGCACAGTTGAAGGTGAGGCAAATGTCCTTAGTAATCAGATATCATGGATCCTTCGGGATTTCAAAACGCACTGGGGATTTTAGAATTCCAAACTCAGGCCCTGTTCAGGCCATGGTGGAAGCATGGAATCTGAAGCTCTTTGAAGTTATTGATGAGATTGTTCCTTGCCCCCTTCCTCTCTTGAAATGGAAACCAACCCATGGTTCACCATAGAGCTGGGTGATCTAAAGAGGACTGGAAGGTATGGGCACTGTATGAATATGTGGGGAAGTTAGCTCTGTGGATGTTATGTAGCCACAGTGTAGGGGCCACCACAGAGAAAGCCCATGTGTGGGCTGCTGTTGATTTTGCCCATATGCAGGGTGGCACTTGCAAGAGACCCTGTTCAGTTGAGCGAAGCTGCCGTGGAGGGACATAAGGAGTGAGGCGATCTCATAGGTATGCTGGGCCAAGGCCATGAAGAGCTTTGTATGTAATAACCAATACCTTGCATTGAGCACAGTAACTGACAGGTAGCCAATGGAGTGACTACAGGATGGGAGTGATGTTCATGCTCTTGCTTGCTCCTGCTAACAGTCAAGTCACAGCATTTTGCACCAATTGGAGCCTCCTAGTTAACTTGGATGGGAGATCAATGTATAGTGCATTACAATAAGTTTTGATGTTACCTGATGTGGGAATTTTGGGGTGTTGTGTGTGGAAATGGGGGACCCCTCCTTCTCTCTCCCCTCCAGGGTCCCCTCCTGGCAGCCCTCAGTTCTTTTGCTTCTGAGAGCCACTTACCAAGGCTTGTGAGGTGTGGATAGAGGAAACCCTTAACCTCCCCTTGCTTTCCCTTCTACCAGTCTGTCCCAGTGGAGTGAATAATCACCCCTGTACAGAGAGGTTCTTAACTAGTCTCAAGATTTATTTTGACTGACAACGTCTTACATTGGAAAATTACATTAAAAGTTGAATTCGAATGGCACTAGGTCAAACTTCCCTTAGATGTTACAAATGCAGAGCAGGACCGGTAATGGTTACAAAAATACAAGCATGCAGTTTACAAAGTTATAACCTATAGACCTAATGATAGACAGAGAGAGCTAACTAAAAGAATACATAACCTTAATAATATGAAACTCTACACAAAACTTACTTCAATTCTATAATAGAAATCCTTACATAAACCTAAGTACTTAATTCTTAACTTACACTTATATTTTCCACTAAGTTCTTAACATAGTAACACCTAACACATTGGATCCTTATAGCTAAACTAGCAAGCCCTTAGAGCTATTCCAACTTACCTTCTGGAGAGCCACTGGACCAACTTGGGTCTCTTGTGGGCTCCCTAGTGACCACCAGTTGGCAGACACAATCGCTTGTGTCTCCCCAAGGAGTGACAGATGACTAGCTCCTTGGTTAGACTTTTTATAGACTAGTCCTCAGCTTTCTGACTGGTTGCTAGCTGATTGGTTAGGGGCACTCTGACAGTTGATTGGTCAGTGGCACCTTAACATAGGTGGTTCCCTTCTAACCTGGATGGTCACATGATCCCTTTGAGCCAGTTCTTTGGGTCTTCAGGTGTTCCTTGTCCTTGGGCTTAGAATAGCCCTTGCTTGGAACCATTCCCAGAATCTAGTGGAATGCATTACTCAGCATTCTTTAAGAAGCCCCAAAATGACTGTCCTTCTCTGCTTAGCTGAAGCGGCCAGGAGTAAACTTTACCCTATATATCATGGCTTGGGTCTTTTTCTGTCAGTCTTTTATGTCGAAGCTGAATACCTTTCCTCAATTTAATGCTCTTTTATGGCTCATGCCTGGTTTGTGTCAAAGGGGGACTGCTGCAGACTCCTGCCAGCTCTCACATAGTTTCAGTGCACATGAACCAGATTGAGAGCTTTTGGAAGTTGCTTTTTAGGCTAGAGCTGGTTCTCTGTTATGGGTTTGGGTTCAGAACAATCCAAACTCTAAAATTCTGACTACATTACCATAGCATGAATCCAGGTGTCTAGGTTGGCCATATCGAGGTAAGAAGACATCTTCCAAGCTAGAGTGAGATTGTAGGAAGCATTTTTTTGTGGCTGCCTTAACTTGTTTTTCTAGTAGTAGCACTGGATCCAGTATAATCCCTAAGCTCTTACCGAGTCTGCGAGAGTCAGATGAACGCCATCGAAAGTGGGGAGTACAGTTTCTTTCAAGATCTCTGCCTTCCCAACAAGCATCACTTCAGTCTTGTCTGGGTTCAGTTTCAATTTGTTATTTTTCAGCCATTTCACCACGGCTGTCAGGCAGCGATCTAAGATTTCTACTGAATCCTGTGGGGACTGTTACCAGAACTGCTCTTTTAAATGGGGAAATTATCTCAGCAGTCTGTAACTAAAATTAGCACGGATCTAACCAACGTTCACGGAGGTCCTGATTCCAGACACTCTAGTGACAAAGAGGCAGACTCCAAGTAGATTCAATAAACACGTGTATTTACTAATAGTGTGGCGTAAGCCTGAACTTGCACATGCATACAAGAAAGCGTACAAGAACTAGGAAATGCAGAGTAAGAAATACAGAGACGGTCACATGAGCAGGTGCCCACGATGATAAGGGCGATACTTACAATCCTGAAGCGGAGCAGAGACACAACAGCAAGGTGGTCCAATGCCAGCACTGGATCCACAGACAGACAGCAAGGGGTCTGGACAGGGAAGGCGTACGCACCATGTGGTCTGAGGGACCAGCTTAAATACCCCAAAATGCACCCTGGGGCTGGTGCTGTACTTGGTGGTTCTCACGGATAAAACAAAGGCTTTAATGGGTTACTGAATGTCTTGGATGGGCCACTTTAGGAATCTGATTGTGTTATAGTGACACCTCAGGAAGAGGGGACAAAGGAGGGAGGGGGAGATCCGAGCGTGCTGAATGGATGTTCCAGCGGACAGGGCTTGTCCTGATGTCATCAGCTCTGGAATGCGGAGGTTTCTTTGAGATGCATTCTCTAAGTGCTTGGGATGGTCAGCACTTAGCCTCTTCTCCGGGGCGGCTCCTAAGATATGCAGAGCGGGACGAGGTACTCTCACTGCGGACGTGGTGTGCCCGCTTCTCCGAAATGGCTTCTCAAAGCAGGCTCCTTCTCTTGGTCTTCTGGCTGCCTAATAACATGGTCGCCGGCTGGGCATGGCTAGGACTGGCGAGTAGGCTGCCCAGTAGCGAGGGCAGGCTCGGTGACCAGCCCGTGGGAAGTTCCAGGCGGGAACTGACCAGGGAGCGCCTGGCCAGGCTTGCTGGAGGTTTCCCCCGGCAGGCACCTGGCTGCTAACAGCAGCTTGGGCCCAGATGAGACAGGCTTCCATGGAGGCAGGGAAACAGCACGTAAAACAAAGTCCATAGCAGGGAACAGGTGCAGTCCATGGCGGATGGCAATGCAGGCACGGGGCACACGTGTAATAAAGTCCAAACACACACTGGGAGGTCCAGATACAGGTCCGGGCAGGGCTGCCCAGGAAGAGAGTCCTTTGTGGAGTCATCCAGACATGGAGTCAGGAAACTAGCACGGTCTATGGCAGCAGCAAGGTAATGAACAAGCAGGCAGGAAACTGACACGTGTATCAGAGCACACACGTGCAGGGCAATCTTGGTGTAGCAGTAAAACAGCAATGCAGGAAACTCTGGCACAGTCCATGGCAGGCCTTAAAGCAGGAGAGGGGGCCTACTTGGCAAGAGGACCTGGATAGCGAGATATAGAGTTGGGTGTCATCTGCATATTGATTAATATCCAAAGGGAGACAATTCAGTCCAAACAGACCATAAAGTCTTGTAATAATAGTTTATGTGCTTTGAAAACATCAACAGGCACAATTCAGTCAATGTACAATCAAAGAATCTCAGCCTTCCAAGCCCATAAGTTTCTACTCCTCGTTTCTTTTCCAGGCTTCTATGCAGGCACAGGGACTGACCAACCGCAAACCTTGTGTGCAGTGAAGCTATCTCATCCTGCTGTGCTACCCCGAAGGGAGATTGGCAACGGGTATGCCAGCTTCATAATTTTCCCGTTTCGCTATAACCCGCTTTTTCACAGCCTTTATGACGTCCCTGAAGAATACATTAATTCAATAAATTACTAATTTCAGTACCTGTGTGCATTGTTATTACAAATTATACAACTTTAACATATATACAGTTATTTTGACGTACATACACTTATAAAACATACATAACCACTTCCAACTGTCTTTTAAACATAATAGTGACATGAATTGCATCTTGGACAAAACTACTTACTTTTGCGTATTATACTTCTCAATTCTGGCTTAAATCGCCCTTTTGAGGAACGCTCTGCTGTTTCCAATTTATATCAAATGCTGGGTAATTAAGTAACCCGATCTCATTTAACACTCCTCTTTAAGGGGACCCTGCACACCTAACAAAAAAGGAGAAAAGTCCATTTCCTGTTTTAATCCATTAGGGGTCATGTTGTTCAGTCTGAAAATCCATTCTGTTTCCAACCTCAAAAGTGCTTTGTGGGCATTTCACATATGTTTACTATCCACTACTTTTAACACAGAGAACCTCATCTCCCGTTCATTTGGATGGCGCTTCATGAAGTGTTGTGTAAGAGGCGCCTCCATTGTCCTGGTTCTAATTTTAGATAGATGTTCTTGTATCCGAAGTTTGACCGGACGTACAGTGCTCCCCACATACAAAAGGTCACAAGGACACTTAATTATATAGATCATAAAAGGGGTGACACAAGTGGAGAAATCTCTTGTGAATAGGTTCTTTTTCGTAGTTGGATGCTTCAAATTATGTGTGTTAACTGACAAGGGGCACACATTACAGTGGCCGCAGGGAAAATGACCCAAGGGCATGTGTGTCTCCGGGTGTGATCCTCTGAAATCTGAGTGTATCACCATGTCTTTAATGTTTTTAGTCCTTCTCACACCCCGCTATACTGTTAAGTATGCGCCTGTTCCATTTGATTATATTGGCAATATGCGGTGCTAACGGAGAATACCCAATGGACCAAATTATCCCTTTTGATTTTTCCTTGTTATGTGGGACTAAGAGAGAGTCCCTAGACACTCCCATGGTTCAAAGTTTAGCCCGCTTAATTACCTCTGGTGGATAGCCTCTACTAATGGAAGCCTGCCCCATGCACTTTATTTCCCTGCTGAAGTCTTTAATGTCAGTCGAGTTACGTTTGGCTCTCAAAAACTGCCCGTAAGGGATGTTCCGTTTCAAGGTGACATTATGAAAGGAAGTATAGTGCAGGTAAGACCACCTGTCAGTTGATTTTCTAAAAGGTCTTACCCCCAAACTATTTTGAGACTTCTTGTAAATAACTACATCCAAGAAGTTAATACACTGTGAGTGCACCTGCCAGGTAAAATTAATGTGACTGTCCACTGAGTTCATCCAGTTGCCCAGCGCTTCACAATGTTCATTCCCCTTTAGGATCAGGACCACATCGTCAATGTACTTCTTAAAATAAATTATCTCTTGGAAATATGGATTTACTGTGGGATTCAAGTAGTGTTTCATTTCCAAATCTGCCATATACAAATTGGCGATGCTTGGTGCCGCCGGACATCCCATGGCAACCCCCTTACACTGATAATAGAATGTACCCCTAAATTGGAAATAATTTCTTTCCAAGACAATATCCAGTAATTGTAAAAGTAACTCAGAGGGAGGGATATTAGAGGCACAGGAGGATAAAGCACTGACAACTACTAACCTCGCCCCCTCATGTGGAATAGAGGTGTAAAGCGCTTCCACATCCAAAGTCATGGCAAGCTTGGGAAGGGATCCTTAACTGTTCAATTGATCTAATTAGAGCAGTGGTGTCTTTAATATAAGTCTGGGTATTCTGTACAAGGGGTTGTAAAGCATGGTCAATGAAGAACGATAAAGGTTCTAGGACCAAATTAGTCCCTGATACAATGGGACACCCTGGAGGTGGAATCTTGTCCTTATGAATTTTTGGGAGTACATAGAAAACCGGGGTGCGTGGAGACTCATTCATTAGAGCCTTAAAGGAACAGTCATCCACGTCCCCTGCCAATAATGCTTCCTCCAACACAATTTTAATAAGCCTCCGTATATTAACAAGGGGGTCCCTAGGGATCGGGACATAGTTTCCCCTGTTGCCAAGTTAGAGTTCAATCTCCTGGAGGTAGTCCTTAGTGTTAAGAACCACCACTCCACCCCCCTTGTCTGCTGGTTTTAGTACTATTGAAGGGTCCCTATCTAAGGCAATTAATGCTACTCGTTCTACTGCTGTTGAATTATGCCAAGGCTTCTTCAATTGTTGTTCAGTCTTTACAACATCAGAAATGACCAATCGCTCAAACGTCTCTATCAGTCCATCGTTTATTTTGGGGATGAAGGTGGATCGATATCGAATGCCTCCTATTCTCTGCGGGGCACTTGAATCACCAAACAGCCATCTAAGCTTAATTAAACGAATCAATTTAAAGAGGTCAACATGTGTTCTAAAGGCATCATATCTGGGCGTAGGGACGAAGCCCAACCCCTTGTCCAAGACTTTAATCTCAGTTGCCGTGAGGTTTCTATCCGAAAGATTGAATACTAAGTTCAAAACCTCCCCCGTCTGGACCTGTAACCTCTGCCCAAAAAATTACTACTGCTGCATTGCCCCCCATAAGGCACAGTCCTATGTCTGAGAGTCCTAACACTCTGAAGTTCATCCCCCGACACTTCATTATCAGACGGGTCTGTGGTTTCAAAATCTGAACCTGTTTCCCTTGACCAAGTTACTCATTTTTTCTTCCTTGGGGGGGGGGGTCAAGCCTATCCTCCCATGTATAAATATTGCCGCTAGTATAATCCTTCCTATCCCTAATTAATTTCTTATTCTTGATATCCCTCAGTTTACTTTCACACTCCTTAATCAGACGATCAATCTCCTTAGTTCTAATCTTAAATTCCTCCTCTGTGACAGAACCCTTAAACTTTTCTTTCAAATCATCAATGTCCGCAGTCAATTTTTCCACTTCTGCAAAAGATGTTTCTATCAATAACAACATTAAATCAAAAGAGCAGCGATTCAGAATCGCAGCCTATCACTTTTTAAACTCATTGTTGTCCTTAAACATGCCGGGCGGCTTATTTAGCCGGAGACCCCGGGGAATCATGTTACTTTTACAATATTCTGTCAAGAACACAGCATGCGAATGGAACCTGGTTTTCTTGTTCAATAGCAATTCCAGATTGTCCCAATCTTCTAGTGGAGCCATCGTCACGTTTTTGGAGGTTGTAGGTGCAATTGACAGGATCCTCTCATGCTCCTCAATGGGATATGCAAAAGTGTCCGTGCAATCTATGATCCCGAACTTCACAAGAATGCGATACAACTGGGGAAAGGTCTGCAATGTACACTATCCAAAGGGAGACAATTCAGTCCAAACAGACCATAAAGACTTGTAATAATAGTTTAAGTGCTTTGAAAACATCAACAGGCACAATTCAGTCAATGTACAATCAAAGAATACAGTTATTTTGACGTACATACACTTATAAAACATACATAACCAGCAGAGCGTTCCTCGAAAGGGCGAATTATGCCAAAATTGAGAAGTATAATACGCAAAAGTAAGTAGTTTTGTCCAAGATGCAATTCATATCACTATTATGTTTAAAAGAAAGTTGGAAGTGGTTATGTATGTTTTATAAGTGTATGTACGTCAAAATAACTGTATATATGTTAAAGTTGTATAATTTGTAATAACAATGCACACAGGTACTGAAATTAGTAATTTATTGAATTAATATATTCCTCAGGGACATCATAAAGGCTGTGAAAAAGCGGGTTATAGCGAAACGGGAAAATTATGAAGCCGACATACCCGTTGCCAATCTCCCGCCAGGAGCTCCCTTCAGGGTAGCACAGGTGAAGCACGGCTTCACTGCACACAAGGTTTGCGGTTGGTCAGTCCCTGTGCCTGCATAGAAGCCTGGAAAAGAAACAAGGAGTAGAATCTTATGGGCTTGGAAGGCTGGGATTCTTTGATTGTACATTGACTGAATTGTGCCTGTTGATGTTTTCAAAGCACATAAACTATTATTACAAGTCTTTATGGTCTGTTTGGACTGAACTGTTTCCCTTTGGATAGTGTACATTGCAGACCTTTCCCCAGTTGTATCGCATCTGCATATTGATGACATCCCACTCCATAGCTGCGAATGAGTTCTCCCAAAGGTTTTACATAGAGGTTGAATAACATGAGAGATAAGATTGTGCCCTGCGGAACCCCACAAGTTAGTTCTCATTCTGGAGACAGCTGATCTCCGATGGCAACCCTTTGAGTCTGTTCCATGATAAATGATTTAAACCAGTCCAGGGCACATCCTTTGATGCCCACTTCTGTTTCTAAATGCCTCAACAGGATAGCATGGTCTACTGTGTCAAAGGCTACAAATAGATCCAGGAGGAGCAATAAGGAGGCATGGCCTTTGTTTGTATTCAGATGGAGATCATCCACTAACACTACTAGTGCTGTCTCTGTCCCATACCCTGATCTGAATCCAGTCTGGAAAGGGTCTAGAGCACTAGAGTTTTCCAAAAAGATCTGAAGTTGGTCATCTACTGCTCTCTCAATCACTTTGGCCAGAAAGGGCAAGTTAGAGACTGGGCAATAAGTGGTCACATTAATTTTGTCTAGGGATGGTTTTCTAATTAGTGGATGGATAACTGCCTCTTTGAGTGACTGGGGGAAAGTGCCCTGAATTAGTGATTGATTTACAACAGATCTCAGTGGTTCACTTATGTGATCTTTACTTGATTTTAGCAACCAAGAAGGACAAGGATCAAGCACACAAGTAGTGGCTTTCATAGATGCCAGGATCCTGTTAAGATATGTCCTTGTAATTGGTTCAAAGCAGTCTAAATATAGGATAGATTGTGTATTAAGCATTTCTCCTATTTCATTTGCATTGCATCTGGCATCTAGATCAGAGTGTATGCATGCTATTTTATCAGCAAAAAAATTAGCAAAGTCCTCACAGCTAATTATCTGTTCTTGGGACTGTAAAGGTACAGATTTAGAGGACAGAAGGTGTTTGGATATCCTGAACAGATGGGAGGGTCGTGAACTAGCCAATGCAATGGTTGCTGAGAAATAACATTTCTTTGCCACTTTCACTTCTCTTTGTAGGTCCTCCAGTGTGTTCTGTAGCAAGCTCTATCATCTTCCCTGCAGGTTTTTTGCCAGTGTCTTTCTGAACATCTTCCAGCCCTCTTCAGGTCAGCCAGCTCCGTGGTAAACCATGATGCCAGCTTCCATCCCAAGGGCCGGAGGTGTTGACAAGGAGCAATGTTGTCAAGAGCTTCAAGGAGCTTTGTGTTCCATGCTCCTACAGCAGTTTCTGTGGAGCATGTGTCTGGAATTCTAAAATCCCCCAAGGCATTTTGAAATCTGGGAGGGTCTATGAGCTTTTGTGGGCGAATCATTTTAAGTGGACCTCCCATTTTGAGGGGTGTTGGGGCTATATTCATTTTTGCCTTCAGCAGATGATGGTCTGACCATGGTTCAGGCCGAATTTCCAATGTTGAGCCAAGGTTTTCCCTCAAAAGCTCAGTGCAAAATATTAAGTCTAGTGTGTGGCCTTTTTCATGTGTAGGGCCTGACACTATAAGAGAGAGGCCCAGGGATGCCAGTGAAGCTATAAATTCCTGAGCCTGGCCTGACTTTGAACACTCAGCATGGATTGAAGTCTTCCAGAACAACAAGTCTAGGTTTCTCCAACACCATGTTTGCTAGCAGCTCTACCAACTCAGAAAGGGTGCTTATAGGGGAGCTGGTGGTCTGTAAACAAGCAGGATACCCAGTCTATCTTTAATTCCCAGAGACAGGAACATGCAGTCTATACCAGCTTTAGCTTGTACTGTAGATCTGCAGTTGAAGGACTCACAAAGAATAATAGCAACCCCTCCACCCCGGCTACCATAATGAGGTTGGTGTACAACTGCATAGCTAGGGGGAGTTATCTGGGATAGACAAATCTTGTCATTTTCCTGCAGCCATGTCTCTGTTAGACAAGCCACATCAATTTGTGTAGTGGAGTGGGGTGTGTGGAAGCAGCCCCAATGTAAGCAGGGCTGATTCCAGACGGCCCTCCCCATCACGAAACGTCGCGCGTTGTCGCACAGAAAACGCGACGACGACGCGCAACGTTTCGCGATGGGGAGGGCCGTCTGGAATCAGCCTAGGTCTACTCCTAGAGAGGCTGGATAAGCAGCAAGCATTACTGCTCGATGCTGGGTGCCTTTGGTAAGTCTCACTCCCATATTTACCAGCTCCCACTTGCACTTGTATAGTACATATGTCAGACGTTTTCACCATGTAAGTAAGTAGTAAGTAAGAAGCTTAGGATTGGACCCTACAGCCAACGTACTGGAGTATCAAACATACTGGTGGTCTCAGTGTAGGCAACAGACTAGGATACAATCATGGTATAGTTGAGCAGCAAGGTCGAAGAGATGTTGCACCCATCCTAGATGCAGTTCATAATATAGTGATGTTCCTCCTGTAATCATGTGTGCTCTAACTCATGTAGCTGATGGCTGGACCTGAGCTATGTTCCCCAGGCCCTTTGGCTCTCACCTTCGGTTTGTGGTGAGAGGCTCGCACCTCCCTGCATGGTGCCCCAGTGAAATAGCCAGGCTAGCAAGCAGCAGTACCTGTGTGAAGAGACAGAGCAGGGTGAAGACTTGGTCCTGGGATCCAAATGGTCAGCAGCTGCAGATCAAAGGGAAGTACTACAGGCATCCATGTGGTCCTCAGAAAGGCCTCCTCATGAGCAAGCATCCATCTAGTTCTTCAGCAAGTTCTCCTCCCAAGCAAGCAGCCTCAGGAGCTAGATGGAGCATGCATATCACTTCTATTTTACAATCATTCCATTGGCTTCCCATCAGCTACTGGGATCAATTCAAGGTCATGACTATCACATTCAAAGCCCTTCATGGCCTCTGCCCCTCATATCTCTGTGACCACCTCTCCCCTATATTCTGTTATGGCAACATTGCTAATCTAGTCAGGGCCTTCTGAAGGTACCTCCCTGCAGCTACCAGTACCTGCTTTCTCTGTGGTAGCTCCCACCTTATGGAATGGCCTGCTTGAGGAAATCAAGGAAGCTCTCACTCTCCTGGCCTTCTGCCCACTATGCAAAACTGAATTATTCAGGAGGGTTTCCTACTCTGATTATATGGCTGTGTTGCAAGAAGTATCTGAGTTGCCTTGGTAAGTACAGGGACTATAAACTAGGGATGTGCATAACAGGAAAAAAAGATCCAAAAATATACACAGAACTCGCTGGTTCATTTCATTAAAACAGCTTTCAGAATGCTGAAGCAAATCCAGGAATGAAATTTCCCTATTACCAAAAAGTTTGTGTGTCTTGTTTTGGTTCATACTTTCCAGCAGTAGGCAGGTACTGGGTTTGTTTTGCAGGGCAGTAGCTTGTTTTCCTGAATAGTGCCATTCAGATCCTAAGGGGAGAGAGACTTTATTAATTCACTCTGTTAGCAAGGGGGAATTAGACCAGCGTGCATGATTCATCTCCCCATCCCACCCCACCTCATAGCTACCCAGAAAATGGTATTCTCTGCCTCCCTGCCAATCTGGTCCTCACAAGGGGAGACCCCTCTCCTCCTCTCTTTTTTGGAAATGTTGGGAAAGGAGACTTCCATCATTGACTGCAATTTGAAAGTCAGTTCTGCAGGAATAAGCACTATTGAATAACATGGGACTTACACCTGTGTAAACCTGTTTAGGATTGCTTCAATAATCTTTCAGGGCTCTCTTACTATTGAATAACATGGGACTTACACCTGTGTAAACCTGTTTAGGATTGCTTCAATAATCTTTCAGGGCTCTCTTTTAGTGAGTCAAATGGGAAATATGTACCTACTCCCCCCTTTCAAAAAGCCAGCGCTCCTGGGTGGCATGATGACATCACTTTCGGGAAGTGCAGGGCGTGGAAGCGAGCTGCTGCAGGGTGCGGGAGCGCGCTGCACTACCTGGGGGTGTGCTGCACTGCCAAGCGGAGCACCCTGAGGGGCGTGCCCTCTGCTGGCCCAGTAAGTGGGGCAGGGGGTGGGAGGTGGGAGCAGGGGATCCCCTGCCCCGGGCAGAGGAATGGCAAGCCTAGTTTATGGTCTTCTCATGGCTTGGGGAATCCTTAATAGTATTTGAACTGTCAGGGGGCATCTGCAGAATATTCAACATAAAATTTGCATAGAAGAAATATAGGAAACAAAATTATTCCAGCTATAATTTGGAGCTACATTTTTGTATTATTATTATATCTAAGAATAAGAGGAGGCTTTTATTCTACAATATCATCGGTGTCTAATAAAATATATTAACTTATTGGCCAGCTCAGATTTCAAATTCCAAACCCCTTTTGCAAGAAGAGAGAGAGCTATGCAGTTGTTCTAAGCAGCTGCCATGGGAAAAAACTGAAATATAAAAAGACCACTAGGCCAATGAGCAGGCAACCAATTACAATAGCTGCAAAGGGTGCAATTATGAATTGTGTTTCTGTTCCAGAATGCAGGACATTTACTTGATGCAAAGCTATAGCTCATCACATGTGTGTTATATAATGCAGCAGGCTGGATCTGAAGACATCATAAGAAATTTCTCATGTGTGTTTTGTCAAATACAGCATCCTTAGAAGCTTGAGCCAATGTAACAATCTGTTATCTAACTTCCAAGCATTTCTTTTGGGTGGAAAATATAGCCAGATATTAAGGTCTGCGTCTGCTTGTGCAGAAATATAGCCTACCACCTAAGAACATTGCTAGGGCCAGTAAATCTTCTGCAATACACAAACAGTAAATCCCCATCTCCATACGTTACATGAATGAGAGGGGAAAGTTAAGTCGCTGCAATCTGGTGTGGTGGCATCATCCCCTGACAGCTGGGCAGTGTTTGCTCCCTTCATTTCTTTTCTTCGCAGAAAATGACAAATCAGGAACAGCTGGAGGCCTTCCCTTAAACCCATCCTTCATCTGCCCCCATTCTAATCACAGCTGATTAGCTCACCTTCGGAATTAGTCAGCAAGTGTCAGCCCAGAGGGAAATACAGTCACTTTTTTTCTCAAAGTCATTTGATGTACCAACAATTAGATACCTCCTGTACTCTCGTAGACTCCAAAGCAATAAGCCTCCCTGCTTGTGATCTGTCAAAGAAAGGAAACTACTGGATGGAGGCCAGAATCAAGGGCAAAATTGTCTGAGGGATCCCATGATGAGCTGGGTGATTTGGGACTATTTGAGCAATGCCTGCTGCTGGGTGAATGTTGTTAGTGTAAAATAATTCATGAGATTCAGTTCTGGGATGAAACTTTTACTATTACTGCTGCTCTCATTAGTTTCAATTGGAAACCAACATGTTTCCATTCTAGCTGCAACCTTCTGTTCTAAATCCAATTGGAATATACCCCTTAAGTTTCAATCTAAAACTGATGACAGCTAGGGTTCCCATTTTATAGGAAAAGCAAATAGAGGAAGGTATTTGGAAAAACAACCCCCAAACATGGTGAACACGCATGCTTGCACTGGGCAACCCAAGAAGGAGGGTAGCAGAACAATGTGAGTATACCTAACACACATGCACACACACAAAATAAACAAGACATCAGGCATCATGATTAGCATGTTTACTGAACATGAAGGATGAGGAGACAGCATCAGAACTGCCAGAATGCAGAATCCTGCTGTGTCTGCTCTGTCACACTGGTGTGCCCATTTTTCCTCCTTTGCCTTTAGTTTAGGGCTCAACCATAAGGGATACTGGAACTTTGTGACTGCTCCTCTAGGAATCTTCAACTTTCTTTAAACGCTGCCATGCTGGGGAGGGACAGGGGTGGAATTTGCATTGGAGCATGACACAGGTTTTGAAACATATCAGACATCTTAACTGAGTTTAAAAACAGGCACTGAGTTGGCCTAATATGCTCATATCCAGGCACTCACATGGAAAACAGGGTGGTCTATTGTTTAATCCCCCCTCTCCATTACATTTTTTTTGTCTGAAGCACATGTTCTCCCAAACAATTCTCTAATATGTATTGTCTTTTGGTGCTACACCTCTGAAGATGCCAGCCACAGCTGCTGGCAAAACGTCAGGAACTACAATGCCAAGACCACGGCAATACAGCCCGGAAAACCCACAACAACCATAATTCTCTAATACTGCAAAGAAGTCAAACTGGGAGGAAAACAGTGAAAGAAATGGAGTGCAACAAAATCAGGCTGGGGAAGCAGAGTTCCTTCTCTCTTGCTCACATCCATCCATCCATGGAAAGGAGGGTCCTGGGAAAGGAGAGAGAAACTCACACATCAATTCATGACTTCCAATAGCCAGTCTGCAAGTAGAACTTTTAATCGTACATAGAATGATGAGACTCTCTTGGGCTAAGGGTACAATCTCTGAGATATAAATCTTAGTTGGGTGGAGTAAGGGAAATTCTAGTGAATTTATGGAAATTATTACCATACTGATATACTCACAGCCTTTAATATGACTAGTATTAATTCTAGTATTAAGGAAACAGAATGAAGTTTTAAAATACTATGAAATTAAAGCTACCTTATTTTGCACATGAAGTAAAGTTATTGGATTCATGCATATTCGTCACTTGATAACTCCAACATGAAAAGACGTTCATGTGTGAATGAGCAGTGGTCAGACATCATCTATAGAACTTTTATATCCCTTCAGCTCATAGTGTCAGGCTATGGGTGACAGGATACAGCCGACAAATCTCTGTCCCATTCGCAGTAAGACAAAAGTACTTAGTCAAATGGAGTTTATTCAGGTCATTTCCATATTCAGGTCCATAGGTCTACTTAGGAGTAAGACAAACATCTAAGCAGCTTGACTAGAGATTGACAGGAATGACAACATGTGAAAGATACATCTCTTTTCTAGTTCACTTCTTTCTCTCCCTCCCAATTCTAAACAATCCGTTGCTGCTCTTTCTGTGTGAGAGCATCTTACATATTTGTGGTACCACGATGCGTTGCTAGGAAGAAAGACATATTATAGTCTGAGAGGGAATACAAGGTCATAAGCATTGGAGTCCAACAGATAACCACTTGTGAAAGCCTGAGAAATAGTTAGAACACTAGCAAAAGGAAACTGAGTTACACCAAGATCACGTGTACAATAACTGAACTAAGTATCGGAATCAAAATTGGCATGGATGAATGGGTACAGACATACATGACACATAGCTGACTTGTGGTGACTTCTGTTGGCATATTCAAGGCAAGAGACTGTCAGAGGTGGTTTGCCATTGCCTGCCTCTGCAACTTTGATCTTCATTAGAGGTCTCGCATCCAATTACTAACCAATGCTGACTCTATTTAGCTTCCGAGATCAGCTTGCCTAGGCTAACCAGGGCAGGGCCACTGTGCTTTATACACAATGATTTTCACTGATGTTAGTTCACATCATCAGCCCTGAACTGATATAAAAATTAGCATAATCTCTTTGACCACTATAAGGGAAAAATCATAGAGCACTTTTCTCTTAGTTACATTAATGAACTGATTATCACCAAGCCATATCTAAGTTTGATCGCTGTCATTAATTTAGTTTTAGCAATAGATCTCTACTCTAAGGATTTTGACAAGAAGCAGTAAGATTTCAGAGGAAATAAAGAGGGCAATTTGTTTGGACAGGTGTGTGCAGGTTATATATTCCATAACCAAGATGGGATGAAACAATGTTGAAAAGATTTTCTGTAATTTGGAGAACAATGAATGGAATAGTTGAAGAAATTTCTAAAATTCTGTATTTCTTTATTGGTGGTGGATTTGTTTTTTATTCATGGCAAAGCTGTTAGGAAAATCTGTTTTTATTGCATTTTCTTCTGATTTCACCTAGACAGATATTTATTTAGGATTTATTAAAGGTATAGCTATTCTATAACCATTTCCATAATCTTAATGTCTGGTTTACATATTACGGTTCTGTGCTATATTCTTCTAGGTAATCTCTAGGTAAATTGGGCTGTATGATACTTGCTTGATGTAGTGTTACCTGGACCCACCCCCCCTCACAGAATCTGGACATGGACTTTATATATGGGCTGTGCATAACTTGGTAATGAGGCCAATATGATGCATGAAGAAGGGAGCGTCATGGGACTGGCAGGGCAATCCCCTGATCAGCACCCACAAGCCACCCTCTCTGCAAACACTCTTGAGTGGCCCAACTGCACCCAGATAAATGGGCCTGCTTGCCAAGATGCCAGCCCCTGCTGAGATCCCTGCAGGAACCAGGACTAGCAGTGAAAGAGAGAGAAGCCATTTTCCTAGAGACAGTTTTAAAACGACAACTATTTTTCCTGTGGAAGCCATGGCATGTCTGCGTCTTGTCATGAACTGTTTTCTAGATGAGCCTCTTGATATGGAGATGCGAGGAACAAAAGGCGCTTCAGGATCTCCCGGTAATCCCACAATCAAGATAATCGCTTCCACCCATCAAACAATGGATGATCGTAAAATGTAGATCACTTTTCATCTGCTCTTCCCCTCTGTCCTTCCTTCCCTCTGGAAGTGTCACCATGGAGCATAATAAAAATCAATCACCTCTCATCCTCTATTCCTCTTGTCCCTTGTTATTCTTGAAGTGTCACAAACACAAACATTAGGCTCCAAAGTACCCAGTCCAGATCTCCTTTATCTCACCTGAGTAGCACATTATTTACTTTTGTTAAATTTCCTGAGAACCATTTGACATGGCATAAGCCCACCCTGGGTCTAGCCCAAGGGCTGAAATTGGCTATATAAGGGAGATGCTCAAACTCCCCAGGACACCCCAACCCTCCTACCCCATCCCACCTAGTGCATTGCTGGCATCTCACTAGCCTTTCTGTCATTCGCTGCTGAATCTTTGCTCCTCATCAGGACAGGTGCGTATTGCCTAACAACGATATTCCTGCTAATGCGACAGTCTCTATACCTTCCCATCTTTTATTTCCTAGCCTTGCATTGAATGTGTGTGTGTGATTTTCAGACCCTGTAAGCTTGAAGAGTTATTAAGTAGAGGCTTTGATCCATTGAAATATTAGTCTCGTAATCCTCATTTTAACACTGATGAACTCTGATTAAGATATGTTGTGTGTACTCTGTATTTTAACAACTCCTGTAGTGCAAAATCCTATTGTTCCTTGGACCCTGTTACCCCCCCCCTTCTTTTTCCTGTACCCCTCCTTGTTTTGAAAAAAATATTTTTTTTTTTAAAGAAATATGAGTCTCCTCCTTATTGGGCGGCCACCAGGATTACTGACCCTGGTATAAATTGGTCACCATGATCCCTTAATAATAGCCTGCTGCTTATTAATTCCCCATCTTTGAGGCAGTTTGGCTAACAGTAATACTGCTTGAAAAGAGAGCACTTTCCCTAAAGCAAAGCAATTACTTCAAGTTAACTCTTTGTTGTTTGAATTTCCATTCATTTCTAGCGCTGATTAAAAAAGAAATTATTTTTATTTTCATTTGTTATTTTTTTATTTATGTCATTTATAGTCCACCTTTCTCACTGAGACCCAAGGCAGATTACATAGTGTGAGATTAGTACAATCAGTATCGGGGACATTTCCATACAGTATCAAGGACATTTCCATACAATGTTAAGGACATGTCCACAACAATGTCATAGGATTTTAGACATAGCATTAGCAAGAATCCAATACAGAGTTGAAGAATTGCTGAAACAGAACATAATCAATTCTAGGACTGACATTAGATAAACATGAAGTACAGGTAGTATAAGAGTACATATTCAAGCAACAGATAATATGCAAGGCAACTTACTTGTGAAGTCTATGGTCCCTAACTCATTAGCAAAGCATTTGAGACCCCTCCCTATAATACTTCCCTCCTATCTGAATAATTCAGTTTTGCATCATTTGTGGTACTGATTCTCTGATACAGAAAATAAAACCAAATGCAGAAATTGACTGGCATCTATATGCATCACCTGAGTAAACATAAGAAGCATATCATTCCTCATGGACCAAAAACCAGGGCCTATTTTTTACTTGAGGTGGTAAACTGGAGTCACCTTCTGACTATAGCTGGGGCCTCATGGGATGCTGCCCATGAAGGGAGTTTTAAATACACAGAAAGCTAGGAAGAGAAAAAGTCAGCAAGTAAAGAAAAGAAGCAGAACCCTGGCTGTTCCTGCTCTTTCTGTGAATTTGGTTGAGCTGACTGCAGTGCCATCCTGTATACATTTCACCTATTATTAACAACAGGTAAGGCAAACTGTTACCTGAGAAGTATGTTTGTCTCTTTCAGAACTGCACAATATACATACTACTTCCTCCTTCCACCCTTCCCTCTGACTTACTGGATTAATCAAAACTTCCTGGCAGGAAGGAGACTGATAGCAGCCTATCTATCTAACTGACTCTATGGTTGTTGCCTTCCTTCTTGTCTGCTGGCAGTCCTAAAGTCCTGAGCAAAAGACATCGCCAGTCCCTTCTTCTAACAACCTGCTGGCTCAGACCAAAAACAATTACTCACATAGCTTACGGCAAATTAGACAAGGTATTGGATTCAGCTTGAAGCAACAGCAACTCCACACAAGTATAATTATAAGCAGGGCTTTTTTTCTGGAAAAGAGGTGGTGGAACTCAGTGGTGGAACTCAGGACTGCACAATGACATCACTTTGGGTCAGCTGGAACAAGGGGGGAGTTTTTTAAAGTTTAAATTACCCTTGGCGAGAATGGTCACATGGCCAGTGGCCCCACCTCCTGATCTCCAGACAGAGGGGAGTTTAGATTGCCCTCCCACTGCTGGGTGCAGAGGGCAATCTAAACTCCCCTCTGTCTGGAGATCGGGCGGGGCCACCAGCCATGTGACCATTTTCAAGAGGTGCCAGAACTCCGTTCCACCACATTCCCGCTGAAAAAAAGCCCTGATTATAAGGCTTATTAGAGGAACTCCAAAATGAAAAAAATAAAAGATAGATAAATGTGCAATCAGGGGAAGCAAAATAACAACAGGCTAAATGGCTAAGCTAACATATACCTGAAACTTGCAAACTGATCCAGATATTGTTGTGGGTTTTCCGGGCTGTATTGCCGTGGTCTTGGCATTGTAGTTCCTGACGTTTCGCCAGCAGCTGTGGTTGGCATCTTCAGAGGTGTAGCACCAAAAGACAGAGATCTCTCAGTGTCACAGTCACTGTCACTGTGACACTGAGAGATCTCTGTCTTTTGGTGCTACACCTCTGAAGATGCCAGCCACAGCTGCTGGCGAAACGTCAGGAACTACAATGCCAAGACCACAGCAATACAGCCCGGAAAACCCACAACAACCATCGTTCTCCGGCCGTGAAAGCCTTCGACAATACATGATCCAGATATTGCTTTTCAACTAGGTCTCAAAATCCAGGTGGAAGCTTTAGGCACTTAGGTTCAGAAAACAAAGGCAAGATGAACGCTAGTTACAGGACTCCATCCTTGTTGTAGCATTCAGAAGCAAGAGATTGATCCTTCAGATAGAAGTGATCCTAAGAAAAACAAAAGTTAGACCAAGGCACAGCTTTTTAAGGGAAACTGCTAGCAGTATGGCTTCAGTAGCTAAACCAATCAAAAGGGCTTAACCTGTGACAACACTTTCTGCAGTAGCCTGCTTCCACAGGTGGAGGAAGAACTAATCACTCCACTCCCATAATGCCATACCTTAATGAGATGGAATGCCACTGCTAGCCTCTGCTGGGAGTTGTTAAGATTTAGCACCTGTGGCACCACCTGGTCCTCTTATCTGGCTGGAAATAACAGTTCCATCCCTGCTCCAGCCTCCCAAAAATATTCTTTTTCACCGTGGCTAATAAATCTATTGTCTGAGTTAGGACCAAGGGTTAATAAATTTATCTGCATTAACTAGCCAACAGCCTTAAGACCAAGAAA
Organism: Eublepharis macularius; assembly: GCF_028583425.1. Classification (NCBI taxonomy): domain Eukaryota; kingdom Metazoa; phylum Chordata; class Lepidosauria; order Squamata; family Eublepharidae; genus Eublepharis; species Eublepharis macularius. The sequence goes on from NC_072795.1 coordinate 72,868,292, forward strand.
CAAGCTGGCAAGTGCATTTCTAATCTTAACAATGACTTTCAAATTGTAACACAGATCATAAAACTGGTCAAAACTAAAGACAAGCATTTTAAAGAAAGGAAAGGGGGGGAAGAAAGGAAAGGTTTTCTCACAGAGCTAGCTAACCTATGTTCTCAGTGGCTTTTTTCCCAGAGACTCAATCACTGAAGACATAAGATTTTAGTGCTCCTTCCCTTTTGCTTCTTGAGCTGCCTGCTGAGTTTGTCAAGAGGAATGCCAATTAATGCTGACTGTTGTGGTGCTTAGTGGGGTGTGGATACTTTTTTTCTGTTTGGAGCAGCTGAGGAGTTCACCTCACTGCCCAATGACAGCTCAACAGCTGTCACATAATCATGACATTTGACCTCCTACAGTCTCAGTGTGGATTTGAATTAGCAAGCAAAGAAGTGGAAACATTGGAATCGCCTTGAATATTTGACCCTTATGAAAGTAAAGTCTGTTGAAAACTGTCAGCCATTCCTGCACGATATGTAGCATTCGCATGCGAAAGAAGATGGTCCAGTGAACTGAGGCATCTACCCAATCCTCCTTATCACAGAGCACCTGCCAAGTCCACAAGCCAGAGTAGTTCCCTTACCACACTTCACCAGAGTAACTGCTTTCTTGTGAACAAGAAATCATTTTCTCAGAAAAGGTGTAACAGGAGATCTGTTCAGAACTACCAGATCTTAGGGAGGGAGGGAGGGAGGGAGGAAGGGAGGAAAAACCATGCCAGATGATGTGGGAGTAACAGAGTGTGGATTTGGAATATAACTAATTCAAATCTGACCTGAATATGCCTCATTTGTTAACCTCAGAGGACTAATTAACCTGAATGACATTACCTCTGACTTTTGTTTTGGATTTAATCCAGCTAGCTCAGCAAGATTTGGCCATTTGTACTGGCACCCTTCATCCCCAATGAAGACACAGGACAACCAAGCATTGGGTAAAATTACTATATGAAATGACAGAAAGGATCAAATTACCTAACCCAGGGGTTCCCAACGTGATGCCTATGGGCACAGTTTTGCCCACCAACACTTTTCTGGTGCCCACAAAGTGTTTTTAAAAAGTGGGTGGGGCCAGGTAGGGGTTTTGCAAAGCATTGCTTCTGATTGGCCATTGGAATATTTTTAAAAACATAGCCAGGTCTTTTTTTCTGGGAAAAGAGGTGGTGGAACTCAGTGGGTTGCAAGCACAGGGGGCAACTCTTGGCCAGAGGTGGAGCCTTGGTACCACATGTGCGCACGCAAAGTGCACGCACGTTCCCAGAACCAACAACATCATTTTGGGTCAGCTGGAACAAGGGGGGAGTTTTAAAAGTTTAAATTGCCCTTGGTGAAAATGATCACATGGCTGGTGGCCCTGCCCCCTGATCTCCAGAAAGAGGGGAGTTTAGATTGCCCTCCACGCCGCTCCAGCAGCATGGAGGGCAATCTAAACTCCCCTCTGTCTGGAGATCAGGGGGTGGGGCCACCAGCCATGTGTCCATTTTCAAGAGGTTCCGGAACTCTGTTCTACCACGTTCCAGCTGAAAAAAAGCCCTGAACATAGCTATGGTAGAAACTGCTTCTTCAGCACAAGGATCGTCACTGAGTGACTGAAGGTAAGCTGTAGCATTCATTTTGTGGCTGGCTTCATCTCCTACAGCAGCCATATTGTAGCTGTACTCACCACACTGTGCTAGAATTCTAAATGTGCCCACAGACTCAGAAAGGTTGGGGACCCCTGACCTAATCTTTAAGGCTGAATTGTAATTCAAGAGCCTGTCAGTTCCTAACATTCTGGGCAACTCCACTATAATGCCAACCTTCTTAGTAATGCTCAATGGCCTTGTTTGTCCTTCCCTGCACATGTTTAGGATCACACTCTAAAGTGGTGTACATCTGGATGCTTTGGTTTAAATGGTTTACAGATTACATTGTCAATACACTCTCATGTCCGTGCTTTTGCATGTCCTGAAGATAAGACCAAGAGCTACTCTATTAAATCATTCCAGAATGGATATTGTGAAAATAGCTTTACTCAAATGCCATTACATAATGAAGTTTGTTCTGCTTCATTGGCCTGAAGTTGAATATACAAAATAGGCAGCTATGTAGCAATATCTCTGGAAATTAAGCAATGAGAGTATGCTTATGCATACTTACTTAGAATTGTCCTATTAAGGCAAATAGGTCATAAACAAGTAGTCACAGCATTACATCTTAGAATTCTTCAGGCTGGCAATTGCAAAATATACGTTCTCACACTAAACACAGATTTCTTTGATGCCAGTTTTGTATTGTGTGTAGAAAATCCTTTTTCCCAGTCAGGAGAGGAGGCTGGCCATTTGATTTGCATTTTTTAAAAAAATATTATTGTTCTGAGCTCATTGAGTAGCTTTTCCATTTTTATCAAGCACCCCCTCCAAAATACATGTAGACATCATGAAATCACCCAACCACCACTCTATGCTTAGCCAGTGAATAGCAAACTTGATTGGATTTTGTGATGTGTGAAAATGGCAATTGTGTGCAACACATTTTTTAATGCTAACTAGCTGACACATATTTCATATGTGTCTTCTCCTCTGCATCAGTGGTTATTCAGCAGAAAGCACAGGAGCCTGGTGGTATCTGGTTCAGGAAACTGACCAAGAAAAGAAACGTATTTCAACAGTAAACCTTAAACAAAGGTATGACGATACCATCTTTGGAAAGAAAACGATGACCCACATTTGTTGAGAGTTATATGCAAAAACAAGAAACTGGTGGCTTAGAAAGTTGCTAAGCAAAGAAGACATAGAAAAACAAGTGGCACCACTTGGCTATTCCTTTTTAAGGCAATAATGGATATTTCCCTGTTTGAAATTTTATACTTGTGATCCTCTTTTATTGGAGACAAGCATCATGCAGATTGATTTCTATGATTCTTCCTTTACCTGGAAGTCCATCCCTTTCAGGACTCCTCATCCCCAATCCAGCTAGTCTGGATTGCATAAAGTGCAACCACTGCAGCCTGTCTTCATTCCATCTTTCTTTAATGGAAATGTGGTAATTCAGTATTTCAGTCAAAATTCACACACTTTAAACTTAATGGCGTCCCTTGGTTGTTTTGATTTGGGGAGCTATAAATGCATCAGCTTTCCAAGATTGTGGAATTATTGCATGTTGTCTTGCCAATAGTATCAGATGTGAAATATCTTAACATATCATCCTAGTGACACAGAAAAATCTACAACAACATGTATGGGTTCTATAGCAGATATTTAGATGCGTGGGATATATATTTAGATGCATGGGGAGGGCTGTAGTGGCAGAGCATCTGCTTGGCATAAAGTAGGCCCCATGTTCACTCCCCAGCATCTCCAGTTTCAAGGATGAGGTGGTAGGTGATGTGATAGACTTCTCCTAGAGATCCTGGACAGCCACTGCCAATCTAAGTAGACAATACTGGCCTTGAAAGAACAGTAGTCTAATTAATATAGGGTAGTTTCATGTGTCCATGTAAATATTTCCTAAATAAAGAAATGTTTTAAGCTACTGTAATATAAGTAAATATTCAAACAAATTCTGAAAATATTTGGATAATTTTTGACATCCACATTCAATAGGGGAATTTGTTACTCATTTATTGCAGTTCTATATAAAAGTACTTGAACACACCTAAAGATTTTTTAAAAAAAATCATAATGATTTAGGTTTTCTAATGCACTGAAATTTCAGGCTAAGGAGAATTATTTCACAATATCGCACAATTTAATTTTGTGATGCATAGAATTCCAGACCCCTTCTGTCTGTAGCCCTGGTCGCATCTTAAAGGGAACACAGATATAGCCTGTATATACATGAATGTTCATAAGAAACAGCTAATGTGTGTTCACTTAACAAATGAAACTTGGAACTTGGATAAATGTGGGGTTTCAATCGCATGCTCATCTGTTCATCTGCTGAATGTGATGTGAGAATTACTCAACACATGTATAAAGAACAATCAAGTGTACACTGTACATGAATTGTATGAGTGTTCACTGTAACTTGTGAATAGGGCTTCTGTTAACAAATAATGTTGTACTTAAACAATTAATATCCTAGTAATTAGAGTAAAGGCACTAGAATATAGACCTATTTTTACAAGATACAGATGATAAGAAAGATTAATGCAATATTATTTCTCTCCTTCAGTGTGTACAACAACACACTAACAAAATAAGAGACCTGTGCACACAGAGATGCTAAATTTGACCCACTGGGTGACCCTTCAGATAAATCTCCTTTTCAATTCCCTTGCTTGTGTATGGGTATCTCCAAGTACTGCATTATTTGTAATACAATTGTCTCACCATTCAGTTCATGAGGATGATTATCTCTGGAGTTAATGGTTCTATATTTAAGGCTATGTAGTGCATTTTGAGTCGCTATTAAACAACAGTATTGAACCAAGCAATAACTACCTCTTGTCTTGGCTATTTATGATCCCACTAATATATTACATGCATCGTTGGCTTTCTCTTATGGCATCTGTATGCTGATTTGATTGGTTAAATACTTTAGCATTGAAATGGGGAGGAACACTCACTAGATGATCATTCACTACTAATGAAGTAAATAGGACCAAGACTTAATGACCTTCCATTAGCATTCTAATTTCAGTTAAACATGGTTTGTTGAGAAGGAAGTGACTCATTTGCTTCTGTTGTGCCTGTTTGAATAGCTGAGCTTGCCTGTAGCTTCAACACATCACGTCACTGGATACTTGCACTTCCAATAATAAGGAAAATGAATATTTGGAACAGGATTTCAGTGCATTCTCATCCTGTATACTGTGTTACATACTTGTGTGTGTATCACATTTGGTCTCAAATCGCCTTATATTTTTACAATCTATGCAGAACTACATTAACCATGGACAAACTTGATGACCATTTTAACTAGATTACATTCACCATGAAATCCAAAGGTTTGTTTTTTTAACTTTTCTCCATAACTTGAAGGCTGCATCATCTAAATAACAAAAGTCCTAAACCATAGAAACAAGTCCCATAGGCTAGAATATCCCAACTAAGCAAATTTGCATATATTTACTGGACATAATTTATTTTCATGGCAAGAACTGAGTTTTCACAGATGCCTGACTATTTTGCAAAGATCTGACCAACAAAGGAAGGACAGAAGACAAGCAAGTCCAACCCTGTGTGTAAAGTACCATCAACTGCAGCCAACTCATGTCAACCCCATCAGGTTTTCAAAGCAAGAGGTGAACAGAGGTGGTTTGCCATTGCCTGCCTCTGCATAGCGACCCTAGACTTCCTTGGTAGTAATAGCAAGGTTGCTTTAGTCACGGCTTTTGCTGATGAAGTAGATGTGAGAGATGCCCTAGCCATAGGAAAATGACAGAAAATTTGGTGGGAATGGGGTGGGTGATAGAGTGAAAAAGGTATCTTCAGGCCCTGACAACTCACACATAGAAAGCTGTGATGGTTAATGACGATTCAAACTCAGAACAATAATGCCTAAGAGTTTAAAATTCAATAAAGATCACTGAGGGTTGTTACAGATAAGGCCAGCCCTAGGAATCTCCTAAGTGATGCAATGGAACAAGTCCCTTTGAAACACTGAATCATCTGAGAAATATTTTTTTTGTGTTTAAATAGTTGTGCACAATCTAACTTAAAATATTTTTAAGTAAATCACATACCCTTCTTCTGCAATGAAGATTAGTTAACCCTTTGAGGTATCTTAAAAAGTTGGGTTTAACAGGTTTAGCTTCTTTTTATTTTAATTTCAGTTGTCTTCAAATGTTCTGTGTCAAAACCAAAGTATAATCTATGGTAATTATAACTAAAATAAAGCAGGAAATATCTGACCAGTTATGCACATGATCACTATTGCTGACACTGAAATATAAACGACAAAGAGTAAAATGATATCACCGAAGCTGGATAACACCAACTTAATGATAGCTAAGAACTATAATCACAAAGGACAAATTGATAAGCCCGCCTTTGAATGATGAATGCAAAGGCATTCTAATTAGAATTCACAAGTTGCACATTAGAAAATCTGTCAGATTTAAACTTAGCAATGAATATGCAGTTTAGCTCTCCTTTTTAGTCCTTACTACCACAGGATGAAACAGAAGCGTCATTCCAAAGATAAGTCCTTTAATGAACCAGTTGAAATTCCTAAGACAATTCTACCTTCAGAATGCAGGGCCCTGGTGATATAAGATAAAAACTAACTTAGAAAGATATATGAAGAGAGTAAAAGAGAGCAGTGTGGAATGGAGTCAAGGCTTTTTCACCTGCCTTCTCATATCTGTACACTCTTGACCTCAGGGGTTGCCGTTCCTGCTTTCAAAATCTAAGTGACACTTTAGCTGTAATCCCGAGTGTAGTGCAAGATCAACTTGGAAAGCCTATCCATATAAAGTATTGTTGAAGAAATAGAAACTGGCAGTCTCATTCATTCTAAATAAATCTAAACCATAGAATTACGCTCTTCGTCTGCATTCCAGATTCCATTTAATAATTCTTTTACTATAGCCTATATAGGCAAGGGAGGGAGGCAATAATATAAGGTGTTTTTTAAAAAATCCTTAATAAAAGTAAGTACATTTTCAGACTTATTTTCTTCCCAATCTTCTTGGGGTTAAACAAGTAGCATGGCTGTATTACTTAAAGATATATAACGAGGACTGAAAGGAGCAAATGTTGAGATTGTCCTGAAAACTAAGTACTAAAAGAAATCTTACATAAGTGACTATGTCTGGAATGGGGGTCCACAGTAATCTTTGGAAAACTAGGAAAGCTGTATTGGAGGCAGTGTTGCTTAGGAATATGCTTCCTGAAATTCTCAAACTGAAAATATACATGAAAATCACTGTTTGGGGTTGTTACCAGGATTTCCAGCACAGTAAACACAAACCTGGGATCGTTAGGCACTATGAAAAACAACCCCCTTCCAAAAATCTGTTGTGTTTCATGTCTGGGTGCTTACCAATGGTGCTCTGAGACAGACAACATTTTCAGCAGAATGAGAACCCCCACCCACTAGGAACTCCTTAAACAGTAGTAGGAACTAAGTTGCCCTACAGTATATTGCCCAATGTGAAGATGTGTCTCATAGCAATTGCATGACTGATTCATTGCATGGATCTCTCTCTCTCTCTCTCTCTCTCTCTCTCTCTCTCACACACACACACACACACACACACACACACACACATACATACATGCTCAATATTTCTTTTTAAAAAATCAAAATATTCTCAAATATTGCAGTGATGGAGAAGCAGTTTTCTGCAAAGGGAGTGTCCCTTCCTTTGTGAAAGGAAAGGGACCATAACAAGAAAGAAGGGCAAATGCAGTTTTCAGTGGAAAGGCAAACTTTTTAAAACTGTCAGTGTAAGATTATGTAAAGAAAGTGGATGCAGCTTGGGTTTTAAAAAAAACAAAACACGCTGGTGGTTGGTGCTTTCCCGCCAGGCTGCTACCATTTCCCCCACATAGGAAACAGTAGACAGAAGTGTGCTGAGGATGCAGTAGAAACCTTGGGTCACTGCCTGACAGCTGTGGTCAAATGGCTGAAAGTAAACAAATTGAAATTGAACCCAGACAAGACAGAATAGATGCTCCTTGGGAGGATATTGTACTCTTCACTTCCGATGGAGTTTGTCTGACACAGACTCAGTTAAGAGCCTAGGGGTTATACTGGATCCAGAACAACTGCTAGAAAAGCAAGTTAAGGCAGCTGGAAAAAATGCGTTCTATAACTGCATTCTAGCCTGGAAGATTGCCCTGTACCTTAAAACAGCCAATCTGGCCACCTAGATCCATGCCATGGTAACATCGAGATTTGGCTACTGTAATGCACTGTACATAGGTCTCCCCTCTAAGCTAACTTAGAGACTCCAGTTAGTGCTGAACGCTGTGGCTTGGTTATTATCAGGAGTCAGGAGAAGAATGAATATTATTCCCATTCTGCAGTCACTCCACTGGCTACCTATCGGTTACTGGGCCCAGTTCAATGTATTAGCTATCAAAACCCTTCATGGCTTTGGTCCAGCACGCCTCTGGGCTCACATCTCTCCCTATGTTCCACCACAGCAGCTTTGCTCATCTGAACAGGGTCTTATGTAGGTACTTGTAGCTTGCACATGGACAGAATCAACAGCTGCCCATACACGTGCATTCTCTGTGGTGGCCCCCACCTTATGGAACAGCCTACCTGAAGAAGTCAGGCCCACTCTCCTGGCCTGCAAACAATGCAAAACTGAATTGTTCCAAAGGGCTTTTTACTCAGGTAGGAGGGCTCTACTGTAAGAAAGTGTTCTCAGAAGGATGCATCAGTGGAGGGACAGGGGCCACAGAATTTACTACTATATGCTACTGTTGCTATCTGTTGCTTTGGGTATGATCCTACTGGGTAGTTCTGTGTTGCTTAATGTTGTTTAATGTATCAATTTTAGAATTACTTATGCTCTGTTTCAGAATTCCTTCAACTCTGTATTGGATTTCTGCTGGTTTTAAATCTTCACAAATTTGCATTTATAGACACTGTTACATTGTTTATTGAAATGTCCTTGAAACTGACTGTACTGACACACTGTATATTCAGGTTTGAGTCTCAGTGAGAAAGGTGAACTATAAATAATGTAAATAAATAAATAAAATCAGCCCCCTTTGTTAATTCTGTTTAAAATTTAGTAGGTCTTTGGTGCCATTGTCTTTCAAAACAGCTGTCCTAGGCTCTCCAGTGGGTTCCCCCACTGAAAGTGATGGTGCCAAAATTCCAGACTCCCCCCTCCAACCCCCAGATTTGACTTCTGAACCAGACCTATCTTACCCCCAAATTAAGAATACTCTGTAAAGGTGTGCTCCCTGAATATTGGATCTGAGATTATAATTATTTTTTTCTTGGAGCACACCCCTAATGTTTTTATTTACAGGGGAAAGGGTCTTAAAAAACTAGAAAGGATAGGAGGAACAAGATCCTTCACAGAATCAGGATCAAACTAGCAGCCAAGCTACACAAGACGTGTGGCACGTGGAGAGTTCGCACAAGTTTACCTGGGAAGCGTAGTTGGGTGAGCAGCAGCAGCAGGGCCAGGATGAGAGGGAAAGAGTCAGCGAGGGGAGTCTGAAGCTGGCAGGCAGCTAGCAATGGCAGAAGGCTCTCTTCGGGCTCTCTTCACTGACTCCCTCCCATCCTTCTGGCCCTGCTGCTGCCAATTCTCCCCTGACTTAGAAGCCATAGTAATCAGAAGTTTTGCTACAGCCAGTGTTACACCATAGTCTCAGTATCGGTGAGTAGGGAAGTAGAAGGACCTGAGCAATCATTGGCTGAATTCAGAGATCTCTTAAAGGGGTCACCAGCACTCACTCAACAAAAATGTGTGTCAGTGTTTGAATTGTACAAGAGCTGCAAAGACAGAGTCTAAGTAAGCTACTCCTCAGAATTTGCTCAGTAAAACAGCAGAGGGAAAAGCATTTTTCCTAGCCAGAAGAAAAACCCTCTGAAAATAAAAAGGTGGTAGAGTAGAAGGAACACGTGTATTCCAAAGTTCTGTAAATGGCTACCTTCCAGGGGCCATTTTTCTTGTGAAAATGGCATGGGTGGGGAGGATGAAGCCCTCCTCCCTCACACCACAATTCCATGCTGAAAATGGCTCCCTCTGATTTTTAAAGTGGCATTCCTTGCAGCTGCTGTCTGACTTCAGGGAACACAGGTTGAGTTGGAGGAACCCAGACACAGCTTGCTCAAGAATGCGATGTCTACTTTGTCTCTCAGTATGAGCGACAGCACCCGATCTGAACATAAAAGGACTTGAAGAGTGCTATCAATCCTGTGACCAAAGTTCTGAAGAAGATCTGAGAGTGGTAGAAGAAATCAGCGATGCTAATGATGGTGTTGTAATACTGGGAACTTCAACTACTGGTAATCTGTAGAAAACAGTGTTTTGTAGATGAAGTTGCACAGAAGAAACAGAGGGTAGACAAGGGTCCCTGAGTTATGGGTCCTGAAGAATTGATTTTACTCTTTATATGCCCCTTTCTTTCATGCAGATAATCAAATATTTTTAAATCAAGAAAGCTTGATCATCCCCCCCCCCTCCAGGTTTGCCAGGTCCCTCTGGCAAATAGCAGGAAGTGGGAGGGACCTCATTGGGTAAGAAACATGGCCTTATCTATGGCCAAGGTGCTCACTGGAAATGTAATGATATTGCTAGTGATGTGCAGATGTCACTTCCAGAAGTAACTTCATCGCATTGCTAGTCCGCTGGAACTGCTCTGGTATTTGAACAAAAAAAATCTATGGTTTTTGCCCAAGTACCGGGACTTCACCTGGCAACATGATGATGTTACTGCTAGGCATACAGGCAGTGACGTCAGCACTTTGCCAGTGATGTCATTACATCACTGGCAAGCATCCTGGCAGCAGGTACACCCCCCTGTTTCCTGCCATTTCTTGCCCTGCTGACCAGCTGGGTGGTGAAGGAGGGGCACTGACTGGAGCCTGGGGATGCCCTATCCCCAGCAACCCTACAGCTTCCTTGGGCTCACATTCTGTTTGCTGGTTATGATCTATTCAGGTGCAAATTGTTCACCTGTGTCCAAACAGTTCACATACATTGAATCATGCTAAAATAATGATTGTACAAGTGCAACCATGTACATCTTTCTCACAGCTTCCCTTTGTCTTCACTTTAATCAATGACTACTGCCACCTCCCTGTCTGAAGTTTGCCTTGGTTTTAGGTGCATGAAGCATTAGCAATTCACAGTATGAAACCTACAGCAGCAAGGCGTCCCCCTGTGTCACTAACTGCTGCCTGCCTTGGTGATCATTAATGGCAGACACAGGAGATCTGTCTGGATTATAAACAGTTGTTACATGTGCATTCTAGTGCTGCCTTATGGGAAATATAGGGGTTTTATTTAACCATTCCCTTGCCTCCTGCATATTCCTTTTGTTAAAACTTTCTTGACTAACAAAAGAAGACACTTTGTTTTTTACTGTATTCTTGGCTCATCTTGCCCACATGACATAGCATTTATTATTAGGGAAGAAGGTGAATTGTTTAGATTGAGCGTAATTGGAAAATACTTATTTTCACACTTCCTGTGAAAATTATAGTTATTCTGAGGGTTAAGATCTATCATTCCCTAGTCATGACTTTCATCCTGCATTATGATGAAGGACTGCTACGACTGGCTGTATCAACATGCTGATCGTCTTACGGTGTATGAAACAACTTGTGCAGGAAAGTCTACAGAAGTAGCTACTCTGCAGATGTATTCAACTTGAACTTCCCCCAAAAAACCCACAGAGGCAATTCAATGAGGAACTCAATTCATATGTTAATTAACAGTTTGTTAACATTGACACATGAAGCTACCTTAAAGGAAATCAGACCACTGGCCCATCAAGGTCAGTATTGTCTACTCAGATTGGAAGCAGCACATATCAGATGGAGGTCATTCCCATCACCTGTCTGGTCCTTTTAACTGGAGATGCCAGAGATTGAATCTGGGTCCTTCTGCATGACAAGCAGATGCTCTACCATTGAGCCATGGCCCTTCTTGGTAAGTTTGAATGTTAATCATGTTCCATGGCAAAGTTATCAGAATCTCTGATATTTACACAGATGATCAGAAGTTAGTTATTTCCTCAACAAATGGTCTTTTAAGCATAAGTAAAATGGTGGGATATGTGCCCAATGACATAAACAAATTGATCAATGCATGCACTGGTCATGTTTAAAAAAGTGGGTTTGTATAGGTGAACGTTACAGCCTGCTCCGTAGCCTATCCCACTCTGAACAGTCCATCTGCAATTAAATATTTCCCACGGAAAAGGGGAACCCCAGAAACTTCCTCATATATGACAGTCAAAATAATAAATGCAGTATTTAAAAAAGAAACCTTTCATATTCTCACATGATTGGAGCTGAATTTTAAGAGCTGTATTCCTCATAAGCCAACCCAACACTTGTGCTGATATCACTTGAGCCCTAATAAAATAATATTGGTTCAAAAGAGGGGGGGGGGGAATCTCAATAGCGCCAGTGAATCATAACTAAACCATCCATCCCTGCAGGAAATATAACAAATTCACAGTTTGAGTTGCTGAAAATGCTTCTTGTGTATGAATCTCTCAGACTATTAATAAAATTCTAATTGTGCTCCCTGGGTGGGGAACTCTTAATCATCACAGTGATCTTAATTAGGATTGATTTGTAGTCCAGCTGAGAGTTCTTCCTTTGCCACAGGAGATACCTGTTTTCAGACAAGAATTGCATAAATCTGAAAGGGAAAAAGGAGGCCTTGTTTTCTTGTGCTTATTCCTGAATATCCTCATAACTGGGGAACTGATGAGGTCTAAGAGCAATAGATATAATTACAATTCACAAGGCCAGAGAGGGAGGCCCTTTGGTACTAATTCTCTTCCTTGTACTAAAATGTACATGTCTTCCTTTCTTCACTTTGCATTTTATCTCACATATATGTTTGCCTTTCCTTAACAAAGACTCACAGAGCTGGCTACCAGACAACTGAAATTCTAGAGCACTGCATCCCAAAAGGGAAGGATGATGAGCAATTACAGCACCTTTTGTAGTTACATAATTAGTCAAGATGCAGAATTAACTCTGCAGCAAAACCCTTATTTTATTTCTTCCGGATATTGTTTCTTTGCTTGCAGTAATGTTTCTCTTAATTAAGTAGTCAGAATTAAAATTAATCTAGTTGTCAATGTAAACGTTCTCTGATGTTTGATTTGCTTGTAATCAAACTACTTGAGATTAGCATTTCATCCCATATTATGCAACTGAATATGTTCTAAACTATGTTTCTTAGAACAAAAATGATAATAAAGTGCAATGGTAAATCAGGGACTGTCAATGCTGTGAATATTAAAGCAAGACATAAGAGAAGATTTACTTCATCAGCACAGCATAACAGGTCCCAGAGACAAGCACTTCTATTACAGTCTAACTGAAGAAGTGGATGCTGAGTTCAGAACTGAAACTCAAGGTTCACTGTATCTTTATAATACCCAGCAGCAATCCTCTCAGCTAGGATGAGGCATGATGCTTTGCAAAAGCCTATCAGGCAATCTGCACTGGATGGCAGGGATTAGAATGTAGGCTTCTCATTTCTCAGGCCAGCATGCAATTTCCAGCAGTTTAGTGTCTCCGACTAACTCTGAAAGGACAGACTTTGGGATGAAGGTAACTCCTAGAAACAAAGTCCTGGTTCTTGGTATGATCCAGTATGTTATGAGAGTGGATAAGTACCTTTCTAGAGGAAATATTGAAGCACTAAGAAAGGATTTACTTCACTGGCCCATTACATAGGAATTTTGAAAGATCACAAGCTGTACAGCTTTGTCCTCCTTTTGCTGGTTACACCTGTGACATTCAGCTCACAGTGCAGATGTTATCTGTGCCAAGAGGAGGCAAGATTGCAGTGTTTTATCCCCCTCTAATGGTGATTTACAGGTACTTGTGTATTTGACACATTCATCTTACTGCAGTGCAAAATCTAAGGACCTGGAGATAAATTCAGGTTCCTGTGAATCTCAGATTTTTTTTTTTAAACGGCATCTAGCCCTCATGAGTGTATAATACGAAAGTGTGTGAATGCACCTGTAATCAGTACCAAAGAAAGGGGGTGGGGAGAGGTTTCTCTTGTCTGCAAACCTGGTGGCCCTCAACATCATAGCTTTTTACCTTTATTGTCAGGTCATGACATTTTTTTTCTGTCCTTGAACCCCTGGCCAAGGTGGTATTCAAAATAACAAAAAGCTCAAATACTCTGGACATAATAAATTATTCAAAATATTATGGCAGAATTCAGCATTGAGTTGGCCCCAAAGCTAGCTTATTCCTTTCATTGTTGAATATAGTGAGTATTGCACAAAGGCCATCCCGCTGCTAAATGCAAAGCATTTGTTTTAGGAGTAGGTTTTCAATAAAGACATTGCATTTTACCCAAAATTCACCGAAGAACTGAACGACCATAAACCCTTTGACATGAGAAAAGGGGGAAATAACAAATGTCATGTCTAACACATTCATTTAATTTTGACTTGTTTCAGTTCATGTGCTGAACTGAAACAACTGGCCACCACATTGTAGGTGAAACCTGCTTTTCCATTCTTTTGACACTCAGAAACAGATATACTTTTCAGAGAACAATAAACACAACCTCTGATGGAGATGACCAGGCTGTTTTGAGGCTAAAATTAATGGATCCTCTCTAAAATCACATAGTATATTCTTGTTACAATGTGGCAGAACAATTCCCCAAATCCATCCAGTAAAGCTTTAAAAAAATATGCAAAAGCTTTAATAACTAGTCTGATTGACTGCTTCCTCTTCTCTTCAATCTGTTCCTGAACTCCTCATATCTGTGCAACGACATGAAACCATGCAAATTATGCATGTTCAATTCACCCGTTCTTTTTTTAATAGAAATATTTTTATTATTTTTTAATTTTACTTCATTTTTACCCCACCATTCTCACCAAGGGGACCTAAAGTGGCTTATATCATTCTCCTCTCTTTCATTTTATCCTCAGGAGTTGGACAACTCAGTGAGGTAGATCAGGTTGAGAGTGTGTGACTAGCCCAAGGTCACACAGCAGTCTTCTACAGCAGAGTTGAAATTTGAACCTGGGTCCTCTGGATCCTAGTCTGGCTCTCCAACCACTATCAGTGTATGCCAGATCACCTTTGCCATACATCTCAAAAGTAATATTGCTAATGGAAACAAACTATATTAGTACAACCTCATTGACATACATGAAGAAGAAAACTGCTGGTACCCACAAGTCTTTTGATTTAAGCAATCTGCTGTCTAGGAATTACCACTCAAATGTGACATGATGACATCCTATACAACATACTACATTAACTGTATTCATAAGCTCAAGTGAACATATTAGAAGGAAACTTTTTTGTATGCTAAACTGCACTATATAGATTTGACCTCTAATTACTTACTCTGTCGAGATATCTGAGAAGGAAGGGCTGATACTGCATTTTCAATAGCTTCTAAAGAAGCTTGAATCATCTGATAGATTTTCTTATCTTGTCAAACTGGAGCAGTGAAGTGTAGGGATATAAAGTGAGAACATTCCCTTGTCCAAAGAGTCTCATGAACATCTGTTGATGTAGTACACACTAATGTAATATCCAGTCACTCTCGTTAAACTTAGTTTTGAATTCTGCTCAGAATTTAAAAAATCTTTTGATGTATTTAAAAATATATTGTGCAGAATTCAGGAACCATATTACCAGACATAGTACCTCACAAATGTACAGTGATATTTTATTTCCATTATAGCGCTTTCAAGCATCATTGCCATCCAATCATTCTTTTTTTCAAGTTCTCCCTTGCTCTCCTCCTGCTACTTGCCCCCAAACTTGCTTTGGTGTGATCTTTCCTAAAACATCATACCTGAAGCAGATGTAGGAAAGTCTGGAAGAGAAGGTGTGAATTTCCACACTCCCCTTCCATCTCCAGTGCCACATCTGGTGCCATTTGTTGAAATAGCTCGTGTTGGTATTTTGTTATTTAAAGAAAATTATAAGGATCAAGAAATCAGGCATAAGCAGCTGCTGGTAGCTAACAAGTGCTGCCTTCAATGAAACCTCAGTATCAGATGATGAAGGTGGTAAGCATTCATAAAATGAGTTTGGGAGACAGAGACAATGAGTAATAGCAGAATACATATCTCCACTAGGTTGCAAAGCTTACTGGTTGGCTTTAGACCAGCCAGTCTCTTTCAGCATAACCACAGAGCTATTGTGAGATTAAATAGGGGGAAAGAACCATGTATTCAAGCCTTAACACCTTTGTGGAAAGCTGAATAAAAATCTGCTACATAGGTAGAACATTTCATTAAAACCAGAATAGAATGCTGAAGATGCCTACAGGCTAGAAAGCATGCATGCCTAGCACTGAAGAAAAAAGCCATCAAAATGATCAATATTCCTGAAAAAAACCCAGAAAGATCAATATAAAAATTATTATTTCCATAACTTTTCCATGAATTATATTCATTACCTAGAAAGTCTCATGCTTGCCTAGGTAGACTGCCACCAGTCCCTTTGACTATCCCATGGCAAAGGAGTAAAGGGACAAAGCTCCAAGCTGGTTAGGGAATTAAACAGAACAGAAGTCTACCTTGCAAAGGTGGTTTGCAAGTAGAGCTCCCAAAACAGAATGTTATTTTGGTGGTTCATGAACATTCACAAAGTGAGTTCAACAGAGTGATTTGTAGCTTTGAGGCTTCAGAGTCACTAAACCCACACAGAAATGAAATATAATTACTTTTATTAAGGTGCAAGTCTATTTAAAGTCACAAGACAGAATGTGAGGATAACACAAATACATCCTATAGCTTTTAACCTCTTACTAATACATACCACAATAATTCAAAGAAGGCAAAACAAGGTGTTATCCAATGTGTAAAAGCCACAGTCCTTGGTCAAGAGGCAAATCAGTCAGGCACCACAGCAAAATGAACAGTTGGGTACCTCAGCATCCATCTCAGAGTTCTCGAGTCAGAAGGTGAAGCAAGGGGCGAGTTACAGTGTTTGTTACTGAAACCCACCACAAGCTTAAGGCTACATTATTGAGTAGTCATATTTATGTCAATTAGAACCAGAGTGGCCCAGGCCTGTTTAGCCAATCAGGTACCAGTTGCTGATGTCACCTGAAAGGAGGTGCATACGTGCTGAGGGAGGAGTGCAACAAGTCTGCAGTCCTTGGCATACTCACTCAATCCAGCAAGAGTGAATTGTTTAATAATTAGTTCAAGGAGAACTCAGCTAGGGAGGTTCTGCTAATGAGCGTTATCTCAAGGACTCTAGGAGCGGAGGGTACGAAAGCAGCTCGATTCCAGGGAGGCCTCTAGCAAGAAAATGGGGGAGTGTGTTGAGGAAGGGATTGTCCTAGCAGAGGCCTGTACAGACAGGAAGCCTCTGAACCAAAATTTCAAGGAAGATGGCTTCTGTATAAGTTAGAGCATGGCATTTTATTAACACCTCTGATAACCCCCTTATTCATTACACATTCTGGTTCTTTCTCTTTATCCCTTTATGCGAAGTTCCAGGAAAAAATTGGTCTCCATGTCCTTTCAGATCATTATCACATCTATTCTGACAGCCAGAAATACTTGATCACATCTGACAGCAAACAGTTTTGAACAAATGAGAAAGTACCACATAAGTAAGGCTTGACTGAAGCTGTTGAAAGTATTTCTTTTACTTCAAAAGGCTCTGGGTTACTTAGCAGTATGCTAAGTAATTCATATTCATCTGAGGCATTAAAAAAGAAATTGTAAGTAGTTAAGGTGGCAAGGGAAACTTATGGAGGAAAAATAAAGTTAAAGCTTTATTCCCTTAGAGCCCTTGAAGAGATTGATTTGTTTCTTCTGAAATCTAATGTTGAAGAACGTTCGATCCCTTGAACTGATAGAATATAAACTGAAGATTCAGAACTGTATGATTTACTCTCAGAATATCTGAAATTTACCACATCGTATCATTATTTACATTTGGTAATCACTTCTCTTACATTATCTAACTGTGCAGAAAGCCATTGCAATTACCAGTTTTGTACCAATGTCAATATTTACCCAAGATGGATTGAGATTTGCAACAAAAATCTCTCAAAAAATCAAATTTGGTTTCTAATATGGTTCTAGCATTACCCGTAGATGCTGTGAAATTTTGGCACAGAAAAAACCCACAGATCAGATCCACAGACATTCAAGATCAGGAAATGTCTGTTTCTATGTTATTTTTTATTGATTTACTTAATTTATACCCTGCCTTTCTTGCAAAGACTCAAGGCAAATTACAAAACATATATTTAAAAAACCAGTAAAACAGTATACAACATCCAACAAATAATGTAATGGGACTAGGATTACAGAATTAGAAAGCAATGGAAAAAGTTATCTATTAACTGGTTTGATTGTGTTGCATAGTGGAGCAAGCAACAAAACATCCAGTTTCCTTTAACGTGAAGGTTTCTTGATTAACATTAACTACAGGGTAGGTTAACTTGGCTTGGAAGAAAAGGTACAACTATATTTAACTAAAGGCTGTTTCTTTTCCATTAGGCCTGTTACTGAAGAGTTCTCAGGAGACACTGCACTCCTGCAAGCTTCTAGCAGTGAAAGTGAAACTGTATCCCTCCTACACTTTTGCGTGCACTGAGGCTTACTGGGATAGCCTCTTAAAGATGCAGAATACAACAGATGGATTTTAAACCATCTTGATTTTCAAAGGTGGCATACAAAAATAATAAAAAACAATAATCAGAAAAATTAACTTGTTTCTACTACTAATCTTTGTTAATACAAACAACTAGAAAATGTTAAAACCAATAAAACTAAAAAGCATGCATATACAGTGAATGTAGGTTTGCCGGGTCTGCTTACCCTCTCTGTGGGAGGGGAACCTGGCAGGTCCTCTTACCCTCTCTGTGGGGGGGGGGGAGAGGGACCTGGCACTTACCTTTATCTTCTTGCCAGCATTCTCTTTGCATGCACACAGGAAGTGATGCCATCAGCAAGGCAGGGAAGGCATTAGGTTTGCCAGGTCCCTATATCCTCCCAGCAGGGGAGGGGGGGACACCTGGAAGTTACCTTGTGCTGGCAGTGTTCTCTCTTTTCATGCATGTGCTCCAGTGGCTGCACAATGATGTCACTGATTCGAGGCCAAACAAAGCGCAGGATTACTCCTGCAGCTGGTGCAACAATGTCACTGCTAGGAGTGATGTCATTGAGCCCCCTGGGGGTGCGCACGCTGCATGTGTTCCTGGGGTACTTACCAGTGGCAGGTGACCTCTTGGGCCCTGCCACCTCCTGCTGATCACTAGCAGATCGGTGGGTAAGGGTGCAAACCCCCAGGAGTTTACCTGCTACTGGTGAGCACCTGAGAACCATAGGATTCACACACAAAAGATGACTGATTTGGGACCCAAATGGGCCTGATTTGGACTGTTTGGTGCTCAAATCAGCCCACTGCAAAGCATAGGAGTGCTTCCTGGGTGATGCGACAGTGACGTCATTACACTGGCCCCAGGAACACACCTGGAAGGCCTGTTCCCTGCCTTTCCCTCCCACCAGCCAGGTAAGCAGTGGCAGGAGGAGAAAGGTAGGAATGGGTATCCCCTGCCCCCACTGGGGAAATGGGATCCCTACATGGAAGTACACAGCTGAGACGAGGGAAAAGGTAAATGATCTTCTTAGGTCTCCAAAGTTATAGGAATAACAACAAAAACAACTTTGTTTATATACTACTCTTCTAGCTAGATTACTGCCCCCTCAGACTGGTGAACAAAGTCAGTGTTATTATTATAGCTAGGGAGCTGGGGCTGAGAGGAGTGGCTTACCCAAGGCCACCTACTTTGCTCATGGCAATAGTGGGATTCAAACTAGAAGAATGCTGATTCATACCCCAACCACTTTACCACTATGCTACAGAAACAGTGAGTTTAAGAATACGGTCACCCACCAGCAGCAGGCAATCTCCTGGTGGTTTGCTGTATTGCTCACTGATTGCTGCTGAGCACCGCAACACACCCCTGCCAGGAGGGTATACAGACCTGGCAACTCTTGTTTAAGAAACAGGTTGTTAGTTACTACATACATATTGAACAGCAATAACTTTTTCATTATATTGCTGTCTTTTTCTGGTCAATCAGCCTATTGGCTTTAAGACCTAGATGAGATGAGTTATTACATACAAGTTTTAGAAGATACTAATTCTACAAAGACATTGTTAAAATTTATGATACCAATGCAATGTAATTCCTCCCCTTGTACAGGGTGGAGTTTAGGACCCAGGGCTGAGCTAGGCAACTGGACATCATATAGATCTATCAGAGGCTGGCCATGCCTATGAGTTGAGTATAGGTTTGGAAAACATTTTTGACAGCTGCACACTGTTTAATGGATGGGTTGGTCTTTTACCTCACACTTGTTTTGCCTCCTTCCATTTACACAAGCCCTTAAATGAAGACATCATAGTGCAGTGTTCCTAATATGCTTTTTTTCTAGAAAAATTCACATAGTTAATTTTAATAAACCCAACATTTGTTCATTTAACCCATGAAATGTGTCTTAAATCTCTGTATGGGGTGCAAGGTAAGATTACAGAATGCCATTATGTACTCCACGGTACTACAATAAATGTGGTCATATGGCAGCCACGCTGCCAGAAACTGAGACAGTACATTCTTCAAGTAGTTACCACAGCTCTGCCATACAGATTACATCATAACAGTCAGATTTTGACACATTTTTCCAGGTAGACTCTTACAGTGCAATCTTGGGCACAGTTATACCCTTCTAGGTCAGTTTGTAGTCAATCAGTTTAGAAAGGCATAAGACTGCTTAGGATTGTACTGTGTAGAAAGCCTGCTTAACCGCTTTGACAATCTGGAAGTACCTGGTGTTATGATCCTGAAGACTGTTATCTGCTTAACTTTGAAACTTATCCTATTGACTTTTGTAGAGCTACTTGAAAACCCTAAGCAGAACTTACCACCTTTAAAGTCACCATCTAGATATGATCAAAACTACCAAAAAATCTACTGGACCAAAGTTGTTTTACTCCCCAACATTGCCTCCTAGAAATAATGCTGACAATGTTATCAACCAGACCTTCATCATGACACCTATATGATAATGACCAAAGGCCCGTACTTGGAGATCAGAATTGGAAAATTACATCTCATGCATCTGAGCCAAAAAAAAATTTGACAAGTACAAATCAATAATACAACAGTTCTGCAAAACTAAACATATTTAAAGTTTGGTATGAATATTCATAACGTCTGTCTGGAACACTACCCAAGACCCTATGGTCCCTGGCAGTTTTTATCCCTACTTCCTCATACCATTTGGCTGTACAACTTCTAGTTTTACTGCTGTTCCTTCTGACCTTGGATTATTACTGTTTTTTTTGTTTTCCAGATCCATTTATTTGCTTGGTAACTACCAGTATGATTCACACACAACAATAAAACCCTTCAGATTAACACATGGAATTCACTGCCACAGACTTCCGGTTTGGGATCCATGCAGGTCTAACGCAGCTCTAAGTGCTGAGCTGACCGGGCTGCCGTTTTAACGGCCGGCGGGACAAAATAAACTCGCAGCCAACTGTTCTCAGGTGGAAAACAGGCATAGAACGCTTAAGTACCTCAGGGCGCATTGATCTCGGGTGAGGGGGGGTCCTGCGCAACAGACTCTCTCCCGTCCCTTGAGGTCCCACCCGAAGACAGGTCAGCTAAAATCTCTGCAGCAGTCCTGGAGCCAATGCGGTTGGCATAAGACCTACATGCCCAAGCTTCAACAGGGGCAAGAAGAGCTGATGGGAATCTGAGATTGAAACAGTGATTACAACCCGCGAAAAGTGCTTGAGAAGGTAAAGATCACTATCTCTTGAAATGGGACAGATAACTTAAAGCAACAAAGCATTAAAGTAGACTTTTAAACTGCAACAGATTGATTATAAGGAGGGGAGGATCCGGCAAGAATAATATTAGAAAAAGGACTAAGCTAAACGGAGTTATTAAAGAAATTGGACTATTGTTTTACATACCTGTGGTCACAAGGAGATATCAGGCTGTGAGAAAGTTTTACCATCGCGAGAACTGCTGTGTGCGGGAAACAGGAAGTACGTAACAGTGATAGAGTTGCTGGATAGAAGCGGCCCTTGCCGGATGACAGGAAGAAGGGAATCGCCATCTTTGAAAGGGGAAGAGCTGCGGCTTCAGCGGAAGAGGAAGTAAGACATATTGGATTACAAAAACCATAGAGGATCCATAGAGAAAAGACGCCCGACATTTTGGACTCTTTAAATGATCTTTTTGCAAAAAGACTGGGACATTTAAATTAAAAGGACACTAAGCCAAGCGCCACGGAGTTAAGGAAGCGAGCGGACTCGTGGGAGCGAGGTAAAGCAAGCCCCACGATGTCGAAAAAAGAGTGGCAAGGCTATAGAGAACTTGGATAAAAAACTTTCAGAAGCGATTAAAGAAATCAAGGACATGAAACCTGAGCTGGTGAAAGAGGTTAAAGAGACAGTAAAGAATGAACTGGCAGAAGTGAAGAAGGGAATGGAAACAATACAAAATGACCTGCAAGTGACACAGCAAAGAGTCAATGTAGTGGAAAATGCGGTGGAGAACCTTGCAGACACGCAACGAACAGAGATGAGGGTGATGAGGGGAAGAATGGCAGTTGTGGAGAGCAAGCATATGGAGAAGCAGCTGAGGTTTCGTGGCTTGCCGGAGGTAGAAGGAAAGACGGCCCAAGAACAGATTACCGAGGTGTTAGCTGAATTCCTGGGAAAGGAGGAGGAGGAAACTGTGGCTATCCTAGATGTAGTGTATCGAATAAATTCAAGATTTGCGACCCAGAGGAAATTACCAAGAGACGTGATTGTGCAATTTACGACTAGAAATATAAGAGAAATGATTGTGAGTAAACAAAGACCCATTGGAGGTTGATGGCAAGACGGTTATTATTATGAAGGAGCTACCCAGATCGGTGTTGCTAGATCGGAAAAAATACAAAGCTTTAGTCCAGATTCTGAAGGACATGAAAATAAGGTACAGATGGGAATTACCGGAAGGAATGTCCTTTGAATTTGGAGGAGTGAAAAAGCGCATCAGATCTGAACTAGAAATGGAAAAGTTTTTGAGGGACAATGAAAAGGACTTACCAACAACAAGGTTATGAATATGGAGTGTAAAGTTTTATCTTGGAATGTAAATGGACTTAATTCACCAAATAAGAGAAAAAGTATTTTCCACTGGCTATTAAAACAAAAATGTGATATTGTGTGTTTGCAAGAGACTCATATTAGAAAGCAGGATGTAAAATATCTTAAATTGAACAAATTGGGCAATGACTTTGTAGCGGCCTCAAAAAAGAAAAAAAAGGAGTGGTATTGTATATAAAAGAGGAGCTACAGCCCAAATTAGTGATGAGAGATGTGGAAGCCAGATTTCTAGCAGTGGAATGTACATGGAATTTAAAGAGAGTGTTGGTGATTGGAATTTATGCACCTAACGGAGCAAAAGAAAGCTTCTTTGAGGATTTGAGGAAGCAATTAGATGAACTTTCCTATGACCAGATAATTCTTGCAGGAGACTTCAATGGAGTCACAAATTTGGAACAGGATAAAAAATCAGCAACTGTACAAAAGAAAAGAGGATTATTACCAAAGACTTTTTTTGCATTAACGCAACAGGAAACTTTGGAAGATGTATGGAGAAGACAGAATTCCAAAGGCAGACAATATACGTTTTTCTCCGCGAGACATTCTACGTTATCACAAATTGATATGATCTGGGCCTCAAAAGACTTAGTGCTCTGGACTAAGGATGTGGAAATAATGCCCATGGTAGGCTCAGATCATAATCCAATTATGTGGAAGTTTGGAAAAAGAACTAAAAGGAAGGGATGGAGAATAAATGAGGACTTGTTACAAGAGGGAGAAAATATGGAGATGTTGAGAAGGGAAACTAAGTTCTTCATACAACACAACATGAATAGAGAAGTACCAACCAATAAGTTATGGGATACCTATAAGGCAGTAATTAGAGGCATACTAATGGACTTAAATGGAAGAGCTAGGGAAAAAAGAGAGGAGAAGAGACAGGAGATTATGGAGAAAATAAAAGCCAAAGAAATACAATTAAAGAAAAGACCAGGGAAAAAGAAAATATACCAGGAAATTAAAATCCTTCAAGAGCAGTTGACGGCAATGAATAATAAAGAACTGGAATGGAATCTTAAGAGAACGAACCAAAAGTCGTTTGAAGGTGCAAATAAACCTGGGAAATATCTGGCGTGGCAATTGAAGAAGAGAAAGGAGAAGAAGACAATAAATAAAATATGTGAGGATAATAAAGTATATCTGGAACAGACGGCTATTAGTAGAGCCTTTTACAAATTTTATGCTAAACTGTACAACAAAAAAGAAGCGAATAAAGACTCAATAGCGACATATTTGGGGAAAATGAAGCTCCCAGTAATTTCGGAAGGATGGAGAGATAAACTGAATAGTGAAGTAACGGAGGAAGAGATAAGGAAGGCAATACAGTCAACAAATTTGGGAAAGGCACCAGGACCTGATGGACTTACAGCCAAATTTTACAAGGTAATGGTCAATGAACTGGTGCCATTCCTAAAAGAAGTGATCAATGGTGTTTTGAGGGATCAAAAGATTCCAGATACTTGGAGTGAAGCTAACATATCATTGATCCCCAAAGAAGGACAAGATTTGACTAATGTTAAAAATTATAGACCTATTTCGTTACTCAATAATGATTATAAAATTTTTGCGAAGATATTGGCGGAAAGAGTAAAGGGATGGTTATCCGAAGTTATTGAGGAGGAACAAGCTGGTTTTTTACCAAACAGACAAATCAAAGACAATTTAAGGACAGTTATAAATGCTATTGAATACTATGATAAGCGTTGTGACAAGGAGGTTGGTTTCTTCTTTGTGGACGCTGAAAAAGCATTTGACAATTTGAACTGGGATTTTATGTTTGCCACTATGGAACAGCTGCAAATGGGGGAAAGATTCATAAGAGCAGTGAAAGAAATCTACAGAGACCAGAGTGCAGCAATTGTGGTGAATGACGAGGTGACTAAGAAACTGATTATAGGTAAAGGTACAAGACAAGGTTGCCCGTTGTCTCCACTGTTGTTTATTTTGGTCTTGGAAATATTGATGATACAGATTCGAGAAGATAATGCAATCCGTGGAATAAAAATAAAAGACTTTTCCTATAAGGTCAGAGCATTTGCGGATGACATAATGTTAATTGTGGAAGATCCAATTGAGAACATGCCAAAGGTAATAGAGAAAATTATGGAATTTGGAGATCTGGCAGGATTCTATGTAAACAAAAAGAAGTCAAAGATACTATGTAAAAATATGACCAAACAAAAACAACAGTTACTAACGGAAATAACAGACTGTGAAGTAACAAGTAAGGTGAAATATTTGGGAATTGAACTGACTGCAAAGAATATAGATCTATTCAAGAATAATTATGAGAAACTGTGGACTCAGATAGAGCAAGATTTGATTAAATGGAATAGATTGAATTTGTCATGGTTGGGAAGAATTGCAGTAGTTAAGATGAATGTGTTGCCAAGAGTGATGTTTTTGTTACAAACAATACCAATCATTCGGGACTCTAAGCAGTTTGAAAAATGGCAGAGGAAAATATCGGATTTTGTTTGGGCAGGCAAGAAGCCTCGAGTGAAAATGAAAGTATTACAGGACGCAAAAGAGAGAGGTGGAATGCAACTGCCCAATCTAAGACTTTACTACGATGCAATCTGTTTGGTGTGGTTGAAAGACTGGATGACACTGAAAAACCACAAATTACTGGCCTTAGAGGGATATAAAAAAATATTTGGATGGCATGCATATCTGTGGTATGACAAAGTAAAAGCAGACTCTATGTTTTTACACCATTACATTCGGAGAAGCCTCTTCACAATTTGGAAGAAGTATAGAGATTACCTACAGGAAGGAATTCCCTCCTGGGTGGTTCCTTACGAAGTAATAGACCCGAGAACTGTTGATAATGAACAACAGTGCTTAACGTACAAGGAGATAACACGAATAGAATTTTCTAAACTAAGAATAAAGACGCAAGATGAGTTGTCTCCAAGCTACGACTGGTTTCAATATAGACAGATTAGAGACCTTTATAACTCGGACTGTGCAAAAGGAGGGGTAAGAATGGAGAATTTGGAATTAGAGGAGGTAATTCTACAAGAGGATAAAAAAGAAATCTCTAAGACTTATAAGGTGTTGTTAAAATGGTACACAGAAGATGAGACAGTTAAAGTGCAAATGGTGAAGTGGGCTATAAACTTTAACAAAGAAATAACAATGGAGGCGTGGGAATACTTGTGGAAAAATACGTTGAAGATCACGACATGTACTAATATTAAAGAGAACGTTTACAAAATGATTTATCGTTGGTATTTGACACCAAAGAAAATTGCGCTAGGGAATCTGAACATGTCTAATAAATGCTGGAAATGTAAAAAGCATGAAGGATCTTTGTACCACATGTGGTGGACCTGTGAGGTAGCTAGGCAGTACTGGGGGGAAATAATAAGAGTGATAAGTGAGATTTTACAATTTCAAGTTAATAAGAACCCAGAACTCCTGCTACTGAACTTGGGAATGGAGGATATTCCAGCACAACACAGGACATTGTTATTTTACATGACAGTAGCGGCTAGACTTTTGTATGCGCAAAAGTGGAAAGTACAAGAAGTGCCAACTATCGAGGATTGGATTTACAAATTGCTGTACATGGCGGAAATGGACAAAATGACAAGGAAACTGAGAGACCTTGATCCAGGACAGTTCAACATGGATTGGGAGAAGTTGAAGCAATATTTGGTGAAAAAATGGGAGGTGGGAGGAGAACTGTGGCAGTTTGAAAATTACTGAAATACAATAAAAGAAGAGGGAAGTGACTTTACCGGGGGGAGGAAAGTTAAATGAGAAATTCTAAGCAACTATTTTATTTGACTACTATATATAGTATTAAGTAATAGAGATGTTATTATAAGAATTATAAGGATAGAAACTAACTAATTTTATTTCTGGCAGATAATTGTATAATGGAGAAATTATATAACTAAAACAGAAGGAATATAAGAAAGGCGGAAAGAAATACATAGTAACAAACAGAATATGAGTTAAATTGATTGACTTATGCCAAATGTATATTGAGTTTATAGAAGTACTTAGAAATATGTAGAGTTTTGGTTGATTAATTGATTGATTATTTCCGGTAGACAATTGTATAATGGAGAAATTATATAATCAAAATAGAATGAATATAAGATAGAAGGAAGTAAAGAGCAACGTATAGAGTACAAGTTAAATTGATTGACTTATATTGAATGTATACAATGTTTATAGAAGTACTTAAAGTTATGTAGAATAAGGGACAAATTGTTTGTCCCATATTGATGAGACTAGAATGAATAAGAATAAGAATATAGAGTATAAAAATTAGACAAATG
The DNA here is from genome assembly GCF_028583425.1 of Eublepharis macularius. Taxonomy (NCBI): domain Eukaryota; kingdom Metazoa; phylum Chordata; class Lepidosauria; order Squamata; family Eublepharidae; genus Eublepharis; species Eublepharis macularius. Next base: position 72,895,407 of record NC_072795.1, read on the forward strand.
ATTGTTATTATTAAAGAATATATGCCAGGAATGTAATACTTAGTTGATAAGCTAAGTGGAAAAGGGAATAGAGATAGCACTGTGTTATAATAGATAAGCTTAGAAGAGAGTGAAAGTATATGCTTAATAGAATAAAATAAGTTTGAAATGAGTAGGGGGAAAAATGGATAAGGGGTTGGAAAACTGTTGGAAGTCAACAAAAGGGGGGAAAGGGAGGGGGTTAGAATTGGAATATTTAAAGGAAATTGATTGTAATGGATATTATAGTGATTTCTAATCCAATAAAAATTTTCTTAAAAAAAAAAGAATTCACTGCCACAGGAGGTGGTGGCAGCTTCAAGCATAGACAACTTCAAGAGGGGATTGGATAAACATATGGAGCAGAGGTCCATCAGCTACAAGGTATAGATGGAACTCTCTGTCTAGGGCAGTGATGCTCAGTATTCTTGGTGTTTGGGGGGACGTAATCAGTGGGAGGGCTTCTAGTGTCTCTTCCCCACTGGCAGACCTCTTAATGACACCGGGGTTTTTTTTAGCCACTGTGTGACACAAAGTGTTGGACTGGATGGGCCATTGACCTGATCCAACATGGCTTCTCTTATGTTCTTATGTTCTTAGATTTTGTGGGCTTCCCCTTGCTACCTTCTCTTGCACACAGCTTGGAAATTAATCATTTCTGCTTCTTCAAGAAACCATAGTTTGCCATAAATATATCTAATTTTCAACACGGTCCCATCTATCGTGAGCCACACCTTGCACCTGTGTTTGCGGTGGACTGATGTACCCACCCCTGTGTGGCGGCAGGAGAGCCATCACTGCAACAAACGAGCTGAGTGCCCTGGCCTGTGTGGAGGAACCACCACAGCAGAGTGTCTTAGCCCTGTGTGGGATAAGTGAGCTGTAACCACAAGCAAGATAGCTGCACTGACCTCATGTGGGATAGGTGAGTGATGGGCAGTTGCAAGGGTAGGACTGTCATGTTCCCTGGCCAGGGCAGGGAATCCCCTGCTCCTAGGACCTGTCCCCCACCACCACTCACCTGGCCAGCAAGGGGGGGAAAGCCCAGGTAATGAGCCTAGGAGGCAAAAAATCTCCTGGATCAGTGCACAGTTGTAGCACAATTATGTAACTTCTGGAAATCACGTCATCCTGCTTGGTGACAGGAATGCTTCCATGCTTCACAGGGGCCCAAACTGGCCACTGTGAAGGGCAGCAGCTTGCCTGCCACTGGGTGCAATGACATTATTTCCAGGAATGATATCATCGTTCCTTCCTGGAAGTGTGCACACACTTTGTGGATGTGCAAGATCTCAAAGTAAGTGCAGGAAGCTTCAGCATTCCTTGTGGTCATGGCAGTGGCACTCCTAGCTGCACTGACCACCCAGCACCATAGGGGAAAGGGGGTGCAGGCAGTGTGGGCAGCTGTGGCTGTAAGCAGTGATAGTTCCTCCAAGTGAGCAAAGGAAGGACACACAGACAAGTGGGGGCATGTGGGTAAGAGGGCAAGAAGGGGAGTCGAGTAGTGGAGATAGGGATGCCCTTGATTACTCTCTGTTTGGGGTCCTCCAAAACCTGGAACCAGTCCTGGGCAGCAGTGACTAGCCAGCCCCATACAGGGCTGGGGTCAAGGCATCAAGCTTCCTCACAGCAGTGGTGAGAGAACCATCTACAACTTAAGACTTATAGGACAGAAGAGTAGAGCAAAAAAGAAAGAGAACCATCATTTGCTCTTCTTCCCACTGAGGATGGGGCTACAGATGTGCTGGGGGGGGCGCTTTTCCAGGGATATCTTTGATTCCCAGTCCTCCTATTTATGATTCTGAACTGACAAAAAGATTGATACACAACAATTGCTAATGGGTAAAAGAAAGAAGTAGGATAGTTTCAGGCTAAAGTGCAAGGACAGGACAGAGATCCTGAAATAAATGGAAGTTCAGAAACGCATGCTCATTTCCATATCCTAATGAAGAATTCCACCAAAAACGAAGGAAAGAAGATATTTATTACAAATGTAGTAAGACACTATCTATATATGGATACAAAGTAATAGCAATTTCCTCTGACTGCATGACATTTTCCAGATGTTTTATTGCTTCCTTTTGGTTTTAGTATTAATTTTACCTTTTATGTGCTACATTCTGTGTATTTCATCACTTGCCCTTTAACAACACAGATCTTTGCTAATTCCATAAAAATACACCTCATAAAAAACTAGAAAATAGCTGACAGTGACTTCTGATCTGAGGCCAAAGACATTCTTTCTCTCCCCCCCTCCCCCCCATACTCCAGCACAAAAAGAAATATAAAGCCAAACATAGAATATCAAGCAATGAAATTTATTTTATATATCATAAACTGAGCTTATGTTTGAAGACTGGTGGTATTAGCAAGCATTTCTCCAAGGGTTTTGCTTTATTACTGAAATAGCCACGTAATAATATGAAACTGAGTCCTTGTTTACATGGTTGGTTGCTTGCTCAAGCAAACTATTAACCATCTGTGCAAGCATCTGCTGGGCAATAGATAGACCTGAGACATGCAATGATGATCATACAATAGCAATTTTAAAATGTTGTGATCTGCTCTGAGCCCGCTTGTGGGCAGAGCGGAATAGAAATCAAATTAAATAAAATAATAAAAAAGAAATAATAATTTCCACCCTACCTGCCAGTCTAACCTATGCCCCTGGTTTCAGCTTGCTGTCCCTCATAATCCACTCTCCAAGAAAAGCCCGGGCTGGTTATGCGCTGCTAGCCTGGCCACCGGACTGGGCCAAGTTGCATGGCATAACACGGCAAAGAAGTGTGGGGAGCTCACACTCTTTCTCTTCTTCTGGCAGTCCTGATACACCCAACTTCCTCTGTTTCTCTTTCTTTCCTTCCCATCCACCCATGCACCAACCTATCTTTTATCTGCTTTTATCTTCAGCTATATTTATTATTTATACCCCACCTTTCTACCCAATGGGTAGCAGTTTACATTACTTTCATCTCTTCCACTTTATTCTCAAAACAACCCTGTGAGGTATGATAGGCTGGGTGTGACTAGCCCCAAGTCATCCAGTGAGTTTCCATGGCAGAGAGGAGATTAGGGATCCCATTCTCCCAGTCGGGGTGGGAGATCCCCGCTCCCAGTCTCTGCCTCCCCCACCTCGTACCTGGTCAGCAGGGCAGGGGGAAGGCATAGGAATGAGTCTGGGAGCCTCACAACTCATACCTGGGCAATCTAGAGCACTTCCTTTTTGCGCTGCTGGTGTTCAGGGCTGATCCGGTCCCACATGCTACCCATTGCTTCTGCATTGCACTGGGAATGATGTCATCCTGATACAATGAGGAAGTGCTCCAGAGTGCATGCAAGATAAGTCCTCCTGGCACACAAACCGTCCCCTGCTTTCAAGCTCAGGTGACCTGGCAACCCTAGTGGAGATTCAAACCTGGGTCACCAGATCTGAGTCTAAAACTGTAACCACTATACTACCTGGCTTTCTTGGGGTGGCTGCAGTTGAACCATTGCAAGTAGCAAGGAATCATGCAAGTTGTATGGTAGCAAGTCACCCTGCCCAGTGGTTGCTGCCAAGCCTGGACCCAATGAAACCTCCCTTGAAGGCCAAAACAGCCTGGAAAGGGCCTTGCTGCTCCCTCTGCCTTTTACTGAGGGAAGCCAAGTCTTGATACTGCTGTGGATTCCTAGTAATGGCCACTAAGGACATTGGTTTTTTTCCAAGCTACAGGCACTATTTCTATCATTTTAGAGTGTTTTCTGAAAACTTAGAGCATTTTTAGTGTTTGTAGAAAAATCTGTTTTCTCTGTTCAGTCTTTGAGTTTAAGAATCCACAGATTTGGCCATGTTGAGAATGGAATATATTGACAACCCACAAGGACTTGTGGAGAAGTGGGAGTAGCTCATTTCCATCTCCTCTACTATTTTTTCTATTTCCTGAAAGCCTTCATCTTCCTCTCCTTTTCCTGTTTTATTTTGTTCCACACCCAACAGCCAACTTACCTTTATTTACCTCTGAATCTTCAGCTTCCTCTACCTAGCAGCCTCTACCAGTGCAAACTATGGCCCATTTGTATGGTGCTGTCTACTGGGCCACGCCCAGCAATGTGGTGCCAGCCTAGAACTGCCAAACTCCAGGTGGGTTCTGAAGATCTCCCGGAACTACAATCGATCTCCAGATTACAAAGATCTGTTATTCTGAAAATGGCTGCTTTAGAGGGTAGACTCGAGCACTATACCCCCTTCAGGTCCTTCTCATCCCGAAGCCCCAACCAACCCAGATTCCAACTCTAAATCTGCAGAATTTCTTAACCCAGATTTGGTTACTTTGTGCCAAGTACTGTGACAGGCCCAATTGCACAGCGGGGCACCTCATTTCCCCATGTATTCCCTTGCCCACATTCGTTCCTCTTTCCTTCTTCCTGGCAAACCCATACCCTCTCCTTTACCGGCTTCCTTCTCTCCTTCCCACCCACCAGTCCTTTTTTTGTCTCCCATCTTCTGCAATATTTAATCTTTATGTCATTTATACCTCACATTACTCTACAATGGAGAACAAAAGCAGCTTACATCATTCTGCTCTATTACATTTTATCCTCACAACACCCCTGTGAGGTAGGTTAGGCTGAGTGTGAGTGACTGGCCCAAAATCCAGTGAGCTTCCATGGTTGAGTGAGAACTTGAACCTAGCCTCTCAAATCATAACCTGGAACTTTAACCAGTACACAACACTGGCTATTGTGAGGTGACTGCTCAGTAGAAAGTAGCCAGGTCTAGGTGAGTCATCCAAGCTGGGTAGTAGCAAGTTGCTTGGTGTTCACTGCTGGGCCTGGTTCTGATGAGTCCTCCCTCAAAGGCTAAATGAGCCCTGGAAAGGGACCTGGCCCCTCCACCCAGAAACAATTGGATTCTGGATGCATGGTAAGATAATTGGAAATTCCCTTAATAGAAATCCCCATAATATAAAGGCTCAGGAGGATCTCTTCTCTTCGTTGTATCTGAAGAAAGGAGCTTTGACTCTCAAAAGCTTATACCCTGAATATCTTTTTGGTTTGTAAGATACCACTGGACTCTAACCCATTTTGGAGGTATGAGATGCAGAGGAGTTAGCCGTGTTAGTTTGTGGTAGCAAAATCAAAAAGAGTCCAGTAGCACTTTTAAGACTAACCAATTTTATTGTAGCATAAGATTTCGAGAATCAAGTTCTCTTCGTCAGATGCATGGTCCAGAAACTGGTCAAATATAGAAGAGGAGGGGGGAGGAGGGGAGGAGAGAGAAGATGTAATTAGGGGGGGAGAGGGAGGATACAACCAAAACATTCCTTTATGAGCAAAGGAATGTTTTGGTTGCATCCTCCCTCTCCCCCCCAATTGCATCTTCTCTCTCCTCCCCCCTCCCCCTCCTCTTCTATATTTGACCAGTTTCTGGACCATGCATCTGATGAAGAGAACTTGATTCTCAAAAGCTTATGCTACAATAAAATTGGTTAGTCTTAAAGGTGCTACTGGACTCTTTGATGGAGGTATGAGATAACTGTTGTGACTCTTTTATTGGAATTCAGGGCTTCAAATCATCACACACCCTTTACAAGCAAATGGTCATTTTAATTCCATTCAGGGCTTTTTTTCAGCGGGAACGCGGTGGAACAGAGTTCTGGAACATCTTAAAAATGGTCACATGGCCAGTGGCCCCGCCCCCTGATCTCCAGAGAGGGGAGTTTAGATTGCCCTCCGTGCCACCAAGCAGCGCAGAGGGCAATCTAAACTCCCCTTTGTCTGGAGATCAGGGGGCGGGGCCACCGGCCATGTGACCATTTTCACTGAGGGCAATTTAAACTATTAAAAACAACCCCCTTGTTCCAGCTGACCCAAAGTGACGCCATTGTGCAGTTTAGAGTTGCACCACTGAGTTCCACCACCTCTTTTCCCAGAAAAAAGCCCCGATTCCATTCCTATAGCAATTGAAAGTTGTTCTTTTAAAATTGCCACAAGGCCCCAATCTGGGAAGCGCATGTGGTGCAGCAGCCCTCAAGGAACTTTTTTCTCCTCCCTACACTTTTCAGGTGCTGAAACAGCAGTGGGGGCTTCTTTGGTACCTGAAAAGGCATGAAGAGGAAGAAGAGGACACCATACCATGCATTTCCTTCAGATTTGGGCTTTGCAGCACATTTTTTAAAATTACAAATGCTTCTAAAATGGCATCATCAGTCATGGGATGGATCTAGAACTAATGAGTCCTGGGTTCAAATCTTTGTTTACCATGTGCCCTACTGGCTAAGCTTGGGACGATTATCTTCTCTCAGCTTACCTGACCTCAGAGGGTTATTATGAAGATAAACTGGAGGAGGGAGAACCACTAACACTGTCCTGGGCTTCATGGAGAGAGAGCAGGATAAAATGCACTAAATAAATGTGCGGAAATTCTCACATAAGCTTGGATTCAGCCTAGAATTTCCACAGATGCAAAGAGGGAGATTTTTGCTGATTCTCCCTTCCCATAGCAGCCCAGCCTAACCCCCCAAATGCTATTCCATATGGATGGGGGACCCCTGTGAATAGGTTGGGGAGTCTTCTATAGAAGGAGGAACTTGGTGAAAATTTCTCCCTTTCTTGCATCTGTAGAAATTTTGGGTTGGATCTAAGCCATCACCATGTTCATTTTTTATTAAGGGATCTGTACTCTCATTCATTTTTCAAAAATGGTTATTCTTTTGCTTGGCCTGGCCTGCCTTTAATGGTATCGCTTATTGGCCGTAGGCTTAAGCCTAACCACACTGATTTTTGAGGGGGGGGACTACAAAGCCCAATTTAACTATAGAAGTTTTTTAGTTTTAATGTTATGCTGGACTACTATCAGGAAAGAAGACTTTGTAAGATTCAGATTACTTTTGTGACAAAAAGAGATACTTTGAACACTAATAGGTCTATCCTTCTCTAACCACGTAATTATCTTTATTAAATAAAGGGCATTCAAGGACTAAACGAGCCAAGGTTCCTGTATTGTAAGAACACCAACGTTCTGAGAAAGGAATTCCTGCAAATCAGCCCTTTAATTCAGGCGATGGTATGGGGTTATAGGTTTTGATAAATTAATTCAATCCAAGCGAATAAATTCTTCTAGTTTCATTTTCTATTGTTAATGATTTTTGCCACTTCGTAGTTTTCCAATGGGGATGTTACTGTAAAATTTCCTTTTAAAAGTGTGAAAATGGCTGCTGTCCATTGCTGTCACAGTCATGCTCTCAATATGCAGTTAATATTTGCTCATTATACCCAATACTTTTGTGGTTTTCACGGACATAAAATTAGCTCATTTGTGATATTTTTCATTACAAAGTCTAAAAACTTCCTGCACATAGCTAAGTATACAAAGACTAGTGGAATTTATTCCATTCATTGCAAATAAAAGAGGAGGAATATACCATCAGTGAGATGAGTTTTCATAATGCAAGAAGAAAAAAATCTATCTGTCCCAAACTTGAGTAAGCCATACTTAAAAATCGCAGAAAAAATACAGATAAATCCTTGGGGAACTGAAACATTCTCAAATAATATTGTGCAATCTTATCACAACAGGAAATTTATTTCATTAAGTCCTCTTATTTATATCCCACTTTTCTACAAAGGACTTCAAAGAGCTCAAAAATACTAATAGATGAGCATATACTATTTTTTCCCCAAACAATAATGTTGTGAGATAGGTTAGAGCCCAACTAGACATGATGGTGTTCATGGGTCTAACCTGTGGATGCCAGCACCATTTAAAGGGGATTTATATATGCTGTGGATTAGCCTGCACCATGCACACCATGCACTCATGCCTGCACCATGCACACATGCCTTTTCATGTGCCAAATGACCACACCCTCCCCATAGTTGTTTTGGCACTTGAAAAGGTGCAGCCCACCACACATTGGGACCGACCCTCACAGAATTTTTAAGTCCCCTGCTGTAGTGGATGCCATCATGTCTAGTTTGGCCTTTAGACTGAGACTGAACGAAAGGGCTGTATTCCAAGGTGAAAGGTTTGACTCAGATTCCTGGGGCTTCTCCTGCACATCAAGGGAGACTCTAGGAAGTGTATCAGCTGCCTCCTTCTGTGGTGGTGCTTGGCCTCCTTAGTTCCATCAGTTCTGGACCATAGTGCTTCAGTTTATCCCCTGGTTTCTGAACTTTTTTTTTTGCTTTTAGTTTTCGTTTCCCTCTCCTCCCGCTGTTTTTCCAAGTTCTTTTGAGACCACTGTTACCCTGATCATTTTTTGAAGCTGATTCTGAGTCACTTTTGTTCTTCATGCATAATGTTCCTTTCAGTTTTGTTTGCCTCATCGAACTCCAACCCAATTTTTGATGACTGGACTTTGTCATCATCAAACCATTCCTCCCCCCTCCTCCTTCCTTTAACCCCTCTACTGGTTTCATTTTCTATCTTTTTAAAATAATAATTACTTTAATATTGCTTTATCATCCTAATATTGTAATCATAGGAGCAGCAGATTCTCTGAATTCCACCTTTTCATTTTTTAAGATATGGAAATATCTTTGATATCAGACTCACCTGAGCTATCTGGGTCATGATTACTTATATTAAGATATATTTGTATTCAACATTTTAATTACAAATTTGATAACTAATCTATTTTACTGACAGAAGGAAAAAAAGCGTTTCTACACACTGCTTATGCCTGATTTTCTTAGCAGTTGATCCACAAGCAATGGGATATGTTTTGGATATGGTTCTTCTGCATATCTATCTTCCCTCTGCATTTTTACAGTTGTGAAGCTGTGAAATTTATATCCCTTTCATTACATTTCTTTTCTATGAGATACAATACTTACTTATATTAGGAGGAGGAGGAGAATGCTGTCAAGTCATAGTTGACTTACGGTGGTCCCTGGTGGAGTTTTCATGGCAAAAGACTAACAGAGATGGTTTGTCATTACCTGCCTCTGTAACCCTGGTCTTTGTTGGAGAGCTCCTATCCAATTACAAACCAAGGCTGACCCTTAGAATGTTTACAAACAGAAAGGTGATGGAAATGAATAAAACACAGAAGCTTGAATCCAACAGCTCCCTTTCTGGAATCTTTCTCCATGGATGAAGTCATCATCCATTGAAGCAAGCCTTCGTCTGCGAGATCAAGCATCAGTTAGCAGAGGGAAGTCATGGGATCCAATCCAGACCATCCAAAGAATCTCTTCCACCCTATTCAATTGCACACAGTTGATTTATGAACTGTTCTGATACTTTATGCAACCAAAAAAAAATTGGGTTGTTTTGCCAAAACTCAGTTGGTGAAAATATGGCTACTTTTGATTTTACATGTACTTTTTCATGTTTAGCACTTTTCTAGTTGATAGAACCTTGTCCTTACATATAGCTTGCAGAATTAACATTTATGGATGAGAACAACATTATTTAGATGGTAGAAAAGCTCAAACTGACTGCAAAGTGCTTTCTTTTAAACCAAACATTTCCCAGACTGTTGAATTCTGTAGTCCTCCTGAGCTTTAATCTCCTATTTTACAAGCCATTCAGTAAATATCAATCATCTGCATGACAAAAGATTATCAGTCTGCAAAGGAGCATGCCAGAATAAAAAGCTACTTAGTCCCCAAACCCTGACCAATAGACATCAATATTGATGTCTGTTCTTTTCTGATGAAGTTTTACAACAAGCCAAACATGTTTGACAGCACAGCAGCAATTTTGTCCTCCACTTTAAGTGGTAGCTGCAATTTTGATCCCACAGCTTAAAAGAACTCACATGAGCTGTCAAAGTTTGAGTCTAACCAGAAAATCTCATACATCTTTGAGACATTTTCTGACATCCTTAACATAGCTGTTAATAAGGTAAGTATGGCAAAACTGAGAAGGTTTTGGTTTGTATTTTGAAATAGCAGTTTCACCTTGCAAGGAAACTTCCTTTGTACTGGAGATTTTGAAAGATTGCCTTTTAAAAGCATTTAATTGTACAAAGCTGACTTTCAAAACACAGAGACTGCAGGGAGAATAATAATAATAAAAAGCAGTGAAGCAGAACTAGAGTCTGAATATCAAAAGTAAGATTTTAACAATCACTTCTAGGGTGCAATTACTTTCAACCCCTTCAGTGACTAAGTGACCTGTCAAGGTGTCAAGGAAACAGCAATTAAGAAAAATCTATTTTCAAGGCAACAGTCCTCTTCATCCCTTGCATCATCACTGGCCTAGTTAGCAGAAGCCCCTAATTGGTTGGCTTACCAGGTGTTAACAAACCTGGAAAGGTAGGCATTGGCTTACAGTGTTCAGGGACTGTTGTGGGGTCAACTTCAGGCCTCAGGTAAGAGGCTGTATTACTGATCATTCATGTCTTCTTCCTCGTCCATTTGAAAATGCTTGTCTGCCCATAGTGATCCCTTAACCTAATTTAGCTTTCTGATGACACCCCATACCACATCTCCCATTGTCTTCATATTTCAGTCACCTAAATTGGGAGCCTAAATGTGTGGTAATGCTTGGTGTCTATTGGTCCTAAAGCTTCCATACTACAACTCATATGGAAGCTAAATTCTAACATTTATCAAGGTTCGTTGCAAGTCTTCTTCCAGAATCCTAGCCCTGCCTGTAGGCTGAAGACATGGTATAAATCACCAGGTTGAGTCAGACTGTTGCTGTCCTGGGCAGTTTGTTCTGACTGGCAGCAGATCTTCAGGATCTCAGGTGGAGGTCTTTCATATCACCTATGCAGGGGCAGCGGGCCTATTGAGGTCAGGTAGGCGGTGGCCGCAGGCGCGGGGTGCCGAAGGGAGCGCTGGAGGAGGTGAGGCGCGCGGGAGCGCGTGCCACAAAGCACCAGCCTCCTATCCCTCCCACCCCGTGCCGCTGCCGCCGCCAGCACAAGCCCCCGGCCAGGCGCAGCCACCGCGGGCAGGCATCTGCGGCGGCGCAGGCAACCGAGCGGGAGAGCTCGGAGGCCACCCACCGCAGCAATTGGGCCAGCGGCGGCGCATGCGCTCCCGTGATGACGTCACGTGTGACGTCATCATGCAGGCTGGTGTGCACGCGCGCACGCGCAGGGGCACCCGGCCAGCCGGCCGGCCGCGAGCATGGTAAACCCTTGCGCCGCCCCTGCACCTATGACCTGAGTCCTTTAGCAGGAGATTCTGCTCCTGCTGAACCTGGGAACTTCTGCATGCCAAGCAGATGCTCTACTATCGAGTCACAGCCCCTGCCCTTTCCTGCTGTCCAGGAAAGCCCCTCTCCTATGGAGTCATAGTTTTGGATAGATCTTAAAATAGTATGCTCTCTCCTGTTCTTTGGCAAAGCCAGTTAAAAGCAAGTTATCACTAACAGCTAGCTCTTTTAGACATTGCACAAGTAAGAATGAGCTCAAGATCACAATACTTTAAATCTATGTCTCATTCTCCTACAGACTGTCTCTTGGCATCCTGGATTGCCATTCTGACATATTTATTTGTTTTGCTCTACAATTTGTGAATATACACAGCATGAAATTGGACCTTAAAGGCCCTGTGTTGGTCACACACTGTCATGCACTGGAACAAGATGAAGTGAACAACCATTAGCATTAACACAGAGAAGTAGCCTTTTTGGTTGTTGTGGGTTTTCCGGGCTGTATTGCCGTGGTCTTGGCATTGCAGTTCCTGACGTTTCGCCAGCAGCTGTGGCTGGCATCTTCAGAAGTGTAGCACTTTTGGTGCTACACTTCTGAAGATGCCAGCCACAGCTGCTGGCGAAACGTCAGGAACTGCAATGCCAAGACCACGGCAATACAGCCCGGAAAACCCACAACAACCATCGTTCTCCGGCCGTGAAAGCCTTCGACAATACAAGTAGCCTTTTTGCTGATGGCAAGCATATTTTTCTGCATAGGTCAATCTGTGGTAGTCAAGGCCAGAAACTGTGAATTATTTAATTGCCCAAATTAATCCCAGTAAACTAAGAATCATGTCTTCTGCATTTTTGACACTTGTGTTTTGCCTTCTCTACATAAGTATCATGGATCCTCAACAGTCAATAAACTAATACACTAAAGTGAATTATTTTAATTTGCCTCTAGATTGAGGAAAAGAAGATTTTCAGTTTATATATCTGAATGCAACACTAGCTACCTCCCAAGCAGAGTTTTGTGTTAATGAAAATGTTGCTCATTAAATATCAACAATATTTCTCCATGGAAAAAATTGTATAATGGGCTATGTCAGTGCTTGCTGACATTTCTGGGGATTCCATGTTCTGTGCTTATACTTTTAATATTAATCAAGAGTATAACATATTTTCACACTGAAATGTCAACACCAAGATCTGCAATATTTTCCATTGTAAGGAATATCTTTATTTAAAATGACAATTCAGATGTATCTAATTTTTGTATTTCGTATGACATTCCACAGTAATAACATTTCAAGGTTAAAAAAATAGACTAAGAACCTACTTCCTGTGTTAATTTTCCTTTATCATATTCTTAAAAAGACATATAGAGAAGTAGCTTGAAAATGGCTGGAGATTTACATCTTTGTCACATGAAAATGATTATATATTAGAGTGAAACTAATTAGAATGAGGATGAAGTTAAGTCTGAAGGCTGGGATATCCATGATGCTAACACAGGTTCAGGGAGGCAATTAAGATTGAGGCTGTCTGACAGGCGGAGAGGGAATTTAACTCTTTTGTCCACTGGTATGTTGATTAAAACCAATATATCCCCATGTCTGGATTTAACTATTGTGGGGGGAAGATGAACCTCAGAGTGGCGTAGTTATCTGATGGAGGGATTACAACTCACCCAGTGTTATCCTTTGCAGTGGAGGTAAATAATATGCCTTTAATGATTCACGTAAGTTAATTACTTAGGCCCTTTTCACACTGCTTCTGTAAACCATTTTGAATGCCGGTTAACAGATTTTCATGCAAAGCCATTTGTGTCCTGTTTGTAAAAAAAACAAAACAAACCCACCCCTTTTCCTGTTCTAAAAGCTTTCTCTGTGTTTTTGCTTCCCTTCAGACTATTGTTTGAAATGACTGTGGTGCCTCTGAAAGTGCCACCTTTTATTTTCCTTTTTTATTTTATTTTAATTAAGATTAATTCCAGTAACACAGTCATTGCCTCTTATGTAACATCCTTGGGGATCCCATGACATCACATGTAGGCTTGCAGCCTAACAAAGCTGTATGAACAGGATGGATCGGGAACATCATGGCACAACCTTATCAATCTAGGGCAATCTCTTATCCGAGCACATTTCTCATAATGCAACATATATATATTTGGGGGATTTGTTGACTTATAGGCCACATTCCATATGACACATTTTAGCTATTCCTGTTTATGCCACTTTTCATCATTTTGTGCATTCATCACATCACTAAAATGTCAGCCAGGAAAAGTCTGAATGTGTTTTTGGCAGAAGAATCCAACTTGAAAAGATAAATTACCTTAACATTAAGCCTTGAGCAGCACTACAGAAGGTCAATAATGGCCCATCAAAAAGCCTTTATTGATTAAAAAAGGGCTTGATGGTGGGGCGGAGTGGGCATTATTGCAGGAAAAAATGACACTACTGTTAATATTTTTTTTTAAAAAAAATGAAAACCTTCACATATTGCAGAAATTATTTCTTTCCCATTTTTGGTAAACACTTTTCCCTCCGTTGAAACTTCATTTCCTGAACAGCTCTAAGCAACAAAATCTCAAATGTCCTTTCAGACATACACTCTATAGACTTTAAACACACACTGCAGACATCATGCTGGCTAAATGGAAGTGTCTGATATATTTCTATGCCTGAGAACTGTAATCAGAAATTGGTAGAAGGAGCTATGGGGGGGAAACTCTCAGTCAGGCTCCCAGTTCAGGAACAGTTGTGAGCAGAAATTATCATGACAGAAGTTTCTAGAACATGAATAAATTAAGCTATGATCAATCAATCAACCAATCAAGTTTATCATGATGCAAGATCAACTCCAGAAAGTCAGCAATAATGGAAATAAGAATAAAAAATAAATGAAGTAAAAATAAAATAATAGGGAGGGCACATGCAGTGTGACAAGCACAGAGTAGTAAACACAGATGGGCGGGGGACGGAGAGATAATATCTTCCTCCAACAAAGAAATGAAGTTATTGAGGCTAAGTCAGCCACTTGCATATCCCACATGCCTGAAGGCAAAATTTTTAACAACTTTATTGGTTATCTCTTGGGAAGAGTCTGCAAGAAGGGCAGACTGGTCACAATGGGGCCCTTTTTGCCTGCCTCATACTATATTACTTTTGATTTTTGTTTGTTTGTTTTAATTTAATCATCCTAGTTTTTGGATTGGTTAAGTGGCAGAATCAGTGCAGCTCATGTTATCTAATTAGGGAATAATAGGTGAGCAGCCTGAGGCACCTAATAATTAAGGGAGCTCACCAAGTTCAACTGCTCATTGGCTATAATGGCCAGAGAAGGTGGGAGGGCTCAATTAGTGCTGAGTAGCATCAGTGGAATCTTTATTGTATGGTATGGGGGGAAACTGGTTGGGGCTAGGACCCTCCTAGTGCAGGATGTGTGCAAAGAATGAAAGACAAGGCACGGAAGCATCAGCTGAGCTGAGTTTTGAGTCTGGGGGAGGTTGCCTATATGCAGGCAACCTCTCAGGGCAGCTGGATTGCCCACCTATGGCTCATTCCAAGATGATATGGAGATGTGAATGCCACAAAACACAGGACACATATAATTAATTTAGGATGGGGATTAATGCTAAGATGCAAAAATTGAACAATTTGATTATTTCAAATTCTACACCTTTCTGCATAACGAAAAACTATCTTCTTCAAAATAACTCTTCTATCAAGTCCTCCAAATTTGGTTGAAGTACAGTGTCTAACATAACCTACTCACCCACAGTTGGGTACAAATCATGTTTATAATGTAACAATCCTCTGTTTTTGAACCTTGCTGTTTTTGATAGAAGGAAAGTAGCATACACATTGCCTAAAGTGCTGTTGGGGCTAAGCCAAGACAAACTAGAAGCTGCAAGTAATAGTAGACATGTTTCTGTGTGGGAGATGAAACAAGTTTGTGGCATAGAAATTTCTCCAAACTCATGCTTAATTACTAGTGTTCAAACTTATATTCCCTTTGTTCGCATTCACATTTTTGCAAGATTAGTAATTTTCATGTTATTAGATTTCATAACACAAGAGACTGAATTTACATTGTTACTTAGAAAGCAAGATTTGAAAGTATTATATATTTAAAAATTCCAATTTAAATTCTGAAATATGGGCCAATTTTTATTTTATCTCTAGTCCAGGTTGCCCATTTTCCTCTCACCTCTGGCCTTATTCATCACATCCAAGACTTTTTAATGCAGATTGGCTTTCATTGTGGCACCAGAATACCATTCATTGGAAAGAGTAGCATGAATTACTTGCTGCTTTGAGATGCCTAGTAGCAATACACTTTTTTTCCAGAGCTTATGTATATCAAAATCCTCATAAAATTGTAAAATGGGCACATTCCAGCAGAAAGAGATGCTTAAAGCCACACATCATTTTCGTATACAAACATGTCTTATACAACATAACAGAATTCCCTAACTGGAGCTCTGTTCCAGCTCCTGCTTGAATTTCCAAGGCCATTAGTTATGCTTTTCAAAGAGAT
Organism: Eublepharis macularius; assembly: GCF_028583425.1. Lineage (NCBI taxonomy): Eukaryota > Metazoa > Chordata > Lepidosauria > Squamata > Eublepharidae > Eublepharis > Eublepharis macularius. The sequence goes on from NC_072795.1 coordinate 72,911,050, forward strand.
GCTCACAATGAAGACAACAATGTCAATGAAATAAAATTAATAGTGCAAAATGCTAATAAAATGGATAAATCCCCTTTCTCCTCATAAAAGCATATTAGCTTGACTCATATTTACTCTTCTTCTGTGCAAGAATTAGTATGTTTCTTGAAGCTTATAGGAAACACTAACAGTAATGAAGCAGAAAAATGATGAATGTTAAAAAATTAAGGTGATCCATAAATGGTGATAAACTTGCCCTCTTTGGTGTCCATGCACTTTTGATGAGCTGGCACAGTTTTAAACCTCTCTAATTTAAGACAGAGTAGTTTTATTTCTTTCAAGCTACAGTGGGAATAATTTCCTTATCTATCATTTAGAATGGTTTAATACTTTCATTAATCCACACATCATAAAGCAGAAAGTGATTTTTATACCTATTCCAATCATTCATTGCAGCCGACTGCAAATGGAAAACGGCTGTTTTTCTGCCGATTCTGAATTTAAACTTAAGGACAGTATCTACACAAGTCAGACTAATTATGGAGACAAAGATTTAAAGGCAGATAGAACTGCTGTCATCTCTACCTTGCCATTATTGAGCTTATTATTGGTTTGGCATGAAAATAAATGAACAAATCACAGGAATATAACCCCAGAGAAGAGAATGGAACCCTGACAAATTGATGGGAAAGAGAGCAACGCCTCAGAGGCAGGGCTAGAATGCTGACCGATTGCTTTACCAATCATCAATGTGCCTGTTTCTCTTTACTCTGGTATATTCTCTCAGGTGTTCATTCATTCTGCTGACTCACTACAAATCCACTGAGTAATTTCAGACTAATTAGCAACACTGGGATTTAACTGAAACAAGGCCACTGGATGGGGTCAGTTACCAAGAGCCTTTATGAATATCATCTTTATTTTTGTACCTATCTAAAATATGTTACATTGTTAAACAATAATTGGTTGAAAATTGATGAGGGTTGTACTTGGAGACAGAAGGCCACTTCTGGGTCAGCAGAAGGTCTGCAGGAAGTCCATCCCTTGTTGCCTAGGAAACTGATTGATCAGTGCCAGGCTGTCTGTAGTGACGAACCAAAAAATGAACCAAATGAACCAGCCTAAAGTTCGTGGTGGTTTGTCAGAAATGGGCTCTGACGAACTGCTGGTTCATGAACTGTGAACTAGCTTGGTTTGTCACAAACTTTGGTTCATATTTCGGTTCGTGCCCAACTCTGATAGACTATGATGATGAGTCTTTGTCATTTTCTCAGCTGAGGTCTGGATATGATTTGCCACCTTTTGTCGAATGGCAATATTTATTATTGCAACATTTGTTGGTGTTCAAATATGGTCCTGCAGGTCTGAGTGTTTCAGAATCTATCATATCCCTGGAAATTCTTATTGAATCAACACAGAAAACAAAATCTACAATATTTGTTCATAAATATTTGATGTTGGTTAATAAATAGGATATGCAGAATTTCAGAGATGAATGGAATAATGAGCTAGATCATCCAATTCTGCCAAAGCAATATACCCGATTCTTCTGTGGATCTTAAGCTACAACTTATTCAGCAAAAAATATGTTTAGGTTATACACCTTTTAAATAAAGAATTAAGTACAGTGGACAATTTTTGGCAGTGTAGCTTACAAGATGAATCTCTTAAACATGTGCTTTTGACATGTCCAGTTATTTTGTCCTTTTGAGAGAAACTCATTAGTCACATTAATTTTGTATTAAAATCCTCATTTTTTAAGGATGTTTATGTAATTTTAAACTATTTACCTGTCTCATGAAACCTAACCGATGATCAACAGAAATGGACCTTCTGTGCCTTTACAGTTGCTAAAAAAACTTATACTACAGCACTGGAAAGACAAAAGCCCACTTACCATAACTCATGGGATTGAGGACCATATAAACTTATCAACATTTGAAAGTATCGCAGATAGAAGACAATTGCATATAGACTTATTTTTAGATATCTGGAATTTTTAAATAGAAGCTTATATATAGATTTACCAGCATTGGGTTTGTTTGTTTCTTCTTTTTTGCTTTGCACAAATAAATAAAAACTCAAATTATGTAAAAAAAAAATATATGAAGATAAACTAGGAGGTGGTGATATTTGCAGATCCAGTTTGTCTCCCATGAATCCTTTTTTCCTGTAAAGACTCCAGCAGAAGCAAGATGCAAATTTGCCTCCCTCCAGTAAATTGCCCCACTCATTTTGCAATGCAGCAATAGAAGAAAGCACATTTAGCAATCAGTAAATAAAAGTGGCTTTTTGCACAAGCTTGGCAATGGGGAGCAGAGGCTGAAGTCAAGTGCTCTTTTTCTTGGGACTTATTGAAGGGATTACCACCTCTGTTAGTCTCTTTGCCTTAAAAACCTCAGCAGAGGTCACCATAAGTCAGCTATGGCCTGACAGCACTTTTGACCCCCAGCAGCACTGGCTGACTACTGATTTGTTTGAAATGTGCATTGTAGGAGAGCCAGTTTGGTGTAGTGGTTAAGAGCAGGAGGTCTCTAATCTGGAGAGCCATGTTTGATTCCCCACTCTTCTGCTAGAAGCCAGCTGGGCTCTCTCAGAGCTCTCAGCACAGCAGCACCCACCCAACTCACAGGGTGATTGTTGTGAGGATAATAATAACATACTTTGTAAACCGCTCTGAGTGGGTGTTAAGTTGTCCCAAAAGGCAGTATATAAATCAAATGTTGTTGTTGTTGTTCTTGTTATGGATAGCATGGACTGCCAAAAAGAGTAAATGGCTTCTAGATCAAATCAAGCCTGAATTTGCCTAGAAGCTACAAGGACTAAACTTAGGCTATCATATTTTGGTTATTATGACAAGATAAGACTCACTGGAAAAGACAATAATGTTAGGAAAATCTGAAGGCAGGAGGAAAAGAGGAAGACGCAGCATGAGATGGATTAACCCAAAAAAGGAAGCCACACACATTACTACTGATACAAGTTGTTCATGAAAAAACATCCTATCTCACGTGATAATATTTAGATAAACTATTTAAGCTCATGATAAACTGCTATACGAAATGTAACTATGAACTGTATCCGTTGCTGGTAGAGTGGCAACCAGTTTGCATATTTAATAATTTCTTGTAGGCTTCCTTCCTGCCTTCACCTCTTCCTTTTGTGTATGTGTACTTTCCTTTGAAATTTCTAGAGTTGGCCATACCTGGTAGATGAGCATGTTCTTAAATGTTCAGTATCTTGGATGAATTTAAAAGCATATATGACCTTATTCAAGCTTTGTTACCTGACTTCTAGTAATGTTCTTCAAGCTTTGTTTCCTGATATCTAGTAATGCTTTTCAATGTCTTGATATTATTTATTCATTTCTGTAGATTGAGGTTATACATACCTAATAACCTTTTTGCTAAGGCTGTCTCCACACAGCATTACTATTTTTAGTCAACATGTAAGATCTCTTTCTACATGAGTGTCACACTGCAAAAGTTCTGCCTGGATTTCAGAGTGTCTTTATGTTTTATTCACCAGAATTGCATTTCCTGCCCAAAATTGGCACACAATAGCTTTTTTCTAGTGGGAATTCACTGCTTCAAAAGGGTGGTGTGTGCCTGGGGCTGCCATATCATCTAGTTTGGCCCTGTGCCATAAATGTTGCTAGGTGACCTTAGGTCAGTCCCTTTCCCTCCACCTAAGCTATCTCTCAGAGCTGTTTAGAGGATTAAATGGAGGGGGCAATTGATGATTGCTGACCTGAACTTCTTGGCGAAAGGGTGGGAGAAACATTAGGGATGTGCAGCTAAAAGTTTTCATTCTGGTTTGGGTTTGGGGCCTATTGAATACAATGTTTAACTTGATTGGGTAGATTTTGGTGGGGCGTTGCTGAGTTAAGGTTGAAGTTTGTCAGTTTTTTTACATTCTCATAATTTTCATGGCCATTATTTTCAATTGGGAAGGGGATAGGGGACTAATTTGAGGCTCTGGAGCTGCTGTTTTTATGCATAATGGCACCAAAACCACACAGAACACAGTCCTCACTCAATCTAAAGAACTCCGAAGTTTGAAGCAGATTGAAAAGAGTCAGTGATTTTACAGATCCCCAAAGGAGGTCCCTCCCTATGCAGCTGCACTATTAATTCCAAAAATTGCCATCAAGCAGCAGCCAGCAGCAGAGCTCCGATCAGCCACTAGAATTTTAAAAATTCAAAACCTTGTCTGTAATTATTTCATTCTCCTACTCTTACAGTGACTAATATTTTTAAGCTTTCCACTGAAAATTCTGCATTTTCCTTCCTTCCTTGTTTTGTTGTTCATTTTCTTTTAGAAAGTGAGGAATGCCCCTCTGGCCATTATTACACTTTCATTATTCATTTCCAGAGGGGCTGGAGTAGTTGTTTTTCAACAAAATGTCATTAAAATTGTGGCGGAATGCCTTCTGCCTGTCCTTCAAAGAGCCCTCAAGTTTCAAGCAAATTGGGTAGAGCATTCAAATTCTATAGTTCCCTGAACAAGCCTCCTCCTCTCTGCCATCATAATTGTATGCCCATTATTTCCTATGGGGGACTTCCAGGAGGGCTGGAGTAATTCTTTTTCAACCATTACCAAAATTGCAGTGGAGTGTCTTCTGCTTGTTCTTCAAAGAAAATTGGGCAAACTTTTGAATTATATGGCAAACTTTTGAATTATATAGGCTCCTGAACGAGCTAAGGCTTTTTCAAAAGAAAAAAAACTCTCTCCAGTCCACACAGAGGGGAAGGAGGGGAGAGGAGAATAGCAGTTCTCTTTGGGATTGGCTGGGAGTACTCTTTGCTCCTCCTTTGCAATGATATGATTGGAAGGGAGAAATTTAGTATAGATTCAAAGTGAAATGCGATCTCATGTTGCATTGCTGGTAAATGACAGAACTTGGGGGGAAATGCATTATATTCAGGGAGGGGTCTTGTGACTATGAAGCAGCCAGGATTACTGTTTCCATTCTGGAGAGTAATAAATAAGACCCAGAAACCATTATTTTTGTGATTTTTAAGGCTTATAGTTTTCATTACTCACATGTCTAATAAGAATTACTAAATAAATAAATAAATAAATAAATATTAAGTTACATTGGCAAGCACCTTGAGGAATCCAAGGATGTGAGAAAGTTACCTAAATCAAATACAAGGAGACATGGAGGAGCAGGTTGATTGGTATGGCACATCTAAACTTGATTCCCTATGGTGTGGTGTGATGAGGTAGATGGAAAATATCTGTCTGCACATATTTAGTGTCAGCAAAGAGATGAAAGGTATCACCAATGGCCTTATTGAACTTTGAGCTAGGGTCAGATGGTCCAAACAGAGGCAAACTGAACTGAGGCAGCCTTTACGGATCTTGCACTAACTGGGGGGAGAAATTAGTTTAAAAGTGTTTAATCAGACATAGTTAGATCCATTACCAGTAGCTCTTGACTTTACCACAGGGCACGTGACAAAAAGAAGCTGCTCTACAAGACATATTTTCCCCTTGGAAGTCCTTTGAAAGGCATTTGAGAGTTGCTTCTCTGATTTACTTGAAGGCGCTTTAATGTGCGTCATATATGAGTTGTTTAATAACAATAACAACAACAACAACAATAATAGGTTTATATACCACCCTTCGGGACAACTTAATTCCCACTCAGAGTGGTTTACAAAGTATGCTATTATTATCCCCACAATTTATCAAAATTGTAATGTATGATGGGTAGCTCTAGTGGGCTGAAACTTGTAACCAGCCATACTAGCCCAGACAAAATCCAAGATCTATGTAATGACCTTTTATTATTAAAATATTTTGCAAGGTTTTGAGTTCACCAGAACTCTTCAATAGGCCAAATATTACAAAAAAAAATTTAGAGGAGAAAATCAGAATTTTTCTGGACATGATCTCAAAACCTAGTCTTGTCAGTAGAGATGGGCAAGATCTGGATTACGATGAAAAAAACCCCACAATAATGGCAATCTCCCAATTGTGACCTGGTGGATCATTGTCTTCCACGGCAAATGATCCAGCAGTCGGGACTCCGGGGTGATCATGATAGGACCGGGAAGCTAGACATTCAGGCACCAACAATCTGTTCCCCTGGCAACGGAGAATGCCTGAGCTCTGTTTGAAACTTGATAATATTTCCCCTAGTGAGGAAAAGCAAGCAGTTGAGTGAAAAGGTGGCTTCCTGAGAAAAATATAAGCAAAGTGATTGGGAGAGGAATGGGTTAAGAGAGAGAGAAAACTTTGAGTGCATCTATCATCAGCAGAAGCTGTTTTGCGCTCCTCCTGAGTTCATTCAGTGCCATTGAAAGAGTTAAGAAGAGATCTCTTCTCAGTGTTAACTCTTTCAAAAAAAACCCTGCTTTGAGAGCAGCTATCAAGCTGTTTTGCGCTCCTCTCCTGAGTTCGTTCAGTGCTGAAAGAGTTCTGAAAAGAGATATCTCTCTCTTCCTGGCTTCTCAGCCCAGTGCCTGCTTTTTGCAAGAAGTTGGTATGTGATTTGATGTTTCATTTGTGTTTTTCCTATTTAAAAAACCATAGGATCCGCGAGGATCTGTGTGGATCCTGGTTTTACTTTCTTCCTGTTTAAAATATGCTTTTGGAAGACTGGCTGCTTGCTTTTAAAATTGGGTGGGATGGAGGATTCTATCCCTGCTTTTTTAAAAAAGCTGGCTGAAACTTGTTGATGGGGTATCTCTCTCTCTCTCTCTCTCTCTATTTGGAGAGGCAGGGAAGGGTTAAAAACTTTTTCCCCCTCTGCTCTAAGTGCATGTGTGTGTGTGTGTGTGAGAGAGAGAGAGAGTGAGAAAACACCCCCTCTGCTGTTCCCCCCTCTGCTCTAAGTGCGTGCGTGCGTGCATGTGTGTGTGTGTGAGAAAACGTCCCCTCCCTGAGGGGAGGTGGCTTGTCGCCGGGTTAAAATTTTTTTTCCCCATCTGCTCTAAGTGTGAGGGGGGGCGCCCCTCCGATCCCAGATCCCAGATCGGAAATGGGACTTGATCGGAGTGAATCGGTGATCTGGGGTTGTCACCAGCGTGGATCCACAAACAGCTTGATCGGTATTTTTTTTGGATCATGCCCATGTCTACTTGTCAGTATTTAATTCCATTTATTTAATCATTTTATTATTTATTTGTCCATTTATTAGAGTTGCCCCTCAAGATGCTGTGAGACTTTAAGAAAATAAAATCTGAAGAATTTATACCCTGTAGATCTTGTTGGTCTCTAAAGTGTCACTGGACTCAAATCCTACTGTTCTCCTGCAGATCATCATGGCTACTTACCTGAAACATCTTTTGTGTGTCAGAACCTTAATAGTACATTCTTAAAATGTACAGCCCTTGTAATATATTTTACAAAAGATGACTTTTGCAATTATGGTGCACTTCTTCATTTGTATCTAGATTTTTGAATTAAAAAGAGAGCCATTACTTGAAATAAGGAACAGATGGCAAGCCTGCAGTGATTATAGGAATAAACTAGACAAATTCACTAAACAGCTGACTAACGAGAAATTATAAACAGGCAAGTTATTAACAAATGAGTTTCCAACAGTGCAATCCTAAACAGAGTTACATCTTTTTAAGTTCATTGGAGTCCATAGGCTTAGAAGTATGTGACTCTGGTTAGGATTGCACTGAAAATCTCTCAGTTGATTTTTGAACATGCATTCCTGTACAGGGAATATCACTCAGTCCATAAAGTAAAAATCTATAATCTGGTTGAATTCAATCTCATTCCGTTTGCTCCATGGTAAATGGATTTGTTCAATAATTATGCAGTTGTTACAATCCATTTAGGTTTCCTAAGCATAGAAAAATTGTTCTTTTTTCATCTGACTTGCATGTTTGAAACTCATTTATGTTCAAAATACACTGGGAAAATTGGAAACCAGCTGGTTAATAGCCTCATACAGCACCCACTGGTGTTGCTTTCTTTTCATCCTGTAGAACAGTTTAAGTGTTTTACAGAATGAGGGAAAGGCACATTGATTTCAAGACTACAAACATACAAATGTGGCTGTACCAAGAGAAGAAGGGCAGAGAGGCTATAGCTAGCTTAGTTCTTGTCAACAGTTACGCAAAATAGAGGCCTAATAACACTTCGGCTGCATTGGTTCTTATACAATTGCAATCATGTTCTTATATTAAGGATAAACACCTCATAGGAAAGAAGACATCGCCTGTAAAGAAAAGGAAAGAGCCATGAATTAAGGAAGCCCGGTGAAGTGAAATGACACTTCATCCCAAAGCAAGCTAGAAAAGTAATTACAGCTTTGCAAGGTAGACATTTTTAACTCTGTAAATTTTAGAGATTAACCTAAACCAACATTTAGAGATAGACAAAATGTTGCTGATCATGTTGTTCTGTCTCCCCATCAGTGAGCCTGATGAACAGAATACAGGATAGCCAATAGAACAAACTAATTTGTGGGTGGTTCTGCCTCCTACGGTTGACATTTTGTGGGTGGACCCAACACCCTATGTCAGAAATTCAAAGGTGCCTACAAATTCAAAAAGGTTGAGGATTCCTGAGCTAGACCTTCTGAAAGTTCATCCAAGCTATGTCTTGAGCTCACTCTTTCCCATTCTTTCTTGGAAATTGTCAAGTTTCTATTAATCTTAAAGCATTCTCATTCCAAAATCAATTCTTCTTCCTTAGTCTTGCAGGGTGTTTTCTTCATATCAAACAAACTTCTTCCTCTGAAGCACATCAGACTTCTTTCCTTGCTCTGATGGAAAATTCCTAATCTCCAGGCTCAAGAAGTTTCCCTGAGCATAACTATATGTAGATCCTGGCCTGGAAGGAAAAGGCTCCATCTTCATCCACTGGCATCCGCTTCAGGAACGTCTTCTTCTAACATCAGAGACAGTAAGAATGTTCAAGGAACCCTGGCCAGCCCCCCATTTTTGGTTCCAACCCCCCCCCCGGGAGGACCCTGCCACTATGAGAGGCAGAGCCACACACAGAGGAAGCCCTCAGTGAATTCCAGATATGCTTGTCTTTCATTATTATTGATCCCCAACCCATTGTAGGGCTTTCTCTCTAGTTAGATGGAATGTACTTCCCTCTATGTTGGTGAAGGGGTGATACAGAAAGATTCCCACGTGGAGAGGGTTTACCCTTGCAGAGCTGATACGGCTGAAACAAATGAGCATGCTTTGTTCCACTGCTGATTTTAATCAGGAAATTTGTGTAAATTTTATTCTTTCTCTGCTTGGAAGGTTTCCAATCTGTTCTGACTCTATGCTTACCAGGAAGCTCCTTTTAGGTGCAAATTTACAGATTACAGTTTGTTGTGCTAGAATTTTTGCAGCAGCTTGTAAAATTTGTAAGGAGATATTGCAAATAGTAACTGATTCTTAATATTTTTATTTAACCTGTAAAAATTTTATGTCAAATTATTTTAATATCTTACATTTTGTAAATTTATATTCAATTCATGTGAATTGTTTTAAATGATTAGTGCTGGCCCTTGACCATATTAATAAATCCATTCATTTATAGGAAGCCCAGTTTCAGGGGATGAGTATTTTTTTAAAAAAATAAATTGGGAAAGAGGAGTGAGAGAATAAAACCAATGCCATGGAGATACCTGTTGCTGAAACAGCATTATTTTAATCTGCACAGGCAAATCTCCATGGCCATTCAGAAGCCCTGCTGGCAGAAGTCCCACCTGGCCTTACCCACTTGGTAGGAACCAGGAAAGGTCTGAGTGGGTGCCATGGCAACTATGGTTGCTACATGATACTGAGCAGAACATAATGAAGCCTGATATTTTAAAGATGAGAGAGGGAAGACGGCGTGGTATAGCCCAATCTCAGAAGCTAAGCAGGGTCAGTACTTGGATGGGTGATCATCAAGGAAGACTCTGCAGAGGAAGGCACTGGCAAACTACTCCGCTTCTCACTTGCCTTGAAAGCCCCTTGCTGGGGTTGCCATAAGTCAATTGCAACTTGATGGAACATACCACACACACACACACACACACTTTAAGGATGAATCTGCCTACCACTTATCATCAACGAGAGATATGTTTTCGACTTATATATGAGGAATCTTCCATCATGTAGCAAGTGCCTAGGTCTAAAGGAAGAGGTCTCTGTACTTTGATATGATGAAAATTATTGCTCATTTTAGTGTTCCATAACCAGTAGTTTTTAAACAATTTTTGCTGAACCATATCCTTTTCTTTTTTATAACCAATGTCTGTAATTACAAACATTTTTTCCTTTATATGAATTTGCTATTATGGTGGTCTGTCTGTACTGACATAAAAAACGAGGGCCGAATCCACATTACCTCCGCGCGTCCCGGTGTTGCGCTAAATGTCCGCGAAACACCCGGAAGTATAGCGTCTTTCAAGCGCGATTTCTGAAATCGCGCTTGAAAGACGCTATACTTCCGGGTGTTTCGCGGACATTTAGCGCAACACTGGGATGCGCGGAGGTAATGTGGATTCGGCCTAAGAGAGCAATCCCAGGCAGATCTACCCAGAATACTACTCAACAGGGCTTTTTTTCTGAGAAAAGAGGTGGTGGAACTCAAGACTGCACAATGATGTCACTTTGGGTCAACTGGAACAAGGGGGGAGTTTTTTAAAGTTTAAATTGCCCTAGGTGAAAATGGTCACATGGCTGGTGGCCCTGCCCCCTGATCTCCACACAGAGGGGAGTTTAGATTGCCCTCCACACCACTCGGCGGCATGGAGGGCAATCTAAATTGCCCTCTGTCTGGAGATCGGGCGGGGGGGGGGGTGCCACTGGCCATGTGACCATTTTTAAGAGGTGCTGGAACTCTGTTCCACTGAGTTCCCACTGAAAAAAAGCTCTGCTATTCAAGTCAACTCAATGAGGCTTATTCTCAGGAAGTATTCTTATGATTACACTTTAAATTGGCTTATAATTTCCAAAGCACAAACAGCATGCAGGTAAACTCCTGCTTGGATCTGAATTGCCCTAACATTTCTTAGCCTTCTCCATGGACCTCAAAGGCATATTCAGAAGCCTTACTTAACATTTTTTGCTTATCCATGCCAATTTTGATGCTTCATTTTACAACAGTAAAATTCAAAATACTAATTAGTCAAAATTAGGAGGCTTTCTTTAGAAAGGTTTGGAATAGCCAACTAGACAGAGGTTTCATTGTAAGAATTTAAATTTCATTTCATTGTTGTGGGAAAATCCACAACAACCTTTCATTTCATTATTATTTCATTTGACTTCTATTCTGCCCTCCCCGCGAACGAGCTCAGGATGGATCACATCATTTAAAACATAGTAACACAGTTTCACACATTTTCCATAAAATCAATAAAAACATTATAAACATTCAGTACAGTTGTATTGTCGAAGGCTTTCACGGACGGAGAATGATGGTTGTTGTTTTTTTTTGAAAATTTTTTATTGGGTTAGAATCCATTATTTCCACATTTACATTCAATTTTCCCCAATTTTTTCATCTCTAACCCCCTCCCTTTCCCCCCCCCTTTTTGTTGACTTCCAACAGCTTTCCAACCCTTTGTCCCCTTTCCCTTACTTTTATTAGCTTCCTCTATCTAAAACAAATATATATTCTCCATTATTCTAAGCAGTACATCCTTAACTATTTTTAACATTATATGCCCAAACTGTAAGCCTTTGTTTGGAGAATGATGGTTGTTGTGGGTTTTCCAGGCTGTATTGCTGTGGTCTTGGCATTGTAGTTCCTGACGTTTCGCCAGCAGCTGTGGCTGGCATCTTCAGAGGTGTAGCACCAAAAGACAGAGATCTCTCAGTGTCACAGTGTGTGTTGGAATGTTTCCTCCCCGTAGAGGTGTTCGATGTATTGTTGAAGGCTTTCACGGCCGGAGAACGATGATTGTTGTGGGTTTTCTGGGCTGTATTGCCGTGGTCTTGGCATTGTAGTTCCTGACGTTTCGCCAGGAGCTGTGGCTGGCATCTTCAGAGGTGTAGCACCAAAAGACAGAGATCTCTCAGGGCACACTGTGACACTGAGAGATCTCTGTCTTTTGGTGCTACACCTCTGAAGATGCCAGCCACAGCTCCTGGCGAAACGTCAGGAACTACAATGCCAAGACCACGGCAATACAGCCCGGAAAACCCACAACAACCATTCAGTACAGTTATCATAGAAATATATAAAATATTTTTCAAGATGGCAGCAATCAACGCTAAGCTAATTAAAAACAGAATTAAAAAAACAGGATAAAAAAACCTGAGCTACTTTGGTACCGTTATGTATTGCTTGAGGCAATACAGTCCTGAGGCCTACAAGACTATTCGTCTTTTGTGGCAGTAACGGCCAATCTTAACTGTTACCTTATAGTCCAATAACTGTGCTGCAAGTAGTTACTTTGTATACAGTTCATGCAAATGAAGGATTCTAGCTGCTTACCTTGTATTGGTTGTTGTTAAAAGTGGGTGTGGTTTCTGTAAGTATAAATTACTTTTGAGCCTGTCTGCTGTCTGTCTGCTTCCAGCTTCCAATAAAGATGTTTACTATAATAAAGAACTGTTAATCTGAATATATTATACTGGCAATGAAGGTGGAATCAAACATGGGTAGGCAGCCCTGCGATGCCAAGAGCTAAATCACTCCAGGTGGTTAAGCATCCCTGCAACGCTGAGAGCTAAATCACTCCTATTACTAATAGGAACACAGTTCCTATTACTGGGAACTGTCACCTCGGCTGACCCAGAGCTAAAACACAGCTGCCCTGTTGCAATTCACCAACAGTGAATTACAGCCTCCAAGGGCCACTTTGAGCCTTTTGACTCAACCTCCAAGGACTGGGAGTCATACATCGCGAGGTTTGAGTTCTACCTTGAGGCGAACAAGGTCACTGATGGGTACCTCCAGAGAGTGACCTTCTTCAGCGTCTGTGGGTGGCCCACTTTTGACATAGCCCAGGCACTCGTGGCGTCAGTTTAGCTCCAAGCTATGGCATTCAACATCATCAAAGACCGACTCCAAGACCACTTTTCGCCACAGCCATCAGAGATCGCTGGCTGACATGCTTTCTACAAGCGGAACCAAGCCCAGAGCAAATTGGTGACCATTTTTGTTACAGCTCTCTGGTAAGCGGCATGACAATGCAACTTCACTGACCTGGAGACTGCACTCCGTCTCTGCGAGATGAGAAGCTGCAACAACGGCTATTCGCCAAGAAGGAACTCATGTTCAAGGAAGTCCTTGAGGAGGCACTAGCAGCAGAAGCAGCTGACCAGTCGACAAGAGAGGTTTGCCAGTTGTAGAGTCCTCCCCTAGCTAAAAAGGTGGAACCAGTCTACCTTGAGAGCATTGAGAGTGATTCAGGGGATGATGACAAGGTTCGCAGAACTCAAGTGGTACAGTCCAAGCAATCTGAACTGCAATGCACCAATGGGTTGCCCTGTGCCAGCTGTGGAGGAAGCCACAACCAGAAGTCCTGCAAATTCCATGACACCAAATGCCAGGCTTGCTGAAAGAGAGGGCACATCACAAGGGTCCAAAGAATGCCACTCCATGACCAAGTGTTCCAGCCAAACCACAGTCCTGAACACCCAAATACCCACCAGAGAGAAAATCAGGGTCACGGTGCACATGGAAGGAATGTCATGCAAGATGGAGGTTGACACCGAGTCGGTGCTCTCAATCATCTCAATGGACACCTTCCACTGAATGTGTCTCAGAAAAAGAGACCCACAGCTCGAACCATGTGACATACACTTGATGGACTTCCAGGGTCGTCAGGTTCCAGTAGTGGGTGTCGGCAAGTTCGAAGTCAGTTTTAAAGACTTTCATGGTCCCCTCTGCCTGCTCGTTGTTGAGGGGCACAGCACAAGTTTGCTGGGACTCAATTCATTTGAGGCATTGGAAATCCACATCACTGGCATCCAACAAATCAGCCATTTGGGCGTTGACACCATTTGTTTTGAATTCCCAACTGTATTCAATGGCTCCTTGGGGTGGTACACCAGACTGCCAGTATCCTTCAACCTGGACCCTACTTTGCTGCCATTTGAAAGCTCAACATATTCCCTTCGCTCTCAAGCCATGCATTGACGAGGAGCTGGACCCGCTGGTCACACAAGGGGTCCTTGAGCCTGTGTCACATACCCATTGGGAGACTCCCATCATCACACTCATCAAGGCCAATGGGGCAGTATGCATCTGTGAGGAGTATAAGTGTACCCTAAATAAGGCACTGCAACAGCACGCTTATCTGGTGCTGGTAGCAGGGGGCAAGATCTTTGCGAAGATTGACCTGGCACAAGCTTATCAGCAGCTTCCAGTCGATGAAGGCACCATGGAAGCACAAACCATCGTGACTCATCGAGGTGCATTCAAGGTGAAGCGGCTCCAGTTCAGGGTCAGTGTGGCACCTAGAATTTTTCAAGGACTTATGGAAGGACTGCTCAAGGGCATCCCTGGCATCATTCCATACTTTGATGACATCCTGATCGTGAAAAATGTCCTCTGCAGAACTCGCCGGCCATCTGCGACATGTACTCTGTCGCCTCCAGGATGCCGGACTCAAGGTTAAGAAGGAAAAGTGTCAGTTCAGCATGTCTCATGTAGAATTCCTAGGATTCCTGATTGATGCGGTTGGCTTATGGCATCCACCCCACAGCTAGTAAAGTCCAGACCATCCACAGTGCACCAACACCTAATTCCAAGAAAGAAGTCCAAGCATTTCTCAGGCTCCTGAATTTCTACCATTCCTTCCTGCCGCGCAAAGCATCACTAGCCGAGCCACTGCATAGACTAGTTGAGAAGAAAGTGCCCTGGGCCTGGGGTCAGAAGCACAACCAGGCATTCTCTGCAATTAAGGAACTCTTGTCATCAGACAGCATGCTCACCCATTATGATGAACTCAAGCCACTCGTGCTTGCCTGCAATGCCTCACCTTATGGAATCGGTACAGTCCTGAGCCACTGAATGCCTGAGAGGCGGGAGGTCTGTGTCGCTTATTTTTCCAGGCCATTATCACTGGCGGAATGGATCTATGCAAAGATTGACAAAGAGGCTCTTGCTCTGGTCACTGGAGTCAAGAAGTTCCACGACTATGTCTATGGATGGCACTTCGAGATCACCACAGATCACAAGTTGCTCCTAGGCCTTTTCACACCAGACTGCCAGACCCTGCAGGTCATGTCCCCAAGAATGCTGTGCTGGTTGGTTTTCCTGTCCACTTACAATTATGAACTTTTCTATCATCTGGGCAAAGCCTTGGGACATGCCGATGTCCTCAGTCACCTGCCACTGCAGGGCCCAACCGCAGACCCTGCTCCTGCTCATGAGGTTATGCAGCTGGAAGACCTGCCCCAACCAACTCTCTGTGCGGCAGACATCTCAGCTTACTCTGCTAAGGATGCCCCGCTCTCTCGGGTCCTCAACTGGGTGTGGAGGGGGTGGCCTACCGGCTGGCTGGACACTAACTTACAGCCTTTCAGCTCCCACCAGCATGAGTTATCAGTCCACAAGGGATGCCTGCTCTGGGGGAACAGAGTCATCATTCTGCCCAGGCTGTGTCAGCGCATGCTGGAGGCACTTCATGTGGAACATCCAGGGATTGTCAAGATGAAGGCTCTGGCCCGCAACTACGTGTGGTGGCCAGGGATGGACAAAGCTGTGGAAGGATGGTTCTAGACCTGTCAGCTCTCTCAGGAGTCTTGCCCTGACATGCCACAGGCCCCAGTACACCCATGGGAGACAACATGCACAGCATGCAGTTAGCCGACTACTTATGATGGCAGCACATCACACCACACTCCACTATGGGACAGAGCCCAGTGGAGCTCTTGATGGAGCAAGGGCTAACTTTGCCGGGCCTTTTCAGGGGCAAGTTTTTTTCATCGTAGTAGACTCCTTTTTGAAGAGGCTGGAACTAATCCCTGTATCGACCATGATATCCACGGTGGTCATCCGTTCATTAAGGCAACTGTTTGAGACCCACGGCATGCCAGATGCCATAGTCTCAGACAATGGCACACAATTAACTTCCCAGGAATTTCAGAGATTCCTCAAGAACAATGCCATCTGACACATCACTTCAGCGCCATTCCACCCATCAACAAATGGGCAAGCTGAAAGAATGGTGAGAGCCACTAAAGACTCACTCTGCAGATTAAGCCAGGGAGATTTAAGCCAGTCGTTGGCCAACTACTTATTGCGGCAGCACATCACACCACACTCCACCATGGGACAGAGCCCAGTGGAGCACTTGATGGGGCAATGGCTAACAACCCTCCTAGACTGGCTCCACCCAGACTTAGATCCGGATGCCTGGAGGGAGCTGGATGTTTTGGGAACACCCAGGAGGTTCCAGCAGGGTGACTTAGTTTACACCAGAAACTTTGGGGAGGGGCCAAACTGGGTTCTGGCTTCAGTGCTCAGGGTGACTGGGTCAATATCCTACAAGGTGGCCAATGCCTCTGGCAGAAAATTTCAGAGACACACCAATCAGCTATGGCAGCGCTAGCCGGAACAGGCGCAGGGACAGGACAGAGACTATTCACCATGCACCGCTGACACAAGGAATGAATTGGCAGCGGCGACCGAGCAGAGTGGAGATTGTCTAGTGGCACCAAGCTGTCCAGAAACTCAAGCAAGTCCAGGAAACTCCTCCACTTCTCGTAGCGGGGCAGAGGCCATTGTCAATGTTGAACCACCCATCAGAGGACCATCTATATCAGAAGGATTGCGTAGTTCTCAGTGGGCTCGCCATTCCCTGGCATACCTTAGTAACTTTGTTTGCAATGTGGTAGCCCGAACTTAGGGGGTGGAGCTGTTATGTATTGCTTGAGTAGGAACAAAGGCTCCTGAGGTCTACAAGACTAATGCCCAATCATAATTGTTGCTTTATAGTCCAATCACTGTGCTGCAAGTAGTTACTGTATATAGTTCATGCAAGTGAAGGATTCTAGCTGCTTACCTTATATTGGTTGCTGTTAGAAGTGGGTGTGGTTTCTGTAAGTATAAATTAGTTACTGTTGAGCCTGTCTGCTGTCTGTCTGCTTCCAACTTCCAATAAAGATGTTTACTATAATAAAGAGCTGTTAATCTCAATATATAATAGGTACATTTGTAATTACGACAGATTTCATGTATAGTGTGAAGCTATTTAGTAAGAGTGGGGACTCACTCGTCTATTCCGAGTTACTGGGGTTGACTAGGCCCTGATGGCTCATCCATCATAGTCATCTATACAAGTGACATAGACATGACTCTTGATTGCACAGAATATTATAGGGCACCAAGGTAGTAAGTATTACGAGCTCCCACCTGTCAGATGCAAAACCAGTGATTAACTATGTGCAGGTGTATACCGCAACCAGGGAACAACTGTGACGGTTGGGTAGGAAAAAAAGAGAAATAAAAACAGGCTAAAACCAGCGTGCATATGGACACTATAACTGGAAGATAACACCCAACAGGGTGGGAATTTGCATAACAACAAGGAAGCAATCGACAGGGCCAGACGAGTACCCAGAAACAGCCTGCTCTAGGACAAACCTAAAGGAACTAATAGAACACCACTGGTTGTCACCTATAGTTCCCAGCTCAAACCATTCAATGTATCATCAGTGATCTACAACCCATCCTGGAAAATGATGCCTCTCTCTCACAAGCCCTGGGTGGAAGACCTCTCCTTGCCTACAGACAGCCCCCCAACCTGAAACGACTTCTCACAACTATGAATCGGCTAGCAGACATTCCATCAAGTACTTAAAGGTCACTATAGTTCAACAGAAACCTTTCAAATACAGAATCCAACAGGAAACTGCTGGATTGGAATTCATATGTAAATTTGACTCAGTCAGGCTTGGATTGAATAGAGACTATGAATGGTTATCTCATTATCAGAAGTAACTGATTTCATTATCAGAAGCAAACTAATCCCATTCAGAAGCTACTGATTGCATCTATTCCCCCCTCCCCTCTCCACCTATATATCTGATCAGTTTCTTCTTACCCTCCATGCATCTGAGGAAGAGAACTGTGATGCTCGAAAACTTATGCTACAGTAAAGTTAGTTAGTCTTAAAGGTGCTTCTGGACTCTTTTCTATTTTTGCTACTACAGACTAACACGGCTAACAAGTCCACAGGCACTCATTCTTCACTTGTTGTTGCCTTCTTGAGTATATAGGGCAACGAGTTGTACTTGAGCATTCCAACTCCCTGGGAGAGTAGCCATCTTCTCTCTATTCCCAGGTCTTGTGCAATGCATGTCTCTCTTGCATCTTCGGGTAGACACTCTCTCTCACAAAGTGCACACTCTAACAACTGTCTCTCACTCAGTGTTTGACTCACCGCCCGTTGGTGCACCTCCATTAGATTCTGCATAGTCCTCTCACCACTACGGGCAATTGACCTTTGGCCATTATACATCTCTGGTACCATCTTCCCACACCACCAGAAGATGGCTTCAAAACTGGTGGTGTGCATTCTTTCTCATCAACCCAGTTGGAGGGCACCTTCCCTCATAACAACTGAGAACATCCAGTTAGCACTGGGGCTGAGCAGCCTCACCAGCATGTCAGTCCTGGAATTATCAAATCCGATCTGGGCTCCAGCCACCTGGACATGGCATCCGCAGCAGGGTAAGCCCTAAGAGGCCCACTCACCCTGACACATGCATTTCCGGTGTTCCCATGAGCATTAGGGACATAATAACTGATGAAACACCATCTCCAAGGTTTCGGCGTGACCCCCAAACATGAGAGTGAGCTTGGTCCGTATAACGAGTTGGTGTCATGTCGGGGGGTTGAGAGCAGCCAGACACACACTTAGCCACTCTCCATCTCTCAGCTGGCAAGTGTTACTGGCGGGGCCATGAGGTGGTCGTGGTCTTCTATTGGCTACCCCCAGCAGCCAGAGCATTAGATCTTACATAATTACTCAGACATAGATCCTTCTGAGTTCTGACCTTGCTCAGATTGCTTCAATTGCTGCCTAATGTAGTAATTGTATGCATGATTACAAAATAAATCCTATTTATTTCAATAGGATATGAATATTAGGCTGCTTAGTTAGAATATTTATTTGACATTTGTCTCCCCAAAGGGACCCAAAGCATTTTACAACAATAAAAAACAATCAAAATACAATTAAATAAACAGGATATCCAAATTATTTTGTACTGTTCCTGAGTACAATGGATCAACCTATCTGCCATAGGCCATGGGCCAAAGAGCCCTGTCACTAATGCCCTTTGACTTTCCTGTGGCTATGCCACATCTGTATATATGCAGACAGATAACAGGAAGAGTAAGCAAAAAGCAACACAATTGTGTTCCTCCCAATCTGTCCTCCTTGCTGTAAAACAGTTTGTTGTTTAATATCTGCTCACTGGGGCAGCCGTCAAAAATATTCCTTTATGTACTTGTAAAATCTTAACTTAGTGCACTAAGGATAAGAACATAGAAGACTACAAGAAATGTCTAAAGTATGACTCCAAGCGAACACTTCCAAAATAAGTGCCATCCAGATTGTCCTAGAGATAAAATCACACATGATGGCTTTATCCAGAACTGAATCATAGATAGTGAAGCTTTTTTAAAAAACAGACTTTCTTTTTAAAGAAAGTAAAAGATAAAAGGGCTTTGACACCAATCCCCAAATATTCCAATTTAGATGTGTGAAATCATGTCAGGCAAAACTTTCCTATCTTTGAACCAATTTGGATTCCAGTTCCTACTATCTCTGTTTTTGCCTGTTACAACCTTAAATGTCTAGTCATATCCTTTTAAGTGTTCTAGCGGCCTTCTTAGTAATCAATAATTGCAGGCCACCCCCAAGGTCGTATATGTTTATAGGTCAAAATGTCCAGGTTGTTGATGACTGAAGATCCCATCCACCTGGTGCTTCCTAAAACCACATAGGCTGAATGGAGCAGAAAAAAGAATCCCTCCCCTGCCTTTCATACCTGCTCTCCACACTCAAAGGCTAACCCCATTTCAAAAGATGAGATCTCTGATCAGGCAGGGAGTGGATCCTTCTGATTGCCCTTGGCTTTCATGCTTGATTCTTCATTGAAACAGGGTTTAACCTTTGTACTTAGTAGGCTGAGATGGATTTTCCTAAGCTTCACATTTTAAACCATTAAAGAGTAAAGCCTATTTAGAATGTAAAGCACAATCAATAATACATCTCATTTAGCTCAATGACCTGAGAGCATGTAGCTATATAATGTGCATGTTGACGTGGTTTATGGCACTGAGCTATGTGTTTCCCACTTGATAAAGCTGCTGATAATGTGGCCTAGAGATTAGCGGGTGGTCTGAGATGAGATAAGATCAATTTAAAGATACTTTTCATTGAGCGGGGCACTTTATATGATATTTGCTAATGAACAAAATCCAGCAGCATCTGTTTAAATTATGCTTTTTTGTGGTACTGTTGATTCAAATGTTATCGGAGTTTTAGAGCCTTGTCAAAGTGGGAGAAGTAGGTGAGCAGTCCAGATGATTCAGATTACTATTTGCATATGAGGCACTCTGGGAGGGCAAGAATGGAATTGCGGCCTGGGTGCCTACTGCTCAGAAATCTTTGCTTTACTGTCTGGCCAGTTCAGTTCTGCACATATACAAGCAGTGAATCTAGATATGATCTTTGAACAGGATCTCTCCTATTTCTTCAAAAAAGTTTTAAGTGGTTCCTGGGATTTCATCCACAGCACAAGATAACTGGAATTAGTCATTGCCCCAAAGCCATTTAATTAATTTAAATCTTTCTTGAAGTTGCCCAGAAGAAAATATATTGGTATCAATACTAGAGATGGGCACGATCTGAATTACGATTTCAAAACCCCCCCGATTTTGGCGTTTTCGCTGTCGTGACTCAGCTAATCGGTTCCGTCCATGGCAACCGATCCAGCGGTCAGGAGTTTGCTTGTTCGGGACTTGATTGGATGGGTCAGTTTCTGTTCGGAATTGCAGACACTCTGGCACTAGTAATTTATTCCGGGGGCAATGGAGTCAGGGAAATGAGCTGTGTTTGCCCTCCTTCTGTCGCCCTCAAAACACGAATGGAAGCCCAACTTTCCTTGATTAGCAGGCTTCCTTCCAACAACGCATCAACCAAGGGGAGGGAGGGGGAAGGGGGTGGGCACAAAGGAAATGCAAAAGGCAGTGCAGGAGGCTGGGAGGCCACCTGCGCCATTCGCCTTTCCCCAGGACAAGGGGTACGTGGGCAAGCCGGCCAGCCCTTGTCCTGGGGAAAGGCAAAAGGCAGTGCGGGTGGCTGGGAGGCCGACTGCGCCGTTCGCCTTTCCCCAGGACAAGGGTCGCGTGGGCAAGGCGGCCACCCCTTGTCCTGGGGAAAGGCAAAAGGCAAAAGGCAGTGCAGGTGGCTGGGAGCAAGCCGGCCGCCCCTTGTCTTGCAGGGCAGGTGAACGGCGTGGGCAGCCTCCGAGCCACTCGCGCTGCCGCCAGCTCCGCAGCACACCGGGACAGCCGGCTTGCTGCATGGGTGGGGGCGACTCAGGAGCGCATGCGCACGCGTGCGCAAGAGCCTGACTATGGTTGCCTTGGGCGCTGGCCTCCCCGATTCCAGATTGCGGACCAGAAACGAGAGTTTATCGTTTAGAATCGGTGGCCTGCGTTCGGCAGCAGCCCAGATCCACAAACGGCTGAATCAGAATTTTTTTTGGATCGGGCCCATGTCTAATCAATACAGCTCAACTATCATCACTGTGATGAAAAAACCCACGGAGACCAAGCCATATGGGTTGCAGGAGAGCTAAAGAATGTTCACTAGAGGCAAGTAGATCAGGATATGCACCATCAGCAGCTCCTTTGTTTCCTACTTCCATTTATATGCCATGGAGTACAAGCTTTTCCTTGATGGAACAGATGGTGGGGAACTTCCTCTGCAGATTTCTGCTGGTGAGCTGCAGGCCTGAGGAGCAGAGATCATTGGAGCACAGTCTGGAAGAGAAGGCACCAAATGAAAAGTTGTTACATGAAAACAGCAAAAAGAGGTACAATGAAGAAGATATGGTATCTAAAGTTGCCCTTCTCCATAGATCTCAGAGACATGTTGCTGACAGCTTTTCCTTTCCTTCGTTTCAGCCTGCTTTGTGGATATTCCTCAGCTGTGAACTGATGGTTCAATAGCTGCTCAATAGTCAGAAGCTGGCAAGTACAGGCTTGGATCCAGCGATGTGCGAGCAAAACAAAATGGATTTAACACAGTTCCACTTTTGCAATAACATGAGCACATTCATCCTTCTATATTTTAGCCCCCTGAAACTGGTTGCATATTTTATGCATCTGGAAATACAAATGGGAATACAGTAAGTCTGACTTAGTTCAAGCAGCTACTGCAGTCATTTTCTTGCATTTCTGCTTGTACAAGAGCTCTAGCTCAAGTGAGAGTTTTGTGCTGGATCCAATTCATTGTGATTAAGTTTCATATGTCACTTATCATAGCCTTTTTTTTTTTGCCTATAGAGTTTGAAGTGATTAATCACATTATGTTACATTGGTAATACGATGGTACTGCTACAGCAGCATTATCAACATTGGTATATCTTGGGGCACGGAACTTAGGTAGCATCACATTATCAATAAGCTAGTCTCAATCAAGGACAGGATTGCATTGTAATTCAGCTTTGTGCAAAAGGGCTTATGGTACAGCTCCCACCCACCCCTCAATCTTTATACCACCCAGGGGTGCTGGTGATGGCAGGAGGGCCATTTGGCCTAAGCCTCAAGTTCACATGGGGCCTCAAATTCAGACCAAACTATTAAAATTATGTCTTATGCTTTTGTTGTCATTGCCTTACGTTCATTATTTTAATTTTTATTATGGCCCGGGGGCTCAAAATTTGGAAACAACCAACTCTGTGAGAGGGCTTAATACCATTCACCACAGTATGAGATCCAACTTATAGGTCCTCTTCTGACCTATAAGTCTTAAGTAGTGTTCTTCAAACATAACTAAAAATATGAGAAAAAAGGAAGAATTCAAGACAGAGAGGGCAAAAAAAGCACATAATAATACACATTGGGGAAAGATGTGAGGCAATAAAAATGGATTTTTCATCTGTGGTAGAAATTACAAAGCTTGTCAAATCTATTACTGAAAAGTGAAAATCCTCACTTAATCGCTTTCAAAGATAAATAAGTTAGAAATAAGACCTTTGTGCAAAATCAGTTAGTGTGCATTTTCCTAATATAATGAGATTTATGCAGGAATAATATGACTGAATTAATTGTTAGGATATCAATTAATACTTCAGTAATGATAGAATTACAAAGCAATTATAATTAAATAGTCTACAGAAGCTTTGTGTGCTGAGCAAGAAAAAAGGATATTTAATGGAATTTAGGAATGTGAAAATGTCATTGACAGGAAAGTTAATGAAAAATGGAAACCGAGATTATTTGGTAAATCTTCTCCTTGTTACCTTTCAATGGAAAAAAAAGATCAAAGATAGAATCCTATATCTTTGATAGAGAGTAATCTGTTCTCTTTCTAGCAAAATGATTTTCACATATCATTTGAAACAGTTACATGGATTATGAAAATGAAAAAAAAATACTACTAAGTAGTCATGAATGTTGGTGAGGCTAGAGGCATGTCAAAGTTTTTGATGGGTACATAAGGAGGAGGTCACAAAAACACTATAACTACATGATGACTACCAAGTGAGCAGATGATTTACAATTATGAACTCTCTTTGATCATGATGTAATGAAATGGAAGGAAGAAGCAAAAGCAGCCATACATGGATCTGTAATTTCCAAAATAGTACAATCACAAGTGTCCCAGCTAGCGATTTAAAACATTAAATGATTCAGATGGTTAAATTATAAGGATTTGTTTATTCTTTATATTTTATTACAAATATTTAAACATTTAAATGGGCTTGGGAAGAACAGACTGTAACCTTGTATTGCTGAAAGTGCAGGATAGAACTGGCTGATGATGTTGCTGCCTCTGCTATACCAGCAAGTGATTCCTACATATCTGGAGAATTTATCTGCTTGGCAGGAACATTGTTCACCCTAGGAGGAATGAATGAAATTCTGCCCTCAAGTAATAGTTGACTTATGGTGACCCCAGTGGGGTTTTCATGCCAAGAGACTAACAGAGGTGGTTTGCCATTGCCTGCTTCTGCAACCCTCATCTTTGTTGGAGGTCTCCCATCCAATTACTAACCAAGGCTGACCCTGCTTAGCTTCTGAGATCTGATGAGATCAGGCTCTCCTGGGCTATCCAGTTCAGCGTACCCTCAGAGGAAGGGTGACAGTAAAGCATGGTGCCAAATGCCTCTGAGGTTTCTAATATACAGAACAGTAGACCCCTCACTCCTCGTGGCATGCACTCAAACCTGGTGGGTCAATGATTTAGAGGGAGGACTATGTTTTCTGTGTGTGTTGGTGCTGTTGCATTCAAAATAGCTGTCCAGGAACCTCGCTCTCTTAAAAAGAAGAGCTTGACTAACAGGCACATGTGTGTGACCAACACACACCCAAGGGGCTGAAACTCATGAAATGAAAAACAAACAAACATCAGTTCCAAGCTGGCACCAGTCCCATCAGAACAAAACTGGTGATGACAATGCTTGTTCTGTAACCCCTGGAACTGAGGCCGTCGTCACACGGCCATAAATTTAGTGCCAAACTAGCGCCATCTCCCGCTGAATGCTCACCTTATTCTGTCTCTCTTGCAATTTCGCCATTCTCCCCAATGCACGCTTTATGACTCTTTATGTCGTCTTTATCTGCTTCTATGTGAATGCCCTGGATCGACTATGAACGCTTTGCAACACCAAAACGCTCACTCTCCCCGATCATCTGTCTCACCCAACACTGATTTTCCTGCCCTACACTCCCTCAAGCCCCAACACGACACGCAATTAAGCCTCAAAGTATTTTTTAAAAAATGTCAGCCTTATAGCGCTATAGCAATATTCTGCCATGGGCGGGAAACCTCTGCTACCTACCATGGCTGGCTTTTGGGTTGGCCCAGCACAACATTGGTATAATAGAAGAGCGATATAGCGCAAATATGCAAAAAAAAAATAACGGGGGCGGGATTTTTAGGACCCTGTTTCCAGAGGCACTTTGACTAGGGGTGTGCAAAGGCATCTAGGTTCGGCTTTCCTGATTCAGGTATACCCGAATCGAGAAGCCAATTCAGGAATAGGCGATTCCCAAATCGGCAAGCTGATTCGGGAATGGCGATTCGGGATGTTCCCTTAATAACCTGGGGTCGAGGTTTTGCTTCTGTTCTTACCCCTACAGGTCTTTTGTGGGTTCCTGCAAAGTGCGTGCATCCTGCACATCACGTGGCATCAAGTGACAACCAACCCGGTGACCGAGATGAAAAGGTCAGCCTGGAGCAAGCTCAGCGACCATTCTACCCCCTCCCAAAGGGGTGAAGGGCGCCACGGGCCCCACTGATCATGTGGGGAGCTGTCAAGTGGACGACCAGCAAATCACAACAGGTCCTGAGAGCCAACAATCAACCCGAGACCCTGGAGAATCTGTGCGCTGCCATCTTTGCGGTTATAACTGCCAGTTCACTTCTCATTCTTTGTGTGCTGTGCTGTTTTTTTCCTCCCGGGAGAGCAACCCTCCTGCATGACCATTTAGATTATAACCTGTGGGAGCAGATAGCCTGGCAAGTCAACGCTTCGACCTTTTGCCTTGCGGAATCTGCTGACATGCATATGCTGTTAACCTCCTGCCTTATTCCTGTTTGTACCCCACTGTCCTTATTTCTCAATGATCCAGGGCTTGGTGCCTTTATTTCAGGTTCTCAGATGAAGTATAGCCAAGCCCATGATTGGGGTCAGACTGGATATCAGCTGCCCCCTAACGCTTTGTCTTTATATACTCCTCTTATAGCTTCTAATAACCCTGCTAATCAGACTACGTGCACACACATTGTGAATTGCTCAACCATTCCAAACAAGCCTCACTGTTTGTCCGTTGGCCCAAATGTTAATTGTTCCACTGTTGAAAATGTAACTTTTACCTATGCTTATACTAGCTTACTCCCTGGATGGTTTTTCTCTTGTGGCTCCCGAACCTTCAACTATATTCGTGCCAATTTGTCTGATACTATTTGTTGCTTAAGTCATCTTATTGTTGTATTCCCCACCAAACAAGATTTGTTAACCCCCAATCGAAGATGCCGAGCCACGACGCTAGATTCCAGCTGTGACTCTACAGTGAATCTCCTAAGCGATGCAGAGGCCATGGCCCTTGCAGCCTCTCTTGTCAGCGTTCCAGTGCTCACCATTGTGAACCATTGAACTCTTAGCAAAATAGCTTGCAGCCTGGCAAAGACAATAAATGCAACTTCTATTGCAATTGCCGCCCTGAATGCTGGGCTCATAGAGCTCCGCTGTGCTGTTCTGGACAATCGCGCTGCCATTGATTATTTGCTGTTGTTGCACCATCAAGGTTGTGAATCTGTTAAGAATATGTGTTGTTTTAATATATCTGATAATTCACAAAAAATATCTGTTCAGTTGAACAATTTACATAACCTTGCTGCTGATATTAAGCAGGACCTCCTACCCTCTTGGTGGGCGGCCTTATGGTTGTGGTTGCCCACTGGGTGGATAGGCTTATTGATTCAATATGGCCTGTTATTCTGCACCTGTCTCATTGTCTTGTGTTGCTTTATACAATGCCTTCCAGCCTTTACTCAGATGGCTTTACGAAAATGTACAACGCAACCCAGTTTTTTCCCCCTCATGTCTACTCAAGCAAGAATGCTAGTGAAACACCGTAAAGCGTACACCTCCAATCTGGAGGTTGATAGCGAGCAAGAATGCTTGTTGTAAATGGATTACTGCTTCTATACTTAAAAGAAAAAAGAGTGGGATATAGGAAGGTCAATGGTTAGGCACACCTACCTTGGCCAAAGGACATTCTTCCAATACTCATAAAGGCTTAACAATACAAAGTGTCTTTCTGCTACGTGCAGTTTTCCTGTTTCTGCTAGTAACTGGTAAACCGGATGTTAGCAAAGACAGACATCTATTCCTTATTCATTGTTCCTGGGGATTATGCAAGCATGCACAGGCTATGCTTAAATAAATGACCACTGCCCAGTGGGGCAGACCAGTGTTCAGATTTTCAACCCTGTGTCGTGTGATTCCTATAGACTGTCGAATTGCGCTTTTCCTTTTTAATGTGACAAACTGGAAGCGCAAGCAGTCATCAAAAGATGGGAGAATCCAAATAATGGTAACAGAAGAAATGATTTCTAGTGCAAAACTGACGAAATAAGGGCCCATGTGACGACAGCCTGAGACTGAAACAGAAACTTTCCAGATGTACATCCCTAGAATGTACTTCTAATGTGTATTGTGATGGCCACAAATATAGATGGCTTTAAAAGGGGATATTACACCCCTTATCACCTAGAGCACAAATCTCCCTTCACAGGTTTGAGTCTTCCCAGGCAAGTAAATGCCAGGAGTCCATCGCCACCCACCACCTGTATAGCCTCTATTACAGCTGGCAGAAAACATTGACTCAAACTCTCTCAGGGTCCTCTCTCTCCTCTTTGAGAGGCTCCACCAGACAGGCAACCTGTTCCCTGTATGTACCTCCCCTCAATCAGTTACAGCCCAGGACTAGGGGTGTGCAAAGGCACCTAGGTTCGGCTTTCCCGATTTGGGTATACCCAAATCGAGAAGCCGATTCGAGAATAGGCAATTCCCGAATCGGCAAGCCGATTCGGGAATGGCGATTCGGGATGATTCGGGGTGATACAGGAAAGCTTTTTCAAAGGGAAAAAGCCTCCCCAGGCTTCTCTGAAGCCTAGGGGAGGCATTTTCCCACTGAATCAACCCATAATTGGCAGGGGCCTTCCTCTACCTCCCCTCTAACAAACCCCCAAGTTTCAGACCGATTGGACTTTGGGGGGCCATGTTATGGCCCCCCCAAACCAGGTCCCCCTATCCTCGCCTAAAAAAGGGCAAAGCTTTAGGTTGCTGGTGCTGATCTTCATTCATTTTTTCCTAAGGGGAAAAAATGAAGAGGCAGGCTTCCTTTGCCAGGGGTGGCATTTTGCATGCAAAATGCACCCCAACCCTCAGGGGCCCTTCTCCCACCTTTCCTCCCACCCCCCACCAAGGCTCAGCCTGCTCCCACTTGGGGGGGCCATTTCATGGCCCCCCCAAGTGGGTGCTCTTTTCTCTACTACTTACAGCTGGGGGAGGCTTGTCTTGCCAGGGGTGGCATTTTGCATGCAAAATGCCCCCCTACCCTCAGGGGCCCTTCTCCCACCTTTCCTCCCACCCCCCACCAAGGCTCAGCCTGCTCCCACTTGGGGGGGGGCATTTCATGGCCTCTCCAAGTAGGTGCTCTCAGCCCCCAAAGTCCACCCCCTACTGCCCCACACAAACCCAATTCCCCCCCAGCTGCCACACACAGACCCAAATCCCAACATTAGCCCCTCACAGACCCAAATCTTCCCCCAGCAGCCCCACGCCCACCATAACCCCAGGAACAGGCTGGTCAGCCCTCCCCCTTTGGGAACTTCTAAACTCTCTTTCCCAGGGCAAATCCGCACAGCCCAGGGGTGCCACAATGGGAACACTCCTGAGTGCCAACTTGTCCCTGGGAAAGAGCACCTGACCTGACATGCAGACAACCATTCCCTGACACTCCCACCACCTACAGAGAAGGCTGGCCAGCCTGCCCCATTGTTCCCAATGCTGGGGACCAACCTCATATCAAAGAAGGGAACACACACAAAATGATTCAAGTTTGAAAAACCTTTATTTTATCACTTTCAAAGTACAATAGGACAACAAATCACATCAAATCACACTAATTGTCCCCCACACAAAAGGACTACACAATTCACTACACATCAGAGAATCTTAAAAAAAATTTTTTTTTAACAAACTCTAAATTTTTTGAACTGAATTGGGTTATACAGTAGGAGTGCACAACAGGGCATGAAAACAGAAGCCCCCTAGACAAAATTAACACAACCAAATTCAAATCAGAGATTCAACAAAACCATAACAAGATCTTTCAAAAACACTTCATTTCATGAACTGCTTAAATTTACACAGCAGCAGGGCACAAAAGGGCATGAAAACAGCATGCTTACAGCGAGTCACACTACACAAACATAACACACACAACCAACTCAATTAATATTAGACAATCAGTAAAACTTGAAACCAGCATTACAAGATGTGGGTTGCACGCCGGGGGGGCAAAATGGGTCAAAAACACTTTCTGTCTTGGACAGATGTAGGCAACATGGCAGCAGGGCACACCCACAGGCAGGACAGCATTGTCTTAGACTCTTAGACAGAAAATAACACAACTATCATGAAATAAAATACTAATAATTTGCTCATCCCCTCGACACCTCCTCCATAACAACGAAATACAACACAAAAAGACTTCTTCTCTTTCACAATTTCTTTATTTCTAGGCATGTGAGCCCATCTGTCAACCGCCCCTCCATCACCAAACTTAATTGGGGGGAAACCACTGCAACAAGTTCCAGCAGAACCAATGTCATTTCCTTGGGCTATGCTTTTAGTTCAGCAACACAAAGCTGGAGCTGGCACTGCCAAGGCATAGACCACTGGTATTTGTGGAGCGGTGTTGCAGAGTCCCCCCCACACACACCAGCCTCAGCATGTAACTGGAAACATCTGCAAGACATCATCATTGGCTGGTGCCCATCCCCAACTCTCCCCGCTTCCCCCCCTCCCCAAGCAAACCAAACAGCAACATTACAACTTTTTTTTGGTTGTTTTTTTTTTTTAAAAATTTGAACTCTCAACAAACATTTCAACTTTGGGTTTTTTTTTCTTTTTTGTAAGAAAATTGGAACTCTTAACAAACATTTCAACTTTTTTTTTTGTAAAAATCTTCAACACTGAAAAACATTTTAAACATTCCAAACAGAAGGATCTGACATTTTCCCATTCCCTAATCCCCACCTAAGCAATCCCTATCTAACCTATTTCTCCCTCCAGTGGCAATCCATGTTTCTGGGGCATTATTTTTCAGAATAAATTTGGTCCCACAGGGTCTGTCTCAGTGCTGGGAGATGTTTTGAATTCCCTTGGGGGGGGGTTCAAATTGCTGGGTGGATTCCCTTTGCCACTGGTTCCTAACCACCCTCCCTCTACTGGCCGGTTTTAACTGCGTCTATAGGGTTTTATGCAGGGGAGAGCGCGATTCCAAGGATTGGACTCGCAGAGGATGCAGGTCACAAGTTGGGCTCACCTCAGTCACTCTGGAAGTCCAGTCCTGAGACAACTGCTTGACTTTCCATGGGAGAAGGCGAGTGCGATGTGGGCCAACAATGTTGCCCGCATGAGAAAAGATGCGCTCGCTCTCCACGCTCATCGGAGGGCATGAGAGCAGCCACTGCACCTCGAGGGAGAGGTCCGGCCAGACCGACTCCTTCTTGGCCCAGTAGCTGAGCGGATCAGTGGAGAGTGACTCGCAGGGCTCCGTGAGGTAGTCCCTGACCATTGCCTCTGCTGGATCCTCTCTCATGGTCCTCACGACCCCAGAGGGGACGAGGGCCCACCGGAGCATCTCCATCTCCATCAGCACTCTGGTGGTGGCCGCAGGGGGGGGCCTCCGCAGGGGGGGGCCTGTCGACAGGTGTCCCCTCTCGGCCTGCCTGCGCCTCACCCAAGAGCAGAGGGCATTTCTGGCTTGGGTGAGGTTCCCGTCCCCCTCGGCGAAATTGCCCTTTATGCACAGGTCACACATGGTCGCCAACATGTATGACTCGATCTGTGTGAGAGGAGTTAGCCTGGCAGCTATGCCATGCTGCAACCTTCTCACCAGTGCATGCACCGCTGGAACAAGGTCAGCACGGGGCGCGACCCGGTCTGCAAGGGTGGCCAGATTCCTCTGGAGCGTGTGCACCAGGGGAATGACCAGACCGAGGGTCGCCGTGTCTGACAAGACCACCACAGTGAAGTCCTTGAAGGGCTTCAGGACCTCCACTGTCTGGTTTCCAGTTCTGAAAAACACCAGGCTAACACTCTACACCTGACAATAGCCCTGCAGAGAAGATTAGCACATCAAGCACCAATCCATATGCAAAAGAACCTCCTCAGGATACAGTGAAGCCTCCCGCCATTAGCATTCCACACCCTGGGAAACTCTTACAGGATGACTCAGCTCAACCCCACCCCTCCTGAGTAGATATAAATGACCTGCCAACACCTTTTCCACACTGTGACACTGAGAGATCTCTGTCTTTTGGTGCTATACCTCTGAAGATGCCAGCCACAGCTGCTGGCGAAACGTCAGGAACTACAATGCCAAGACCACGGCAATACAGCCCGGAAAACCCCCAACAACCATCGTTTCTGTGGTGTGTTGGTGTGGGGTGTGGATGTGGTGGTCTGAAAATGTGCCTCCCCCCTCCCAAGCTAGCAAGAACCCACCCCTAACCCCACCCAAATGTAAACCCAGACTCACTCACCAGTCCTGCAGTCCAGCGATGTTCAGGCGGTCGTGCAGCTGGTCCTCCTCTCCTCCGCTATGCTGTCAAGAAAGGTGGAATCATGTTAACAGAGTCAATAACATGCTGCAAAATCAAAAAGAGTCCAGTAGCACCTTTAAGACTAACCAATTTTATTTTATTGTAGCATAAGCTTTTGAGAATCAAGCTCTCTTCATCAGATGCCTGATCCGAACTGGTCAAATACAGAAGAGGAGGGGAGGGGAAAGAACAGGACATATATCACAAGAAGACAGGATGCAATTAGTGTGAAGGCAATCAAAACATTCCTTTGCTTGTAAATGTAAACATCTCCTTTTGGTGTGGAGTCAGTTTGCCGCAGTGAAGGTATACAATTCCTATGTAGTATAAGCCCTCAATAACCACAGCTCTCCCTGCCAGCTGCATCTGACAAAGAGAACTGTGGTCCCCGAAAGCCCACACGCACTCATGCTGAACACACACACAACCCCCAAAAGTCAAGGCCCCGATCTGCTTTGGGCCTAGACAGTACTGAAGCCATTGTGAGGAAGCGGTGCCATAGTTAAAAGTCAGGTCATGCAGGACCCTCCCCCCCAGAAAGGCTAGGGCCAACCAGCGGTAAAACACAACACATCCACCCTGCAGAGCAGGCCTGTGTGTAGGCCCGAAGCTGGCACACTCATTTTTTAGGCCTGGGAAACAGCAGATCAAGCCCACCCCACACTCAAGCATTACAAAGGAAATATTAAAGAAAGCAAGCACAACAATCAATATTGAACCCCCCCAACCCCCAAACAATGTCCTCTTGCCCAACTAGCAAGTGTCCCTCCTAGCCCAAGCCATAAAGACCAAACTAAAGCATATGTTAGCAGATTGCCACAGCAGTAGCAATAAATTCAAAAAACAAATTTAAAAAAAAACCCTACCAGTCCTCCTCTCCAGCAGCAAAGTTGATCTTCCACACACGCAGAGGTCTCCAAGCCGATGTCCTCCAAGTGCAGTGCAGTCCAATCCAGAAGAGGTCCACGAACGGTCAGCAACCTGTTTGTGAAGCATGCTTGTGAGTGCCAGGCCAGGCAGCAAACAGGCACCAAAGCCAGAGCAGCAGGCCTATGTGTGGGCCAGAGGCTGGCACACTTGTTTGAGAGCCAGGTGGGAAGCATTGGAATTGGATGAAGGGAACCAGAAACAGCAAAGCAAGACACACCAATACAGTTTTGTGAAGCATGCTTGTGAGTGCCAGGCCAGCCAGTAAAGAGGCACCAAAGCCAGAGCAGCAGGCCTGTCTGTAAACCAGAGGCTGGAACACTTCTTTGAGAGCCTGGTGGAAAGCATTGGATTGGATGAAGGGGACCAGAAACAGCAAAGCAAGACACACCAATCCAGTTTGTGAAGCATGCTTGTGAGTGCCAGGCCAGCCAGCAAACAGGCACCAAAGCCACCCAGCAGAGCTTCTAGCCTGTGTAGGCCCAGAGCTGGCACACTCATTTTTTAGGCCTGGGAAACAGTAGATCAAGACCACCCCACACTCAAGCATAACAAAGAAAGAAAGCACAACAACCAATGCTGAACCCCCACCCCCAAACATTCTCCTCTTCTGCCCAACCTGAAAATGTCCCCCCAGGCTATGCCAAGACAGACTAAACTGAAGCATCATTTTGCATAGGCAGGCCACAGCAGCACTTTGCCCAGCCAGCATCCAAAAAATTATAAAAATTAAAAAAGGCCTACCAGGTCTCCTCTCAGGATGTCCAAACAAGCACAGTTGATCCTCCAGGCAGATGTCCTCCAGGCGCAGCCTCTCTCCTCTCTCAGTCAGCACGCAGCAACAGAACTATTCAGACCACTCTTGCCCCCAATTTAAATCCCCTTCCCTTGCTGCAGCCTCAGCCAAAGATTTGAATCTATTGGCTGGCAGAAGGATGCAGCAGTGGGATTGGTGACTCCTAAATCCACCCTCCCTTGCCTTACCCCCCCCACACTCCAACAGTCACCCTCCTCCTGCTCCCCCTCCCCTACCTGTTAATTTGGGTGGGAATCTCAGAATGCTGGCATTGCTTTGCAAATGCAAAGTGCAGTGCACCTTGCATTTGCAAGGCAAAGCTAAGGATTCCCTTCCCTCCTTTGCAAGAGGGGTGGGGGGTGGCAGAAGGAGTGAGTGACTCACTCCTTCCCCCCCCTCTTCTAAGAGCCTGCAGGAAGCTAAGCTTCCTGCAGGCTTTTGCTAGACGCTTGCCAAAGCAAGCGCCTAGCAAAATGGCACCAAGAATCATCCCAAATCATCCCAAATCGATTCGGGGTATGGTGATTCGGGATTCCCGAATTGATTCAGGGTGATTCGGGATGATTCGGGATTTTTTCTGGATTCGGAATCCTGAACTGCACACCCCTACCCAGGACTATTGGGAAAAGGGGTACTCAAAGGTATTTTCCTTACATATACACTGCCACCATTTAGACTAGGCCCATTTAACATGACCAAAGTGTGTGTCAAATATTTCCCCTCAGCTAATAACATTAGGCCAATCGGGGTTAAACACAACAAAAGTAAATTTTATTTACAAGCTAGACTGTAAGAGTGAACAGATTTTAAATGAATAAAATAAAGTATCAGAACCGGTTTGTAATCAGCTATCTCTCTCTGCTACCTTCCCTCAGCAAAGTCAAAACCATTCTTCTCTAGTAGCTTCCAAAAGCCTTCTTTTCCCTCCAGTGGACTCTTAACTCCCATTGGCCTAGCATTCCGCCCACTCCCATTGGCTGTCTCTCAGGAGAGGAGGAACTGGAGCTAGGACATACAGGCAAGTTCTTTGCCTGTATGTCCTGTTTGCTGGCCTTTCAGAGCGACTGGCTGACCATAGTGTGAACTGGATGCTGGACTAGTTGGGCCACTACTTTGACCTAGCAGGACTCCTCTTATTTTCTCAATGAGTGAAACTGGAATAATATTTAGTTGTATGAGAAGAAATAAATGTTAATTTATCGTACTCACATTGCATTCAGGAGTAAAAAGACTGCAAATTTAACCAATAGGTGTGGCAAAGGACAGCCCTTGTAGCTATACAAAACAATTTCCATGGATTTCAGTGTAGATGCCTTGCCCTTTGTAATAAAAAAAGAAAGGATGACAGTTCAGAGAAGAACCAAGTAAAACAATGTTGCTGTATTTCACACTAAAAGTCTCAGCCTGAAAATGGAAAATAAGTCTTTTATTTGCAGCATAAACCGCCTGATAATAATATCCACATTTATTTTGAGGATAGATGAGTAGGCACATTGAGTAGGCTGCCGACTTGAAAACTCTTGCTTTGATCTTTTTCTTCTTATGCTGCAAACATTAATGATACTGGGGAAAAAATTAATAATTTATCTGAGATAAGCTGAATATTTTTAGTTCTTTCCTTTGTGTATTCCCAACCATGCCACAAACCTGTCTAACTTCAGAATCAATCATAAACTTATTTTCTATTGTGTACTTCCTCTTGTTCCAAAACAAGATTAATTTTCATATATGCAAGCCACTGAACAGTCATTGCTAAAATTAGAATGATTTTAAAAATTTTTTCTGTTCTCTGCTCATCTGCCTTTTATTTTATCAACATTAATAAAATACTATTGACTTACAAAATTCAATTTAGGGTTATATTCCACTTGAAAAAAAATCACAGCTCTTCCCTTCATCCATTCTGGCTGTATTTCTGAAAAAATACAACAATCGGAAAAATAGTAGCATTCTGACAGAGAAAGCAATCCTAAGCAAGTCTAACAGAAGTAGGTCCCAGTTCAACTATTGGAACTTACTCCCTCAAAAAAGTGTTTGTAGGATTACAGATATGTTTTCTTGACAAAACAGCTTTCAGTAACATTCTTGAATTGGTCATCCTTTCTTTATTCATGAATATCCACTGAGCAAGGCACCATGAACAGCTAGCCTATCAGCAGAAAAGGAGCATTTTCAGAGAAGTCCCCACCAATCTTACTGAAAGACCTTGCCAAAATGTGAAGAAAACATATATTTGGTGGGGAAATGTTTTTTCTTTCTAATTTTTTAAAGTATCTGAGATCAGAGAACTATGTAGGCACAACAGTAAAATGGTGAGATGACAAATGTAGATATCCACACCACAAACTAATATTGTTTTAATGGTTACAGGTT
The DNA here is from genome assembly GCF_028583425.1 of Eublepharis macularius. Lineage (NCBI taxonomy): Eukaryota > Metazoa > Chordata > Lepidosauria > Squamata > Eublepharidae > Eublepharis > Eublepharis macularius. The sequence continues at coordinate 72,946,632 of NC_072795.1, forward strand.
GTCCCAAGGACTCCTGGAAATTTTAGTTTGGTTAGCATAAGTATAGAAATCTCTAGTTCTGCTCAGAGAACTTATAGCAACCAGAGTTTCTATGGGGCAAGGGAGGATTTAAATCTGTTTTGCACTCTGAAACTCATAATATGGAAATAGACCCATTTATTTAAGCCAGGATCTGCTCCAATCTTATATGAAGTATGGAATGGAAGTCTAGTTTCTCCAGATGGAAAGTGCTAAGCATGCAGCAACTATGGTCTGTCTCTTGAAAACAAGATCCTTATCGTCAGCAGGCAAGCATGGACTAGAAGGAAGACACAAACGGATTCCATAGTTTTAACTGGAACTAATTAAGTGGTTTATTGAAAGAGCTAGTAAAAGGCTACAAAGAACCATAAAAAGAAATTAGCAAATTACATGGAAATACAACTGCATTGACTTCACAGTTGTATTTTGCATACATAAACATTCATTTTAATATAAAACCAAAGTTACTAAATTATTCAAGGCCTATAAAGAATAGATATCCTTTGTTACCTGTTCAGATGCCACAGTATAGATTAGGACTTCAGAACAGCAGCAAATGGAACTGGGCTTGATTACCTATTCCTCAAAGCCAGCTGGGTGACCTTGGGTCAGTCACAGCTTCTCAGAGCTTTCTCAGCCCCTCCCACCTCACAGGTTGATTGTTGTGGGGATAATAACATACTTGGTAAACCACTCTGAGTGGGTATTAAGTTGTTCTGAATAAATTGAATGTTGTTGTTGTTGTTGTTAATGAGAATGGATGGAAATGCAAGATAGCACATCTTCTTCTCATGCTTGCCAGTTGAAAAAGAGTCATCCAGAGAGAGAAAGAGAGAATAAATCAGTAACAGTCAAAACATTATTTTGAAAGCACCAGAGAATGAAAGGAAGGATACACAGATGCCTGACCTATCTATCTCTATTGCCCACTCTGAAGTCTGAAACTGTGCAAAGTCCTTCACTGCCAACACTCAGAAGCATCCCTATTGGTATCCAAAACATTGCCTTCTGTCTCCTCTGATATCACTTGACTTCGCTCCTCAGGGTGGTAAGTTGTCCCCTATCAGGATTCCTTGCTTCTTAGAGCAGAACTAAACATGACAGGTTACGCAAGTTTGGGCAAGTGCAGGGCTCATTTTGAGGGGGAATGCGCAGAAACGCAGTTCTGGCAGTTCCCCAAAGAGGTCACATGTCAGGTGGCCCCGCCCACTTGATGGCCATTTGGGCCTGTTTCAGCCTGGATTGGGGCCAAAATGGCCCGGATTGGGCCTCTGACAGGTGGTGGATCACTGTCCCACTCAGCAGCAGCTTTTTCTTGACCATCTTGGGCCCCTTTTTGGCCCTGAATGGCCAAGATTGGGTCCAAAACAGCCAAGATAGGTGATGCCAGGGGGTGTGGCTTACGCAAATCAGTTAGACTAATGACACACTTCTGATGATGTCGAGGGGCATGGCATATGCTAATGAGTTATGCTAATGAGTTCCTCCAGCTCTTTTTCTACGAAATGACGCCTGGGCAAGTGTACCTTCTTTCATGTGTTTTCCCATTAGTCATCTGTGCAATCGCTCATGCAATCTCACACCTCTCGATCCTGTGGATGGACTGGCATGAGTTTTATTCTAGTTCCTCTGAGTTTGGGGGATGGTATCCTATGTTGCAACTTGTCTTTGCGCACACACATGGGAACGGGAGGGAAGCATGCTTTATTTTAGCCAGCCACCACTGCCCAGGCTCATTCATCCAGGTACAGCAATGCCAGGGCTGCTTTGCAGAAAGGCAGTGCAGTGGGCAGACTGGCCAAGCTCCGGGGTTAGGATCTTCCTGCCTGCTTGCTCACTTGTTAGTTTCCCCACTAACACAACCTGCAACTGATGACATGACAAAAGAACACACAAAATAGGTTTATGAGGGAAGGAGGTGTTGTTTCACACAGCTAGAAATCTGTTTGCAACAATGATGAGTGGTGTTAGTATAAAAGAAACAGGGAAAGGATGGCTGTAATACATAATTCAAACATACAATGACTTCTAAAAAAGCGGTATATAAAATGCTTTTTTGGGGATTGTTTAGCACTCTGAAGGGGAAAAGGGGAGAAATGTCTGTTGCCATGATTTCAATTGAGTAATTCAACTTTTACAAAAAGCATTCTGCCAAACAAAGAGTTAAACAAGCAGCATCAAGCAGTCTTGGATCACTCTCTCCATTTTACCCTAACAACCAAATGAGGTATAATTGATGAAAAGGGGGGAGGCGATTAAGCAAGCTATCTCATGGAATAGTGGAGGGGGATTAATCGTGAAAAAATGAAAGTGAAAGTAGCTGCTATAGCTTTTAACTAAATTTTGGGGAGGGGGGGATAAACTAGAAAAACAATGATAAAATAAGTGAATCAGAGCAACTGCACCTCCCCATTCCCCAACACAAATAAAAGAATGATACAAACACCATGGGAGAGAAGCGGAAACAGAACAAAAGTGATGCTCTGCAATAGTAACTCTATAATAGTGAGCCCGAACACTTGTAAATGCAAACACACACTGCGAAGTTACTGGACATGTGCTCTGCTTGGAGAAAAGGTGGCACATGAATGTAAGACCACATATAAATTTGCACACTTGCATAAAAATGCTTAACTAGTCATGTCTAGTTCCACCCTTAGGATTGCTGTGTCAGTTTGATTCCAAGGGAACAATGGCTATCTAATTTTGTTCAACTTAAATATATCCCCGAATGCTGCCAGGTTCAACACCATGATTAAATAAAATTTCTGTGATATTCTGCATTGTCCAAGCTACAAGTGTCAACAATTCTGGGACATGGTCTTCACAGGCCCTCCACTGCTGTTAACAGCTCCCCCAAAACTGCTCTTGGTAGTGACTTGTCCTCTGCAGCATTCTTTTACTCGACTGGTGGATTATTGACACATAACAGCAAGCTACTTGTCTTTTCTGTAACCTTCAAGCTTCTACTGTCCATAACTTTTGTGTCTCAAGAAATATATTGACAAGTCAATTAGATGCTTTTAATACCTGAGTCCAAAAATACTCTTAATTTCAAAGTACTGTGGTTATCATTTAGAATGCACCTGAAAGTCCCTCCACAAATTATATTATTTAATTCAAATCAGTCATATGAGTCAATATTTCCTCTTCTCTTGTCATGTATGGACCATTTTTCTCCCAGGTCTTTTGCACCAGTGATATTTTTTCATGCCTGACCTAGAAACATAGTATGTTAGTGTCTAGAAATGGCAACTTATCCAGCCTGTTTGGAATTTAAACAGCAGCTTCAAGCACACTATTACTGACTATGACAACAACAACAACAACAACAACAACAGATTTGACAAAGGGAGCTTTGACTCTGTCAGCATAAGCTGAAGTACACTTTAAATAGACACCAGAGAACTGGGAATGTGTTTTGGCAAGAGTAATTGGGTAGTGGGTTGAGATTCCCTTTCAAGCCAAAAATAAGAGGGGTTATATCTTTTGAGAAGAAGATTAATTCTGGCCCATTATCAAAGGGGGTTTGGCTCTGGGGAGGACCCTGGGTCTGTTGTGGAGACAAAACTGTTTTAAACTACTCAGGAGATAGAAAAATAGTTTCAAGGAAGGAGTGAGTTAGGTGCACAAAGAAATGATTCAGAAAACCTGAACTGTCATAGGAAACTTCCCTAAGAAACTTTGTTGCTATACCTAAATTACTAAGTAAAACATCTCTCATTGTTAGGAACTAAGAATATATGAAAAAAAGCTTGAAGGATACTATTTTGCCTGCTACACGAAGTGTAATAGTAACAAAATTTTACTTCCACATTTTCATCCCCTATTAATTAAAGCTCTTATTTCTTTTTGAATGTTATACAGTCTCTTCTTTTTGAATGTTATAGTCTCAAGTGCCATTTACAACAAAAAGGAAGAGGGCTCCTGTTTTTCCTCATCAAGTTCCTGGGCTAGGCTAAAAGCAAAAATATCTATGTGTCAGGGTGGGAAAACAGACTTTCAAAACCACAAATATTAACACACTCCTTGGGGCTGCTCAGTCAAAGCAGGGAACCTGAATTTTAGCAGGAAAATCTGCCTCACAGTGGGGAGAGTGAAGAGGGGGGGGGGGCGGGTCCATCATAGAGACCAAGGCCATGAAGAGTTTTGTATGTGATAGCCAGTTCCTTCAACTGCGCCCAGTAACTAATAAGCAGCCAGTTGTCAAGGTAAAGTCCATCTTAGTCATTTAACCACAGCAGCTAGGCAGTGATTCAGGACATCTACTACATCACCAGGAGATTTTGATATGGCTTGGTATCATCAGCATACTGATGACAGCCAATCCCAAAATTAAGAATGTTTTGTTTTAGGGTTTTTACATAGAGATTAAAAAGAATGGGGGATCAGATTGTGCCCTGTGGAACCAGGATAAGTCCCTGATGATAACTGGTCTTTAGTGGCACACTTTGGGAAATGTGTGCCACACTTTGGGCACACTCTATGAGAAATGATTTGACCCAATTCAACACTGATCTCCTGATACCTCCATCTCCAAGGTGGCATGGTACCCTGTTCCAAAGGCTGCAGTAGGAGTAACAAAGAGACATGGCCTTTGTATACATTCAGAGGTTATCAACGAAACCCAATTGGACTGTCTGTGTCCCATAGCCTGTCCTGAAGCCAGACTGAAAATGGTCCAGAACAGATGAGTTATTCAAGAAAATGTGGAGTGATTTGGTTTCGTTTTCTCGGCCATGTCGGACGCTCCTCTCCGCAGGTCCAGGAGGAAGCGCCCGAGCACCCTGACCGGGCGGCTGATCTGCGAGGATTAGCCCCCAGACTCCCAGTGAGGGAGGCAGGGTCCAGGGCGCTGCAGGAAGAGCCCCCTGAAAATCAATGCGGGGGGTAAATTGCCCGTTTGTCCCTATGGAGGCCGGCAGACGTGCGCGGCGCCTCGAGTGCTGCCGGGCCATGGATAACGGCAAAGAGCAGAACTAGGCAGAAGCCTGCAAGTAAGCGAATCCCTTCTGTTATTACAAGCGCACGCGAAGGAGTAGTGGGATCTGAAACTAAGAAGGCTTGTTCTTCCCCCTCGCTGAGTTTCAGAATTCGGTTGGCGGTCCCCCCCCCCTAAAATGGCAGCGAAAAAACAGAGTCCCGCTTTGGGCAAGTCAATCTCGGCTGCCCTGCAGGGGAAAGGAGAGTCTCTCGAGGAATTGGTGAAGAGGTCGGTTATCGAAGCCATAAAACCCTTTGTTGACAAGCTGAATGAAACAGATCAAAGGGTGGGCTTAATTGAGAGCGAAGTGAAAACCATTAAGGAAGTAGCAGGGGGGCAGAGAGGTCTGCTCGGGAAAGTGCGTCACTCGAGAGGGCTATGAATAAAGAGTTAAAGCTGGTGGAGAACCAGCTGATCGGGCTACAAGTGGAACGAACACAGACAATTTTGCGCCTCCAGAACGTGAAAGAGGAGGAAAATGAGGATTTATGGGATCTGGTCTCGGAACTATTGGCGACACCTGCGATGGCAACTAAAGAAGAGGTTAAAAGCGCCATTTTGGAAGTCCGTCGGGCTTCTTCAAAATATGCAACGAAGTGTCAGCTGCCTCGCGAGATCATCATTGATCTTCATCTAAAAAGATCCGAGACACTATCCTATACAACTCATATAATGCGGATCTGGACTTTTTGGGCAATAAAGTCAAGATACTGAAAGACGTCCCATTTTTAGTTCGGAAAAGAAGATTTAAGTATAAAAAGCTCGCAGCTCTTCTGAGGGAATGTGGAATAAAGTACAAATGGCTATTTCTGGAAGGTATCTGGTTCAGTTACAAAGATCAAGCTTGCAAGATTATATCAGAAGATCAACTAAGGGATTTTGAGGACAAAAATCCGGAATTCCAGCAAAACACCAAGCAAGAAGAAAAGGCGAAGGCTGAGGGGGGGGGGGGGAGGAAACGAGCACTGCGGCTGCAGTTGCTCAGAGAGAATTACGTCCGGGGCCCAGGAGGGGGAGGAAGACTTAATTTGAATTGTAATTTGTATTTCGCAAGGTCAACCACTCCATCAATATCATATAAAGCTTTAATTTTTTTTTTAATGGCAGTATGAAGGGAAAGCATTTTGTGTAGTGTAGTGTTGTTATATGTTGTTGGTTTTTTTTCTTTCCTTCCCCTGTCCCCCTTCCTTACTTCTGTATCGTTAGTTAATGTAGTTAATAAAAAGAATAAAAAATCTTTAAAAAAAAAGAAAAGAAAAGAAAATGTGGAGTTGGTCCACTACTGCTCTTTCAAGAGGAATATTAGAGACTGGGCAATAATTGGCCATGTTGTTTTTCTGTAGGGATTTTTTTTCAAGTAGAAGATAGATAACTACCTTTTTGAGTGACTGAAAGTGCCTTGAGTTAGTGACTGATTTATAATAGACACTAAGGGCTTGTTGATGTGGTCCTTACATGATTTTAGCAACCAAGATTGGCAAGGCTGTAGGGTACAAGTAGCGGCCTTCACAGATCTCAGGCTCTTGTCGACACCCTTTACAGAAACTGTCAAAATGGTCCATAAATAGGCCAGTTGGTATATTAGACATAAAGAGCAGGTCCCCTTTTCCAACTGGCATCCAGATCAGGCTGGGTTCAGATTTATGAGTCAGCATGTGCCTGTCTACCTTGAACAATTTGGGGTGATCATGAACTAGCTAGTGCAATAGTAGCAGAGAAATAACATTTCTTTGTCACTGTCACTTTATAGATTGACCTATCAGATTCAGCAGAAGTACTCCACCAGCATCTTTCTAAATGTCTCCTGGTTCTCTTGAGGGTCTCTCAGCTCTGTGGTAAACCAGGGGGCTGGGTTCTACCCCAAGGGCAGGACAGGTCAATATGAGACAACCTTGATGATAGCTTCAAGGAGTGTCACATTTCAAGCTCCCACCACAGTCTCAACAGTCCATGTATTTGGAATCTTAAAATTTCCCAAGAGTCGTTGAGGTATCTCCAGTTCCCATTTGGATGGCTCTGATAACATGTTCTGAATAAACAAGAATGTAGGTTTTACTTTTCAAAGGAATCCTTACATGGATTAAATTCCAAGAAATGTCTCCCAAAACAAAAATTTTTCATGGGTTTATGTTAATAAAATGCATGGCTTTCGTTGATTTATAACAATCGAACTGCATAAGAGATTTCCCTCAAACTGATCCATCATTTCAATGCAGAAGGCAGTTGAAGAAGCTGTGGCAATATCCAAGTTCATTTGGAATCCTTATATGGATTAAATTCCAAGAAATGTCTCCCAAAACAAAAATGTTTCAGGGGGTTATGTTCATAAAATGCATGGCTTTCATAGATTTATAACAATCAGACCTGCATAAGAGATTCCCTTCACATTGATCCATCACTTCAATGCAGAATGCCGTTGAAGAAGCTGCGGCAATATTAAAGTTCATTTGGTGTTACTGTCATTACAGAATTAAAAATACCATGCTTTGGGGAAGCTAATCTGTATAATTTCTATGCTATATTTTGACAGAACTGGAATTTGATTGGCCATACCATCCATGCTACAGCATCTTCTCAATTGTATTATCATAATGCACACAGACCATCTGAAAAATGTAGCTGGTAAAGAATGTGTAGTGATAGATTATTTTGGGGTCTCTCTAAGAACTGATGGTCATCATGAGCTAATACCAGATTGAATAGCTGTCAGGTCTCACTGGTTTTAGGTGGTAAGAAAGAATATATTGCTTCAAGATTAGATTCTGGTTATTGTGGATCAGTTTATCCTACAGATTTGGCCAAAAGTGTAATGCTTGGGTGAAACCAACACCAATGATAAAAGGAGAAGTAATATTGTAACAACATAATGTAGACATTATATCAGAGGGTCTTCATTGTCAGGAAATAGCTCTGTCTAAGTACTCTCAGGAGAAGTCATCCTGACCAGTAGGGAGACCAGGTCTCCCTCTCAGCAGAGCAAAAAAAAAATGGCTGGAAAAGAAGTATTGAGCAAATGGCTGAATGTTATTTCTGGCAAATATCTGGAAGTAATGTCACATCGCTGATGTAACGCCAACATCGTGCTTTAGGATTTAGACAAAAATGTATGGATTTACCATGGAGTTTTGTCTAAATCCTAGAACAACACGTCAATGATGTGATGTCACTTCCAACCTATTATATTATTTGGATATGGACAGGATTTTATTAAAAAAAAAAACTAGTCAGAATGGCTGGGATGTCTTTTGACTTTTTGCTTTTACTTTCCCTATGTTGCAGACTTCATTCAGAATTCATATAGTTCTCTTAAATGTGTTCCTTACCCAACTGGAACATCTGGCATGGTTGTTCTTGCTTCTTACCATTTGTAATAAAGTATATTTATGATTATCAAATGAATTTATTTCTACTGAGAAAAAAAATCAGGTTTGGGAAAAATAAGCATGAAGGGCATTAAAATGGATTATCCCTAAGCCCTCCTACCTTGGGAACCCTGAGATTCCTATAAAGTCTAAATTTAAATTAAATTTAGTGGGTCTAAACTGGCTCATATCCAAATACTCTTTTATATCTGCTGGCCACCTAATGTACAAAGCATTATCCTATTCCAATTCTGAGTGATGCTTCATTTATTGTTTTGGTTGGAATTGCACAAAGTGGCCAACAGCCTGATCATAAAACTGTTCTATTAGCACATGCCTCATTACACTATGCACCAGCATTATTTTGATGATGCTTGTGCATTATACATAGGATGATTTCCTGATTACTTACCCTGATCTACTCCCACTAATATTAATGATTTGGATTAATTTCTTTCCTATTAGCTTTCTGATGTGACACTGAATTTGCCTCCCTCCCTAAGATAAATTCTGCTTTCTGTGTGTAGTATTATATACATCACACACCACCATGTATCTAGGGATTGTAGTCTTGTTTTCTCCTCCATGGTAGAAAAGTGTATATTTTACAGTTTTCCAATGCGTCATTTTTTAGAATTCTTGTTCTATACTAGTGAATTCCCATATGAACATACCTGGCCACTCTGGTTGTCTTCAGAGGACCTGCTTTACATGTCCCCATTATCTGAAGCTAGATGGGGGGCAACTTGAGAAACAGCCTTCTTGGCTGTGGTATCAAAACTTTGGAACTCCCTTCCCAGGTGGATTCTTCTGTCTCCCTCTATTCTTGCAAAACAACTTTCTTGTTTTGCTTGGCAATCCTTACTAACTCTTATTAGTCCTCCTTTCTATTTGTGTGTTTATATGTGTGTGTGTTTCTATGTTTTATTTAATTGTTTAAAATATTTTTATATAATATATTTTTATATATTTGTAGTTTTAATGTTTGGAGTATTTTAATGATCTAACGTTTTCCACCTTGAGGGCCCTGAGTTTGTTGAAAAAGGGGCATAGAAACAAATAAACTAGTTATCTATCAAAATCCATGAGCAGGACAGGAAGATGATAGCAGTCCTCTTTTTATCCCCAGCACCCAATACTCAAAAGTCTTCGGTCTCTGAATATGACGGTTGCATTTAATTGCTAAGGTTCTGGCCTTGTAGAATTGAGAGACAAAGAGCCAAGCTACAAGTGACGAATTACTCTTGCCTGGCAAATGAACAGACTCATGTGTATTCCTCCCTGTTCACTTGATCAAGTAGAGAGCAAGTGAATGGCAAGTGAACAGGGAGGAATACACGTGAGTCTGTTCATTTGCCAGGCAAGTGTAATTCATCACTTGTAGCTTGGCTCAAAGATAGCTGCTTCTCTTTACTAAGCACATCTGTGTGCTTTGGAAAGCAATCTAAGCAGGTTTAAATCTCATGTTATTCAATGGGGCTTACTCCCCGGAAAGTGTCTTTATGATTATACCATCCACTCTTTTGCTGCCTTTTCCTGGAGCAATCCTCACATACTCTCAACAACAACAACAACATTTGATTTATATACCGCCCTTCAGGACAACTTAATGCCTACTCAGAGCAGTTTACAAAGTATGTCATGATTATCCCCACAACAAAACACCCTGTGAGGTGGGTGGGGCTGAGAGAGCTCCTAGAAGCTGTGACTGACCCAAGGTCACCCAGCTGGCTTCACATGGAGGCGTTGGGAATCAAACCTGGTTCTCCAGATTAGAGTCCCACGCTCCTAACCTCTACATCAAACTATACTACACCATCAAATCATTTCTTCTTTACATTTTGAAATGTATTTTAAATCACTTAAAAACCTTTCTTATATTATCTCTGCAGAAAAATAGAGCTCTCTCCTAAAACTTTCTTTTATGTGTGTGTTTGCAATAAATAATCCAGGTCTGAAAGGGCCATAATATCTATTAATGAGGCCAGTTGGTCAAGAAACACCAGAGAAAGGGCAGAGATTATCCAATACCAGGTAACCTATTGACAATGACTGAAGACTTCTTTAGATAAGGTAATAGTCCCTGGCCCTAAGGAGCAGGGATTTGGAGAAAATGCTGACAGAAATTTAATCTGTGGGGGAAATATTAGCCAATCAGATAACATGGTCATAAGACTTGAAAAAGATTTAAGAAGCCAAACGCATCCTTTATTCTGTTCTTCATTTTCCGAGGAGCAGCTCAAATCAGTCATGGAAGCTATCCTTGATCCGTGATTAGGAGGACCCCAAAGGGATTCCAGATGACTGTTTAATCTTTCTTTTCTGTTTGCCTTTGACTAAGGTTTGCATAAGAATTACTTCTTCTATCAATTAGAATTATCCATTTAAATCCCTATTTCTTTCCTTCTCACTTAACACTTGGATAATTTTTTTTCTTTTTTAATTGTCAGGTTTTATACTGGGGGAAGGTTCTGCACAGACAGATGTCCTTTGGGCCAGGGCCCCCCAGGAGTTGCTTGTCTGCAGAGCACGATGCCCTGCATGGGACGTAATAGGAGAGGTATGCAGGTATGCAGGTCTCAAGACCCTTGGCCAAGGAATCCGGAGCAAGATCAGACTGGCTGTCCATCAGCAGATAGAGCTGGGTATCATTCGCATACTGGTGACAACCCAGCCCAAAGCTGTGAACTACCTGGGCAAGGGGGCACATACAGATGTTAAATAGCATTAGGGAAAGAATCTCCCCTTGAGGTACACCGCATACCAAAGAATGGAGAGCGGACATCCGTTTCCCGAGTGCCACCCTCTGTCCCTGATTGCAAAGGAAATAGTTCAGCCATTGCAGGGCTGTTCCATTCATCCCCACATCGGTGAGGCGGTGGGTCAGAATATTGTGATCAACCCCAATTGTGATCATAAAAGAGGTATAACCTTGATATAGATTTGAATGCTATGCCTCTTTTATGCCTCCTCCTCTGTATTGTTCTTATGGTGTGAAAAAAAATCATTACATTCCAGAGTGGGTAGCCGTGTTAGTTTGTTGCAGTAATTGTCAAGAAACTGACTATGCTCAGTCTTTCTTGTCCCTTTTCAAACATTGGTTCCACTTCATTAACATATAGCATTCTGGGAGTGGCATGATTTGCTGCTAATTGTGAGCACATGCCAGTTGCAAAGACATGTTGTCACAAGGTGAGCAACTCACTAATTGGTTAAGCTGGTCAGGCCATACTGTGGGCAGGTGGCCTTAAAGTCTGAACCCTCATTGTTGTTACATCCTTGCTAGGGATCATATATTCCTTTGGGATGGGTGCTGGTGGGTGCCTGTGCCTTGAAGCTGATTGCTTGGATGGGGGTCAGTGTGGAACTCTTGTTCTCTGGAGTTTGGACTCTGTTTTGCCTGGACTTTTGTGTTCTAGCTGAATAAGGTAATATTTGGTTTAGGACTGAAAGCCTGTACAGCATTATTAGGATAGTTACTTAGCTGGTTGTTATTTTCTTCTCCTTTTTGCACACTTCTATTATTGCATCATTTTACACTTCTTTTAATAAACTTTATTCATCACATTCCTATGGTGTGATGTGGGTTTCAGTGCTTCAGTCTGAATCCAACACCTTGGCCTACTTGCCACAGCTACCCAAGTAATAGTTTTGTGGAACTCAGTCTGCAAAGTGGTCTGCCTTGCAGGGCCGACTTAGATTTGTCTTTTGGCCTCAGGCTGAGGGCTAGACAAAGAGGTTGATGACCGTTTTGCTACTCTGGAAGTGAGGATTCACTCTCCAATTTTGAGTGTTTTGACTTTGACCCCTATAAGAAATCTTTTTGTGGGACAGGAAGGTTTCAATAGTAATAACTGACACATTTATTATGACACAATTTTCCACAGTCTACAGTCCAATGAAGTGCACTGATTGACCACACAGGGAAGGAGAACAGGCCCTACCCTTCACCTCCATGTGATCACCAAGTGGCCTGTGTGATGTGAACTCACAGAGGACATGTCTGCATGTACGCTCCCTCTCCATGATCAGCAATGCTGCTTTCTGTACATTTTAAACATGGGGACTGAGCACATGTGCAGACACTTTCTCCTTATGTTTGCACCACACAGATGATTCAGCAATCACATTGAGGTGTGTAGCAGAGCCAGTGTGCTCATGTCCATTCCGTGCATTCAATCCACATGTGGATGGGTCATCTGTATAGGGCTACTATCCTTTTGTAATCCATTAAAATGTCCTGTAATATTAGTCAGTATTATTCTAGATTCTCTGTTTTTGGTTTTAATTCAATAAATGGTTTGTTTCCTTTCCATGGTGAATGTATAAAAGTTCAGAGATTTTTTTTCTTAGAATGTGAAATGGCATTCCTTTCTAATGTTGAATAGGCCTCAGAAGGTTCCACCACATACACAGTTTATAAATCAAGCTGTTATTAAGCAGAATATTAGTTGCAACAGTAGCAACAGTAAAAACACACAAAACATGCCATACCAACTGAAGCTACATGGTGGGCAGCTAGTAACCTCAGAGGTAGAAAACATACCTGACCTCAAGAATGGCAAGGGTGCACCATGGCCTTGCCCAGCTTTGCTCTTGCTGTGGTTGGAAAGCATACAAACAACCTTCATTTCTTGGGATAGTACCTTTTTCTCTGGGCTTTTGGCTCTCTAGATTGCTCCCATTGGCTAGAAAAATGTTTCTATTGCTTTCAACGGGAAGGTCAAAAAGTGTTGGTTATACCATCTACTTGTAATGGTCTCTTTTGTGCATGTTCTGACAACATCTTGTCCAAGACAAGCATATTTTCATATGTATATATTAAAAATAGGCTTTAGCAATAATTTAGCAATTTTAAACCACTTCTGTTCAGTCTTCTTCCAGACTATCTTTGCATGTTTCTTCAAGCAGAAGTTTCTGTTCTAAATTATTACTTTGTGTAAACTGTCCTCCCCATTTTCCAGACATTAATGCAAGAGACCCTCATAGACACTTTTGCCAGTTTAATTATCACTATGGTTGCTTCCATGCAGATGTTTTGCTCCATGTTCTCCATCTGGGGGGGGGGGGGGCGTTCTTATGATACTGTTATGCAGTTGTCCACCTTCTTGGTTCTCCCAGCCTCCACTGTGTGCTTTCTCAAACCTGTTTTGGTATGATCTTTCCAGTAAGATCCCACTCAAAGTAAAGTTTGAATATGTGTGGATGGGGAGATGCAGGTTTCTGTACCTGCCTGCCCACATATGGCACTCTTTCCCTGTGTGCCTGCCATTCCCATCATCACTTCCATTGGTGGACATTTTGCCAGCTTTTTAAACTGGTAGCAGATATATCATTATGGCATCACTACTCTCTAGCAATATAGTTATGACTTATTTTGTTAAGTCAGAAAAAGCACTCTGGCAGAAGGGAATGAATACTAAGTGGGAGGAGAAATCCCAAGAAAACCCCATGATGACACTGCATTTCATATGCCTTTGCATTTGCAATCATAATCAAAGCACAATAGGCATGTGGAAGCATGCCTGCATCACCCTGAACTATGTAGATCTTTTGCATATGGTAAGTACTCACAAAAGGAGCAGGCACGCTAGCAGGATGGTGAAAGCACATGAAGCCACAGGTGGGAGGACAGCGGGAGAAGAGATTGAAGCTTCTTCTTTCACCTCCAAAATTTCCTAACCAAATATGCTGAACAAGAGATCCCTTACTCCCCCCTGGACATTAGTTTGCAGGCCTTTTTTCAATATCAGTAAGTTAGAACTTGGAAAAAAGCAGGAAAAAATAGTTACCACACCTGTGATGATATTTGTATGTGTGGCTTGATGCTCTTAAGCCAGACCTTCTGATGCTTGCTTAAGAGTGTGATCTGCTTTACAGTTCCCTTAAGGTCTAACTGAAACCTTTGTCTAGATTCCAGTGGAGGTCAGCAATCAGAGTATTGATGTTAAACATGGAATGCCATGGTTCATATTGCACAACAATGATACATTCATCCTCCGGTTTCCAGTTACTTTGAACAGACATAGACATAGTTTATCTTGATTTAAGTAAGGCTTTTGATAAGGTTCCGCATAATATCCTTATTGACAAGTCGGTAAAATGTGGTTAGATCCTATTCCTGTTAGGTGGATCTGTAATTGGTTGACAGATTGCACTCAAAGAGTGTTTGTTAATGGCTCCTCATCCTCTTGGAGAACAGTGACAAGTGAAGTGCCTCAGGGATTGGTCCTGAGACCTGTTCTGTTCAACATTTTTATATGGGAGAGGTAGCAAATACGGTAGAAGACAGAATTAGAATACAGGATGATCTTGACAGGCTGGAAAACTGGGCTAAAACAAATAAAATGAATTTCAACAGAGATAAATAAAGTTTTGCATTTAGGTAGGAAAAATCAAATGCATAATTATAGGATGGGGGAGGCTTGTCTTGGCAGTAGTATGTGTGAAAAGCATCTAGGGGTATTAGTAGACCATACACTGAACATGTCAGCAGTGTAATGTAGCAGCTAAAAAGGAAAATGTGATTTTGGGCTGTATCAACAAAAGTATAGTGTCCAAATCACAAAAGTGATGGTATCACTGTACTCTGGTCTAGTTAGACCTCATCTAGAGTATTGTTTTCAGTTTTGAGCACCACAGTTTAAAGAAGGATATAGATAAACTGGAATGTACCCAGAGGAGGACAACAAAGATGGTAAAGGGTCTGGAGACCGTCCTAAAAGGAAAGGTTGAATGAAGTCAGTATGTTTAACCTGGAGAATAGACGATTGAAAGGTGATATGATAACCATCTTCAATTATTTGAAAAGCTGTCATATAAAGGATGGGGCGTTGTTTTCCATTGCCCCAGAAGGTCAGACCAGAACCAAGAGGTTGAAATTAGATAATTTGGGGGTCAGGAAGCAATTTTCCCCAGGACAGTTTGGCTAGGGATCCTGGAGGTGTTTTGCCATCTTCTGGGCATCGAGCAGGGGTCACCAGGGTGTGTGTGTGTGTGGGGGGGGGTGTAGTTGTGAATTTCCTGCATTGTGCAGGGGTAGGACTAGATGACCCTGGAGATCCCTTCCAAAGTTATGATTCTAAAGTATGGGTACTTTGTCTCTGTTTTGACATGGTTTCACATCACCTGTACCACTTTCCCTACCCTGAACCTTAGAAAATAAATAAGCTATACGACAAAACAATTAGAAACAATGAAATGGCCTCCAATGTAAAGTATCCATAGTTTTGCTGTTTTTACTGCAAATAATAACAGCCACAATTCTTAACCCCTCTCGGTCTCACGAGAATATTACTAACTCTTTCCAGTGCTTGTCTTATAAAAATAATAGCTTCATATTTGCATACAAATTGCACCACAGTGTTGCCACAATGAAGGAAGAGATTTTCAAAGGCATCTCATTTATTTAATTATTTATTTTTGAAAAGGCATTAAAATAAAGTATGGTTGTCAAGGATACCACTCTGAAACAATCCTGGTTGTGTAACACAGTCCTTTGTTTTTTATTTTGTCTAATTCTTATTGAAACAGATTTGTATGAAAAAGATTTGGTTTGTAGACAGCGATTGAAGCCTTGTGAAAATGGCATGGGGCACGGGAGGGGGTAAACATTCTAATTAGATACTACTATATGTGTGTGAAACCAGCAGATTGTCAATAAACATAATTACACACATATATATCTTCCTATCCTTATTTTGTTTTTTATAGGTTAGGCTATTTTCTAGGGACTCTGGTGTTTGGAATCATTCATCCCTCTCACATTTCTCTACCTAAAGCCATCATAATTATTCTCCCTTATCTATTCAGCTTTATTTTTAAAAAATCAAATTAAATTTGCAGTACACAGCACATGTTGCACAAGCAACTAAATTAATACAATAAGCAATTATACACCCTAGAGGGGTTCAATATTTACATATTCAACAACCTGAAATATTTGCACATTCTGTTTTTAGTGGCTACAGAGGACTTTTGCCATTAAATTTAATCACATCAAAGTGCTCCCTTGTATTGGAAAATGACAGGTGGGAATGATTAATACTCTGCTTTGGATAATTTCTGCTTTAGGAAACATATTTCATCTTTAACCAATGCGACAACAAATGAAGCTGCTTTCCTCTTTAAGAGTGTTGTGTTAATTCTTGTCAGCTGTGGCAAATAGTATGTGCTGCTTGGCAATTGCCTCCACCCTTTTGGAGAGTAGTCATATATAATTCTGTATATGAATTAATGTAACTCTAATGTAACTCCAGCACAATTATTCATGATGACAAAATGGAACTTCCATTTCTGAGGCACCATTCAAAAACAATAACAAAATCCATGTGTTACAGTAATGACCCGAAAGAGATTTTCATGTATATTTTCAGCGCTTGAATTTCAGAATGCACATTGCATATCCCTAAATGGCAGTCTTTCCTTGTTTAAGACTCTCTCTATCCAAGGACAGCCCTTCAATGCTACCTTTGCACTTCCTGCCCAGAATCACTCCCTGTGGTGGCCTATCCTAGAATTCCTTTAATGGATTAATTTCTCATTTCTATCCCCTGGTCACACTTCATTTTTTAGTGTTTGCAGAAAGTTCAGCTTGACCAAGCAATGGACATTACATTACAAATGTTATATATTGTATTACTATAGCAAGTGTGGTATAGCATTAGACAAGGCCTGAGGAGACCCTGCTTGCCCTGAAACTCCCTAGATAACTTTAACCAGTCATTCTTTCTCAATCTATCCAGTCTCAAATGGTTATAATGAAGAGCTCAATATACTTAGTAAATGAATATATGCAGGGCTTTTTTTCTGAGGAAAGATGTGGTGGAACTCAGTGGGTTGCCCTAGGTGAAAATGGTCACATGGCTGGTGGCCCCACCCCCTAATCTCCAGACAGAGGGGAGTTTAGATTGCCTTCCGCGCCACTGAGCCATGTGACCATTTTCAAGAGGTTCCAGAACTCCATTCCCCCGCGTTCCCCCTGAAAAAAAGCCCTGAATATATGTATATAAAGCTGGTGTATATAATGCTGTATGGAGTGAACACTCCAAATACGAGCAAGACAAAAAAAATTTACATAGCACTTCACAATTAATTGCATTGCACATTGTTAACAAAAGTGTTGAATCATTAAAATCAAAACATTAAATGCTGGAGAGTGTAATAAAAAATTATTAGTTCAAATGCCAAGATTATCTAGGAATTACAAACACTGATACAGAGTGCTCTCAGGGCCAAGCTAAATGTGATGCCAGGCATGTGCTCTTCAACATGTTCGATGATGCAATTTTGCCTGTGAACTATAGTTTTAAAAGATAGAGCCACTCTGGATTGCTGAGGAGAAGGATTCTCTCATTGACCTCTGCTGGCTACAACCTTCCCCCCCGCCACCCCCACCCCCGGCTCTATCTGATATTATTGCTGGGAAAATGATGAAACTTTGCAATTGTTTTCATTAGCAATCTCAATGGGCAGAGGAATGACCAGTTCCCTCCCCACCCCTACTCTCTGTGGAATCTGCTGTTTAAATGTCTTATGAAAGTAAGCAAGCCAGATCTTAAAATAAAAGTACAACAAAAGCAAAATGAGATTAAGAGATTAATTATCACAGTTTACTTTTGTTGTTACTTAAAAGAAATTGTCCGGTTCTGCACTGGTGTGTGCATGCCTATTATTGAACTTTATCTTATAGAACTAACACCAGGATCAGGAGAGGGAAATTTAGATTGTGAAAATGGTACAGGATGAAAGATTTAAAGCTTCTCTAGCACCATTTCTGCAATCAAATTAGCAGCCCCACCTTAGTTGCTTTAAAGTTTTTTTAATGAAGAAGTTCTCACAGATCCCCTGCGTTATTGTCCTCTTTGAGCCTCAAGCAAATTTTCAGCATTGTCCCTAATGCAAGGAGGTGGGGCAGGGAGGAACTGATCATTCCTCTCTCCGTTGAGATTGCTAAAGAAAACAATTGCAAAGCTCCTTTCCCCAGCAATCCCGCGCAGCTCTGTCTTTGAAAACTCTTTGAAAACTAGTTCCCAGGTAACATTGCATCACTTGACATGTTAAAAAACATGTGCCTGGCATCATGTTTAGCTTGGCCCTAAGTAATCCATGAAGATAGTTTCAGATGGGTAGCCATGTTGGTCTGTAGAAGAAGAGCAAAATTTGGGTCCGGTAGCACCTTAAAGACCAACTAGATTTTCAGGGTATGAGCTTTTGAGAGTCAAAGCTGTTTTTTGTCAGATACCTGACAAAGGGAGCTTTGACTCTCAAAAGCTCATACCCTGGAAATCTAGTGGTCTTTAATGTGCTACTGGGCCCAAATCTTGCTCTTAGCAATGCAGTGACACATCCACTGCCTCTAGCTCAGCATTGTGTCTCATGTATAAGCATTCATCTACATTAGGTTAGAAACACTTATCTTGCTGACTTTCTTTTCTCCAGTTTCCTAATTGTAACTGTCAGTAACTCCTCTTTTCTTCACCACATCACTACCATGCAGAATATTAATATTTGTCAATAGTAGGTCTCAAAGCTGCCTTTATTGTGTGCAAGTCTATTTTATCTCTTCAGTAATATATCTTGCAAAGGCTACTTTCAAACCAGACCTGCCTTAAAAAGAGAAAGGAGTGGAAATCTCAGCAACATAAAATGATTTCAGAGCCTTAAATTTTCTACTCACTCTAATACCATATAATAAGAGCATCCTTTTCCATTTACAAGCAGTTCAGCCTGCCTTCTCCTGATAGGAATGATGAGAGTCAATGGGTCACTGGTGGAGAGGATAATGGAAATGTTTTAAAAGCAAGTCACAATTTATTGGCACTAACCATTGAGCAGAAAACTCCATAATAAAAAAAATATTGTGCCTAAGTTTACTTTATGTTGGCAAATATAAAGCAACTCTTGTCACTGATGAAATTAGTGCTTTTGTCACGTTATGTATACTTTCCTAAAGACTTGATTGTATAGCCGTTAGTAGGCTCATTGCACATCTTTGTGAACAGGCAAATTTGGATTTACAGTTAGGTTTTCCCAGTGCAGAACCAGTTCACATTACTTTTGGAAGTATGATGGGAAGAATTCAATGCCTTGGTAACTTCCTTTAAATGTGACCTCTAAATGTGGGATTAAAATGGAGAAGAATGAATCCCCTGTGGGGCTCATGTCCAGTTATATGGAACTTCCATTTTTTTTAGCCTGTACCAGTAAACATATTAATTTGGATCCAGGTTAAAGGGAGGAGAGGTGTATCCTAAAAGCATCTGCCACTTTCTACAGTAGCATGAGGGAAGGTGAAGGATAGAAGCAACCCTCTGGTTTATGACTGCTCTCTGTTATGTATAGAATGTGCTGTGCTAGCCAACTCCTTTATATACACCCTCCTCATCAAGTTGTCCTTTGTTATTGTTGCAGATGTATTTCTTATACATATATTTATTTACCTGAAGAATACCCTTCCTTTCTCTCCAATGGGGAATTCAAAGCAGTTTACATTGTTCTTTCCTAGGCAAGGCTAAGAACATGGTCAATGTCACCAAGCAAGCTTCCATGACATAGTGGGGATTTGAACCAGCATCTCCTGGATCCTAGTCTAACACTCTAGCCACTGCACCATACTCATAGGCAGGGCTTTTTTTCTGGGAAAAGAGGTGGTGGATCTCTGCATGCTCCTGGAAATGCATGATGACATCACTTCCAGAAGTGAAGTCACTCCCAGAAGTGATGCCACTTCCCGGAAGTGACGCCACATCCTGGAACCCAGCACAATGCATTACGATGAGATAAATGTTAGTAAGCTTGCAAAATTACACTATTATGACAAAGGGTGTCATGTCTGTACCCCTACATCCATGTCATTGTTCTATGTATTGCTAATGCTGTACCTTAATGTCACTTGGCAAATGACATTTGGCAAATAGCCATCACTTTCATTTCCCAGGCATCCTGAGAACACAGCTGTCTTATCTCCTTCCTTTGAAGCTCCTGGAAGTGACCTTGCACTGTCTGAAATGTTACAGTTTACTCTTATGCTTTTTGTCCTGTCTAGGCTGATATATAAATCCTAGCAGAAATTTCCAGACCATTTCCCGTGCAAACCTGTGGCCTAGGTGGGAGGGGGGAAATGATTGGGTATTTAGAGATGTACTTTCTTCAAGTTTCTATTCCTGTCAATGGAGTGTGTACTGCTTAGATGCTTTCTTGCTTCTGAGTAATTCTATGGACATATATATGGAAATGATTAGATTTCTGAATAAAACCATTTAACCAAGAGCTTGGACTTCTTGTTGCAATGGTACAGAGATCTGTCTACCATATCCTGTCACCCATAGGCTGACAAAGGTTTTTTTCCCTTTCTGTATCCTCTACAAACAGTGAACTCTTCTATTCCCTTTCCCAAACATTTCATTTCTTTGGAATCATATTTTAAAATATGCAAGAAGGAGGGGGCCTCTAAAAATCCAAAACCCATCTCACAAATCTAAATTCTAACAGATCCTCTGCCAGCATAGAAAAAAAATTCTTTCACAAAATTCCACAGAGTCTGAAATTCCTAACTGAATGAATATTGAATTTTCAAATTTTATTGGAAGGTTTTGCTTTACTGGAGCAATTCAAAGGAAGATACTCAACTTTAGCTGTATTAGATTTATACTTAGTTTAAAATGGCTTTTTTTCCCCCTGCCAACTCTGCTTTACCAATGGCTAAGCTGTTGTAACATTGTGAAATGCTCATAAATATTCCAATGTCCCAGACAAACAATATTCATAAAAATTTCCTTAAAAGTCATATGTCCACTACAATTTCAGTAATATTAA
This sequence comes from Eublepharis macularius, assembly GCF_028583425.1. Taxonomy (NCBI): domain Eukaryota; kingdom Metazoa; phylum Chordata; class Lepidosauria; order Squamata; family Eublepharidae; genus Eublepharis; species Eublepharis macularius. The sequence goes on from NC_072795.1 coordinate 72,967,815, forward strand.
TCAGCTGAGGGTTACAGCTATTAAGACATAAGAACACCTATATGCTGATGAATATATTGATAAAAGCCTTCTGTGACTTGGACACAGCTACCCATTCCTAGCATAAAACTGGAATAACCATAACTGATATTTAACTAATACAAATAACCATAACTGATAACTAACACAGAACCAATCTGCATGCAAAAGCTGTGGGAGCCATAACAATGTCAACTTCAGTCAACAAAAGAATGAACACAACACACACACACGCACACAAGCACAGCCCCACCCACCCCCATGAAAAGAAAGCAGAATGAACTCAAAGCAGCACAAACATGCACACACATATACAGCCCCACCCCCATGAAAGGAAAGTAGAATGAACTCAAAGCAGCACACATACACACACAGCCCCACCCACCACCCCATCTCCAAATGAAAATAAAAAAGAATGCACACAAAGCAGCACACACACACACAGAAACCCCTGAATGAAATGAAAGCAGAATGAACTCAAAGCAGCACATGTACACGCACAGCCTCACCCACCCACTCCAATGAAAAAACAGAATGAACTCAAAGCAACACACATACACAGAAACCCCTGAATGAACTGAAAGCAGAATGAACTGAAAGCAGCTTAACCTCCTCTGCTTATACTCTCTCTCTCTCTCTCTCTCTCTCTCTTTCACACACACACACACACACACAGAGAGAGAGAGAGAGAGAGAGAGAGAGAGAGAGAGAGAGAGAGAGAGAGAGAGAGAGAGAGAGAGGAATGAAAAGAAAGCAGAATGAACTCAAAGCAGCTCAGCCTGCTCTGCAGAGCCCGCGCCAGGTCCAAGCAGCATCTGCTTGCTCTCTCTCTCTCTCTCTCTCTCTCTCTCTCTCTCTCACACACACACACACACACACACACACAGATGAATTAAAAAAGCAGATTGATTTCAAGACAGCTAGCCTCCTCTGCAGAGCCCGCAGGGCCGAAGGAAGAAGGAATTACATGGGCAGATTCCACAGCTGCCGGAACCCAGCATGCTGCATTCCCCCTCAAAAAAAGCCCTGCTCATAGGGTGTATGTATTTGCATGATGGATCACATAAGACATAGCAACCCTGTCTACCACCAAATAGTACTTTCTACATGCTGAGCTACTATATTTGTATTTATTTACTTAAAACATTTTTATGCTGGCTTTCCATTCAGCTTAGGGTCTCCAAGGTGGGTTCTACATGAACTGGCCAGGGCCTATTTCACATGTTCCAGCACTCATTCACCCACAAAGGTAAGTATAGGAACAGTCTTCGTTATTCCTATCCAGCTAGTTCTGTTTTTCTCAAATCTATATTTTTCTACAATACAAAAAAAAATCTCATAAGGATAGTATGAAGAAAATATTTCTCTTCCTTATTTTGGAAGCATGACAGCCACTATGTCCTTCTAATGCATATTTGTTTAAAGAAATTCAATTTTATTTATTTATTTATTTCAAATTTCTATTTCGCCCTCCTTGTGGGTGGGCTCAGGGTGGATAACAACATATTAAAATACAATAAAAAATCATCTACATTAAAACATTAAAACAACAGTGTATTAATACACATTTAAAACAGGATGGTGAACAGCCTTCGCAGGGAGGGTTAAGATTTTATACACTCCTTTTTTCAGGCCAGCGGAGGCCCAGCCTCAGCCATATGCCTGGCAGAACAACTCTATTTTGCAGGCCCGGCAAAAGGATAGTAGGTCCTGCCGGGCCCTGATTCCAGCAGACAGAGCATTCCACCCGGTGGGAGCCAGGACCAAAAAGGTTCTGACTCTAGTCAAGGCTAGGCAGGCATCCTTGGGGCCAGGGACCACCAACAGCTGTTTGTCCCCTGACCGGAGTGTCCTCCAGGGAATATATGGGGAGAGATGGTTCCATAGATATGCTGGTCCCAGTCTGCACAGGGCCTTATAGGTCAATACCAGAACCTTGAATGTGATCCAGCACTCCACTGGCAACCAATGCAGCTCATGTAAGAACGGTGTTATATGTGCCTTATTTGGCACTCTTGTAATAAAACGCGCCACTGCATTTTGTACCAGCTATAATCTCCAGGTCAGGCTCAAGGGCAGCCCCGCGTAGAGAGAGTTACAGTAATCTAGCCTAGAGATGACCATTGCTTGGATCACTGTAGTTAAGTCACGGGTTGACAAGTAAGGGACAAGTTGCCTGGTCTGCTGCAGATGGAAAAAAGAGGACCGGACAACCACTGTGACCTGCGTCTCCATTTTCAGGGAGGCATCCAAGATCACCCTCAGGCTCTTAACCCTTGGAACTGGCACTAATGGTGTCACAGTCAGGGCCAGGAGCCGGAGTCCCGAACCTAATCCCCCGTGGCTCAAGTACAGGACCTCTGTCTTCATCGGGTTCAGTTTCAGCCAACTCTGCTTCAACCAACCAGTCACGGCTGCAAAAGTATGTTCCAGGACATCTGGGGCTGAGTCAGGCCAGCCGTCCATCATCAGATACAACTGGGTGTCATCTTTATATTGATAACACTCAAGTCCACATATAGATGTTAAACAATAATAGGGAGAGTATTGCAACACAAGCAATAAGGTGGGAACAATTTCAAACAAGTAAACTATAAGGCTTCAGCTGGGGTTCCAACTGGAGCCATTATGTGCTACTTGAGTTACAAATCCGGATGTTTCCTTCTTTATTCGGTCTCAGACTTTTACAAGGCCCGGAAGTCTCCTGTAGGAGTGTGCACCGAGAAAATTTCTGTTTCAGTTTCGGAGGTTCTGGAATAATTTTGTACCATTATTGATTTGTTCTGGCTGAGCTGGTGCCTGCTCGGATCTGATCTGTTTGTTTTTTCTGTCTTCATATGTTTTGGCCCATTGTGTGCATCCAAGGGTGGCATTGACTGCATGTGCACAGACACACGTTGTTCTTTTCAAGGCAGTGGGGAAACAAGGCTCTGGGGCAACTGTTGTCACACACAATGGCACCAAAACCAGACAGAACACAGTCTTCCCTCTAAACCATCAACTCACTGAGCTTGAGAACATGCAAAAATGATGGTCCATGTTTATGGACCCTGACCCTGTTTTTATCGATTTTAACTGTTCACTGCCCAGAGCCCCTGGGGATGGGCGGTATATAAATTGAATAAATAAATAAATAAATAAGAATGTATGAGGAAGGAGCATGTAAAGGCAAGTGTTGGGTAGCTACATATGCTGTTTTTTCGAAGTGGGGGAGTTGGGGAAACGAGGTTCTATTCAAGCTTAATGAAAAACCACATTATCCCAAAACCTATCGATTTAATGAGTTTTCCTCAAGGACAAGAAAATACACTCAACAATGGACCCCAAAGAATGCAAATGTCAGTGGGTGCACACAACGGCAGGAAACTTACTGGCAAGATGTACAAGCAGAAGAGAGTGCTCCATTGCCAATCAGCACAGCACAGTAAAAATAGTTTTAAAATTCCTGCTTCAGTGACACAGCCAATAAATTATTAGCTTTGAGGCCATCTGTTATGCCATGTTTCCTTGTGCCTTGTAGTTTTGTTCCCACAATGAGGGGCAAATACTCCTTACCATGATCTGCTTTGCAGCAAACTGGGACTTCCTGTTTAGCTATGCCTCTGGCCAGTCCTTGCATTGTGTGTAAAAACACTCAAAAGGAAGAGCTATATGTTGATTTTTCTTTCAAAGGAAGGGAGGTAGAGGGAGGCTGGCCCCTAGTTCTTCCTATTTTTTAGTAGAAAAAGTGGAAGACTGGACAGGTTGCCAGCTGCCAGTCTTCCTTTCAAACTAAAACCATTAACCTAGAGGAGAATAATAATGAAGAAGAAACAATGGCAGGAACAGCTGAAGGAGAAGCTCCCTTTGCTATTCCAGAAAATAAGAAATCTGGTGAGATTGGTCCTTCCATGTGGAAGACTGATATGGAAAGACTTGGGTGTGAGTTTGTGTGTTAGTATGCAATGCACTCACCTGCAACCTGTGAGTCATTTAAGCTAATTTTAATCCGTTTTAATCAGAATCCGTTTTAATCAGTTTTAATCAGAAAAGCCCCCAAAGGTAGAAGGAATTCTGGGCAAGATGAAATTCTTCTTGAAATCTTTGGAAGATTTCTTTAGTCACAGTGGTGGCATTGGCATCATGGCACCCAAGAGAAGGACAGAAGCAGCAGAAGGCCACCAAATGGACATGAACCAGCTCCACATGCCTGGGACCCTCTCCTCAGTGTGCTCTCTTTTAATAATTGCTTTTTCTTTCCAATTTTCACTCTAATCTGCATAACATGAACCTTAGCAGCAGCCAGGGACTCAAAGGCTGAAAGAGACCCCTCCCTCCTCAAACCCACATGTGCACATCCCTGTGGATGTTGCTGGCCTTTCCTTGAATTGTGCAGAAAAATGCACAGAAAGGGATGGCAATGGTGACACTAGGGCCGATGGTACTGTACCATGTGTTGCTCCTCTCCCCACCAGAAAGCAAAACATTTGTGTTTCAATCCCCCACTCAGTGTCAATGCCATTACCCAGGAAGTGCTGAAGGAAAAGCACACACACGTGTGCTGCACACATCCCGTTCCTGCCAACGGAGTTAATACTAATTGCTCATTCTCTCCCCTTTGAATCTAATTGGTTGCATGATGAGTGCAGACAGACTTGACCTTAAGGAAGACAAGATGCAACTGGCCTGGCTTTGTGGCCACTGTGTGGATAAGAACTGAAACAAAACATACACACTTTTCGGCTGGGGAAGGAAATCGTTACAGCCCTGTTTCCAGAATTTTTTTTCACCATTTCAGAAGCTGCTTTAACGAATGAAACCAGAAATTTCTGTCTGCATTTTTGGCATACCCCTAGTCTCCTGTCTTTGGACACCAGAGATCATGCCACTTCTGGCTGCTGTTTGAATGACTTTGACTCATATGGGTTGTTTGAATATTTCTGTGATGGTAGTTCTGAACCTGATACACTATAAGTAAAAGTGGTCAGTGTCCGTGACAAATTTTAATTGTGCTCCTATATTATACTAGTTACTAAACTGTAGGTGAGAAGAACAGTCCAATTAAGAATGTCTTGGGGCTGATTTTTGTGATATTGGCACAGCAGCAAATAGCATATAATAAGGTGAGTCTGTGTTTATCTTCAGTGTCCATTAGTGACTATAGAGATTTCTCTGTATGGACAATCATGCCATTTATGTACAGCATGTCTATCACTCATATTCATAAATAAAACCCCAGGCCCTTTTGAACTGTCAAATGTTGTATGGCAATAGCCCCCAGTTTACACTGCTCCCTTATTCATTTGTTTACTTCACTGAGACGCACAGATTACACAATTAAAACAATGCCATTAGAACAGTTTGATACTTACAATCAACAATCCAATAAATTGGATTAGAAAATTAGAGAGTACTGCACTAAAAACAGCATACTACAAACAATAAAATTAATACATAAAACAAACAATGGAACCCAAACTGAATGACAAAATTTGAGAAAGAGTGCAACTGTACTGTCCTAAAAATGCAATCTTTTACAAAGTCTGTGGAGGAGAGCATAGACAAACATACTGATTAGGACAGCCAGCAAATCCTCATCTGCATCTTTTCAAAGTTTGAGCGATTTGTTACTATATTTGGTTGCTTTCCTCATAGAGAGATTCAGGCAGTGGAGCTCAGAGGATAGTGGAAAGGTAAATAGTTAAGTACCGATTTGTACAAATCAATAGAGACAAATTAAAGGCTATGTACAAAAGCATAGCCCCGGAGTAAGAAAAGATGGCCAGAGCCACAGGCTTTTATAGATAAAACTTAGTTTGGAGTTGGTTCAAAAGTTCATATCACCTGGAGAAAACTATAGATTTTCTCATTGAGAACTGATCCAGTTCAGTGCTTGCATTGTTGGCAGAAGGCCAGAGTTTATCACAATATTTAGTTCAGCCTACAGACACATGGAATATAATTTTGGGGAAATACTGTGGTGCCCCAATGGGTTCTCAACAATTCTATGAACTCTAGCTGTACGAATATTGTTAATCATATATTGGTTGGCATTTTGGTTCTCCAGATCAAGATTTCTCAGGGTTTATATACTTCTATTTTCTAAATTGCAGGATCAGGGAACTCACAATTGGACTGATAATTTGTGCTGCATTCATTTTTTTATGCAAATGATATCAGTTCTAGGACACTGGGTATTGAATTGACAATAGTGCAATAAGTGTAAAAGATGTCTTTTACAAATTCCTGAATATAAAATATATTCCTGAATAGAAATGCATTGGTTTTGAAGGGTTGACAGCTTTATATGTAGCATCCTTTTCTCTTTAGAATAATATAGACGGGGATCCTTCCATTCCTCCTGATTGCTGTTCAGGTGTAGTTTAAAGGGGAAATCCACAATTTCCACAAGTATGTGCCCTTTTAAAATGATGTTGCATCTATTTTGTACTTAAATATATGTGTCTAATACAGCCAGGAATATGGTCAGGGATGAAGGAAAAAGCACCTATATTACGATTAGTCCAGGGTTTGTGAAATAATTCTGTTGATAACGTAAATTATATGATTCTGTGCACAGCACAGCATGGGAGATGCTTTCAATGAAAATAATATACACAATACCAGTCGGTCTCCACAAATAATTGCTTTTGAACTTTACAGTCTCAGTGACTTGCTGCATGTGAAGAAGGGGTTTCATATCTCAGCTTGATAGTTATGTGCATTCCGAAATTTAAACAAAATGAATTTTATTGCTGATCTGAATTCTCTGATGTTTATGTACAATCAAGATTTATGCCCTAGAGAGTACGGAAGAGGGAGGAAAGTATGACGAATACTGTTTTTTCACATCTGACTAGGTAAAGATAAAAGAAAATCCACAAAAGATGGTAGACACAAATATTTTTAAATGAATTTGAAAATGCACTATTTTCTGTTTCCGACTTCCATGGCCAGCAAGAAGTGCTAATGCATTTTTACAGGGTCAGAGTCCATGTGATTAGAGGATAAGGTGTATCTTTATAATACATAGAGCAGATGTAAACAAGTGAGTACACAGGCAGATAGGGCCAGCTCAAGGGGTTTTTTTGGCCCTCTGTGCAAGCTGTTACTTTGGTTCCCCATCCCCATGCAACAGAGAGAAAAATTAGAAGCCTAGAATGAAGGTTTTACTTACTTGGCATTCAAAATGAACATCATAAAAATAAAAATAGATTAGTCCTTCAAAAGCCCTTCATGTTCCATAATGGTGGCTATAGAAGACCAGAGTCAACAGATAAGGAGATTTTAGAAGTCAGTTAACACCAAGCTTACCCTTGAAGCCAGTAGAGATGAGTCCTCTTGCCTTTTTGTTGCCTATCCAAACATAGCAATCTAGTAAATTGCCTGGGTTTGCCTGGTGATCAGGCCAGTCCTGCAGGTAGACCCTGCAGGTTTTAAAGTAGTATCGTTCCTACAATGCAACAGCAATACTCTCACTGTCATGCAAGGTTATTTTCTACCAGCCTGTTCCAAAAACTCAAAAAATGTTCTGTCTGGAATAAAACTATATCCCCACACCTACAATGAAAGCACAAGCCCAGCTTTTATAATTTGCCAACACACATGTGTATGAAATTCCAAGATGGATTTTGTAGGCAGACAGGGAGTTGCTTTATAGAGCTACTTAAGTGGATGAAGTATGTTTTCAACAGTAATTTGACTTTTCATGGAACTTAAGAGAAAGTACACTTGAGAGTCAAGTCCTTGATTTTGACTGTGGGTGCATTTTGAGGTCTATTTATTTATTTATTTATTTATTTAACTGGGGACCATGGTATAGTGATCCTGTTCAGAATGGATAGATGAATGTAGATGTAAGTGTCCCTTCTACTAAAGTCAAAGTGTGAAAACCCAGAGGAGCATGAACTGAGGAGTATGGACTGAAAGACCCATCAACTTCTAAAGAAATTAGAATCCTGCTGTGATGAACTTAACAGCAGGTTTCCGAAAAGCAGCAAAATCAGAGATCTGAGAGGGGAAGGTTTGACTATTCCCTAGAATGGCAAGCTTGAGTGACAGGCTTCTCCCTTCTCTCTGAATGGCTAGTTAGAACCAGTCTGAAGGCAGTCAGTTGAATTTGTTGACAAGATTTTGGAGTCAGTGAATCTGACAAGAAAAGTCATACATGTTCACCCTTAGGGTGAAGGGGAAAGACTCCTTTGCCTTAACTGTACTATTACTGTCCTGAGTAGAGGTGGGCATGGACTGGGAAAAACCCAGGGGCTGTCAGTCTGTGGTCCGTCGCATTTCACAGACCACGGACCACGAACTTTTTCCAGACCTGCCCCAGTTCATGAACTGGTCAGTCCATGGTCTGTCAGCTCCGGTTTCCATGTCGCATGTAAGGAAGGAGCATGGAAATGGAGGCTTTAACCTCCCTTGCTCCAGTTGGCTGGCAGGCTCTGCCAGTCAGCTGGAGCAAGAGGAGATTTAAACTTTAAGATTCTCTTTGTACCACTTGCAAGCAGCGTGGGGAGCAATTTAAACCACCCTCCTTGCTCCAGCTGTCTGGCGAGCCCACCTGTCAGCTGGAGCAATGGAGGATTTAAACTTTAAAGCACTTCCTGCACCACTTCCAAGTGGCGTGGCGAGTGCATTAAAGTTTAAACCCTTGTTCCAGCTGACTGGTGGGCTCTGCCAGTCAGCTGGAGCAAGGGGGATTAAAAGCTTCCCATGGGGAAGGCACCGGGATTCCTGGAATTACAGACCAAGGGACCACAGACCGTCCCAAAAGCCATAGGGTCCATGGAAAATGGTGCTCCCACGACCCTCCGGTTCACAAATATCAAACTAGGCTGGTCCGTGTAAAATTTTGGTCCATTTTTTGGTCCCTGCCCACCTCTAGTCCTGAGGAAGAATTATATCTAAGAATTCAGTATAAGTGTCAGCATAAACTGAAGCATACTTTTCACTGACTTCAGAGAACTTCAAGTGTTTTTTGGCGAGAGTGATTGAGTAGTGGGTTGAGACTCCCTTTCAAACCAAAAGAAGGAGGAATGTAACTTCTGAGGAGGAGGAGATTAATTCCTGCCCAGTTTCTAAGGGGGGAGGGGTGGCTCTGAGGAAAAGCCCAGTATGTTGTGAAGGGGAAATGGTTTTAGACTAATTCCAGGAAACCTGAACTGTCATAGGAAACTTTCTGAAGAAACATTGCTGCCATAACTAAATTATTAAGTGAAACACCTCTCATAGTTAAGAACCAAGAATATATGAAAATAGGCTTCAAGAATATTACGTTGCCTGTTATTTCTTTTTGAATGTCATATAGTCTCTAGTACCATTTCCAACAAAAAGGAAGTTGGCTTCTGCTTTTCCTAATCAAGTTCCTAGCCTGGGCTAAAAAGCCAAAATTGTATCTGCATGAAGAAGTGGGACAAATGGACTTTCAAAACCACAAATATTAACACACTACTTGGGGCTGCTAATTCAAAGCAGGGAATTTTTGCAGGAAAATCTGTCTCACAGAGGGGAAAGTGAAGGGGGGGGGGGGTCCATCACACCTGCACACTCGAAATTCTCAGATTTGCCCACAAAACCCTAGCTTTGTCACTCATTCCAGAATTTGGGTTCATTAGACATCATTTGCCTAATCTGAATTCAACCATTTTGAATGCTTCAGTTTTTGTTAGTTAAGAATCCATGTTTCTTTTCACTTAAGCAACATGCAACTTAGTTATGAAGCATTAAAATGAATGAGTGCTGGGGCAAGGGTTAGTCACTGTATCCTTCATCACTGTATGGTTATCTCCGGAGATCAATGTCTGTCTTGAATGGACTTAACTTCCCCATTGTTTAATGTTTTATAAGGTGGGAGGAAAGTGGGGTGTGGAAAGAATATTTGTTTCTTGTACAGCTTTTACAGTACTAGGCTAATGAGTTAATGTACTTATTTATTATAATAATAAACACAGCTGTAAACAGACCATAAAAATAATAAATGATTTGCATATTTCAATACCCAGTGCGTCAGCTTTAATTAGAAAATAAATTAAATGATCCATCTGCCTGCTATCATCCACTCTATTTTTCTTCCTATCCACAATATTTAAATACAGTCAGCATTATTTATACTAATTACCGTCTAACAAAAAACAAAACAAAAACTTCCACACAGAAATTGATTGGCCTCGTAAAATAATGTCTCTCCACCCCAGCCCATAAGTCTCTTTCTGAGCATTCTAATGAACATGATGGACTTCTTTCGTTATTAACTGTGTTCACTTCATCATGCATATACTAATGAGCTCTCTTACTCCCTTCTAAGGTCAATGGACGTAGAATGGTCCCAGCAAGAAAGGCAGGGTATAAATTAACATAAATGACATAAATAACTAAATAACTAAATAAAACTCTGCTTAGGATTGCACAGTTTTTTTGTCTTGTAGACATAATTTCCAATGATCTGTTACATAAAACATTAAAACTCATTTCCTGATTAGAGATTCTTTACCATCAGGTTCCATTATACAAAGCACTCAATGTTATGAAGTCTTATGAAATAGTACCAAAAATGTAAGTACTATATAATGACTTAAAAGGATTATATATTAGAGGCGTAACACAGATGGACAGAAAGAGGGGTCCTGCAAAGAAAAGGTCACAGGGATGAATCTAAAAAATTGCAAATGGAGTTCCATTTACAGAGAAAATATTTCCTACTCCTCCCCACCCATACCCCAACATACTGCTGTCTCCTATGGCCCAGAAAATTGGGTGAATCTGCAGGAAAGTCATGGGATATGAAAATTGCTTTCCCTACTTGTGCAAGTAGAAGTGGCCTTCTAGCTATGAAAGGAGGGGTTTGGATTCAACTCTTTATGTTTTTGCAGGTGCTAGAGTCATTCTCATAGCAGTCCACCAGCACCTTTAAGACTAACCAATTTTATTGTAGCATAAGCTTTCGAGAATCACAGTTCTCTTCGTCAGATGCATGGAGGGCAGAAAGAAACTGGTCAAATATAGAGGAGGAGAGGAGGGATGTAAACAACTCCTTTGATATGGAGATGCAAACTGCTCCTTTTGCTTGTGTAAAGGTTCAAAGGAGTTTGCCGTGTTAGTCTGTAGTAGCAAAATCAAAGAGTCCAGCAGCACCACCAAGACCATACAATTCCACTGCAGCACAAGCCTTCGATAACCACAGCCCTCCCCGCCAGATGCATCTGACAAAGAGAAAGCCCACGTCAGGTGCCACTGGACTCTCCCTGACCCCGCCTATGTAAATGAAATCAGTTACCTGTGATAATGAGATAACCATTCATAGTCCCTATTCATTCCCAACTTGATAGAGTCACATTTACATATGAATTCCAATTCAGCAGCTTCCCGTTGGATTTTGTTTTTGAAAGGTATCTGTTGAACTACAGCGACCTTTAAGTCTTTGATGGAATGTCCTGCTAGATTGAAGTGTTCTCCCACTGGTTTCTGGACATTGCCATTTCTAATGTCAGATTTGTGTCCATTTATTCTTTTGCGTAGAGGTTGGCTGGTTTGTCCAATGTACAGAGAAGGACAACAATGTCCTTATACATAATTTTATATGTATAAGTGTGTGTAAACTAAAAATTGACATGGAAACTAAAAAATATTGCAAAAATCAAAATATTCAGCATTTGAAACTAATTCATTGCAAGCAACATGAAGCCCAAGTTATTCGAGTCAAGTTATTAATACAATGGTTGACCTAACAAAACCTGATTAGGTAGTGCCTTCTGCATACAGGAACTCCAATACACACTTGTAACTCCTGTGCAAGCAAAGGCTCCATTCTCTATGGGAAAGTTTCATGCATTCCTATTTATCTGATCTCTGTTAGGAAGAAATTCTTTGAACAATTTTGTATGATCTGTTTATTTCTGTATGATTTTATCTTAAAACATGCTACTAATTAAACTTAGAGAACCAACCAACTAAAACCCTCTCCATCATATTATATACTCTTTCTAAATTGGAGCTATGTATTGAACATTTAAAAAGTTGCTGAAGTAGAATGTAATCATAGTTTTCTTTCTCAGAACTTGAGGAAGATTATCACACAATAGTTAACAAGCCTTTCACTGAAATGCATCTGTTCCTGTCCTGTTGTATAATGTTTTGATTTTATCTGCCATCTGACTATGAGACTGTGCTCTTTGGCTCATTTTGCTCCTATCCTTTACATGTTAAAAAGTTAACTACACTTTTCATAATTAGAGCTGTCTTTTAAAATTAAAGGAAAGTATGCCCCCCCTGGACCCACTTCCACTCCTATACCAAACGGATATCAAATCAAAAGATGCATCTTGAATTAGTAATGTGTGATCACTCCTTTACTCAAATTGCAATTTGATTGCAAATTGCATCATCCTTCTCAGAGCATCTTATTCCTGCCATTATCTATGCATTTTTTGCATAAACACGGCCGCAAGAACCCAGTTTTTCTTCAAACTCCCTCCTATTGTGCCTGCAGGCCCAATGCATGACCATTGAAGACATGACCCAGTCTCCATCATCACTCTCTCTTCACATTCTGTGGCTTTCCTTCACACATTCCAGGACTTCTGTTTCAGGATGGACTTATATGTTAGCTCAACTTTTATACTGCTAGGATTGTATTGGTTAGGATCTATTAGTTATGTTTAAGTTAGTCTATTTCATTTGTATGAAATTATATTTGACCTCTTGCTATTTCCCCCCCCCCATTCTTTTATTTTTCATAATCAAGAATCAATTTATTTCTAACATCTGCCTGCTTATTTTTGGAGATCTCCGTATTCCAGAAAAATCCTGCACTCAACTCATAGTTGACTTATGGTGACCCCTGGTGGGGTTTTAATAACAAGAGACTAATAGAGGTGACTTGCCACTGCCTGCCTTTGCAACCCTGGTCTTCGTTGGAGGTCTCCCATCCAATTACTAGCCAAGACCAACCCTGCTTAGCTTCTGAGATCTGATGAAAACAGGCTCTCCTGGGGTCAGCCTTGCTTAGTAATTGGATAGGAGACCTCCAACAAAGACCAGGGTTGCAGAGGCAGGCAACGGCAAGGCATCTTTGTTAGTCTCTTGCCAAGAAAACCCCACCAAGGATCACCATAAGTCAGCTATGACTTGAGGGCCATCTCCACCACCCTATTCCTATTTAGAGTGCTGCCCAAATCTGGGACCCTGGAACACATCTGGCTGTGGTATCTTTTTAATCACCCAGGTACTCGTGTATGTTCTACACACAAGGGGGACACTCCACTTGTTAAGGGAAATACACCTGTAGACCATTCGGGAAACACACTAAGGTATAACAATGCCTGGATGAATGATGTAAGCAGATATTGTTATATCTGAATTCTGAGGCAAAGAATTAATACGCAGACATTTTTTAAAACCCTAATGTTATTTAAGATCTTCTTTTTGTTTTCTTCTACTTTTTCAGCATTCTACATATAAGGAATATCTCAACTTTATGGGATTGCCATGATTTCCAACTACAGTTCAACAACCAAAATATACTGAAACAAAATTCTGCCTATTACTTTAGATTAATTAGCAGGGGGTGCAGTTTGGGGAAAAGAGAGAAATGTAGTATATGGTTGATCTGGAGAGTCAATTTGACTTTCTCTGATTATACTAATGGCACACCTGCTCAAATCCCCTCTTTCACAGATAATTACTGATTTCAAAAGAATATGTTGATTCGGGGAACAAAACCCCCCAATTGGATAAGAAAGCCATCCTCAAATGTTACAATTATTCTCAAAGCAGCCAAAGTGTGAGCTGTTTTCTGATACTTTTATGCATACTGGGCAGTTTTCGACCCTTGCCAGATACCATTACTGTCAGGGTTAGACGAAACACCTGGCCTCATTTGTGGCTCTCCTGCTGGAATGCATCACATTCATGCCCATCATTCCATTTTCAAACCCACAGTCATGAAAAATCATGATCCCTTTTCTTTATTTGATGTCTGCATTGTATTTTAGATTTCTTCCTAACCATGTCTTGCTTCTCGCAAGAGTCTACCAGTTCAGTCATTTTGAGATTATAGTATATGCCTACCACATACTTGCTAGAGAAAAGTTCCAGAGTAGCTTGACTGTATCTCAGGTTTGATTTTTCAGATGAAAGAGTACTAGAGACTTATTAAGCATTTGTAATATTTGCTTCTTTACAAATATGAAAACAGATTATAAGGGAAGCCCAGCAAGCCCTTTTTCGAAGACGACAGAATCACTACCAGCTGTGCTAGGAACAAGATGAAGTTAGAAGTATTTTTTAAAAAAATAAATGGCCTGTATCAAGTCCCAAGAGAGGATGTTCTTTACCTTCAGACAGTGTACCCCCCCTACCCTTTATTCCAACTCCACCATTTTTGTTTCTTTCACATGACCCATGCATTTATATTAGACCTCATCCCTGCAGGTGAGCAGACTTTTCCTCAAGCATCCTGGTCCTGGTCCAGTTATGGCTTTAAAACCAACAGTTTGAATTAATCTCAGAAAGTAAGAGGCCCATTAAATTATTAGTAAACAATATGTGCTGCTTCTTGCCCATATACATCAAAAGACAGGAAGCATTATTTTGTACCAATTGAAGTTATTTTGTCAAACTGGTGACTTCATCCAGAATCACTTTAAGAATAAAACAATTAGAACTAATCAAACAGCATAAGATTTTTTCATTAGCTATCATGTCCAGCACATCTTTTAATGTCTCCAGTATTTTCACTTACAAAAAGGTTTTCTATTAATCTTCAACCATAAACTGAGAGATAGCACTTGGGTCTCCCTTGTTCAAAATCAATACTTCAGGGCAGGGCTTTTTTTCTGGAAAAAGAGGTGGTGGAACTCAGTGGTGGAACTCAAGACTGCACAATGACGTCACTTTGGGTCAGCTGGAACAAGGGGGGAGTTTTTTAAGGTTTAAATTGCCCTCGGCAAAAATGGTCACATGGCTGATGGCCCCGCCCCCTGATCTCCAGACAGAGGGGAGTTTAGATTGTCCTCCATTCTGCTTGGTGGTGCATAGGGCAATCTAAACTCCCCTCTGTCTGGATCAGGGGGCGGGGCCACCGGCCATGTGAGCATTTTAAAGAGGTGCCGGAACTCTGTTCCACCACGTTCCAGCTGAAAAAAAGCCTTGCTTCAGGGTAAAGTGAAAAGCTACAGCTACCCACAAACAACTACAAAAAGCAATTATATGGGGCAATGCTCCATAAAAGAGCTATAACATTCATACACTTCTTACCGTGTGCAGATAGTTTCGGGTGGGTAGCCGTGTTGGTCTTCAGTAGAACAACAAGATTTAGATCCAATAGCACCTTAGGGACCAACTAGATTTCCAGGGTGTGAGCTTTCGAGTCAGAGCTCCCTTCATTAGACCTGTCAAAGGGAGGTCTAACTCTTGAAAGCTCCTACCCTGGAAATCTAGTTGGTTTTCAAGGTGCTACCAGATCTGACTCTTGCTCTTTTACATTGTGCAAGGACCCAAGCACATATTCCTGCAATTGCTGGTGACAGTGTGGAGGCTCTCTGAGCAACTAGATTGGTGCTGGTGGTAAAGTGTCTGTAGTATTGAAGAATCACTTCCTGGCAGCCTTGATGTAGAATTCAAATGATGCTAAATCCACTGCAGAATACAACTTGGCATGAACTAGAGCTTAGCTTGTTGTGTTCATCCTTATAGAGGAAAACATAACAGAAAAATTTAAATATTGTAATAGTGTCACATACAAATACACCCATGGGGCATTTGCATCTACTTCAGTAAAGTAGCCATCCTTCCAAGAGCATAACTCAATGCAAATTTTGGTACTGTCATGTTCTGACTGTGTTTCATGTGTGTTCAAACCAAAGAGACTCCATTTTAATCCTGTCAGTGTTTTAAGTGCTTCTTTTGCAGGTGGCAAGCAGTTCAGTAGAAGATAACTTAGAGAAATGGAATGTTATGACTACAACCTCTCCACTCTTGGGAAGCTTTCATTTTCTCAGCCTCGGGCCGATTGTTTTGAGAACTGTGGGGGTCGATGGGGCCTGCAGGGATTTGCTATTCTGTACCTTAGCCTTTGCCTGTCATTCGTAACAATACTAGTGTATCAGCCAAGATCTTAGTATCTTGGATAGTGGACTATAATGGTTGTTTATATTCAGTAAATATTTTGAAATCAATGGATTCTTGTCTCATTGCAAGAGGTAGTCTGGATTGCAACTTTTAGCAAGCCACTGTCTGACAGGTACAGGAAGTAGAAAATTTATTTTTTTATTTATTTATATTTCAATTTATATACTGCCCATCCTCAGGGGCTCTGGGCGGTGAACAAGTTAAAATCAACAAAAACAAGAAAACAACAATTCTGAAATCAACATACAAAACAATAATGAAATAAATTAACCAGGTGCAATGGTGGGGAGAACCCCCCCCACCCCAAAGGTGGGAGGCCGACATGGCACCGCCCCCTTCAACCACCAAACGCCTGGTGGAACAGCTCTGTCTTACAGGCCCGGCAGAACAATAATATGTCCCACTGGGCCCGGGTCTCCATTGACAGAGTGTTCCACCAGGCTGGGGCCAGGACTGAAAAGGCCCTGGCCCTGGTTGAAGCGAGGCGGGCTTCCTTAGGGCTGGGGAGCACCAGTAAACATTCATCCACTGATCGAAGCGGTCTCCGGGGTACGTACAGGGAGAGGCGGTCCCGAAGATATGCCGGTCCCAACCCGCTCAGGGCTTTAAAGGTAAGAACCAATACCTTGAACCTGATTTGGAATTCAACCAGAAGCCAGTGCAGCTGACGCAGGGCAGGGTGATATATGACTGGTAGGATATACCAGTCAGGACCCGCGCCATTGCATTCTGGACCAGTTGTAGTTTCCGGATCAGGCCAGGGGTAGCCCAGTGTAGAGTGAGTTACAGTAATCTAGCCTAGAGGTGACTGTTGCATGGGTCACTGTAGCCAGGTCCTGGGGTGTCAGGTAGGGGGCAAGTTGCCTGATCTGACGAAGATGGAAAAATGCAGACTTGGCAACTGCCGTGACCTGGGCCTCCATTGACAGGGAGGCATGCAGGAGCACGCCCAGACTCTTCACCACTGGCAAAGTTGCCAGTGGTGTCCCATCCAGGGCAGGGAGCTGGATCCCAAAATCTGGCAACCCCCATCCCAGCTGCAAGACCTCCATCTCCACCGGGTTCAGTTTCAGCCTGCTCTGTTTCAACCATGCCGTCACAGCCTCCAGAGCTCTGGCCAGATTGTCTGGTGGCATGTCTGGCCAGCCGTCCATCAACAGAAAAAGCTGGGTGTCATCCGTGTATTGATGACAGCCCAGCCCAAACCTCTGCACCAACTGGGTGAGGGGGCACATGTAGATGTTAAATAACATTGGGGAGAGTATCGCCCCATGCGGAACCCCGCACACCAAAGGGTGACGGGGCGATAGATCTCCCCCGAGCGCCACCCTCTGTCCCCGACACTGGAGAAAGGAGACCAGCCACTATAAGGCTTTCCCTCTAATCCCCACATTGGCGAGGCGGCTGGCCAACAAATCATAGTCGACCGTGTCAAACGCTGCTGTGAAATTGAGTAACGCAAGCAGCGCCAACCCGCCTCGATCCAGATGCCTGCGAAGGTCATCTGTGAGGGCAACCAAGGCCATCTCGGTCCCATGGCCCCATGGCCAGGAGGGAAGCCAGACTGGAATGGGTCCAGGACATCATCATCATTCAGGAATTCCTGCAGTTGTACTGCCACCACCCACTCAATCACCTTGCCCAGGAACAGGAGGTTTGACACTGGGTGGTAACTGGACGGGTTGGTGGGGTCCAAAGATGGTTTTTACAGGAGCGGCCGCACCACCGCCTCCTTTAACGCTCCAGGAAAAACCCCAGAGCTCAGGGAGATGTTAACAATGGCCTCCAAATGGTCCCGTAGCCCCTCCGAGCTGGCCTTCACCAGCCAGGATGGGCAGGGGTCCAGAGGACAGGTGGTTGGCCTCATCCTCTGCAGGATCCTGTCAACATCATCCCGGGAGAGCAGCCTGAAATGATCTAATACAGTCCCAGAAGACGGCCAAGGGGTCTCCAGTTCCCTTAATGTATCAACAGTGGGCGGCAGGTCACGGCGAAGGGACAACATTTTGCCCGCAAAAGAGCTCGCAAAAGCCTCACAGCCAATAGCTGAATTAAGAATTTGGTGGTCTCCCTCTGGGAGACCAAAGACCGAACTGTTCGAAATAATTGAGCCGGGTGTGAGCTAGCGGATACAATGGAAGCAGCAAAGAAATCCCTCTTTTCTGCTTTCACTGACACCTCATAGGCTTTCAAGATGTTCTTGCCTCTTCATCGCACCCCTGCCCCCACACTCTCGCTAGTTGTGTCAGAGACCGCTTCATCTGGCGAAGCTCCTCGGTGAACCAAGGAGCTACCCATTTGCGGGCTCGGAGAGGACGGCAGGGGTCAATAACATCGATGGCTTCAGAAAGTCAGCCATGCCAATCATCCACCAGTTCATCTAACGTATTGCCAGGGGGCATCGGATCCTGCAGAGCTGCCTGGAAACCAATTGAATCCATAAGTCTCCGTGGGCGAGCATAAATCTGCTCACTGCCCACCTGGGAAAGGAGCAGCATGCTCAGACGAGCCTTCAGAACAAAGTGATCTGACCATGGCACTGCATCATAGGCATCCAGGACCACCATCATCCCCGCCATGGGAGAGTCCTAGGGCCACCATGGAGGACACCAGGTCCATGGCCTGCGTGGAGGTGTCATCGTCAGAATGGACGTTGAAATCCCCGAGAACCAAAAGTCTCGGGAATTCCAACGCCCAACTGGCCACCGCCTCCAAAAGACCAGACAGGGAAGATGCAGGTGCAGTAGGCGGTCGGTACACCACGCATATTGCCAACCTCTCCTCGGCGTCCAACGCTAGGCCCACACAATCAATTCCAGCAATTTTGGGGGTGGGGAGTGGTCTGAAGGAGAAAGACTCCCAAATGAGCAAAGCCACGCCTCCCCCCTGACCACTTGTCCAGGACTGGTGGCGGACCGTATAACCTGGGGGGGCTAGTTCTTTCAAAGTGACTGTCTTGCCCTCCCTCACCCAGGTCTCGGTCACGCAAGCCAGGTCCACATTCAATGCTGCAAGATAATCTTGCAGCATTTTGGTCTTATTATTTATGGACCTGGCATTGCACAGCGCCAGTGTCAGAGAGTGGTTTAATATCCTAGCCCCACAACAAGTATATCTTGGGATGGGATGCAGATTGGAAGGGCACTGAGCCCTATCATGTCTCAATGCCCTTCCCTTCCATAATCTGTTCCCACCACTGTACCTCCCACATCCCCGGATCACTGGGATCCCCGATCCTGAGCTGGCCTCCTCACCAATGATCATAGGGCTAACCCACCACCCTCCCAAAACCAAACAATCCACCAACTATTACTGACTAAGCTACCAAACATGCACAAAACCCCCAATACCCTACCAAATTAACAACATAAACAATACATATAGACTACAATAACTAACACACATGGTATAAAAACAATGAACAGCAGCAAGGCAAGCAGTCACCTAGCAGCAGCCTTGTAGGCTGGAGCAGCAAGGGGCGGGGCTGGGCGGATGGAAAAGCCCAGCCCTTCATGGAAGAAGCTCCCTTGGCAGCAGCAACAGCAGTGTAGCTGCTGTTAAAGAATACTATACTATAGAATAGTATAGTAAAAGATAGTACTACTATAGAACAATATAGTAAAAGATAGTAAAAAATATAGAAAAGAATACTATATTTAATAAAAATCTTGAAAACCACACTGAGAAACCCAGAACTGGGCCAAAATGGAAAGTAGCCAGGACATCAACTTTAACCTCACTAGCTAATATCCTGAGACTTTTAGTGGTGACACAAGGTTAGCACTCCAATTTAAAAGTGCAACTGAATTACTTTAATCTTCAGCAATAAAGGACTTTTCCAGTGTCATTTCTGTTGGTTTTAAGCAGACATGACACTGCATAATTGACACTGCATATCCATTCTGGATCCTGTACCACCAGGATGAGAATGAACAGTGGCTATTTGTATTTGCAGTGCCCATTGTCTAAGCTTGTACCTAGGGCTTAATTATGGAAATGGGCAGCCAGAGCTTTTCATGGTGTAATCTCTTTTGTATGGGTTCTGAGACTAATTTAGAAAGCATCACAAAAACATAAGTTAAGAAAACCTTTTAACAATTAGAACAATACAATTGTTTTCTTTTCTATAGTCAAACTCATAAATTTCTGAAACAGAAACTTTCAGTCAACGTCTTTGAAAACAGAAACTTTCAGCCAACCATGTCTTTGAAAACCACTCAAGGTAAGCAATTTAACTT
Source organism: Eublepharis macularius (assembly GCF_028583425.1). NCBI lineage: Eukaryota > Metazoa > Chordata > Lepidosauria > Squamata > Eublepharidae > Eublepharis > Eublepharis macularius. The sequence goes on from NC_072795.1 coordinate 72,988,178, forward strand.
GTAGGATCCCACTGAGTGATAGAGTCCTTTGCCACAATCCTTCCAATTATGAAGCAACTGGAACCCAGACTTCGACCTTCTTCCTGGGGAATTACAGCCCTGCAAGAATAATATGATTCCAAGAATAATAATACCAACTAATTATAACATACATACACCTCTTTTACATATTATTGTTAAAATATAATGTGTTTCTGATGACCTTATTCAAGGAGATAAGAGCATATAAATTGCTATCAAGCTCCCAGCAGCCAGCCTCTTCCTCACTTCCCTGACTCCAGATACTAACTCCACCCCACTGGGCTAAACCAATTATCTCATGGGAGCTACAATGGCATGGAGGTGAATAACATCCCATTAAATTGTTATTAAAGGGATATTCTTTTCTCTAGGCAGTTGGCAACCTTACCATTGCCACATTCATTGCCATGTCCAGACAAATCCATGAATGAAGACTGCAAATAAGTTGAAAATGAAGTAGTGAAGCATAGACCTACAAAGATTGCAAAGATGACGAGGACTTGTTGAAAAGGAAGGAATGACACAGAGGCCTAAGGAGATGTTTAGGCAATGTTAAAAAGGAAGGCCACTGACAGAAGAATATAGGACATTCCCCTGTCAATCCCACTCTCACACACTAAAATGATCATGTTAAACCCAACCTATAATTTAAGGTGAGCATCACAGTTGCATTTGCACATTTTGAACTACATTTTTATTACATCTAATGAATAACTACCACCACCATAAGAAAAACCTCAAGTTAAAACAAATGTGTTCTCACCCTAAAGAGAAATCGGCACCCACCCGGGAGCGCGCTCGCGCGCTTACCCGGGTGCCGGGCTTTGCCCTCGCGACGGGAGAAACGGGGGCGGACCTTCCCGGGCATACGGGTATTGAGGGAGGCGTGGCGGGCGATTTCAAGCCGGCCCCAGCCTCTGCTGTGGCGCAGTTGCCTCAGCAAGCTCGTCCCTCCCTCCGCTCCCTTGGACAGCAGTACAGGTTTTTTCCGGTTGCTGGCTAAGGGGCCAGGTAGGAATTTTTTCGCCCCTCACCTGTTTGGCTGTTGGTGTGGTGCGTTTTTCGCCTACCTTGTACTGCTGGGGGAATTAGGTATATGCAGTTCTGGTTTGCAGGTTAGTTGGGGTAGGCAGAGCGGGCCGGTGGGCACCCAGTGGCATTTTCCCATTGGTGGGGAATGGGGGCCTGTCTCGGATCAGCAACGGGCTTTACGGCTGCCAGCAGAGAGGGCAGGCTGCCCTGGGACCCCCTGGAAAAGGCCTTCCCTCGGGCTTTACGGCTGGGGTGCATGGTGCTTTAAAGGGGGGAACCATTCGCCTGGCCGGCCAGGTTACAGCCATGCATGCATGGCTCGCGCCTGGGGCAGGGGGTGCTCGCCCATGCAGTTTGAGGAGCAGGTCTGGTTGACCCCTTGCTCGAACTGTACCGCTAGTTGGCCCTTGCCGTTATTATGATGATAGGTTAATTAATTATAAATAAATCGGTCAGAAATGGCCCTGTTTCACCCAAGCTTTGTGTCCGTCTCTTTATTCCCAATGGGAGGGCAATGACTGTTTATATTCTCTACATGATATCTTTTGTCATGATTAAGATTATTATTATTAATGCAACAGTGCTGCCATTTGACTGTTCTCATGATTTATTGTGGTGTGTTTGAACTATTTAATGTCATGTATTTGGTGTTGAAGCCGCCCCCGAGGAGGTCCCTCTGGATGAAACATCAGGTCACCTGCCAGCCCTGAATGTCGGGTAGATAGGCGATATCTTCGGGCGACCTGTTTATATTTCACACCACCTGTAAAGAAAACAGCACACCTTAAGTATATTTAAATTAAGAACTCTCTTTATACAAGTTTCTATGACAATTGGATACTTACCTGAAGGACATTAACTTGCCATCCAATTTGGATCTACACCGTATCTGTTAAATGACTGGCAGACAAGCTATACAGGAGACTTTTGTTTTGATCCTTGGGCATTGGAAATTGAGCACTTATTGAATGTTCAACTTACATAAATTGTGCAGGTTTATTGTTGGCAGATATTTCCTATAAATATGTTAACAGGCTTACTATTAATTGAATAATTGATTTGGTGTATTGCCCTTTAAAGATAAGCTTTCACTTGATTAAATGTTTTCCATTGTGTAACTTTTCACATACTTCCTCCTGCAGTCTCTGCTCTGTTGTATTGGCATATTTAAGAAGCAGAGCCTCCTTTACTTTTCTTTCTGTTTAAAATTTATTTTATTTATTTTATTTATTTCAAATTTGTATTCCACCCTCCCCATGAGCAGGCTCAGGGCGGATAACAACATATTAAAAATACAATTAAAAATTCATGTTCATTAAAAACAACACATTTAAACAAGATGGTGGACAGCCTTCACAGGGAGGGTTTTATATACCCCTTTTTTCCAGGCTGGCAGAGGCCCAGCCTCAGCCATATGCCTGGCGGAACAACTCTGTCTTGCAGGCCCGGCAAAAAGATAGTAAGTCATGCCGGGCCCTGATTTCAGCAGACAGAGCATTCCACCAGGTGGGAGCCAGGACCGAAAAGGCCCTGGCTCTAGTTGAGGCTAGGCGGGCCTCCTTGGGACCAGGGACCACCAACAGCCTGATCGGAGTGTCCTCTGGGGAATATATGGGGAGAGACGGTCCCGTAGATACGCTGGTCCCAGTCCACACAGGGCCGTATAGGTCAATACCAGAACCTTGAATCTGATCCGGTATTCCACTGGCAACCAATGCACCTCACGTAAGAATGGTGTTATATGCACCTTATTTGGCACTCTCGTAATAACACGGGCCACTGCATTTTGTACCAGCTGTAATCTCCGGGTCAGGCTCAAGGGCAGCCCTGTGTAGAGAGAGTTACAGTAATCTAGCCTAGAGATGACCATTGCTTGGATCACTGTAGTTAAGTCACAGGTTGACAAGTAAGTGACAAGTTGCCTGGTCTGCTGAAGATGGAAAAAAGAGGACCGGACAACCGTTGTGACCTGTGCCTCCATTTTCAGGGAGGCATCCAAGATCACCCTCAGGCTCTTAACCCTTGGAACTGGCACTAATGGTGTCACGGTCAGGGCCAGGAGCCAGAGTCCCAAACCTAATCCCCCGTGGCTCAAGTACAGGACCTTTGTCTTCATCAGGTTCAGTTTCAGCCAACTCTGCTTCAATCAACCAGTCACGGCTGCAAAAGCATGTTCCAGGACATCTGGGGCTGAGCCGGGCCAGCTGTCCATCATCAGATACAACTGGGTGTCATCTGCCTATTGATGACACTCAAGTCCGAAACTGTTAAATAATGTTAAATAATAGATGTTAAATAATAAAGGGGAGAGCATTGCTCCCTGTGGGACCCCGCACACCAAAGGGTGGCAGGATGCCAATTTCTCCCCGTGCCACTCTCTGTCCCCGACCATGGAGAAAAGAGACAAGCCACTGTAAGGCAGTCCCTCATATCCCCACATCAGCGAGGTGGTGAGTCAGAAGATCGTAATCGACTGTATCAAATGCTGCTGACAGATCCAATAATATCAGCAGCGCTGAGCCGCCTCGATCCAGATGTCTACGAAGATTGTCTGTGAGGGTGACCAGCAACGTCTCTGTCCCATGTCCCGGACAGAACCCGGACTGGAAGGGGTCTAGGGCTGAGACATCCTTCAGGAAGCCCTGCAGCTGTTCCACCACCACCACCTCCTCAATCACCTTTCCCAGAAACAGGAGGTTCGAAACCGGGTGGTAATTGACCAGGTCAGTGGGGTCCAGCGATGGTTTATTTAAAAGAGGCCTCACCACAGCTTCTTTTAATGGCCCAGGAAAAACCCCGGTCCAGTGAGGACTGCAGCCCCTTGGCACTGGCCTTTACCAGCCACGATGGGCATGGGTCCAAGTGACATGTGGTGGGCCTAACTGATCGCAGGGTCCTGTCAATTTCCTTCCCAGAGAGTGGGCTGAAATGATCAAATATCAGCCCCAAAGATGGCCAAGGGGTCTCTAGCTCATTCACTGAATCAACTGTGGCTGGCAAGTCACAGCGGAGAGACAAGATTTTATCAGCAAAAAAGCTCCCCAAAACTTCACAGCTAATATCTGAATTCAGCATTTGATGGCCTCCCCTGGCAAGAAGACCAATGACCGAACCACATTAAACAATTTTGCTGGGTGTGAGCTAGCTGACGCGATGGAGGCTGCATAAACTTCTTTATTCACAGCCTTCACCGCCACCTCATAGGCTTTCAAAAACATCCTATAAGCTGATCTTGCCTCTTCATTCCGAGATCGCCGCCTCACTCACTCAAGCCGTCTTAGCTCCCACTTTTTCTGTCGGAGCTCCTCTGTATACCAGGGAGCCCATCTTGCACGGGGGCAAAGAGGGCGATGGGGGGGCGATTTCGTCGATGGCTTCGGAGAGCCGGCACTGCCAGTCCTCCACCAGCTCATCTAATGAACCACTGTGGAGTATTGGATCCCGCAAAGCATTGAATCCCGCAAAGCAATTGGGTCCATAAGTCTCCGCGGGTGAGCATAAATCAGCTCACCGCCCTTGTGAGGGGGGGTATCCCCAGCAAAGCCTTCTGACCATGGCACTGGTTCTACCCCTTCCAGATCCACATTTAACCACATCCCAAAGATCAAATCTAGCATGTGGCCTGCTTGATGTGTAGGGGTCGACACAAATTGGGAGAGTCCCAGTGCTACCATGGAAGACACCAGGTCCACAGCCTGCACAGAGGAGGCATCATCAACATGGATGTTGAAGTCCCCCAGCACCATAAGTTTGGAGTACTTCAATGCCCACCCCGCTATCACCGCTAGCAGGTGCAACAGGGTATCTGCTGGTGCACTAGGCAGTCGGTATGGATAGCCAAACTCTCCTCGGCATCCCACACCAGGCCTACACATTCAATGTCAGAGATCTCAGGGGCGGGGAGCAGCCTGAAAGAGAAAGATTGCCACCCCTCCCCCCCAACCTCCTATTTGGGACTGGTGGAGGACCGAATATCCTGGGGGGGGGTCAGTTCTCCCAGGGCAACTGTTTCACCCTCTCTCACCCAGGTTTCAGTCACACATACCAGGTCCACATCACTCACCACAAAGAGATCTTGCAGCATTGCTGTCTTATTGTTTATGGACCTGGCATTGCACAACATCAGTGTCGAAGGAAGGTTCTTTTTCCCAGCTCCATTACCAGCATTTCTCAGGATGGGATGCAGGTTAGAAGGGCACCGAGCCATTCCATATCTCCATGCCCTTCTCCACTGAGACCAGCTTCCACCATCATACCTCCCACATCCCCAGAGGACTGGGATCCCTGACCCCATGTCAGCCCTCCTCCCTATGTCCACCATCATCCAACTTACTCTCCATTTCTCACAACAACAACAGGCAGGGGTCTGTTATGATTAAGAGCAGGGCAAAGGATATTCTGGAAACAGATCACCAGCCACAAATGTTGTTAATATCTACTTAGATTAGCAACAAATAGTAGGGTTTTTTTTCAGTGCAGCATTTATTTGTAACTGATTTATATGATCTGTGATTTGTTTATTTAAACTACTGTCTGCTGAGCAGAGCAGCAGAGCAGCAAGGATTGGACTGTGGGAGAATGTGTAGGCAGGAAAAGTTGATTGGGCTGTACTGTCCTAGTAGGAAGAAATACAGGGAAGTAACCTGCTGAATCACCAAGACGTACGAGTTGATGAAAAGATGGTCTTGAAAATCCAGCTTTCTATTTGCAACTGCTAAACAAGATGTGAGCTAAACTGGTGGGTATTTTGCAGCTCCTACTGAGAGCCAGATGCTGATATGGAATAGGAAAAAAGACCTCTCTCCTATATGCCTTTCCTAGAACACAACACTACACTCCACAGCACAAATTACATCATTGGATGAAACTTTTATTTTAAGGAACTAAATTAAGAGGAGGAGACACATTCTACATGAATAAATAACTACACTGTTAATTTAGTGAATTCTTAGTACAATTGTTTAATTATTGAATTTGGACTCTCTTGACATTGGGGTTATCTTACTCACTACAAAAAGCAATTGTCCTTCTTGAAGTTTTAAATTAACATTGCAAGAAAGACTGTATTATCAATGGTTTCACCTGTTGGGAATTGGTCATTCTAATCTTACCGTACATAAATTTGATTCTGCACTGAAATGTGAGAGGCGTGATTTTCTTCTTGCACATCATGGCCTTTTGAACTACTATCTACAAACTTTTTTCTTTACCTATCTACATGTTATACCCTCCAGCTATGCAAGAAGTCTTGAACCCAAGATCCAAGGTGCCAAAGCCCATAACCTTACTCCCAATGCCACCACAACCACAAGCTGTTTCTGCGGGTCTATGACGGTCTCCTGCCTCTGATCCCAGCTCTTGGTTATTTTTGTTTTAAACAAGATCTGCTGCCTACCTCTGATCTGGCCATTCCAGTTTCCTTCCCAGAGAAGCTGGTCTAATTGCAATCAGCCCCAGCCAAGTCTGACAAACTGAAGCCAATATTTTCATTCAACAAAGTGCTAGAATTGTTTTGTTTCCATGGTGTTAAAAGACTTATTTTTTGCTACCACAGATTAATGTGCCTCCTGCAGAATTCATTAACCAAGAATTTAATTTTAGGGTATTCTTTGAATTGCATAAATAGTTTTTTCTTTATAGCTGAAAAGCTGCCCCAAAGCCCATGCCAACAACAAAGGGAAAAGGATGCAGAAAAGCCATTAGATTTAAATGCAGAGGAGTTAGCCATGTTAGTCTGTGGTAGCAAAATCAAAAAGAGTCCAGTAGCACCTTTAAGACTAACCAATTTTATTGTAGCATAAGCTTTTGAGAATCAAGTTCTCTTCGTCAGATGCATGATACAGAGACTGGTCAAATATAGAAGAGGAGGGAGAGAAGGGGAGGAGAGAGAAGAGGCAATTAGGGGGGGGGAAGGGGAGGGTGCAACCAAAACTTTCCTTTGCTAGTATATGTAAACATCCCCTTTTGGTGTGTGGATCAGTTGGCTTCAAAGGAGTTTGCCCTGTTAGTTTGTAGCAGCCAAACAGCTAGACCATCCAATTCCAATGCAGTATGAGCCTTCGATAACCACAGCTCTCCTGGTTATTTAAAAAAACTATCAGCATTCCAAAATTAGAATCATTCCTTTGGGCTGCTAGCTAGGGATGGGCATGAACCCAAATATGAACCAAAGTTTGTCACAAATAGTGCTAGTTCATGGTTCACTAAACAAGCGGTTCATCAGAGCCCATTTCTGATGAACCACCATGAACTTTAGGCCAGTTTGTTTGGTTCGTTTTTCAGTTTGTCACTGCAGACAGCCTGGCACCAAGCAATCAGTTTCCTAGGCAATGGGGGGATAGGCTTTCTGTAGTCCTTCTGCTGCCCCGAAAGTGACTTTTCAGGAACCAAACAAACCAGTTCGCGAACTGGAACAAGTTCATGAAAGTTCATGGTTTATGAAACGCGACGAACCACGAACCGCACAGTTTGGAATTTTCTCAGTCCGTGTCCATCTCTACTGCTAGCAGTCTGACGGAATGCCAGTAATGTTAAGGACTATGAGGGAAATTATTAGGGGGGATGAGACGGCATTTTTCAAGAAAAGTCCACTAAACTTCCAGGGAATCTACTCATTCCTATCCACTAAAGACCCCCGAAGTTTTAGGAAGATTGAGCCATGGGTCCAATTCTATGGCCCCCTAAACAAGGTGCCCCCAGCCAGTCTCTATTGTTTCCTATGAGGAAAATATTTCCAAGACCGTCCAGCCAAATAAACTTTGAGCAAAGGGGCAACCATTGGTCAAAGCCAGTGCAAATCCCAATGCAAGCTCAACCAAAAAGGCCAAACTGAAGCAAGGGAACCAACATCAGACCAAAGTATTGTGACAAACCAGTGAATTCCACAAAAACCAAACTGAAACAAGGGACACTGTTGCAAGCCCAGCAGAACCATTGTCACTCACAGAAGCAGTCAGGCAGAACCCAGGGCCGATGTGCAAACACCACACAACAGAACCAAGTCCCAACTCAGATAATCAACCACACATCAGCAGAACCACCAACCCTGCACAAAGCAATAGCAAGAAAACACAGTTGTCATAACAGTATAAGATGGATCCCTCTCCCAAGGAAGCCCTCAGAAAGTGAGAGGGAGGGGTAATTTTGGGTAACCTAAGTTCTCTTCTCTCTGCAGTCTGCTACAGTCAACGCGATCACTCACTGGCTCAGAGGTGCCTCAAAACAGAGCTGCAGGCTGCAATTGCCCTTCATTACTGGCTTTGTTCCCTCTCACCCCCGCAATGAAGAAAATTAACATTACACACAAGAATAACACAATAGCATTCCCAAGCTTGGGTGTTTGGGTGGGTTTGCTTCTGCTTGTTTGTGACACTTACATGGCGTCAAATTCTCTATTTTCCATAACATCTGTCTCTGAATCATCCTGTTCCAGCAGCAAAAAAGCAACATTTCTGGTGCTGAATTTTCTGCACAGGTTTGTCCAAAAATGTTGAATGAGAAAAGTGTGACTGGATCAAGTGTCCCTCATGCTAGTTTTCTACCCTTTTCCTACCTCCCCTAAACAGACTGAAATGGGATGCAGGCACAAGGTGTGTGTGTGTGTGTGTGTGTGTGTGTGTGTGTGTGTGTGTGCTTACTTCACTCCAGAGTGGGTAAATTGAAGAGTGGCAAGTTTTCTTTCAGGAAGACCAACTACACAACTCTCCAGGAGAGCAGTGAGTGTGATCAGGGCTGACAATATCGCCAACATGGGGAAAGACACATTCGCTCTGCGTGCTCATCAGAGGGCATGAGAGGAGCCCCTGAGCCATGAGAGAGTGGTCTGGCCACGTCACCTCCTTCTTGGCCCAGTAGCTCAGAAGACAGCTGGAAAGCAACTCACAGGGCTCTGACTATTGCCTCCACCACATCCTGGATCACACACATCCTCTGGATCCCTGGTGAGTTCGTGGACCAAAGATTCACATCCCCCAAGTCCACTCAAAAGGACACTTCAAGCTGTTCTACTGCTGGGTCTGAACTGCTGAAGGAGGGGGAGCCTCAGCAGCAGGCACCTGCCCAATGCCAGTTCCTGACTCAAGCACTTGTAGGGGTGGTACTTCTGCAGCCACCTCAGTGAACAGGACCTTGTAAGCACTCTTGCTGTCACCAGCCAAACCAGAGTCTGGGCTGGTGGAAAGTAGCTGCGCAGGGTCAGGCCTCCTCCCCGCAGGTGGAAAGACAGCTGCAGCCCTCCCCCTCCCCTTCACCATGCTACTCTTCATCTTCAACACTTTCCCAGGTTCTGCTGCACTCTCCCTCATCCCCCCCCCCACACTACCACTAGTAATGTTACTTCAGGAGTGAACCAACCTGTATGCCACACTCACAAACACAGCAGCATACTAACCCACAAAAATTTGCCGCCACCACCCCAATTTGTTTTGTGACATCACCTAGCCAAAAAATCGGAAGGTTTTTAAAAAAAAACAACTCTAGAACCTATCTATTCTAAAAGCTTGCTATTTATTTTGGCTCTAACTTTGAGATGGAAAAGTCTCTTTTTAAAAGCCTTATTTAGGTAGGTGCTGTTAACTAACTATAAGCAAGAAGCTTAATTCCTCTTTGAGAATCAAGCAACTCCATGAAACCCAGACCACAGGTCAGCCTATGACACTATAAATGCTACTTTTCTAATACACTTTGCCTGGCTTCACTGTAGCCAAGAGACCCAGAGCAAGCAGCATCCTAGTCAATTTTTTTTATTATGAGGGGCCTATTTATCTATTTGACAAGAACACACCTGAACCTTTTGCACACCTACACAAGCCTCTTAAAGGGAAAACTCTGTTGGTCCCTAAGCTGAAAATTAATTTTGTTTTTAAAAAAGGCTAATTTGAGGCAAAAACCTGGAATTGGTGATAGTCCTCCGATGAAAAAAAGATTCTGCCCTCTTTTTATTTCATTCAGCATAGACCAATCAGATTAGACAGGCTGAATGGAATGCTGACGTGAGAAAAATAACCCAAGGAGATTCAACCAACAGCCAACAGACAAAAAGAGTTGGCTTTTGGAGGGAGAAGGAATTGAAGGCTTCCCATTTAGGCAGGGCACCCAGTAGGGATTGTAGCAGATCATTTTAGACAAGCAGGGCACAGGTGCCATTCCTTGATAAAAACAGTGAATTGTTAAAGCTTGACTTTAAGTCTGAAATGCTGAAAGAACAAACATTGCAACCTTTAAGCAATGCACCTCCCAGTTCTGGTAACTCTGTCAGCTATCAGACTAGAGTGTACTGCAGACTAGAAGGTAATGCAGGTCATGCTTACCAGCTTTAAGGAATCTAGTGTATGTAAACAAAGACATACTAAATAAGAGAAATCCACTGTGATTCACAAATGTGGAGTTGACAGTAGATCTGGTTTAGTAAAATAAAAAGGTGTGGATGGTGATAGTTGACAGCACTAACACAGTAGTTGTTATTGGTAAAGTGTTATAAAATATGATAACAGCGGAAAGGCCTGGATCAGGGGTTGCGACAAGTCTTTTCTAGGGATCACTGGAAACTCTATGGATATAGATTAGACATGGGCACGATCCAAAAAATAATCCCGATTTAGCTGATCGTGATTCCGTGGCACTGCCGAACCCTGGTTCCCGAACCTCACCAATCAAGTTCCGTTTCTGATGCAGAATCGGGAATCGGGAATTGGGAATGCTGATGCGGGAGGGCGCCCCGTGGCTTCCAGCGCTAAAGGAATGGTGGGTGATGGCGGCCGCTGGGCCCAGCAGGCCCGGGGAGGCGGTGGCAAGCCACCTCCCCTTCGGGGGTGGGGGGGTCTGGCCGCTCGCCAGCAGCACCCCCCCATGTGCCTGGCCGCCGGGCCAAAGTGGAGCGGGGCATATTCCCCACCAAGGAAGGGAGGTGGGTTAGGAGATTCAAGGAGATTCGAGTTGGATTGTATCAAAGGGGCCATAGCGTTGAAATCGCAGGAGGTCATAGCCCCTCTCTATACTGCCTTGGTCAGGCCACACCTGGAGTATTGTGTGCAGTTCTGGAGGCCTCACTTCAAAAAGGATGTGGCCAAAATCGAGAGGGTGCAGAGGAGAGCAACGAGGATGATCAGGGGTCTGGAGACTAAGCCCTACGATGAAAGGCTAAGGGCCTTGGGAATGTTTAGTTTTGAGAAGAGGAGGTTGAGGGGGGACATGATTGCTCTCTTTAAATATTTGAAAGGCTGTCATTTGGAGGAGGACAAGGAGCTGTTCCAGTTGGCAGCAGCGGGTAGGACGCGAAGCAATGGGCTTAAATTACATGCACAAAGGTACCGGCTGGATATTAGGAAAAACTTTTCACGGTCAGAGTAGTTCAAAAGTGGAATCAGCTGCCTAGGGAGGTGGTGAGCTCCCCTTCACTGGCAGTTTTCAAGAAGAGGCTGGATGTATACTTGTCAGAGATGCTTTAGGCTGATCCTGCACTGGGTAGGGGGTTGGACTAGATGGTCTGTATGGCCCCTTCCAACTCTATGATTCTATGATTCTATGATTCTATGAGTACCCATGGCTACAGAAGAACACCCCCTTCCCCCACCCTCCCCTCTCTTCTCCCAAATGGATGAGACGGGTGCGCGCTTTTCTGGCTGCTCCGTGGTTGGAAGGAAGCCCTGCTGATCAAGGAAAGCTGGGCTTCCATTCGCATTTCCAGGGCGACAGAAGGAGGGCAAACAGTTCCGGCATTCCCCAGGCTCCATTTCCACGGGGCTCCGTTCCCTCGGGAATAGATGGCTGGCTCCAGACTGTCTGCAGACTGCAATCCCGAATGTAAACCGATCAATCTGATCGAGACCCGATAGAGCGCCTCACCCGAGCACTGAACCGGGAGCCGTGGACGGAACTGATCAGCCCAGTCCCGATGGCACAAATGCCAAAATCAGGGCAATTTTCAGACAGTAATTCCAATCGTGCCCATGTCTAATATAGATTCAGGTGGGTAGATACGTTGGTTTGCAATAGAACAGTAAAATTTAAGTCCAGTAACACCTTAAAGACCAATGAGATTTTCAGGGATTTTCTATCTATCTACATCATTTATTTATTTAATTTATACCCTGCCTTTCTCCCAATGGGGACACAAAAAAGATTATATCATTCTCCTCTTCTTGATTTTATCCCACTCAGTGAGGTAAGTTAGATTGAGAGTATTTCAGTGGCCTAAAGTCACCCAGTAAACTTCCACAGTAGAGTGGTGATTCAGTTCTGGGTCTCCCAGATCCTAGTCTGAAATGCTAATCACCACACCACAGTGGCTTTTGTGGAGTGGGTAATTTTGAACAGTAGGAAGCAGCTGGGCCTGGGTGAGTTGTGAAAATCAGGAGATCATAAGTTGTTGAGTGCTTCTTATCAGGCCTGACCATGGCTCATTTTGAGCGGGAACGCGCAGGAACGCAGTTCTGGTAGTTCCCCCCAAAGGTCACATGTCAGGTGGCCCTGCCCACCTGATTTTTGGCCATTTGGGGCCTGTTTCAGCCTGGATCAGGGCCCAAAATGGCCAGGATCAGGCCCAAAATAGCCAGGATTGGTCCCAAAATGGCTAGGATAGGGCCTCTGATGGGTGGTGGATCACTCTCTCACTCAGCAGTGGCCCAGTCCTGACCATTTGGGGCCCATTTTTGGCCATTTTCAGCCCCTTTTGCCATTTTGGGCCCAATTTTGGCCCTGAATGGCCAGGATTGGGTCCAAAACAGCCAGGATAGGTGATGTCAGGGGGCAGGGCATATGCAAATGAGTTGTGCTAATGAGTTATGCTAATGAGTTCCTGCAGCTCTTTTTCTATGAAATGACCCCTGGGCCTGACCCAAATGAATCCTCCCTCAAAGGCCAAAACAGCCCTGGAAAGGGCCCTGCCTCCTCCCACTGCCCTTTACTGACAGAAAGCAAGGCTGAAAGGCTGGCAGTACTGTTGTGCTTGCTTAGCAACAACCACTGAGGACATTCATTTTTTTTACAGCTACAAGACCTGCTTCTATCTTTGTGTGTGGGTGGGGGATTTAACCTCTCAAATGTTTTTTGTTGGTTTCTTTTTAGATTTCTGATTTTTCTGAAAACCTGGGTTGTATTTTTCAGGTTTGCAGAAAGATTTCCCTTGCCTGTTCATGGTTCCAGTCTCTGAAATTAAGTATACACAGATTTGGCCATATTGAGAATGAGATATTTTATTGATTACAATATTTATTTGATGTTCTTTTAAAATCAAACAAACATGGGGGATGGCCACAGGGTGTGAACTGTGGCAGGAAACTAAGAGAAGCCATGTGGAAACTGCATTGTTGCACCAGCAATGGAGAAAGCACAAAAGCCTCTCCCTGGCCATTTTCACATGCCTGTAACCCTCCAGAAAATTGTGCAAAACTCACAGCACAATAGCATCTTCATAGCATGATTTCCCATCATGAACCTATTTAATGGCGTGATGACATCAGAAATCATGCCATTAAACAAGATCATGATGGAAAATTCCACTATGAAGATGTACTCTTTAAAAATTTAGAAGTGATGCAAAAACATCATGGTTTTAAACTGTATTTTGAACTTAGTATTGTATTGTTGATTTTATATTGTATTTATTGTTATTGTATTTTAACAATGTTGTTACCTGCCCTGACCCTGCTTGCAGGGAGGGCGGGTTAGAAATTCGATAAATTAAATTAATTCTTCACAGCAACAGAGAGCCTTGAGTGACAGGCTGCTCTAAGGAATCTGATTGGGTAGCATGAGCTGAACAGAGAAAGACTTCTGAACTGAATGTTGGGGAGAAGGGAATTTGATGTCAGCCCTAGTTGAGAGCAGTCGAGTACTGACAGTTTGGAGATTCAGCCCTGATTGAGAGCAGTTTAACAGAGACAGGAGAACTGGGGGAAAGTTGGCAAGGAAGTTTGGGAAGTAGATGAAGACTCCCATTGGGGCCAAAGAAAGGTGATAATCTTCTAGTGAAAGGAGAATTTCCCCACCCAGTAAAACAAGGAGTTAGTTCTGAAGAGTGGTTTGGTGTGATGTTTCTTTTAATTAGGGCAGAGTTGCAATGCTGTGACTTTTGTGCCTTCTGCCCCTTTAAGCACAATGTCCATTCTGTTCCTTGATGGCAACCCACATTCCCCATTGATCTCTTCTTCAGTTTACTTTTTTATTTCCTCTATTTACAAATGGACTCACATTCATGATGACGATTTGGAAATGGGGGTGGGGGACTTGTCTCAAGAATCTGCCTTCCCTATCCCAGAACAGAGTCAAGTGATGTGAGGAAACCAATGAGAACACAATTTTGTTTGAGCAGCAGTGTTTGAATATTTTGCTCTGGCAGAGAGGCACTGTTTTATGCCAAACAGACTATTCAAACCACACCAGAGCAATCTGCTAGAAGCTAGTGGAACAAAAGCAAAAAGTACTTTGTAGGTTTCCCCCAGAAATCCATCACCAATTGCCTCTCCAGAATTAAAAAAAAAAAGGTGGGCACAAAGATGGAGAGAATGGGCAGATGGCAGACACACTGGGCTCCAACATTGCAATGTTACAACCCACACACTGAATTTTTTTGAAAAAGGAACAACGTTGGCTTCCACAAAAGGCAGCTTCAAACAGACACATCTCAACCTGTCTGGAATAAGAAAGTAGACACCAAATCACCTTGAGGTCATGCAGGAATTGTACATACCCAGGATAGAGCTTCAAAATTCCTATGAAAACCCATCAGGGTCTCAACAAATTGTGTATGCTCACAAGAATTGTTATGATTATCAGCTCTAAGGTCAGGCAAATAGGCCCTCTGGAATGAGGTGGATCTATAATAATCCTTAAGTAATTACATACTTATTAAGGATGGTATAGGATCTGATTTCCTGACCGTATATATAGTAAGTATACTCTGTACAATAAATATGTTATGATTTAGTCCCAGATGAGAGTGTTTGCACATTTCACAAATACAGTGCATATCAAACTGACAAGCCTGTTAACCTTAAACCCCCAAACTGAAAGAGCTATTTGTTACAGCCCTTGCAGCTTGTTTCTCCATTCATTACAATAAGCAATAAAAATGGCCACTCTTGAGTTCCACTGTTTCCCCTCTGAATAATTCAGGGGGTGGCTTTGTGCACAGCTGTAGCAAGGATGTGGGAAGCAGGAGAAACCAATAGCTATATACACTTGCTTCATACAGGAAGGGAAGGGCTATGGCTCAGTGGTAGAGAAGATCCCTGGAATTTCCCAGTAAAGGATTTCAAATGGCAGGTGCTGGAGAAACCTGAAACCCTGGAAAGCTTCTTCCCATCATAGTAGATGATACTGATCTAGATAGACCAAAGGTCTGGTTCAGTATAGGTCAAACAGTATTGGTTCACATGACCTAACCTAAAGAAGATAACCACTGATGCAGTAAGGAGGACATGATACACACCTCCATACTACAATGTTTTAGGAAGCTTAGCATACACCATATCTCACATCTTTGCCACCTGTTGCTAGTATAGCTGATCACCTAGGAGCTGGACAGATTTATTTTTTCTTGTATGTCCAAAATTGACCAGTGTCAGATTTTTTTGTCTATTCCATAGTGCCAGGTTTAGAAAGACTAAGGTTCAAGAAGAAGATGCTACCTTGATTACTTACTTAAATCACAGTTGACATGAGAAGTGCAGTTAAAATAGTGCTTGGTGAAGTAGGTTGTTGTTGGTTGGTAATCAGACTAGTTAATAAAGCAATTGCAGATCCCTAAAGGACTAATAAAGCTGTGGTGCTTCATTCAACCTAAAGATTGAGTATCACACCTTTTTATTTGAGAAGGGTAGATTGACCATTATGGCTACCAGGACTTCTCCCAGTTGGTTAGTGGCCTGCCCTCCCTGGGCCAGACTAGCCCAGTGGTGAGAAGGGTGAGCAGGCAGGCTGGCTGTTTCTTCTTCACTCTGGGGGTGGGGGTGGTTGGGACCCTTTTCTGAGGCTTGTTTTCCCCCTCCCAGTCTACCCTTAACTTGCAGCATATTTATTTGTCTGGGGAAGGGAAATGTGACAAAAAGTTGACTTTTTATCAGGATGACAATTTTTGATTTCAAATCAAAATATTGTTCCTTGGGTGGGAAAACCCAGAGTGTGGGAGTCTGTGCATAACCTTCTGTATCAATAACACCAGCTTAGAATCTGACAGATTAGTAGTGGAGCCAGAGTGGTATCTAAAATACTATTAGTGGGATTTGGTAGAACTGAGTTAGCCGGCCCATGAGTAAAGCATAGCAAAAACCAGTGTGGTGTAGTGGCTAGTTCAGAGGCAGAAAAATGTTTATTTCATGCAGCCAAAAGTCATCACATTTGAGCAGCTAAAACACACAAGTAAAACATAAACAAAGAGCAACAAATGACAGTGTAGTGACTCATCTGACTGCAGTTACAGTCACCTGACTGCACATAGTTTTGCTGGTCAGATGACTAATAGTGGGCAGGTCAGCAATAGACATGAGCATGAATCAAAATACGAATCAAATTTCATGATGAATCGGGCTAATTCGTGTTTCACAAAACGCATTTCGTGGGGCTACAGTCTTCACGAAATTTACGACTTTTGGGGCCAATTTGTTCGATTCATTAATTATTTGTGATGCCAGACAGGCTGGTGCTGATCCATTGATTCCCTAAGCAACATAGACGCAGAATGTTTGCAGACCTTTTGTTGCCATTGGAAACCCCAATCTTAGACCACATAACCTTGTTAGGCAGCTCTCCCTGCCAACTGGAGAGCTTTCATTCTGCCCTATACAGCAGGGAGGTTAATTCCCTAGGAAACCGAGGAGATGGGCCTTCTGTAGCCATGGGAACACCAATTTCATCCCTCCAAACCCTGTTAGGAAGGTCTGTCAGCTAACCAGAGACCTCCTGTTCTGCTCTATGTGAGCATTTCTTATATAAGGCACAGCTCTCTGCCTTGTACTTTTCAGTTCCAGTATACAGGGAGAGGGAGGACCTGTTGCTGGGATTTGGAGTGAGAAAGGAATTGGGAGCTTTTGGCTGGATTTGCTGCTGCTTTAAAAGAGACTGAAAAGCCTCTTTCTTATTTTCAGCTCTTGGCCTTGTTGGGAAGGTCGTTGGGGTGAGGGTGCCTTCTTTTCTCTACCCTACAGAACCGCAGTCTCAGGGCATTGCCTGGCTCTGGGGCCTAGCTTGACTGAGGCCTACATTTTTCCCCTTTAATTTTCTTTGTTTATATTCTTATTTGAGTGAGCCCCTTGGCGCAGAGTGGTAAGCAGCAGTATTGCAGCCCAAGCTCTGCTCACACGACCTGAGTTTGATCCTGGCAGAAGCCGTGTTCAGGTAGCTGGCTCAAGGTTGACTCAGCCCTCCATCCTTCCGAGGTTGGTAAAATGAGCACCCAGTTTCCTGGGGGTAAAGTGTAGATGACTGGGGAAGGCAATGGTAAACCACCCCATAACAAAAGTCTGCCAAGAAAATGTCATGATGCGACGTCTCCCCCCCCCCCCCATGGGTAAGTAATGACTCGGTGCTTGCACAGGGGACTCCCTTTACCTTTCACCTATATTCTTATTTAAAGCATTTGTTTTTGCTGGCTTGTTGGGTGAGGGTGGGTGGAGGAGAGCCTGCTGAAGTTTCCCTGTGAGTTTGGCATCTCTGGGTATGAAGGGAGCCATTGAAGTACCCTGGGTTCTAATGAATCATGAAACAAGCAAATCGTTTTGCAAAAGGGACAATTTCGTGAAAGTTCATGATTCATGATTCATGGAATACGACGAAACATGAAACGCTCATTTTGTATTTTTGCCATTTCATGCCTATCTCTAGTCAGCAATCTGTCAACTAATTGGAAACAGAATAGTGAAGTAACACAAATCAGTGGAAATGTTTGCAAATGGGGTCCCTCCATTTTGATCTTTTGTAGTCTTGGGCCAAGAGGTATTTATGAAATCTGTAAGCAGCCTAAGAGTTCTCAAGCAAGTTTTCAAAACAGGTATTTGCCTCCACCTTAGTACCTCTATTCAGCTTTGCACTCTTTTCTTCAGTGGGTGGGTTGTAATGAGACTTCACAGCAGACATTGTAGCCTGGCAACGTACGTGGCCACAAACTAGGGAGTATTACTGTACTTCCCAAGAGTTCTGATAAAGAGTATAGCCAAATATGAACCATCAAAAGGGCAAGAGCATGGAAGACAGTCCAGTTAATTGTTAATTATTCTTTTTTATTATTACTATTATCTAAGACCTTTAAAATTATGATTTAGCCTCCATTGTAATTAGGTTAAAGTCCCTTTTGTATTACCGTCTCATTTTCTCCTTAACGATCTACTAAACAGCAGAGTGTTCCCTAGAAAGTACAAATCTCTTTATTAGCATGAGGACAAGCTGCCTTGTACAACACTAATAAATCTTTCATTAGTGCATGCTGAATCCATTGCAGTTACAAGCGGAATAGCAAGAATTCATTTGTCTTTTTTCTCATTGAATCTGTGAGGATGCTTATAGCAGCTCTCAGCTGGGACACAGCTTGCCAGTGGTTTGCATTAACCACATTAAATAATCTCTCGCAAGCTTATACCCTGAAAATCTTGCTGGTCTCTATGGTGCCACTGGACTCAAATCCTGCTGATCAAAAATCTAAATCTCATTTCCACATCTGACTGCCAGCACAAAGAAAATCCAAGGCAGGGTGTTCCTGAACTTAGGCTGCCTGAACTTCTCATAGCTGTCACATTCACACTCTGAAAGACATCTTGGCTCGTGGATTTGTTTTTATTGTCTCAGAGTCTTTCTGTCTTCAACAGATTATCACTGACGGCAAAAACAGATGTCATGAAAATGGTAGGGCTGCCACTAAAATTACAGCTGTGTTTATCTCCTCCTTTCTGTGTAACATCCAGTAGATCTTATTCATGCATTGATTACAGAATGTTGAACAATTGCCAAATTTGGCTCAAGTTTCTGGCTGTGAGTAGGGAGTCAAATTTCCATTGACCAGTCAGCTGTCTGCAAACAAATTTCACCTGTTCCTTTGATATCTTTTCACATATTTAAATAATATAGTACAGTGCAATTAGCGGTGCTTTGTGCATACATATTCAATCTCAGCTCAGTTACCTTTTCCTCCCTCACAGACCTGTGGTCACTGCACTCAGTTTGGCAGCCAATCATATAAATAAACAATAATGCTAGAGCGAACAGAATGCAGAATGTACTAGTATGTACAATGTACAATGATTGACATTGCTATGGCCTATGTGAAAGTTTACACCACGAGCAGGGAGGGAGGCAGCGAAGTAGTTTCTGTAATCCTCTTTTGACTCCTTCAGTGGTTTTTACTGCTTTCAACAGGTAGAAGACTTTCTCTCTCAGCTTTTTCTTTATAACCTTTTAGATCTCTTATGGACCAAACCTACTCACTATTAACATATACTATACCTCATTGTTAGCATCAGTTCAGTGTAGTGGTTCACACATGCAGGCCCATTCTACTCAACCAGTATCCTGTTCAAGCTACAGCCATCTCAGAGAAAGACATCCTGTCTTAGAGATGCTGTGTGTGTACTCTAATAGGTATGGAAATTGCATCAGTAAGCTACAGTATGTAATGTGATCCTTTTAATGCTTCTTTTCTTATTCACTCACAAAATACATCATTTGATGTTGTTTTTTAAAAGAAGATTTCTGCAAGAATGGAAGGTCAAATATTTCCTGTTTTTTAAACCATAGTCCTGGCCCTGTGATGAACTGCTAGGTCTGGCTCCAGTGCTTGCAGCATTACATATACTGATAGCCAATCAAATCACCAGTGACAAAACCTAGTTATAATGGCAGCAGTTGATCTGCTGTAGGCAACTGGTTGCAATCAACTCAGTACCAGGCAGCTACTCACCATGCGGATGGCAAACTGTTTGTTGTTTGTCTGAAGAATGGGTGGCTTTAAGCAAAGGGAAAGCTAATGACTATGTGAAGCATAACACAAATGTCTACTGAGGTCTAAGTGGTTCTGTTATATGAACAAGATTCATGGCAATGCCATTTTTGAGGCCTTTAACTACTCTTTAATGGGGAGTGGAGTGAGGGTAGTATTAATTCTCTTACAGAATATGACTGGGAGTAAAACAAAGACTTTCCACATAAGCTGAAGGCAATGGCTCACAATCAAATTGCTATAAAAGCAAATGGCTTTGACAGTAATCACTGCCATTCCCAGTCGTCTGTCTTTTGTGTGGTGTGTGTACAGCCATTAGGTATGTTTGTACTCTCTTTGTAATTGTCTCTGCTGGAAATAAGGTTGTGCAACTGTAGCAGGCGACTGACAAGATCTGAGCTGCATATGTTAAAGCTATACCTTTTCTTGCACTTCAAATTCTATGCCTAGAGATGGATGTTACTGAATGATAATTAGTATGAGGCCCGTCCCTCACCAGCACCCGTCAGGTTACTCACTGTCCTGCCAGCTGCCAAACACAGGTGTTCTCAGGCCTCATATGGGCAGGGAAGGGGGTTGTACCACCTTGTTCCTTCTCTTGCCCAGAAAGAGACAGCACACTTCAGCTGCCTCTCCCTGTGTTTCCCTCTCAGCCCTCACAGGATTCAACATAGCAACCAGATTCATCTGTATGTGAGTTATGATGCATATACACACACTCTAAGAGTTTCTGCATACAAGTGAACGGAAGGGAACATTCCAGAACAGTAGACACATTCAAGATAATCAATACTTTATGTAACTTAACTATAGCTAATATAAATTTAACTGTAACTATTCAGATTTTATCTCTCCTAACATTAAGAACAGTACAATGGAACCAGTAACCTGAATAACCTTGGACTTTCCATCAAGCAGAAGTAGGAACCCTCCTTGAGCCTACTTGTGGGGAGGATGAGCTAAATACCGAATAAAATAAATACAGTTTCATGGCACTTGGGAGGCTCTGCGTTCAGAGTTTTGATGGGCAATCTGTGACTGACATTCTTTGAAATGGTTTTCTGGAAAAATTCTAATAAGTGTTTTTGGGGTTTTCTCCCCAATGCAGCTGTTAATAACAATAATAATAATATTTGATTTATATATCTCCCTTCAGGACAACTTAATGCCCACTCAGAGTGGTTTACAATGTATGCCATTATTATCCCCACAACAAACCACCCTGTGAGGTAGGTGTGGCTGAGGGAGCTCCAAGAAGCTGTGACTGACCTGAGGTCACCCAGCTGGCTTCATAGCTGTCTTCATGTGGAGGAATGGGAAATCACTCCTCGGGACTATGCTAAAAACCAGATTTGTTATCATTCCTTCAGCATTCAAGGAATCCAGTGCAGCAGATCCAGATCAAGCCTATGGATTTCAGCAGCTTATTTGCATGAGCAAGATCAGTCCATTCTTTCCCTCGCCTATATTCATCCTGTTTGTCCTTCTAAGTTCAGGGATACAACTCTGAGTGTTTGAATAAGGTTCTTTGAACTCTTCCCGATTTCATGGGCTTACCATGGCATTTTAAGTCCTTTTCAAATTCACCCTGAGCTGGATTTTCATATAAAGAGGCCAAATGAAGCCCCTTGGATAAGGCACGCAGTCTAAGGCTGCATCCTGTACGGACTTCCTTGGGATTGAATAAAGTAGGTCTGAGCAAACGAGTACAAGCTAAATCTGCATATCAAGAAATATCATTTTTATAGATAACATTTAAACAATAAAATAAAATTAGTAATATCATTAAATGAAATGTAACTATGTAGAAGTGTCTGTCCCAATTTTATCAAAATATTAGGGCAAATTAAACAACTTTTGAATTGCATTCAAATTAGAATTTTTAACCTAACAATATTGCCCATTACATTTCCCTGCATATGAAACAAAATGTGATGTTTAAAGAGGCAACAGAAGGGGAGAGTACCTTTTTATAAAGGTTGCTATCAATCAAATCCCAGGTTAGAAAGCCAGCTCTCTGCGTCTCTCCCCAGCTTTTCCTTTCAAACTCCTTGCAATCATTTAGTTTTAATAACTCTCTTCATAACCTTCAACTTATTTCATATGAAATGGGAAACCTAGCAAAATATCCTAAACAAATTAAATGCAACCTATTCTTTGACATGCAAAATGGATTTTAGATTTGCCCTGGTGAGGTCTTATGTTTCATTATTATTAAAAATGTCAGCAATATTATGCCTGCTGGGAGCCTAGCTTTTTCCTCTTCTTTTTCCAATTTTACTCAAAGCCCTTTATTGCATATTTTACCATTCACATCAGCAGAGACTAATAGCTATTTTGTTTTCATTTTTAACCAGTTTTGAAAACCCAGTACCATTTTGCTAAATGCTTTTGCTGAAGTTAAATTTCAGAGCATTTCAAAGAAATTAAATGAGACATTATATGAAACAGTCTATGATTACAGTCCATAAGCCACTTGGGCCGGAGTGCTTGGATTTAAGATCATGGGATTAAAAACACTGAAAACGAAGCATTCCAGGTACGCTAATATTTCAAGAAGAATGTAAGATTCTATTGCATGACTCTATTTTGTTTAAAAGAAAGGAAAAAAGAGAGAGCATTAGGTGGATATTTTCTACTGCAGACTTTGTATAGGTACTGCTTTGTTCTCAGCAAACATTTAGATGTAGTTGAAGATAGACAAACTTATAATTTAAAAGAACCAATATTAGGAACCAGAAAGGAAAAATGCTATCCATGAAATGAGGGATATTGATTTCCCTCCCAAAAACAAATGAAGATTGTTGGTGCAATTACTGCTGATGAAATTAAGCAAGTATTCCTGCCCTCACTAGCACAATCATTTGTCAGGGCTCACGACACAACTGAGAATTTCCTCTGCTGTTTAGAATTCAGACAAACAATCCAAATTGGCTGCTACAACACATATTTTCTATATATGTTACAGTGGACATGACAAATTGCTTTAGTCATGATACACATTTAGGGTTGCAACTGGAAGGACCAAGGACTTGCAACTAGGATGCAATTGGTGGCACCAGTGCAATAAAATCACTTCTAGCATGACATGGAAATTGTATCATCATGTAGGAAGAGTCGCTGTAACATTCACCCAGACCTCTATGGTTAACCAAAGAGTTTGGGGTGATTGCTAAAGCATCACCCAGAGTAACAGCATCTCTTCTGGTTTGTACCAGAATCAACATCATGTCAGGGAGGCCAGTCATGCCCCCCAGTTTGCCCAGACATTTCTTCTCATCAACCAGCTGAATAGTGGCAGGCAATGGGAGTGGAGGCAGGACATTCTTCCCCCACAGGAAGTTGGCAACCCTAATTCTCCAGTCGTGGGAAAGGCTGACTACCTTAGTACTGTAACTGTATTTTCAGTTTTGCTGAGGGATAGTTTTTATAATCTCCATGGACCATATCCAGGCCAACATCAAATACTACTGTAAGAAGTATGGAAGCTAGAACCAAAAGATCCTAGAAGTTTATGTAACTTCATAGGCCACAGCTACATTCAGCACATGATCATTAATCCATAAGCCAGTTGTCCTAAGGGGGAAAGTGTGGAATATTTTGTCAGGCTGGATCTGGCTTGAGAGATTTTCAAAAGCCTTAGTTAATTCTGACACAATATTCTGCCACCACCAAATGCATTGCAAGGGGACAAGATGTTTTCTAATGAGTTCTAAATCATTTTGTCCCACTCATGACTCTTTTTGACATTCCTGGAGGGTTCCCTTTGATCTTTATGTGAGGTCTTCAGCACATCAAGTTCACATTCATAAACAACAAGCTGTGGAAATGGTTTTCATCTTTGTTTACTAGCACATCCACAAAAAATAACAGTAGGCCCTTTGAGTCACGCAAGCAACAAGGGTTCATGTTTGGGACAACTATGAACTTTCAAAGCAGCCTATTTGATGGAAAGAGAAAATTGGGTTCCTGAAGAGCTGTTATGTCTTAGGGAGTGGAATTTGCCCTTAGTGAGGAGTGCCTCAGGATGTTGCCATGGCACACTTTGCCTTTCCACATAGAAAAATGGAACATCCTATGCAGCTGGAGCATGACTGTTCATGCTGTAGCATTCTGTTTGTCAAAGTAGCAGCAAAGGCCTCAGAGCAAGGGGGAAATGACCAAATACATTTAAAAAGATGGGTGAAATGCTGCTTGACCTTTGTCAGATCTATTTCTTGGAAATCAGGAAGTCTTCTAGACAGAGGAGTGGTTCAGACATAGTGTGAAACTATGGTTCAGTGTAAATGTAATTAGTTAGTGAAACCAGGTTTCAACTCACAGTTCAGTCCTGATTTTTCTGATGTATCCTGGTTGCCGTTTCTACATTGTTCTGTGCAAAACACTGGCTGCTATCCTAGCCTGCAATCTGACAAAAGCCAAAAGGAAGTGTTTCCCTGCATCGCCAAATCATTTGTCATTGGCAAGTAAACTATGAGTGTGTGGAACCAAATCTATCAGCACAATCTCCTAGAAACTCTTCCCTTACACCAAAACATATGAATATGACCACATGTGTTTCATCTTCACTTTTAAGAGTCAAATAGACATCCCTTCCTAAGTTTCTTTCTATAATTGGCATACTTATTCCACATTCTCGTGCTGGAGCCCACATTGTACTCCAGCAGTGGTAAAACAGGTCTGGGGAGGAACACATTTTCCAGAATTTGCTAGAGATGGCATGTATATGAAATAGAGATGGGCATGAACTGGGAAAATGGTGGTTTGTGGCGGTTTGTAGTTCGTGAAAAGTGATGAACCACAAACCACCATGAATTTGCCCAGTTCACGAACCAGTTTGTTTGGTTCGTGGTTTGTCACTTTGAGGCAGCCGCAGCACTTTTCTAGCAAGAAAAGCTTCAAAATTCCTACCCCACTGCCTTTTTCATTAAATGGGGGAGGACAGAACACCCTTTTCCCTCTCCCATTGAGAGAAAAAAGCAGGGCAGGAAATTTGAAAGCAACACTTTTCTTGCCATTTGCAAGTGGCAAGAAAAGTGTTGCTTTCAAATGCCAGCTGCTTTTCAGCTGATAGGAGAGGGATCCCCCATCCACTGAAAAAAGCTGCCAACATTTGAACGCAGCTCCGAACAGCTGAAAAAAAGCTGCTTTCAAATGCTGGCAGCTTTTTTCAGCTGGGGTAAGAGGAAGGAGGGAACCCGTCCTCCTCCTCTCAGCTGAAAAAAGCACCCAGCTGGGTGATCAGCAGACAAGGGGGCAAATCCTTGGGAGTTTGCCTGCCACCGGTGTTTGAAAGCAGCAACACTATTCTTGCACGCAAAAAAGTGTTTCTGCTTTCAAGCGGCAGCTTTTTCCAGTGGTGGGCTTTTGAAAGCAGGTTTTTTCAGCAATAGGTGAATGAGGGGGCAAATCCCCGGGAGTTTGCCCACCACCAGTGGGCACCTGGAAACCTAAATAGGGTGGGAGGGGAGGGAAATCTCCCTAAAGTGAAGGAATCAAGTTCTCAGAACTGGGACTCCTTCTTTTCATGGGCTGCCCAGACCTAGTTCCTGCCATAGCAATTTAGCAAAGCCAAGCTTCTTCTGCCTAAGGAGCTTCAAATAAACTGACCTTAAAGAGATGAGATGACTGATGGATGTATTTGTTGTGCATTCATGATGCCTATTTTCTATACTAGTTTTCCTGTTTTGATCATTTCTGGCATTTTATAGCATTTTACACCAAAAAAGCATCAATTTTAATTTTAATATTAAATGTCATTATTTAGGTTGGGTAGCAGACAATTTCATCCTGAGCACCATGAATCATAAAAGAAATGCTAACTTTTGAAATAAACCAGAGAAGACATTCAATTCAGTAGTATTCTCAGTAATCACAAGAGTTTTAGAAATGTGGATAACCAAGAGGTATAATTGTCAAAGACAGTCCAAGTGTAAAGCCTGTAGTGTCCTAATATTTTATACTGTTAAAATTCAAATAGGAATGAATGCCAGAAAGCATAATATGCAATTATTTCTGTCTTTTGTTTCCTTTGAGTAAGACAGGTTACAATCAACAAGAACTGCAGCTGCCAATGTAGATGGGCTATAAATGTGCTTCAGTAAAGAGATTCTTCAGTTCTAACTCTGTAGTGTAACAACTAAGGCTGATAAAATGGCTAAAATCACCTTAAATAAAATATTCTATGTATTTAGGGGTGTATATTTTGATATTCCCAAAGCAAAATCAAACTTAAAATTACCAGTTTTAGCTTGGCTAAGGGATATTCAAAATGACACAAAACACTACTAAAATTGATTTCCTGGAATTTGGGGAGTGTTTGGGTTTCAAAGAGGCTGCAGACTACTTTCAATGGGCAGTAAACCTTGGTTCCAGAGTCTGGATGGTAGACTGCCTCTAGAGTGGAGGTCAAGTCTACTGCTGCCCATTGAAAATAATATCTTTTAAAGTTTAAGGGGCATTTAAAGGGATAATGCACCATGGAGCGGCTGAGTGCACTAATTCTCTCTCTCCATCCTCTGTTGCCTGGCAAGTGGCAGTGAAAGCACTTAAAAAAATAACTTTTTCATTTTAGTTTTTGACAAGGTAAGGGTATGATTTTCAGATGCAAAAATTCCTCAACCTGAAAACTGCTTCTAACCATTTCCTAAAACAGTGTCAACCCCCAGAAATTTCAGCATGACAGAAATCATGCTCTTAAACAAACCTCTGAAATGAAAAGAAAATGCTTTGAAGTGCACACCCCTACCATGAATACATAGTTAAGGGGGAAAGGAAGGCCACACTAGTAATAATCATCTTTATAAACTCCTCCAGCTGAAGACCCGAGAGAGGCAATGCCAAGAATGGGGGTGGGGGAGGTGAGAGGAGCTGGATAGGTGAATCAGTTGATTCAGGATAATAAATCTTGTATAAAGGGGAACCATGGAGAGAACATGGGGCAGAATACCTGCTTTGCATTTGGTAGATCCCAAGTCTATCCCAAATATTTCCCGCCAACGGAGTTTTAGTTAGCTGGTGTTGGAAAAGATCTTCCTTTGTCTGAGACACTAAAAAGCTCCTGGCAGTAAGATTACTATTAGACAATATTAAACTAGATGAATGATGGCCTAGCTTGGTATAAAGAATCTTCAAATGTCAATATATGTCAGAAAACATGAGAACCACCCATATGTTCTATTTTAATTGGACAAATTTGAGACTAGCTTTTTTTAAAAAAAGTTTTTAAATTTCTACTTTCTTGCAGTCTTAGGCAAAGAAGCAGAGCTGGGGGGAGGGGAGGCCCTGAAGAGATATAAAAGATCGGACTGAATAATGAAGATTAGCAGGATCCCTCACCAGGTGGAGACATGCCTCCTGCTTCATGCTGTCAATCAGCACAGCAGAGGTCCTTTCACTGAACTGGCATAACAAAGCAGGGAGCCTGAAGAGCTGCTGGGTTTCAGCCTATTAAAATATTGTCTAAAATTTGATTTTTTTTCTTGCATTCTTACAATACAGCTAAGAGTTAGAGAACAGTTAAGGAGAGCAA
The DNA here is from genome assembly GCF_028583425.1 of Eublepharis macularius. Taxonomy (NCBI): domain Eukaryota; kingdom Metazoa; phylum Chordata; class Lepidosauria; order Squamata; family Eublepharidae; genus Eublepharis; species Eublepharis macularius. Next base: position 73,015,684 of record NC_072795.1, read on the forward strand.
CCACGATGATTAGGGAGTTGGGGCACCTTTCTGATAAAGAAAGGCTGGCGATGCTGGGACTTTTCTGTCTAGGAAAAACACTAGCTAAGGAGAGACATGATGCATGTTTATAAACTCATGCAAGGGGTAGAGAAAGAGGATAGAGGGAGATTTTTCTCCCTTTCCCACAATACTAGAACTCAACCTCTGAATATAAGTATGGGGATGCAGCAGCAGGGGAGGGCCTCAGCATCTACACCCTATTTGGCTGGCCCTCCCGGTCAACAGGTTGGCCGCTCTGTGAAACAGTATGTTGGACGGATGGACCAGTGGTTTGATCCAGCATGTTCTACTTGAGTCCTTATGTTCTAAGATTACTCTCAGCTAGGTGAGCAGTGAGATTAGTTCTCCCTCTCTGTCTAGGCTAATTGTGTTATAATGGCAATGGGCCTGAACACACTTTGAAGTGCATGTGTAGCAGGGTTCAAAGAAATTGCTTTATATTATATTGATTATTAACTAATAAGTGCTATAATGCTGTTCTGATTAATAATTGATTGCTAACATTTAAGAATGATTAAAAATCCAAGCTTGAGTAAAATCTAGCTATGTCAAGTTAACTGAGACACTGTTGAAACAGGAAATCTGTTGCCTGAGAAAAGAGGAAGTATACTACATTGTGTATCTCAGAATAGACTGCTTCAAGGTTAATGAAACTGCTGATTTAAGAGAAATGTCTGTAATTATGCTGTGTAAGAAAGGTTGTGTCTGGGGCAAATGATCTCGATGATGAAGCTGAGGGCCAAGCTACACATGACGAAAGACACTTGCCTGGCAAGTGGATTGAGTGGAGGGCAAGTGAACAGGGAGAAATACACCTGCCATTCAAGTGTCATTTGTCACTTGTAGCTTGGCCCTGACATGCTGTAAAATTGTAATCAAGTTGTACCACATGCTATGTGATGTAATCAAGCTTAACTATTTTAGCATCTGAGCTGTTTTGAAGGGTGCTCAGAATTTTAGTGATTTTTTATATCACAGCTGAGCCAGCCGGCTTAATAAAATCTTTCCTTCTTAAGATTCTGTTTGGTTTCAAGTCCTTGGGAAATCCCTAGACCTGCTATACATGTACTAGCTAGTTCCAATTTAATCTATGAGTTAATATCATATATTGTATAGACTGTTGAAGTACTTTTGGCTATTAATTGCTACAATACACTCTTCCTCAAGATCTACCACTACTGTTAAAACCAAGTCCTTGCCTAAGAAGCAATGTGCTTTAGTAGGATGGGGATGGCCTACACACTTCCAAAGACAAATGACATGGAGATGGGAATGACTCTGGGGATGGGAATATGGCCTCTGACCACCAGCTTGTACCTTGCAGATTGTCCAGCATGCCACCCATTCTGTAAATCTCCACTGAGATGACAGAAAGAATTTGTAGAAAAATTAGAGTCGCCTACAGTTTTATAGGTTCCTGAAACTTAGAAAATTATTGCTAAACAACAAACAAAAATCCAGCTTTAGTTAAAACGTATGTAAATGTTTCAATAGTGGAGGTTGCTAGCATCCAAAAATTTCATAACTCTGATCTTTTTTTTTCTCGCGCTTGTCTACTTAACGCTTTTATAGTACCATCCTAAGAAAAGTTCCTCCCTTCTAATTCCATTGAAGTCAATGATTTTAGACAAGTGTAATTCTGTCAGTAACTGGCCTGGATTTCAGCAAGCTCAAGCTGTCCCAGTTACCCATCTCATACACCGCCACACTGCATAGCTCCCTTTTCACTACTGAGTCTCCAAACAACCTTATCAAGCATTACAGATTCCCTCAAAGGTGATAGGGTTGCAACAGTAGTATCATATCAAGCGACATGCCTGGCATTGCTAGACAGTCTCATTACTTGTTTCTGTTTCTTTTAATTCTATGGCAGGGATGACACTGATGTTTTAAATGGATGCACAGACATGTAGTAAGTTGTGAATGAACTGTAAGGGGACGGAATTTATAGCTCTGTTGTGCATAAATATTGTATTTATGGAACTAAACAGAAACATACCTTGAAACACATTCATTTTTAGGGAACAGCTGGAAATGTATTCTTTTTTTGCTTGGAAAAAGACAAATCCTGCATTTCAACCATGTCCATGCATTCATAACAAAACAAAAACAAAACAAAAAACCATGGCTGATCTTCAACATAAGGAGGAGATTCAAGTGTTCCTTCATTTGAGTTACTTAACTCTTGGGTGCAGAATGTAGGCCAAATTTCTGTGCCAGCCAAGGAAGTTGGTTTGGGAGGAGACTCAGTTAAATTATCTTATCTCTGAGCAGTGGGGAGTGGGGACACAACAGACTCTAAGCTTCTTTTTGTGACATGTGCTCCTTAAAATAAAAACAAAAAGAAAAGAGAGGAACAAAAGGAGTTCATGATAAATAGAAAGAATGATATAAAACTGAACAAAAAGAGAGAGAGAAATGATGTGGGAGAGAAGAGAGGGCTATGGGAGAAGTTACCATCCATTTGCTCAGCTTAAAATGGATTATCAGAGTAACCCACACTGAAAATAGGTGCATAAATTAAAGGAGGTAACGGGCTGTGTTTGTAGAACTGTTCTTCCATCAGGATATCTATCCTACCTCACACACACACGGTCTGCAAAGTCAGAAAATAGATAAGGCACAAACAAGAGAGAAGATATTTACTATCCCTTGATAAGTGTGGTTATTAAAGGTAAAGTGTCCTTTTGAGGGGATATCTGTTCTGGCCTCCAGCAAGCTCCCTTAGTCACAAAATTGATGTCGCTATATTGTCCAAAGGATCCTATTCTTCTTTATGCTCAGCAGTTTTTCCCATTTGATGTATGTCATCATTAGAATGATGGTAGCTGGAATTTAGCGCCCCCCCCCCCCCGCGTCTGTCTTAATGCACTACAGCTCAGTAGTTTTAATAGACACTGCATACAGATTTCAGGCTGAGCCAGATGTTCATTATATTACCTTGATAGGTAATATATCATATAAGGTTCATCTATGATGGGTTTATTGTTGAGTCCCAAATGTTAAAGCTCTAACAAGAGAAACTAAAGTCTACCTGTAATCTTGTTCACTCATACTGTTGTTAAAATGAGAAGATGGACAGCTGCAACTCAGCAGTGATTTCTGTCTAAACTTAAAACATTGGAACTTGTCAACACAGTGATAACTGTGTTCTGGAGGAGTGTTCTGGAGGAGTAATTTATTGAATGCAAAAATCAAATTGACTTTTCAAGAAACTTATACCTACTCAAACAAGAAACAAGCAAGAAACTGGAATCTAACCCAGCATATAAATTCAGTCACCAAATCAAAGTACATTGGGACTTGGCATTTAACGTCTGCAATACTTTGGTCACATGGTGAACCACTTTGGTGTAGTGGTTAAGAGCGCAGGACTCTAACCTGGAGAGCCAGGTTTGATTCCCCACTCCTCTACTTGAAGCCAGCTGGGTGACCTTGGGTCAGTCACAGCTCTTTGAAGCTCTCTCAGCCCCACCCACCTCACAGGGTGTTTTGTTGTGGGGATAATAATGGCATACTTTCTAAACCGCTCTGAGTGGGCATTAAGTTGTCTTGAAGGGCGGTATATAAATCGAATGTTTTTGGTGTTGTTGTGAGAAGACAAGACTCTCTGGAAAATTCAATAACGTTAGGAAATGTTGAAGGTAGTAGAAAAAAAAAGAGGTAGACCTAAAATGAGATGGCTTGACTCAATAAAAGAAGCTATATCCTCCAGTTTGTAGATCTGAGCAAGTCTGTTAATAATAGGAGGTTTTGGAGATCTTTCATTCATAGGGTCGCCATAGGTCAGAGGCAACTTGATGACACATAACATACACTGGGGATGCCAGTCCCCTGTAGGGGACGGAAGCTCCCTGCTCCCACCCTCCAGCCCCTTGTCCCCACTTACCAGGCTGGCAGGGGGCAATGTGCCTCCTGGGGCATGCCCCCAGGTGTCACGGCACACTCCTGGGCAGCACAGTGCACTCCATGCCACAGCAGCCAGATTGGGGCGGAATTTGGCCCAAATCAGGCCCAATTCAGCCAGATTCAAGCCCAATTCTGCCGGATTTGGGCCCAATTCGGCCCAAATTAGGTCACTGCAGAGCATGGGAACACTCCTGCACTCCACAGAGACCAGATTCTGGCTGATTCAGGCCCAATTCAGCCTGTATTTGAGTCAAATCATACCTGAATTGGGCCAAATTGGACCACTGCATAGTATGGGAGCACTGTCATGCTCTGCAGCAGCCGGATCAGGGCCAATTCAGGCCTGAGGCTGAATCGGGCCTGAATCCAGCCAGATTGGGATCAATTCGGCCCTCTGGGGAGTGCAGGAGCGCTCCCAGGGCGGCTCGTGACCCTCGTGATGTCATAGCTCATGACCCGGAAGTGATGTCATAGCACAAGCCAGGACAAGGAAAAGCTCAAGGTAGGAGCCGGGCTCCAGATCTTCAGCTGGGGAGGTCAGGGGACCTGGCAATCCTAACGCACATACAAATATTTCTTACTTTTGCTGTCAATTAGTTTTACGTTTTTGGATGTTGCCGTGTCTTATTGGTTGAATTTACTTCTGGTTTTACTGTTTTATTATTTTTCTATCTTTTTAGCCAGAATTTTGTAATACAAGCAATGGGCCTGTAACAATTGCAGGGTGGATTGCAAGGAGCTGTGCTAGCCTCCCTATCCCCTACCATCACCTCCAGCTTTCCTGCTCTGCCCTACTTTTTCTACTCCACATTTCACCCCTAGCTTTGCCGCGGTGGTGTCTCTCCCTGTCTGTTCCCCAGCTTCTCTGTGGCAGTGTAGCCCCCCCACCCCAGGTCTACTTATTCAGTAATCCCTTGCCAAACAGCTACTGCAAGTAGCCACACAGCAACCACTGGACCCACCTTGCAGTTGCCTGTTGAAGACATAATGAAAAGGCCCATCCAAAAGCAACAGGGAAGGGTAGAATGGGGCAGTTGAGTTCTCTCCACAGCTGCATGATCGGACTTATAGTCTGGGAAGGCAAGAATGTGGGCCATGGCATATGCCACTTCCTCTCCCTGCCAGCCTCTTCCCAGGAAGGTAGGGAGCTCTGAATAAACATTGGCTCCTTTTTCTAAGCCAGTCTTCAAACACCACCAATCTCCTTCTCAGCACAACCACTTGAGAATTAGTATATATAAATGGTAGGGTTGCCAGGTCCCCTTACCCTCCTGATTGGGGGAGGGAACCTGGCACTTACCTTTCCAGTCTCCTCACATGTGTGCAAAGCACACCCGTGCTCCTGCCTATCTCCAGGTGAGCATGCCTATCTCCAGGCGAGATGATGTCACTTGAGGAAGTGATGTCATTGAGTCTATGGGGAGTGCACCCACTGCATGCTGCCCCAGGAGATTCTCCAGGACTCCCCCCCCAGCCAGGTGAGAGGGGGCAGGGGGCAGGGGCTGAGAGTGGGAAATTCTCCACCCCCACCAAGGGACTGGCAGCCTAAATAAGTGGTGACCTGCAACACAATGTTGCATGTTTTGCCTGGAGAAGAGACGATTAAGAGATATGACAGCCATCTTCAAGAATTTGAAGCCCGGAAAACCCACAACAACCATCAATTTGAAGGGCTGTCACATAAAAGATGGAGAAGAATTGGGTCAGATCAGAAACAATGGGTTAAAATTAAGTTAAAAGAGTTTTCAGCTAAACATTAGGAAGAACTTCCTAAATGAGTGGTTCCTCAGTGGGACAAGCTTCCTTGGGAGGTGGTGGAATCTCCTTCTTTGGAGGTTTTCAAGAAGAGGCTAGATGGCCATCTGACAGCAACAATGATTCTATTACTCAGTATTAATGTAGGTAGATTGAGAGAAGAAGAGCGGGAAGGGATTGGCCAGTGCTCAGTTCTCGTGTCCTTTTCTTATATGCTCAGGGTGATGCTAATCACCTCTTTGGAGTCAGGAAGGAATTTTTCTCCAGGCCATACTGGCCAGGGTTCCTGGAGGACATTTTGCCTTCCTCTGGGCATACAGCAGTGGTCAGTGGGAGAGGGAAGGTACCTGTGAATTTCCTGAATTTTCCCTTCCAGCTCTATGTTTCTATGCTGCAGATTGTCAATATAATTTTCTCCACAGTTCCAGCAACCCTTCTCTGTTACTGCCTCCCAACCTATCACTTATGCCACTCCCTACTAAACACCCTTCCCCTTCCTGTTAAAGACCCTCATGCTTTACTGCCCAGACTTGCAAACACCCTTTGCATTTCCCCTTTGCATTTGCCTTTGTGTTACCTTCTCTCTTAACAGCCTCCACCTCCCCCCCTTGCAAACATCCTTTACATTCTCTCCTCTCCCTCACAAATAGCTTCCAGCTCCCCCTTCCTTTCAAAAAGCCTTCGCATTCCATCTTTTCCCTTTGCATCCCTCCTCTGTCACAAACACCCTTTCCTGTTCCTCCCTCCCCCTCATACATCCTTACACAATGCTGTGACATTGGGGCAGCTCCAGAGCAGCTATCCTCACCTGGCTGCAGCACTGGTCATCTCTAAGGAGGCTGGGCTCTCGTCACCTGCCCGTGGCATTGAGCATCCCAGGGCTGCTCTCCTTGCCAGACCCTTCTCCAGCCGTTGGCCTCCTCCATCTGTCCCAGAGCAGCAGCAGGCAGGCAGAGCAGACCCTACCATTCCACTACCATAATGGCACTTTCCCCAGCCCAGCCATGTTAACTTCCTGGCTAGGCCAGAAGGAGCATGCCAATGCTGGCCAGGCCTTGCAGGGCTGATCTGGTGCATGCTTTGAGGTATACAGGTAAGTGGAGTGCACTTTTTTTTTAAGCATACAGTGTATGTTTGTGACTTGTAAGATTTTTCTGCAACCCTGGCAGTTTCTCAAGGTTGCAGAAGCCTCTGTTTTGTTCCCAGGTGGCCCCACTATAAGCATTCACAGTGACCAGGGCCACTTTAAATTAAAGATATCTGATTATTCTTTAGAGGCTGGTGCTTTGATTTTTAAATGGTGTGCTTGTTCTTATTGTTTTGTTTTAAAAACATTATACATCACTCTGAATAGTTTAGTGGGAAAGCAGGATATAAATTTAGTAAGTAAATAAAAATAAACAAATGTCAATTTCATTTCAAGATTTCCTTCATAATCATGGGGACTAGAAACTACATTTAAAAATAAGATGGTTGGTTTTCAATATGCCACCAGATTCTTAACTTCTTGATCCATTTTCTTTTTTTGGAATAGCTAAAAATGACCTCAGAAACAAGTATTCAGAATCTTCTGAAAAGTTCTCATAAAGAGATACAATTGATATTTTGTCTTTTACTTCTCCTATCAGTCTCTTCTTAATACCATAACCGCATATCTCTTTTTCATTAAGTGGAAAAGAGGGTGGGATAAGGAGACACTGGGTTAGGAAAGGTTGAGAACCAAAAAGGAAAACAATGATTCATAAAAGCATACAAAGCATTTTTATTACAGCCTCCACAGACAGAAATGGAAAGAACAAAGCAAGCATTGTACCCCCAGTCGGAAGTAAGAGACAGACACAGGCTTGGATAAAAGGGCCGTTTATTAAATGACCATAACAATAACATTCGGCAAGGGCTAACTGAGCGGTACAGGTCAAGCCCTGGGGTCAGCACCTGACCACCGCCTTGCCTGTCTGGGCGAGCCCCCAATGCCCCGGGTGTAGGCCATCTCCTGAATGGCTGCAACCCGGCCAGCTAGGCCCTGGGATCCCACTCAAGCACCTGTTGCGCCCCAGCCGCCAAGCATGAGGTGAGGTCTTGTTCCCGGGGATCCCCTCAGGCGTCTGCCCTCCCTGACGGTAGCCGCCCATGCATACCGCCCTAACAGCAGACCCTGTTCCCCAACCTTGGGGAATGCCACAGGGGCTCACCAGCCCGCACCCTATTCCCAAAAACTCCTGCCACTATCACCGACGGCTAAACCCAACAATACTCATACCACCGCCATTAGTGCAAGGTAGGCGAAAAACCCCCCTTCCACAACGCCAATCAGGGAAGGAGGGAAAAAATTCCTACCTGGCCCATAAATAGCAGCCGGCTATTCCTGCACTAAAAACAGGGTGAGGTGGGTGGGCCGAGCGCTTGAAAAATCTGACGCCGGGAAGGGGCAGAACGCGCACAAAAGCGCCAAGCTCCGCCCCTTCCCAGAACCCGGATGGAGAGGGAGGGAGTCTGCCTCCTTCTCCTTCCAAGGGCTCCAATTGCCGGCTCCCAGCTTACGCGGCGAGCCGCGGCTGGGAGAGCCGAATTGTACCCCCAGTCGGAAGTAAGAGACAGACACAGGCTTGGATAAAAGGGCCGTTTATTAAATGACCATAACAATAACATTCGGCAAGGGCTAACTGAGCGGTACAGGTCAAGCCCTGGGGTCAGCACCTGACCACCGCCTTGCCTGTCTGGGCGAGCCCCCAATGCCCCGGGTGTAGGCCATCTCCTGAATGGCTGCAACCCGGCCAGCTAGGCCCTGGGATCCCACTCAAGCACCTGTTGCGCCCCAGCCGCCAAGCATGAGGTGAGGTCTTGTTCCCGGGGATCCCCTCAGGCGTCTGCCCTCCCTGACGGTAGCCGCCCATGCATACCGCCCTAACAGCAGACCCTGTTCCCCAACCTTGGGGAATGCCACAGGGGCTCACCAGCCCGCACCCTATTCCCAAAAACTCCTGCCAACGCAAGGGTCAAGCCTCTGCTTAGACCCTCGCGCCCCACAGGTGGCCTAGCGCCACCCGAAGCCCTTGCCGCAGGTCATCTAAAAATAACTCATTGCCCTCAGGTGACATATGGACACCATCTCCTCTGTAGAGGTTGGCAAATTCGGCCCTAATCCTGGGGTGTGGCAGATAAATGCCCAAGCCCTGCCCCAAGGCCTTCCTGATGTCATGGTTGGTCTTACGGCGGGCCCTCTCAATAGCCTTGGGATTCAAAGCCTCCCGCCAAACTCGACGTTGTAGCATCTCGGACCATATAACCAGCACACCAGGCCATCGGTCGTTTATGTATGCTAGGTCCACTGCTACTTGCACTGACAGGGCCTTACCCTGTACCATGCCAAGGTCATTCCCACCCAGGTGGATGACCACAATGTGCGGGGGCGGCTGCAACCGCCCCCTAAACAGGAGAGGCAAGAGGCCCGGCCACCTGAGGCCCCGCCGTCCCTGCCACTCCACTGTGGCCACAGCACTCAGGCCCAACTGGGATCCAATCGGCGTGTTCTTAGCTTGATTGGCCGCCCAAAACACCATGCTGTGGCCACATATCAGGATCCTCCTCCTCTCATGGCCCGACACGGCACCTGGAGAAAGAGCTATTAGTTCGCCATTTAAAATTGCTGTAGGGGTCGGACATAAGACCTGAAAGCTCTCGACCGCCACCTACCCACTTTCTGAATAGCCTGAGAGGGGGTATCCCAAAACTGCTGCCGTGGAGGCCGCACCAATCCGAAAGGAATGAGTGCCGAATTTGACCCCCGACAAGCCTAGTTTCTTGAGTGCCCTCTCAGTTACTGTCCAAAATTGATACTTGGTCAAAGGAGCTTGGTCCTCGTGTAAGAACAACAGCCCCTGGGCATCACCCCTAAGTGCGGTGTATTCCTTGAGGGCTTTAACCGGGCACAAGCCCGCCTCAGAACAAGGGCCCAAGTGGAAGGTGATTCCGCGCTGCTGCTGGTCCGTCTTAGACCTCCTAATGCAAATGGAGACGTTGTCTCCCACAAATTTAATATCCCTGGCCATCAAGGCCCTACCCGATAAATCAGAGCGCGATGAAGCAACCAACTCACTAACTCGCAGGGCCCCAAAAAATGCAGTTAACGCTGCTGCATGGAAGAGTTTATGCTCAAACCTGGATGAGCACACTTCAGCCCATGCCGCCCCAAGTCCCCGCAAGACCGAAGGAGATATGGGTTGTCTAGGGTCAGAGGGCGTCCTTTTTTCCCTAGACCATCCCTCCAGCACTTTCCTAATCCTAAAGGCCCCTGTAAATTCCGCTAAGCCCCGTGATTTGCTGGCGAAAGCCAGAGCGGCCAGTTGGCCCCTAATAGATTTAACTGCAAGTCCCCTGTCCCTCTGCACGATGCAAAAGTGCAGTAAATGTTCCTGCGGAACGGGCCAAACATGCTGGAGGTTGGCTGATGACCTAAACTGATGAAACTGTCCTACCGCACGGTCGTAGGCCCGGCGTGTGCTAGGAGCAATGGACAGCTGGATTGCTCTATCTACCTCCGCCGTCCAAGCTCCCACAGCTCCCATGGCATCCTCGCGGGCTGCCTGTCGGCCCAAGGGGCAAGCTGCCAGAATCGTTCCATCTGTTGGCGAGACAAAGCATCTGCCACACCATTGCTAACGCCTGGAACGTGCCTAGCCCTAAAAAGTATGTTCAGCTGAAGGCATTTAAGTACAAAGGCCCTCACCAGCCGCATCACCCTGGGGGATCTGGAGGTCATGGTGTTGACTACGTGTACCACCGCCAAGTTGTCACACCAGAAGTGGACAGCGTGGTTTGCCAACTGAGACCCCCACAGCCAAAGCGCCACTACCATGGGAAAAAACTCCAAAAACGTAAGGTCTTTGGACAATCCCTGGGCCACCCAATCAGAGGGCCATTGGTCAGCACACCAATGCCCCCTAAAAAAGACTCCGAAACCAGTGGAACCGGAGGCATCAGAGGTGACTTGGAGTTCAGCTTCTAGCAACAAATCCTCCCTCCAGAAAGTCACCCCGTTGAATGCGGCAAGGAACTCCTTCCAGACTAGCAGGTCCTCCCGCATACCTTTATTAATTCGTAAGCGATGATGAGGTAACCGTAAGTTCCCCATAGCATCGCACAGCCGTCTGAGAAAGGGCCTGCCGGGCACAACGGCCTTGCAAGCAAAATTTAAATGGCCAACTAACTGCTGCAACTCAAGGAGGGACACCTTGTCCCTACTCAAGCAGTCCTCCAGTCTCGCTCTAAGGTCTGCCACCTTCTCTAGTGGCAACCGCAGAGTTTGTTGCATGGTATCGAGCTCGATACCTAAAAACGTCAGGATCACCGACGGTCCCTCCGTTTTTTCATGGGCCAAGGGGACCCCTAGCTCCTCAGCAAGCTCAGTAAAGGCTGCCAACAGCCGGGCACACTGCCCCGAACCCGCAGGCCCAGACACCATAAAATCATCTAAATAGTGACAGGTGTCCTTGCAGGCACAGCGGCGACGCAACTCCCATTCCAAAAAGGAACTGAAGCGCTCAAATGCAGAGCAAGATATGGAGCACCCCATGGGTAGGGCCCTGTCCATATAGAACTTGCCCTCAAATGCAAAACCCAGGAGATCAAAGTCTCCCGGGTGAACGGGGAGCAGGCGAAAGGCAGACTTGATGTCGCACTTTGCCATCTCGGCTCCCACCCCGCAGCGTCGCACCACTTTGACTGCTTGGTCAAAGGAGGTGTAATGCACTGAACAGAGTTCCTCGGGTATGCCATCATTCACCGAGCCCCCTCTTGGGAAAGAGAGGTGATGAATGAGGCGGAACTCCCCCGGCGCCTTCTTCGGCACCACCCCTAAAGGAGAAACCCTGAGGGACGGGACAGGGGGGGCATCAAAAGGGCCCAATACCCTACCCTCAGCACATTCCTTTAATATCTTACCACGCACCACATCTTCCATGCCAGCCACTGATTTAAGGTTGGCTGCCATGAAAGGTGTCCTAAGGCCGTGAAACGGAATACGAAATCCAAACTTAAAACCCGAAATTAAATACTCAGCGTCCCGACGCCGCGGGTAGACCTGAAGCCATTCCTCAAGTACCCTCAGCCTTACCGGGCTGGGACCCTTTGCCAGCACCAGGCTGCTGGCCGCCGCCGCCCCCAAATCGCTTTCCTCCCTGGCCACCCTGCCGTCCCTTGGGACAGGCAGAGTGGGCATGGGGTCCAGCACAAGTGGGGCACTCGTGCCGGAATTTACATGCTCGCTTAAAACAGACCCCTTTGGACATGAAGTCCCAGCAGAGCAGCCGTGATTGAACCAGCTGCCCCGCAGGGGTGCGGGGACCCAAACCTTGAACTGGCTTGATAATCAAATGACCGCTATCGGTCCTATCCCCCACCGTTGACTTTGAAGGAGTCATGACCTGGACCCAAAGCTGGACCCAAATCTGATCCCACGGCAAACTAGGGGTTAAGGCGGCCCGCATTCGAAATTCCTCATCGTAGCGCAGCCAGGCCCCACCCTCAAAATCAGTATAACCCCTGTAAATAATGTTCATGTATTGAAACAGGGGAAGGGCCCTATGCGGCTGCGCCCTGGCCAGAACACCCGCATACACCAAAAACCCTGGAAGCCAATGGGCCCAGGTTCTATCGATCCGCCTCCGGCGGATCCGCTCCTTGTCCCTATCCTCAAGATCATCTTTATCCTTCTTCTCCAGTTCCCTGAAGAGAAGGGTAAAGACATCAACATATTCTCCCCGCAAAATCTTCTCACGGGTGGCCTGCGTCAGGTGATCCCCCAATGGCAGCGCCGTATCCCCCGTAGGTAGGGCCCTATACGGAACCACACCAAATCCTTGCATCCCATAGGGGGGCAGGCCAGGCTGAGTCCCGTAACCATAGGGCCAACCAGTGCTCGATGAATTATGCCCCTGCCCGTCCCAGGCAGCGGCCCCTGACGGCAACTGCTGGCACAAGGAGCCACTGGCACACGTAGGCCAAATGGGCTGTCCTAATGGGGGCCAAACTTGTGCGTTATAACCGCCAGAGGTGGAAGGAAGCGACACCCCAGAAGGAGTGGACTGCCCTCCAGCCCCCCACGGCCAAACAGCGTTCTGGTGTGTGTGCAAGTGCGCCTGATATTCCGTACCTTCAGCCAGAGGAGAGTCCACCGCCACAGCCACCTGTCCACAGTCCCCAGGCCCAGGCAGATAGCCTTCTCCTTCCGCTTCAGGCGCAGTAGGATGATGATGATGACTGGAGCTAGGTTCCCCTGTACTCAGGGCTGTCATCTTCTCTAGTGCCAACAGACGAGAGGCAAATTCTTTGTTAAATCCCACTTTTGCGACTCGTTTCGCACCCCTACGTGGCTGAGGTAAATCTCCACCCACTGCCAAACCCGCTGCCCTTTTTTCCAGAGCGGCCATGCGCTCCATCAACTCCTGCCTACTAGGGCCATCCTCATCATCCGATGAGGACAGAGTTGGAGGAGGTTTCTTGGGTGCAAGCCGTTTCACCGGCTGTTTGCCCTTGGAAGGGCCCCCTCCCTTTTTGGGTGGCATGCTTTAGCAGGCTCAAGGTGAGGTACAAGAAACAAAAGTATCAGCCTCGTCCCAGTAGAACAAAAGTATCAGCCTCGTCCCAGTAGGTGTCACCAGAAGCCCTTGTCAGAGCAGTTACAGCTCTCTCCAATAGGAGTCGCCCAACCTCCCCAGTAACAAGCCAAGGCTGCAGTGACCACACTCCCCTAAAGATGTCGCACAACTTTCCCCAGCAACAGGAGTCACCTGCAGTGCGGCTAACACCCACCAGGTGGTATCAGCCACACACACCCAGCCAAATGACCCCCCTACAAGAAGCCAACGGCCTACAGCAATGGGGGAGGGGTGATGGGGGGAATAATAGCCCCGGGGGGGAGCCCCTAACGGGTCCGAAAAGCCCACCAGGCAAGGGTAGTGCCACGGGCAAAGCCAGGCCCACTAGGGCCAATTGCTGTAGTGACAGCCCCGAAATGGCTAGCCCACCAAAGCCCCCGGGCCCGAAAAGATCCGCGCCGCGCCGAGCCGCCGATACCGCGGCGGCGCCCCACACACTCCGCCGCCGTTACCACGGCGGCGGCTCCACAACTCCGGGCCGTGCACAGCCCGCAGCAGGCCCAGCCGGCCCGGCCAAGCTCCCTGCTGCTGTGCTGCAAAGCGCCGGAGCACGGAGCAAGTCCTCCAACTCCGAGCGCTTGAAAAATCTGACGCCGGGAAGGGGCAGAACGCGCACAAAAGCGCCAAGCTCCGCCCCTTTCCAGAACCCGGATGGAGAGGGAGGGAGTCTGCCTCCTTCTCCTTCCAAGGGCTCCAATTGCCGGCTCCCAGCTTACGCGGCGAGCCGCGGCTGGGAGAGCCGAATTATTCTCTTTTTACTATTTTCCAAGAAGACATTTGCATGGTTCAGAGTGGAAATGCAGTTATGACATTTTATAAATGTTGCTTACAGAAAGATCAGGCCCACATTGCTAAGCTTGCTGGTGCCTTTAATGGCTGTATGAGAGTCAAGAATTCAACAGGTAAAATTCTTCAAAAGCTTCAAGAATCTGATCAATGGAAACCCTAGTCCTCCCAATACTACACATTTAGGATGTTATATCAGCAGTCAATGCTCAGTTAACCATCCTGCTGTCCAAACACAAAGCCCCCCTGGCTTAAGTGACACACTAGCACAAGAACCTTGCTCCCAGGCTAACCCATGAATTTGCTGGGGAAAGGTACTTTAATCAAAATATTTTAAACGAGCCCAGATGCATAGACTTAAAAAATCCTTATTGTCCATTTTGAAAAGCATATATTTTAAACATTAAAATTGTAAACCTGATGCTCAAATCTCATCCCCTCTCCTCCACAGCTTATCCTTCCTCCAAATGTTAAATGTAAATCTAGAAAGAATTGCTCCAACCAAACAAGAGGCAAAGGAGAAGAAATGTTTAATATTCAAGTGTGCTGGAGTAACATTATAAAGTAAATCACACTGTTACTGGAAGATACTCTTCTTACATATCTTTAGATTGAAATTGGAAATGGAAAACACATTTTTAAAATTCTCTTTACATCTTAACTGAACATCACAGGTGGCAGAAAAACTGGTTAATTTTTTACACATGCACACTGGGCCATTTTAGATACCATGAAAAGGGGAGGAAATGCAAGAAGATATAAAGAGCAGTAACAAACAGGAGCAGAATCATACTGTTGGTAGGTTGTCAAAAGTGGGTCATCTTTACTCCACTTTATATGAATTGTGTTGTGTTTGTTTCAGTGAAGTCTGTATTATGTATGACTGACTGGGTACAAAGTCATCATGACCTAAACATTCCAATTTCTCAATGAACTTGTCTGAATGTTTGCAGGGGTGGGGAAATTGTCAGATGGAATAAAATTGCATATGGGGAGGAATAGCTTTGCCGGGAAGGCTGAGGACTTTGAAGAGATCACAAGGATCAAGGAAGTATATGAAGGCTGAATCACATTTTGATTAGAACCAACCAGCCAGTTCTTTGAATTCAGGCTCTGAGAAGTATCCTATTCTTGCATTTTAGTTATCATGCAAGGTATGAAATAGAAGAATAGTTTCTCTAATAATGCTGCTCAACCCTCACTTGTGTTGAGTCTAGAAGTTAGCAAGCAAAAAAGGGAAGTTTTTTACTGATATTTTACAAAGCAGCTAAAGTTTGACACACTTCTAAACTCCCCACCACCACCACCACCACCACCACCACTTTTTGCAAAACAGGGCTTCAAGTCAAGACCAAAAGTGTGATTTTTTAAAACTTTCCTAGATTCCAGTGATTGAATTAGCTATTCAGATTAAACAAGAGCTAACCCACTCCAGCACTTTGCTGGTACAAGTCCCCACCTTTAATGAACTGGAACATACTTGAAGTGTTGTTGTTTTGATGCAGGTCATGGGTAATGGGACATGTTGTCTGCAGGAATGCAAAGGATGACACTTGTGTTCCCATTAATGAACATTACTTGGTGCCCTCTCTTGCTGTGGGTCTTTTTCAATGCTAAGCAGTTTGAAAGACTGCCAGCAAGATGCCAAAAAGCCAAAGCACCTGCCGTGAAACTAACTAACTAAAACTGCTGCATGAAGTCTGTAAAAATGCTTGCATTAAAATGGGGGGGGGGGGAGAGCTAACATGTGGTGCAAATTTCCAGGAAGCTGAGAGAGTGACAGGTCTTAAAAGGGGGAAGGAATACATCAGCCTATGAAGCAAAAGTGCACCTTTGAGCCTGCTTCAGCAGCTAAAAAGCGCAAGCACAGCAGGTCTTGCTCCCTCAGCAAGTAAAAAGTTCAAATGAAGCGCAATTAAGTTTAACCCGTCAGTGAGGGCATTCTCAGTGCAGCCAGCCCAATGAATGCTAAGTAGCTCATTGTATGTGCTTTATGTTAAAGATAAAAACTGTTACAAATGTTTAGGAAAAGCAGCACTCTTTCATCAAAGTCTTCCCAAAGCAGGCACAGGACAGTGCTAGAGGTCAATTGAATTCCTTTCTCACATATTCGACCTCAGTCCAGCCTTTATTTATTATTTATTGAAAAAAAGTATGCCTTGATAGATAGTAGAGGACCAGCTGGTTTCTGGTATTGTTACCATTGTAATAAGGATGGTTATGTGCTCTGTTACTAAGATACAGTTCATATGATATTTGAGTATTGTGGGACTACTTCCACATATCCAGATCTCAATATGGTATCATCTCTAATAAACTTGTCAGGTGTGGAATATAGATTCCATATCCAGTATAGATTATGCTCTATGAAATGTTTCATTAAATGCTTATATGTCTGCTTCTAAGCCTGCAGAATCAAAAACTTGCATTTGCAGCTGTCTCTGAAATTTTCTGTGTATTCAGCATCTGTAGCATGAAATTTCCTAAGATTGTTTAGAGATAAAGAAATGCTTGTAACTGTGAGTCTCTCTACACGAGAGACATCTAACACGTGAAGAACACGCCAGGAGATGCAATGGTAGCCGGGAAGGGCAGGGCAAAGGCTGGAGCTGTGTGAAAGGGCTATGAAATGCCAGAAGGGAAACTTCAGCCCATTATAACCTCTCCAGGTCCAAACCTGGCTCTGGAAGGCAGCTTCAGCCTCTTTCCATTCCTCCTTACCCTCTGGTTGTGATCCTACACAGTTTTAGACTGGAGAGGTGAAATTGACAGAGCCTTTGGGGAGGCAAAGATGAAATTAACAAACCCTCTGAGGAGCAATCTCTGCTGGCTCTGTCTTTTTAAACTATGCTTCCCGGCTAATATTCTATCTCCCTACACTTGACAAACATGCACTGAGGCATCTCATGTAGAGAGATTCAATGTGTGGGGAATGTGTGTGCATGTGCGTGTGTGGGTATAGCAGAAGAAGCATCAAGGCACTCCCATTTTGGTCATGAAACAGACTGTCCTGAAAGAGGGGTGGGAGCAAATTATCAACTGGGAAACCACTCCTTTCGCTAAACAAATTCAATGCCATAGTCACAGATAAGTCTGTTACACCTCTAAGTCCTGTTGTGTTTAGAGATTGCCTAGTCTGAGGTTTCTTTAAAAGAAGCAGGGGCAGAGAGTAAATGAGTGGTCGCACTTCTTCTCCCAGTTCTCACCTGAGAAGTGGAGATATATGTGTTTTCCTGTCATATGGGCAGAACATGCCTCTCCACACATGTCAATGGCTCTCTCTCTCCATCCATATATCATGAAGTATAAAAAATACTAAGTACTATTTAGAGAATAATTTTAATATTGTGCTAAATGTACTATTTTCCAACCAGTTTACCATTTTCTGAAACATACATAGCAGACACTTTGAAACAAACAAAGTTCAAATGGCCCACAGCAAAATACTAATTTGAAGTTTTGTTTTGCTTCATATGTCATCATAAGCAAAGTATATGATTTGCCTTTTTTATTAGCAAGAAACATCCAAACAAAATTACATTTTGTCGAAGGCTTTCACGGCCGGAGAACGATGGTTGTTGGGGGTTTTCTGGGCTGTATTGCCGTGGTCTTGGCATTGTAGTTCCTGACGTTTCGCCAGCAGCTGTGGCTGGCATCTTCAGAGGTGTAGCACCAAAAGACAGAGATCTCTCAGTGTCACAGTGTGG
This sequence comes from Eublepharis macularius, assembly GCF_028583425.1. Classification (NCBI taxonomy): domain Eukaryota; kingdom Metazoa; phylum Chordata; class Lepidosauria; order Squamata; family Eublepharidae; genus Eublepharis; species Eublepharis macularius. The sequence goes on from NC_072795.1 coordinate 73,033,538, forward strand.
AAAAGATGTAGGTCATTTGTATCTACTCAGGAGGGGTGGGGTTGAGCTGAGTCATTCTGTAAGAGTTTCCCAGGGTGTGGAATGCTAATGGCGGGAGGCTTCACTGTAACCTGAGGAGGTTCTTTTGCATATGGATTGGTGCTTGATGTGCTAATCTTCTCTGCAGGGCTATTGTCGGGTGTGGAGTGTTTTGTTGGCCTGGTGTTTTTCAGAACTGGAGCCCATGCTCTGTTCATTCTTAAGGTTTCTTCTTTCCTGTTGAAGTTTTGCTTATGCTTGTGAATTTCAATGGCTTCCCTGTGCAGTCTGACAAAGTAGTTGGAAGTGTTGTCCAGTATTTTGGTGTCCTGGAATAAGATACTGTGCCCTGTTTGAGTTAGGCTATGTTCAGCCACTGCTGATTTTTCAGGCTGTCCAAGTCTGCAGTGTCTTTCATGTTCTTTTATTCTTGTCTGGATGCTACATCGGGACCACAAAGCGTAGCAAGGAAAGAAGAAACCTTAAGAATGAACAGAGCATGGGCTCCAGTTCTGAAAAACACCAGGCCAACAAAACACTCCACACCCGACAATAGCCCTGCAGAGAAGATTAGCACATCAAGCACCAATCCATATGCAAAAGAACCTCCTCAGGTTACAGTGAAGCCTCCCGCCATTAGCATTCCACACCCTGGGAAACTCTTACAGAATGACTCAGCTCAACCCCACCCCTCCTGAGTAGATACAAATGACCTACATCTTTTCCACACTGTGACACTGAGAGATCTCTGTCTTTTGGTGCTACACCTCTGAAGATGCCAGCCACAGCTGCTGGCGAAACGTCAGGAACTGCAATGCCAAGACCACGGCAATACAGCCCGGAAAACCCCCAACAACCAAAATTACATTTTGTCTTTCTTATATTTCTAATAGACTAATACCCAAAGATCTTATTATTATGGTTTGCATTTGGGTTTTTCCCCCTAAGTATGTTTTCTGTTTCCTGGTCCTCTTTTGTTTACTCCTTTTTGTCTTTACAAGCTTCTTTTGATTTCTTAGTAAGCAAGAAGCCCAGTTGCGTTCATCTGTATCTATTATGTTTGTCTTATCAAATTCTGCATCTACCTCATTGGCATTGTTTGCATATCCACAGAAAGCAGCCTGCATTACCATATAGGCTCAGCAGAACTCCTGAAATGTACTGGGAAGAAGAATTTAATTCTCTTTTGTACATAATACACAGAATAAGAAGGTATTAGCTACTCAGAAACCCATGACTTTCCCAAAATTACCAGTTAGTACCATAGATACCTTATTTTTGTGAATTGGATTTACTAGAGTCTCATTGTTTCATCTTTTTTCTGTCTGTATTTTGTGTGTGCATGTGTTATGTGCTATCAAGTCATTTCTAACTTGGTGACCCTATGAATGAATGAATTAATGATCTCCAGAACATCCTATCATTAAAAGCCTTGTTCAGATCATGCAAACTGGAGGCTGTGTCTTCATTTATTGAGTCAAGTCAGATCAAAGTTGCAATAAAACTTTAATACCTAGACGTAAATCCTAGAAAGCACAGGTACTTGAGAACAATCAATAGGCACAGAGAAACAAGGCAGAACACTTAGAAAAAAGAATCAAAAGGTAAATTGCCAGCTAATCCTATGCTTACAAAGAACACCTACGTTCCTTTTTTTGGGAAGGGGTCCAAGGCAAGGGCCTGTCCTTGATATCAGAGTTGGGACTCCAATCTTAACACCTCCCTTAACACCTCCAATCCAGGTTAATAGTTTTATAGATTTTCTTGCAGCCTGAAAGTTTCTTTTCTAAACAAATCATAATATAGGGTACTAATTAAAAGTTTTCCTCCAAGCCTGATTTTTGACCAACCACTTCAAAGTCTGGATTAAAGGAATATAAGGCACCAGCTAGTCTCATGATCTACCATGCCATGCCTTGACAGTTTAGCCAAATGGTGGAATGAGTCTAGGATTCAGTTTCCTTTCACAGACTAATTGATCATCATATTCCTAACTTTCTCTCTTCCTGGGATGTAACTTTAGGATCTAACTGCCCCTTTTGCCTGTATTATTCTAAGTGCATATCTTTCCATAACAAATCCAAGATAGCCACCGAAAGAGTTTTTTCTGTTATTCCTAGTGGCAAGAACTTGTTTTAATCTAAATTATAATATTTATTTGGTACCAGTCTTGTTCAAGATATGCAATAAAATATAGATCAATCCCTACCACAAAGGCTTACAATCGATATTTGATAAAAAAGAAAAGGATAGGTGAGATTAATGACTATTAGGAATTCTTAGAAAACCTTCAATAGTACTGGAGAAGCAGGCAAAGAAAGGCTAGGATGTTTAAGGATTAGGAACGGCTAAGAAATAAAAATAGTATAGGAAACATCTGGATTAACACATTGTTCCAGATATAAGGAGAAACATGACAAAATACTCAGATACAGGATAAAAGGAAGATTTAAAAAGAGGCCAAATAATTTGACTGCGTGAAGATTGGTAAAAGGGAAAATGAAGAATTACATATTCAAAGGACAAAGAGATGGGGGCAAACTGAAGACTGTCTCAGAAAAGCAATGCACAGTGACTCTATTTATCAGGAATAATACCAGAGTCAAGCAGCAGGCTCTGACTGTTCTATAAAGTGGGGTCTTGGACCAGATGAAGTACAAGTGAAGTGGATGGATCAAACTAATCTTATATTTCAATGTGTCACACAGCAATGTGAGGTGATATACCAAGATAAAGAGGAAAGCTGACAGTGTGATAGCTATTGGGTCATTACTTCAGAAGTTACATTACCAAAAAAAAAGCTGTTTGCTTCATCTAGATTTGTTGGCTCAGCCAGCTTTCGCCTTTAACACATGGGATGGCTTGTTGAAAGTTGTGGTGACTTTAAGGGTTGTGATTTAGCCCTGGAAAAGGATGCACTAAGAATTTCCTATCTGAGGAAGAATATAGATTATGAGAAAATATCTTATACTTTATGTATTTATTTATTTATGTTATTTATAGTCCACCTTTAACTGAAACTCAAGGTGGATTACACAATGTACATCAATATGATCAAACATTCAGAATTCATTAGGGTATGAACTGCAGAAATTTGAATACAAACAGAAGCCAATTAGAACTGAAGACAATGCTGAAACAAAGCATGCACAATTTAACACAACTCAATAGGTACACAGTAGTATATAGTCCATAGATTCCCTGACCCGTTATCATTTCCTTACAGTACAGTCCTCTCATCTGTGTAAAAAGGCCCCCTTGAATAATTGTTTTGCATAGTTTGCAGAAAGCCAGAAGAGTGGGGTTCCTCCTACAGGCCCTACTAAATCTAACAATATTATAATCCTTACAATATTATATAAGCAGTATATTTGTATTCTTCTACAGGAATAGAAATACAGAAGAAAAGTTAAAAGTGCTGTTATATATTTCTCCCTCAGTCCCATTGAAGTTCACCTGGATATTTCCAGTTGGTGATGGAGGAGGAGAAGGAAGAGAGGAAGGATAATAGAGACATACTAAAGTGGGGAGAATCGTGCCACAACTTCATCAGTTACAGGATCTTCAATTCTTAGCACAGCATAGGTAGGGGACAATGAGCATAGTTGACCGCCCAACTGCTGGAAGCACCTTCCTCAATCCACTTGTTGGGGTAACCAAGGGAAGAGGGCTGATATCAGGGCTGCAGTAGAAACCACTATTCCTACCCATCACCATCCTCCTGACAGTGCGGTCAATGTGTCATCTCCAAGCTTCACTGCCATGCACCATGCAGCCCCAGAGCCCCTTAAGGGGACCATCTTTTTTGGTCATGCAGGGATCCCACCCTAAACAACCATACTATGTTCCCCAGCCAATGCCTACCCTCCATCATTCAGTTGTGACAATGCTTCATTAACAGTGCAATCAGACATATACAGTAAACATACACAGAAAACATGCTATGAGGAAGGCAACCCCCCCAGGTCTATTAGCCAGTCATAGCCCTGGATAAAATTCCTTCCTAGCCCTGTTAACCAGCAACTCTGTCATCCCACACCGTGGATATAGCAAAGAATGACGAGTCATGACAGAATGAAATGGGAAATATAAGGTGGACAGGTTGGTCTTTTCAGGGATAAAGCTCTTGAATGCCCAGGGTACTTGCTGCCTCTTCATTTTCAATGTGAGCCATGGACCAGATTGCAACCTGAAGCCCTCAGGTCGGGGCCAATGACCTCCTCCCCCCTCCCCAGTCAGCCCATGGGGGCAGGATAGTTGGAAGCTGATTGGAGGCCGCCTGGGTGATAGGTCAGCCAACGCTGGGCCCAAAATTGCCCGACATCATCCTATTTCCTTCCCCAGGTTCAAATGATGCACTAGCTTACTTTAACAGATTCAAATAGCCTCCAGTCCAGTACAGGTAGATAGGATCAGGTCTTTCCCAAATCATTCACACAGCTCTTTTTCTGTTCAGATCTCCCAGCAACCATGTCTGTGGAATCACAGGTATATGAAAAGATTCTTCTGATCATTCATATCCAAAGGCCAAACTATGTTTACACTCCAAGGCACGCATCTAGAGAAGAAACAGGTGATGAGTCAACAGGTGATGTTGCTGCTGTATCTTTTGTGGCAATAATATAACTCCACTTCACAGGCATTTGAACTTTATGAATTCAAATTATCTTTTTTATTTTTTAAAAAGAAGATATGTAAAGCTTCCCTTTTTCTCTCTTCTTCTTCCTTTCACTTTATCCTGTCAGCACTGCATATATCAAACTAGAACTCTGGGTTTTAACTAGGCTTTGCTGTTTCATTCTAGTTCATGAATTTTTCAGTGTTTACACTTATGCTTAATATAATAAGATTGATAGCACAGCTGCCTGATAGATTCACATCCAACCTCCTCTGCTAAGAGAGGGATGTTTGTTCTTTTCTCCTAATTTCCTGTAATACCTGAAAGTTCATTTTCACCTTTTGCATCCTGACACACCATCTCATCTTTCAAATATCCATCCCCTGAAATAATATGTTCAAGATAACAACATTTACCCAGTGGATTTATATGATTAGAGCTCCACATGATGTCTAAACTACTGCAAGCTCATCAATGTCTTCTCTTTTCATTGCAGATACAGATTTGTCTGCAAGAACTCAATCTTTCTGACAGTCCATGTACTAATCCATGGAAGAACCAGAGGGCACTGTTAAGGTTCAAGTTGCAACATTTGATTCCTAGGTAATCTTATGAAATATAATAGAACTGATCTCTGTGAGCTGCCAATTGTATCCAGTATACCAATATACCAGTTTAATTCTTATGAACATATAAAGGAGAAGCAAAGATATATATCAGACAAGAAAGGCTTAATTACTGAATGTATGAGATGCAGATCCTCAAACAGACATACTATGGAAGAACAATAAAATCAAACCTGTAGCAAGCTTTCAAAAGTCTGATCTGAACTCATTTTGAAAAAGGAATTCTTCTTTATGCAATGTCTAGATTTTCTTGTTTAATAAACAGTTTCAACAATAAACTACTGAGAGGATCCATTATGCAATTTGCAGATCCCATTATCCATTTTTAGAACTGCATATCAAAACACAACAGCATATTAAAAATGAATTTAGATAAGTTTAATGTCATATGGGATGCTTGGAATGCTAATGATTACAACCATACCACTATGATCTAGTTTACTATTTGTCCAATTAACACACAACTCTATCATTTCACACTCCCTTTCCAACCTTTGGTCACCTTTTATTTTCTGCTTTATGTTCCTTACCTATATAAAAAAATGCCAGAATTCAATAAATGAGCATTAGCCAAATTGGTTTACTAATTAAGATTTTTTTCTTCCTGAAAGTTTTATATATACCAAAGTAGAGAGGAATTATATATCAGTTTCTCAAAATGTCACATTTTTATTCTATTATTTTTAAGTAGTTTCTCTGATCTCTTTGTATTGTTTTTGTTACAAATACTGAAACTACTGATACTAACCAAGTAGCATGTTCATAGTCTATGGCCTATATGAACAGGTCACAAAATAGCCATGAAGACAAAATATAGAAATGTCTATATGCCTTTGACTCTCTAGTTCTGGTCCATTGCCACCTCACCTTCCTCTGATTTTTTTACTCCTACAATTTCCTCTTTTATCCCAAATGCCTCTGCCAGCTCCCCACTCTGCTTGATGCCATTGGCTGATCTGTTTTGAAGTCACAGAAGGGTTTCCCATAGATAAGAGCATGTCAGGCATCTTTGGCTGTCATTGGTTTCTGATCTCACAGATATTTGAGTGTCTTTGCCTTAGGTTTCTGATTAGCAAAGAATTTAAGGCATCTTAGGCTTTGAATTCAAAGGTTCATGAATGCCTTTGGATAGATCAAAGCAATTCATCCGCACCAATTATTCTGAAGGGCGGCTGTGTTAGACTGTTGCAGCAAAAAATAAACAGGTGTCTTGCTGTGCTTCAAAGGCTTATGAAATTTAATTCCAGCATAAACCTTTCATGGACTAGAATCCACTTCTCTAGATGCTACACATCTTGTGGCATAGAAGACTCAACCCAATAGGAGCCTTGTGACAATAAAGACTAACAAAATTTTATTCCCACTTAAGCTTTCATTGACTTAAGCGTTCATTGCACTCATTGCATTCCATAGTTCTGTCCCATGGAAGTTTATGCTAGGATAAATTTCATTAATCTTTTTGGTATCATGAGACTTCTGCTTAGTTCATCTATGGAATGTCATTTTCAGATGACGTCCTTGGCAAAAATTGGTTGACTGGTATTAAGAATTGTATAATAGAGGCAGAGAAACCAGTGGATGATGTGTATGGGATGTGATCGTGTTTCCTGTATATAAAGAACTTTTAAGTTTGAAGATAGGACAAAATTGATATTTAGGATGAATGAAGAACTGTTAACTGAATTTTGTTAACAGTGATAATGATGATGATAACAAAAAAACCCAAATTCTAGAGAGCACATAAGAAAGCATGTTCTGCATAAACAAGCTGGAGAACTAAACAAAAACATAATTCAAAATAAGTTCCAAACTAAAAGAAGAAAAGGGAGAATAAAATTCAAAACATAGACTCATAGTAGGCTACAGTTTTTGATCACTTTATTTCATATTTTGAGGAAAAGAGGGATGGATACACTTCACTTTCCAGATGAATGGATGTGTGGTACTATTCTACAAAACCTTCTTTCAATTACATGACACACAACTGCACTGTTCAAGGGGCCATGTTTTTCAGGAGCTTTTCAGATGTCACGTACTATGCAAGCTACCAGTAATATCATTCGTTTATTTGGCATTTATTTTTAATATGATACTAATATTGTGACAGACTACTGCTACAAACATTTCCATCCTGACATGAATTCTTGGATGATGTCCCAGAATGTAATTCAATTCCCCTGGGACTCTAGGAAGAAACTGGATATGTTTATTTGATTTGACAAAACTACCTACTCTAATTCACAGGAGGACCAAAAATAGAGAGTATGAAAAAACCAATGTGAATTTATATACCAACAATTCTTATAAGTGGACTGAAGGAAAAATGGCAAAAGTCATAGATTTTTTAAAGTGCACGGCTGTGAATCAGAACTTCACCTCTGCAGTGAACTCACCATGTGCTTCAGACAAGCTCCTCTTTCAGTTCCATCTCATGAAGATAATAATATTGACCTATTTTGCAGTTCTTTTAAGGATTACAAGATAATATTTGTGAACCACTTTGAATACTCTGAAGTGGTACAGCCTAAAGTGAAGAACCCTCTGTTACCAGAACTGCTCTTTATTATAATGGGGAATTAGCTGTAGCAGTCTGTAACTTAAAATTAGCGCGGATCTTAACCTATGTCTACGGAGGTCCCGATCCCAGACACTCAAGTGAAAAAGAGGCAGACTACAAATAGGTTCCAAACACGTGTATTTAGTGTGGCGTAAGCCTAAACTTGCACAAGCATACAAAGAACATACAAGACCTAAGAAATACAGAGTAGGAAATGTAGAGACTTTCGCATTAGCAGGTTCCCAACGATGATAATGGAAATACTCACAATCCTGGAGCGAAGCAGAGACACAGCAGCGAGGGTGGCCCAATGCCAGCACTGGGACCACAGACGGACAGCGAGGAGTTCTGGATAGGATGGCACGCGCACCATGCGGTCTGAGAGACCAGCTTAAATACCCCAAAACGTACCCTGGGGCTGGTGCTGTACTTGGTGGTTCTCACAGTTTAAAACAAAGGTTCTAATGGGTTACTGAATGGCTTGGATGGGCCACTTTGGTAATCAGATCGTGATAAGTGACACCTCAGGAAGAGGGGACAAAAGAGGGAGGGGGAAATCCAAGTGGGCTGAAAGGATGTTCCAGCGGACAGGGCTTGTCCTGATGTCATCAGCTCTGGAATGCGGAGGTTTCTTTGAGATGCATTCTCTAAGTGCTTGGGATGGTCAGCACTTAGTTCCTTCTCCTGGGCGGCTCCTAAGATATGCAGAGCGGGGCGAGGTACTCTCGCGGCGGACGTGGTGTGCCCGCTTCGCCGAAATGGCTTCCCAAAGCAGTCTTTTCCTCTGGGTCTTCTGGCTGCCTAAGAACATGGATGCTGGCTGGGCATAGCTGGGGCTGGATAGCAGGCTGCCCGGTAGCGAGGGCAAGCTTGGGGACCGATCCGCGGGAGACTCCAGGCGGGAACTGACCAGGGAGCACCTAGCCAGGCTCGCTGGAGGTTTCCCCGGCAGGCGCCCGGCTGCTAGCAGCGGCTTGGGCCCATATGAGGCAGGCTTCCATGGAGGCAGGGGGAACAACACTTTAAAACACAGTCCAAAGCAGGGAACAGGCACGGTCCGTGGCAGATGGCAGTGCAGGCACGGGGCACACTTGTAATAAAGTCCAAACACACACTAGGAAGTCCAGATACAAGTCAGGGCAGGGCTGCCCAGAAATAGAGTCCTTTGTGCAGTTATCCAAACATGGAGTCAGGGAACTACACAGTCTATTGCAGCAGCAAGGTAATTGACACGCAGGCAGGAAACTGACACGTGTATTAACACACACACGTGCAAAGCAATCTTTGTGCAGCAGTGAAACAGTAATCCAGGAAACTTTAACACAGTCCATGGCAGGCCTTAAAGCAGGGGAGGGGGCCTACTTGGCAACACCTCTTTCTATATAGGGTCCCATGAGATAACACCATTTCTCTAATCAGCCTCGCTCTATGTCCCTTTTTATAAGCAGATGTGGATGGTGATCTGCTGGATGTGCTATTTCTCTGAGGAAGAGAAGGCCTCCTTGCTTTTAGAAAGCTAAGTAATGACAAGCTCCATGGTTGATGTGGTTTAGTGTTTAGAGTGTTGGACTAGAATCTGTCTAACATTCCTTTATAAGGTTGTTGTTGTGAAGGTTAAGTGGAAAAGGGTAGAGAACAATATGAAAAGCCACTTTTAGTTCCCTAATCAGGGAGAAAAGTGAGATGTAAGTATCTAAGGTTGCCAAGTCCCCTCACCCTCCCAGTGGGAGGGGGACCTAGCATATACCTTGCCAGTCTCCTCCCAGCAGGTATGATGACATCACTTCTGAAAGTGACATCATAGTACCCGGCAGCGGGCATGCTCTTGCCCTTCACAGGGGCCAATTTTGTGAAGCCCCTATGAAGCATTGGAGCATGCCCGCAGCCAGGTCACTTGATGACACTTTCAGAAGTGATGTCATCATGCTTGTGGAGAGCATGCTCACTGCCCTGGCCTGGGGACTTTTCCCCCACTGGCCAGTTGAGTGGTGCCAAGGGGCATAGCTTGGGAGTGGGAGATCCCCTGTCCACACTGGGGGATTGGCAATGCCATCTTTTGACAGGTGTTTAGGATCATTTGATTGGAGCACAGTAATCTCTTTAAGTTTGTTTCTGTTTTATTTGCTATTTGTTTATTTAAAGCATTTCTATACTGACTTGCCACCCAACTAGGGTCAACATTAAGAGTTAAAATCAAGACATTAAAACAGCATTAAACCATACAAACACACATATCAAAACAACCATGGAGGAGGGGCAATAACATTTAGTGGGGGGAACATCAAACCCAAACAAAAAAAAATCTTCATCCACTGGCAGAAGACAACAATAGAGAGAGACAGGCTAATCTTTCTGAGGAGGGAGTTTCAAAGTCTCAGCACCATGACAAGAAGCCCTTTTGGGGTTGTCGCTCATCTAGCCTCAACTGGCATCCAAAGCAGGGCCTCCAAATATGGCTGGGGTGAATGGGCAAGTTCATATGGGAGTAGACAGTCCTTAAGGTATGCTGGCCCCAAGCTGCATACAATTCTACAGGTCAAAACTAGCACTTTGAACTGGACCTGGAAGCAAATTGGGAGCCAGTGTAGATGGAAAAAGACAGGAGTGATGTGGTCCCTATGACCTACCTCTGTCAATATTCTGGCAGCATTCTGTATGAGATGTAGCTGCCAGACGGTCTTCAACAGCAGCCCTGTGTCAACTACATTGCAATAATCTAACCTAGTTATTACCAGGGCATATAGACCCCTGGGTTTGGCAAGATCTTTTCTCTCTAGGAAGGGGCACAGCTGGTTCACCTGCTGAAGCTGGTGAAAGGCACCCATGGCCACCACTGGCATCTGTTTATCCATCAGGAAGACTGGGTTCAGAAGCACTCTTACGCTACAAACATCTTCTTTTAGGGGGATGGGTCAAACCTTTCCAACACTAGTAGCACCTCTATTTTGTTGGAATTGTTTCATCTTGTTACTAGAGATAGACACGAACAGCAATACGAACAAATAAAAGCCACGAACAGCCCAATCTGCTGTTCATGAACAAGCTGTTCGTGAGGCCCCAAATGAACAGGTGGTCGTTGCAAGCCTCGTTCATTGCTGTTTGTTGCTGTTCATCAAGCCAGACAGTCTGGCAGCTGCAATCAATTCCCTTGGCAACTCAGGCAGGGATTGTCTGAACTCTGTCTGAACTCCTGCTGTTGCCCTGGAAACAACCAAAACAAAGGGAGAAGATTACACTACCACAATAGTTAAGTACACACCAATACAAGGAAGTGTGCCAACACAGCTATTATTATTATTGCAGCACAAGTAAATTATACAATCAATATAAACACAACAGTTTCGATTCCATTCAATTCAATGTGGCTGCAAACTTGTTCCAATAGACTGAGAGAGTCAAGTCCCATATGTTAACGGAACCTCTTTATCACAGGCTGCAAACGGTGCCAGTTGTGAAGTTAATCGGTGGCGTCCAAGATTTATGAGCTCCAAGGTGGCAACGAGCTATACCGGTCTATTCCTTTCGGCTCGTTTCAAACCCAGTTCTTCATCAGGCCACCAATGTCAGTTAATCAAAGTATTTCGTATCCAAACTCAAAAAGCATTCTGGTTTACATTCAGGTTTACATTTAGAGATCCAGCTCTAACTCGAGAGCTAACTCGAGAGCTGGATCTCTAAATGTAAACCTGAATGTAAACCAGAATGCTTTTTGAGTTTGGATACGAAATACTTTGATTAACTGACATTGGTGGCCTGATGAAGAACTGGGTTTGAAACGAGCCGAAAGGAATAGACCGGTATAGCTCGTTGCCACCTTGGAGCTCATAAATCTTGGACGCCACCGATTAACTTCACAACTGGCACCGTTTGCAGCCTGTGATAAAGAGGTTCCGTTAACATATGGGACTTGACTCTCTCAGTCTATTGGAACAAGTTTGCAGCCACATTGAATTGAATGGAATCGAAACTGTTGTGTTTATATTGATTGTATAATTTACTTGTGCTGCAATAATAATAATAGCTGTGTTGGCACACTTCCTTGTATTGTTGCCCTGGAAACCCCAATCTAAGCCCAATTTAGCTTGATAGGCAGGTCTTCCTTTCAAGTGTGGAGCTCCAAATTTGTTACAACAAGGGAGCAAACACTAGGGGGGAGGGGGGCTACCAGCTCTGACTTTATAGACAGTGGAGAAACAGTTGCTGTTGGCATTTTGATAGAGTGCATTGGAGCTTGAATTTTCTTTGTGTGTGGTGGGATATGGATCAACCCCTTCAGGTTCCAGGGCTGCTGCCAGGCTCTGGGCCAAGCTATTATTTATTATTGGTACCTTTCCTGCTCAGGTCAGGTTTCTGGCAGTGGTACAGTAGGGATCTTGACCTGGATGATGGCTGGAGGAGAGCCTGCTGGCCCCCATGAACAGCCAACCACAAACATGTTCGTGAACAGGGCCATGTTCATGGTTGTTCGTGAGTCCTTGTTCGTGGATGGCAATGAACAATGAACATCATGTTCATTTTTTTTCTGTTCGTGCCCATCTCTACTTGTTAGCCTTCATCCTTCCTGAAACTGCTTCCAGAAACCCATTCATAGTTTCCATATCTTCCCTGGGGTCTGCTGAATGTAATCTACATATGAGTAGCAACTCAGCACAAATCATTAGATGACCTCTCTCAGCAGTTTTACATAGATGTTGAAAAGCATAAGTGGGAATCTTATGGAAACTCAAAAGTCAGAGGCCGAGGGATAGAGTGGCAGTCTCGCAACTCCAGACTCTGAAACTCCAGACTCGCAACTCCAGACTCTTTTGGTCCTACCTTTGAGAGGACCAAAACCACCATAGAACAGCTACTCTTCCCAGTAGTCCCATTATTAGCTGATTCAGTGATCTAGTATCCAAGTCTATTTCTGTAAGCAAATCTATCATTGCTTAGGGTTTTTCTGATTATAGAGTAAGTCTAGGGAATGGACAAGTCTGTCAAAAATACCTTAATGCATATTTACTTTGTAACAATGATGATATCTACAAGTTTTGTTTCAGGACATTAGAAACATATCCTAAATCCACTATTGACAATTTGAATTGTCTAAGTTTTCCTTGTCAGATTTCATTTCCAAAGCTAAATTCTGGTATTTATTCCTGTTTCCATTGTCTGATTTCAATGTTATTTGTGAAATATCAATTTGTTTGCTTACTACTATTAAATAATTGTTTTTTTCTGTTGCAAAATGTTCCAACACCAGATGTAAAGATTCTTAAAGGCAGAATAAGAACATTTTCGTCATAAGAGAGTAGTTGTGAATTAACGTTGGTTCTGCATACCCAGTTGGATTAATTATTTTTGCAGCCTTATTTTCAGCCTTGACTAGTGGTCAGAAAACTAGATAATCAAATGCCTTGAAGTAGTTTTAAAACCCAATATTTACTGCACTGATATGTGTACTAACTCTCTACATCTTTCAAATTATATGATGATTATTATCCTTATCACTATGTTTTATCTTTCTGAGGTAGGTTAGACAAATTGGTATCCCCTGTAGTTTAGCTGAAATTTTAAAGATTTTCTCTACTTCCATAGAATCACAGTGCATAGTCAGTTTATCTTGGGTAAACTCCCAAATATACTAACAGAAACACACCTGGTGCCGGTGGTTCAATTAAATAACCATTTGGTTATTAGCATGTTCAGATCTAGTTGTGTACACATGCAACCATCAAAGCTAGATGCGTTTTTTATTTATTTAAACATTTACATCTTGGTTTTCTGCTAAATAAAATACAAAGTAATTTAGAAGTTTTAAAACAGTAAAAACAATATCAAATTTACTACGTAAATATAGCAATAAAATAGATTAGTTTTTTTAAAAAACAAACAAATGCAAATTAAATGTTATTCAGATCATATTATTATTATTATTTATTGTTATTGTTATTTATAATCCACCTTTCTTACTGAGACTCAAGGTGAAATACACAGTGTGAGTCAGTACAATTTTAAAGACATTTCAATAAACAATGCAATAGGGTATATAAATGCAAATTTGCAAAGGTTGAAAACCAGCAACAATCCAATACAGAGTTGAAGAAATGCTGAAACAGAGCTTAATCAATTCTAAGACTGACATATTAGGCAACCTATATGCAATGCATTACAGTAGTCAAGTCTTGATGAGACCATGGCATGGATCCTGGTGGCCAGGTCGACTGTTTCAAGGTAGGGGGGTATCTTCCAGATTGAGTTTGTTTATGATAAGCCTAGGGAATTTGTTTTGAAAAACGCCTTGTTGAAAAACTCCACTTTTCATATTAAATGTGATGTTGTGGATATTGTTTGCTTATCCTCTATTTTATGAGATGTTGCCATAGGCATCTGTATGAGTGTTCAAATAAAAAGAGTTTATCTAATGTCCAAAAATCCTTGGATAGAAGTTCTGAAACTGATCATTGGTATGTGCCAGCAAGACCAGTGACAGTTCAGTGACATCCATACCTGATGAAAACAAATTAATTTTATTATAACTAAATTTTCTATATATGTCCGCCTGTCAAAATGGCTGTATGCAAAGTATCTGTCTATGTAATAGTTTGCAATATGTCTGAAGATAATTTAATCTGTCTTTTATTAATTAGACTTCTGAGTAAATATTTTGACAGAAGCAATTAAAAATGTTTTAACTTGTAACTGCAAACTCCAGTCTGCAACAACAGTAACAACATACCTGCATTAGAACCCACTGAAATATCACACAAAGTTGCAAGCAAATTCTCAAATTCTTTCTCGGGCTAGCTATTAAACAAAACAACAAAACCAAGTGGTGGGAGAAGAAACGATGCTGTCGGGTGTGATGGAAAGCCAGATTCTATAGGTTGAAGCTTAGAAGGGGTTACGCAGAGTAGACTAAAGTATATTACAGTCCAATCTTAAGCAGAGTAACTCCCTTTGAAGCTCAGTGACTTCAGTGGACTTAGAAGAGAGTTAACAATTCCTGTGATAACACAGTTAGACTATAGTCAGTTTAAAAAACCCCAGATGTACCAGATATGGCCATGTACCGATATTTAAATCTCATTCATATTCCATTTGTTTTACTATTTAATAGTCTTGGGTTTTTTCATTGTTTCACATTTCTGTTATTTATATTCTTTGTTTCCAGTGGTTTCTCTAGGAAATATTTCTGGGTGTAGCTTCCCTCCAAAAAAAAAATTAGGATGAAATGCTTGGTGATTGTACCTCTCATTTGTAGGACCTTCCGGGCCATATAGGAGGAAGCACATATTTCTGTATACAATTAAGGTAAAACACAATTCTGACTTAAACGTTTTTTCACTAGCCCAATGAAATGAAATCCTCAGAAATTCTATTTTTTACCCAGAGGGTCTTCCCTGCCACATTCTAGACAAACAGGAGAAAGGTTTTTATCTCAGAGCCAAACTCACTGTAGCTGCTGAAACCTTGTCAGACATGAAAAAGGGAAGAGTGTTGAACCCAGAAGCCTCTCTCTAGCAGTCCAGCCATTCCAACAACCGCAACTAAGGATCAACTTTATTTATTTATTTACTACTTTATTTACTTTTCTCCCCAATGGTCAGACTATTTGAAATTATAGCTTACAAAATTCTTCCCTTTCCAAGACAATCTGGCTGCTACAGGTTGATTACATGTAGTTTATCCCTTTAAGGAAGAAGAACCCATGCTGGAGGAGAGATCCTCAGATGTCTCCAAACATGCATTTGGCTGAAACCCTCACTGAAGCAAATTCCCTCTGTACCTCTGACAGCAGCAAGCCATGTGAATATCACAGCACACCTAAAATATATGATGTGAGAAATGACCATTCACCAAGTGCTACAGTAGCTCACAATATACCAATGGATCCTGATGACTTATGCAACCACATAGGAAAGAACTGCTTAAAAAGAAATCTCTTCTGGGTGAGGAGGTTGCAATACTTTTACTCTTCTTGTTCAGAAACGGTTATGATGTCAGCCATCATTACTCTATTTTGAACTCTAGAAATTTGCCAGCTGCCTTTCTTAATGCTCCAGCTGTCAGGCAAGTTCATTACAGTTTGTAGCAGTCAGCAGTTTATTTCATTGCACAGGGCAGTATGTTATCTATTTCACAATAAAGTTAGATTTGGTAAAAGCAGTTAGAAAACTTACAGGTACTGCCATTGAAATGCTGAGGATTATACCTATAATTGTTAACATTAACAACACCTGGTTCCTAACGTATGTTGTCATTTAGAAGACTATTTGACTTTTATATAATAATTGGAAATTTTTAAATAGGTTAATCTTTTTATTTACCTCAATCATTGGCTATTCAATGATGTATGTATCCAAACAAAGTTGTACACACACACATTCAGGTGGGAGTGCTTTGATCAGAGCATGTGGGTCCCAACCAAAATGCGAGTTGTAAAGAAACTGGGACCCTTGCTTTTGCAGCTTTATTGATTTTCATATGCTCTGCATTTTTTAAAAAGTAGTTCACCATACTAAGTAAATTTGTGCTTGTGGGTTAGCATTAGACATGGGCACGAACAGGAAAAAAAAACATGAACATGGTGTTCATTGTTCGTTGCCATCCACGAACAACGAACAACAAACACTGACAAACATGATCCTGTCACGAACATGTTTGTTGTTTGTTGTTCGTGGGGGCCAGCAGGCTCTCCTCCAGCCATCAAGATCCCTACTGCACCACTGCCAGAAACTCTACCTGAGCAGGCAGCAGTAAAGGTACCCATAATAAATAATAGCTTGGCCCCAGAGCCTGTTAACAAAAGAATTCAGGACCACCTAACGACACCCACTTCAAAAGTGAACACTCATACATTCAATACAATTACAATGTGCCAGATTACATGCAATTCATACAATATTCAAAATCCATTCACAATGCAAAGTTATATTAATACATACAGTCTTTGTGACAAGACCCAAAAGTGCTCAGTGCTGGTATAACAAATAGTCCATAACCACAGCTATATAGCTAAATACATGAATCCATGAACAGAATAACTCAGTCAAACGCAATTCAATGCAACAATATAGCTGGCCATGAAGGCACTATAGGTCATAAATCATATAGAATTATCCATCTGACGGGAAACCAGTGCAGACTCCCGTTTCTGGAATCCCTTTCTCGAAGATGGTATATGTGCACTCCAATGTATCCTTCATCCACTTTTGACTTGCACTTAAGCCCTCAGTAACATAACATCCGGTGCTGAGTCGAGCAAAGGCATTGTGAATGGATTTTGAATATTGTATGAATTGCATGTAATCTGGCAAATTGTAATTGTATTGAATATATGAGTGTTCACTTTTGAAGTGGGTGTCATTAGGTGGTCCTGAATTCTTTTTGTTAACTTACTCTGTCAGGACTCTCCAGTTTATGTTACCTGGCCCCAGAGCCTGGCAGCAGCCCTGGAACCTGAAGAGGTAGATCCCTATCCCACCACACACAAAGAGAATTCAAGCTCCAATGCACTCACCCTAACAGCAGCTGTCTCTCTCTGAAAGCCAGAGCTGGGAGCCCCCCTCCCCCCTGGTCTTTTCCTCTTGTAACAAATTTGGAGCTCCAGTCCACGCTTGGAAGGAAGACCTGCCTATCAAGCTAAATTGGGCTTAGATTGGGGTTTCCAGGGCAACAGCAGGAGTTCAGACAGAGTTCAGACAATCCCTGCCTGAGTTGCCATGGGAATTGATTGCAGGTGCCAGACTATCTGTCTTGACGAACAGCAATGGACAGCAATGAACAATGCTTGCAATGACCACCTGTTCGTTTAGAATGGGGCCTCGTGAACAGCTTGTTTGAGAACAGCAGATTGGGCTGTTCGTGGGGTTTTTGTTCGTGTCCAGAGCGGGACCTTCCCGCCATGGACTGGGCCCACCTGGCCCCCCCCCCTGCCCGAGGCCATGCCCCACCAATGCCCTCCCGCTCGCCGGAACCCACGTGCTCACCTCAAGGCCCGGGGGAAGCCGGCTCGAAGGAACGCTGACGGGCGCGGTGGCGGAGCAGCGCCCGGGCACGGCGCAGGCCAGAGGAAGCGGCCGAGACAGGGAATGCCAGGCCGCCGCCGCCGCCACAGCCCCCGCAGATGGGCCCCAGACCGGCACCCCCGACAATGCGGGTGGCGGCAGGCAGGGAAAGCCCGGAGAGGCCTCTGCCGAGGAGGAGGCCGGATGGAGACATGGCGGCCGGGTGGGCCAGGCCAGGGCCGGGAAGGGGGAGGGCGCGGGTGCAAGCAGCGGAAGGGAGGCGGGCACCGGGGGCAGCGCGGAGCCGGATTGGGGAGCAGAAGGTTGGGAGGGCTCCCCAGTATGAAGAGACTGGCCTGAGAAGGGGGAAGGAAAGGGGGTTGGCAGAGCGCAGGGAAGGGAGGAAGACGGGGGAGGCAGGCGAGCCGAGAGGAAACGGGCGGGAACAGACAGAGGAAGGCACCAGTGACAGGACGGACAGCAGAGCACGGGGTGGGGAAAGGAGGGAGCACGGTGGCGGATTGGGGGAGAGGGGAGAAGCTGGTTGAGGCGGTGGCATAAAAGGGAAGAGCCTGAGGATGCGGAGGAGGAGAAGTTGGCGGGGAGAGCGCATACAGCCAGAGTGAGGAAGCGAGAGAGAGAGGGGAAATGGCCATAGGCTCTCCAGGCAGCTGGTAGGAGGCAAAAGCCAGTGGCTCAACTGCTGCCCCTGCCCAGTCTGAGGCCGAGGGACCTCCTTTGCCACCACCCCAACCGGGGTCCAAGGGTACGGCAGAGCAGGAAGGGCCAGCGGCGGGCAGGGTGGGGCCTCACAAACTGGTGGAGAATGCAGGCACTGGTAGCCCCGTGAGGTCCCCCACCCTTACCTGCCCACCCCCACAGATTGGTGCAGCCCTTGCTCGCTGTTGAAGCCCGCCACCTAAAGCGCTCCAGGGACAACTGCGCTGTCCGGCAGCGCCAACCCCAGCATGGACCTCACCCAGTTCGGGCAATAGCTGATGGAGCATCAAGGGCAGCTGTTATGCGAGGTGGCCCAGCAGCAGTCGGACGCCCAAGCCGCCCTCGCCCGGCAACAACAGGACGCCCAAGCAACCCTGGTGCGAGCCCTACAGCAGGTCCTTGCCCAGGCGGGGGCGGGAGCGGGTGTAGCCGGAGCAGGAGGCGGCGCCCCTGCCCCCCGGCCCCCATTCCAACTAGCCAAGCTGGGCCCGGAAGATGACGTCGATGCCTTCCTAGAGGCCTTTGAGCACACGGCCGAAGCCACCGGATGGGCCCCAGCCCAGTGGGCCTTCATACTGGGTCCGTACGTGACAAGGGAAGCTCAGGCTGCCTTGACGGCCCTGCCTAAGGTCGAGGGCGCCGACTATGCCAAGTTGAAGGAGGCCATCTTGGACTGGTACGAGATAACGCCGGATACGTATCGCCAGAAGTTCCGGGCCCTGACCCTGCAAAAGACGGACCGCCCCCGCACTCTCATGGCCAACCTGCAGGACGCCGCCTACCGCTGGCTCAAGCCGACCATGGATGAGGGGCGATAAATCGCCGACCAGGTGGTCCTGGAACAACTCCTCTAAGTGATCCCTACCCGAGCTAGGAACTGGGTGGCCTACAACAAGCCAGGCACCCTGAAGGAGGCCACCGTGTTGTGGGAGAACGTGATGGTGGCTGAGCCCCGAGAGCCTCCCCGGGGTGAGACCCAGCCCAGCGGGGAAGGGGGCTCCACCACAGGGACACGAGGTGGCTGGGCGAGACCCGGGGTGCGAGGCCCCCCGCCCGGCGCCAAGGGACGGAACCCACCGGGAGCACCAGTGGGGCCCCAGGCACCCTGGCCTGCACTGCCGCCACCAACCCCAGCCCCCGCGGTCCAACCAGAAGGGGGAGCCGGTAAGGAAACCAGCGAGAAAGGCCCCTGCTTCACCTGCAGGCAGTGGGGACATTGGAAGCATGAATGCCCCCTCATGGAATGCGACCTCGGCTGGGCAACCGCCCTGCCGGTCTCGCTCAGAACCCCGTGGCCCCCGCCCATACTGGTACATGTCCGGGTGGCAGGGCGGCGGCTGACAGCCTTACTCGACAGCGGGAGCTCAGTGTCCATGATCCAGTCCCATCTCCTGCCCCCGGACCTCCCCATGGTCCGGCAAGCCACCATTGCCTGCTTCCACAACCATATCGAGGAGTGCCCCGTTGTCCTGGTACCCATCACTTACTGGGGGCACACCTGGGACACCCCCTTGACGCAGGTGCGGGCTCTCCCATACCCGGTCCTATTTGGAAGGGATTGCCCTCACTTCCGGCCCGCCATGCGAGAGGCGCTTCCGGTGGTCGAGGGGGAGGAGGACGAAGAAGCCCTGGCCGGGGAAGAGGCGGACGAACCCGAGGCCAACCCCGTGGAGACTGAGGCGGCAGGTGCCCCTGAGCAGCTCCGCCAGGAGTGGGGGAGGAGCCTCGGTTCACAACAGACCAAGCCAACGACCCCACTCTGGAGGATCTATGCCGGATGGTGGCGGTAAGCGAAGTGACCGTCCTCGACCCCCGTCGGGCGGGAAGATGGCCTCAAGTCGTCCGGGAGGGGGGGCGTTGGTACCAGAAGGTGAAGGGAGCCCGGGGGGAGGTTTCCCAACTGCTGGCGCCTGCGGTGTACTGACCCGAGATCCTGAAGACCACCCACGATCACCCCTGGGCGGGACACCAGGGCACCAAGAGCACAATGGCCCGGATCGAAGCTCACTTCTACTGGCCTGGCTTGGCCAGGGATGTACGACAACACTGTCGGGCCTGCACCCTCTGCCAGCGTCGCCCGGTTAAGGCCCCTCTTGCCCCGTTGCCGGTCATTGAGGAGCCCTTCACCAGAGTGGCAATGGACTTCGTAGGACCTCTACCCCGGATGCTGCGGGGGCCCGCTACATTCTGGTACTTATGGATTATGCCACCCGGTACCCCGAGGCCCTCCCAATGAGGGACATGAAATCCCCCGGGGTGGCACGTGCGCTATTGCATTTCTTTGCCCATGTGGGCCTGCCGCGGGAGCTCCTGTCTGATTGCAGGAAGCCTTTCACAGCTCAGCTCACGCGGCACCTGTGTCGGACCCTGCAGGTCCGCCAAATTTTCACCAGCATCTACCACCCCCAGACGGACGGGCTCGTGGAAAGGTTTAATCAGACTCTGAAATCTATGCTGCGGACCACCCCCAGCAATGGGACTTATACCCGGACCCCCTGCTCTTCGCGGTCCGGGAGACTCCCCAGGCTTCAATGGGGTTCGCCCCATTCGAGCTCCTCTATGGACGCTGCCCTCGGGGCGTTCTGGGGCTGGTGGAGGAACGATGGAGACCAGCACCGGCGGCGGAAGCTCGGCCCATCCCCACCTACGTCCAGGAACTACAGGCCCGCCTAGCGACCTGTCAAGCGGAGGCACGGGAACACCTCCAGGTGGCCCAGGAAGCCCAAAAGGCTTATTACGACCGAGGCGCCCGAGCGTGAGAGTTCCGGGTCAGCGAGAAGGTTCTCGTCCATCACCGAGTCATGGGGCCTGGACCGGGGGATCCGTGGAGGGGCCCTTACCCGATCACCAAGGTCAAGGGGCCCTTGTCCTACGAGGTCCAGTGTGGCCCCGAGCCCCGGCATCGGAAGCGGCTCCACGTGAACGACCTAAAAGCCTGGCACAATCCCGCGACTCTGCAGTGCAACCTGGCCCCAGAGCCCCTGGAACTCTCAGAAGGAGACCTACCCTGGGCTGCCGACGCGTCAGTGGCAGAAGAGCCTGATCTGGACCCCGACCTCTGGGTGGAACAGCAGGAGCAGGTGCGAGCCGTGTTCCGCCAAGTCCCAGGGGTCTTCTCGCGCCGCCCAGGGAGGACAGCGGTCATCTCTCATCCCATCCCCACCCCGCCAGGGCGGGTGGCCCGGGCCCCATGGCGGCCTCTGCCATGGAAGAAATGGGAGGTCGTAGCCCGGGAGGTGGAGAAAATGTTACGCCTGAACGTGATCGAACCGTCCCCTGCAGTGCGTGGAGGAGCCTCATAGTGGTAAAGCCAGTGGAGGAGCCAGTGGTAAAGAGTCTGGGTGTGTTCCTGGATGCCTCCCTATCGATGGAGGCCCAGGTCACGGCAGTTGCCAAGTCTGCATTTTTCCATCTTCGTCAGATCAGGCAACTTGCCCCCTACCTGACGCCCCAGGACCTGGCTACAGTGATCCATGCAACGGTCACCTCCAGGCTAGATTACTGTAACTCACTCTACGCTGGGCTACCCCTGGGCCTGATCCGGAAACTACAACTGGTCCAGAATGCGGCGGCACGGGTCCTGACTGGTATACCTTACCAGTCACACATCACACCTGTCCTGCGCCAGCTGCACTGGCTTCCAGTTGAATTCCGAATCAGGTTCAAAGTGTTGGTTCTTACCTTTAAAGCCCTGAGTGGGTTGGGACCGGCATATCTTCGGGACCGCCTCTCCCTGTACGTTCCCCGGAGATCGCTCCGATCAGCGAATAAATATTTACTTGTGGTCCCTGGCCCTAAGGAAGCCCGCCTCTCTTCAACCAGGGCCAGGGCCTTTTCAGTCCCGGCCCCAGCCTGGTGGAACGCTCTGTCAATGGAAACCCGGGCCCAGCGGGACATATTATCGTTCCGCCGGGCCTGTAAGACAGAGCAGTTCCGCCAGGCATTTGGTGATTGAAGGGGGCGGTGTCATGTCGGCCTCCCACCTTTGGGGTGGGGAAGGTTCTCCCCACCACTGCACCTTGTTAATTTGTTTTATTATTTGTATATTGATTTTAGTTTTTGTTTTTATCAATTTTAACTGTTCACCGCCCAGAGCCCCTGGGGATGGGCGGTATATAAATTGAATAAATAAATAAATAAATAAATAGTGTTGGTAGGGAAGCCCGACGGCTTGGTGCGCTTCTGCGTGGATTACCGGCAGGTAAACGCCATCGCCACTTTTGACGCCTACCCCATGCCCCGGGCTGACGTCCTCATAGGCCAGCTAGGAACAGCCCAGTAACTCTCGGCCCTGGACCTCACAAAGGGGTACTGGCAGATCGCCATGGCACCCGAGGACCGTGAAAAGACGGCCTTTGCGACGCCTCAGGGCCTCTTCCAATTCAAGGTCATGCCTTTCGGGCTCCATGGGGCTGCAGCCACCTTTCAGCAGCTCGTCGACCACGTCCAAGGGGGTCCGAAGGTACGGCAGAGCAGGGGGTGCCGGCGGCAGGCAGGGCGGGGCCTCACAGTCCGTATTGCTGTTTGTGTCCATCTCTTGATATAGCATATCAAAAAAGTTTGGAATCTCTGGGTCAAACACACTAAGCATTATAAAGCTGGTGAAATTTTGAAGAACAATTGAAAATGATTAGACAATTTAGTAAGTCACAGCCAACATTTTGAGCTTGGAAAAAGGTGAATTCCTTGCCCCCAGGAGTTCTACAAGAACATTTGTAAATATCAGGCCAATTATGAGTTGAGGGGAGTTTACTCTGCTTGAAAGATAGCTTCTGGATGTCTATCAGTGCCCCACCCCAAGGTAAGGTTGCCAGGTCCCCTTACCGTCCATGTGGGAGGGAGTTGACCTGGCATTTACCTTTCTGTCCCTGCTCATTCTCCTACTCACAAGGAGACCACCTATTTGGGTAACATCCAGCCCTGTTCCCTGGGGTGTTTTCCTCTTTCCAGCCAGGGGATCCCCCACCCCCACCAGGGGACCTGGAAACCCTACCCTATGGACTGTAAACAATCAGAGCTGTACGGTAGCCAGTGGAGAGGGCAGACTGCTGCATGGCTCCTCTGTACAAGTAAAGCCTTCCTGCTGTATGGCAAGGTGCTGCAGACTTGGAGGGGGAACCATTTGCCTGGCTGCTGGGTACAGCCATTCATCAGATGGCTCACCCCTGGGGCAGTGAGGGCTTACCCAGACAGGTCAAGGCAGAGGTCCAAGGTGACCCCCAGTGCTTGACCTGTACAGCTAGTTAGTTAGATCCTTTGCTGTAGTGACAAGTTATGTTATAATCAATAAAGTGGCTCAATTTTAATCCCAAGCTTTGTGTCCGCCTTTCATTTCGACTGGGGGAGGGGGCAAATGTGCAATTATACATTCATCTGTGCATGCATTGAATGTGACATAAGAATTACTCAATGCATGTGTAAAGAAAAATCAAATGTACACTGTACATGGATTGCACATGCATTCACTGTAATCGAGTTGTATCTCAGAGTGCAGGGAACTACATAAAATGTATACAACTGTCTCAATTTTCTAGAAAGTCTCCTTATCACTTTATTGTTATTTTATTGTTATTGTGCTTGGCCTCCTTCTCCATTGGAACACATTAATGTTATTTTCTGTCCTATCTAGCAAGCATAGATAATTGGAACAAAAATTATCATTTGAAGTAATGCCATCACTATAGCCTTCTCCTCGTCACTCTTCTCAAACCCTGTGCCAGCTAAAGGGAGGTTTGCAAAACAAAAGAGATTCACTGTTTGCATATGCCACTATATTTAGCCAGTGGCTATATTGTTCCAATTAACTTGTTTAACAATATGGGTGAAATGAGGTTATTGGATTATACTTGCAGCCAATTAGAGTTGCCATGGTTGAATTATTCCTCTGCTTTAGCTTTATTTAAAGTTTAAAAACATGAGGAAACTGGAGGGTTACATTCGATTCTCTACATTGCAGCAATAACATTTTCCCCATTATGTTTCACAACCAGGCCAAGTACAGAATCTTTCCTACAATAAGCAAAAATATGCTTTTATGCCTCTCCCAGGCAAATTTTATAACAATATTTGACTCTAGTTCCATGTTCACTGGATTGCCTTCTTTTGTTTAAAAATATAAAGATGTCACTTTTTATGTCATACAAGCTCTGTGAGCCTCCTGATAGGAACTTCCTGAAAGGTCAGACCTTCCACTGGGCCAGCTAACTCTACACTCTGCCCTTTGTCTGGCCTTATAGATATGAATGAAATCCTACTAGTACTTTGTTGTAGTAAAACAGCTGTTCTGATACAGTAAAGAGGCATGGCGGCTACATAATGTCTGTGAGAATATTAAACACGCTGTCTGGATGTCTCAAGCCAACTGTCTGAAAAGAAAGAAAATGGTAGTTCTTAATGTTCATTGAAAATGTAGGAAGCAAGACTGATGTCCCTAAACCAATAATGGTTGATTCCCTCAAAAAGGATCAATACATATCTATTGGACAAAAGATCGTATCTCTAAATTTTGATTTCTGTCCCCAAACTGTCTTTGTTAGATATGATCTTATCAAGATTTCTCATGACCTCTGAAATTATTCTTCTCTTCTTCAGCCTGAGAAATGCCCCCCCCCCATTTTCTGAAGTAAAGGTGGGTGATTGAAAGGGATAGGAACTTAAGAATAGAAGTAGCACCTGCTGGATGAGACCAGAGGTCCATCTAAACCAGCATCCTGTTCACACAGATGCCAACTGGAGGGCCAAACAAACTGTGCATAGAGGCAGAGGCCCTCCTCTGCTATAGCTTTCCAGCACTAGTAGTCAAAGTTCTGCTGCCTCTGAAGATGCCTTCAATCACCATAGCCAGTAGCCATTAACAGACCTTTCTTTCATGAATCTGTATCCCTTTTGAGGATATCTGGGTTCATGTTACACTCTCCTTTCCTGCCTCTCCAAGACTCCAGCTTTTCTGTCTTGGTAGCTCTCTTCACCTCTCCCATGTCCAAGATGAATCCTACAGGATTCAAGTGAGGACACAGTTCCATGAATGTTCCTACTCATGGCGTTCATATCAGCTATCACTTTCATTCCCAGAATTTTGAAATCTCCTCAGCCACTTTCATCTTTTGTCTTCTCTCCAGCCCCGTATCTTTATCTATGTTTGTTCTTCTTCTTCCTAAATACCTCATAACTCTTTCTTTAAAAAAACCCAAAAAAAGCCATGGGAAAACGAGGTTCATTATGTTTTTATGTAAATATTCTATATTTCCCACTTTTTTGAATTGTTGGACATACTATTATACATGCTTAGTACCCCCTTTCAAATCTCAGGTAATGTTTAACAACCTTTTATTGTCTTTTCCACACTCAAAAGAGGGCATGAAGGTATGTGCAGCTATCCTTGTATGTAACCAGGGCTTTTTTTCAGCAGGAACGTGGTGGAATGGAGTTCCGGAACCTCTTGAAAATGGTCACATGACTAGTGGTCCCGCCCCCTGATCTCCAGACAGAGGGGAGTTTAGATTGCCCTCCGCACCGCTCAGCAGCGCGGAGGGCAATATAAACTCCCCTTTGTCTGGAGATTATGGAGTGGGGCCACCAGTCATGTGACTATTTTCTTCAAGGGCAACCACTGAGTTCCACCACCTCTTTTCCCAGAAAAAAAGCCCTGTATGTAACTACCACAATGCTGAAACGTAATGGATTAATTCAAGGTTTCCGTGCCAAAATATTTTGTTGGGATGGGAACTACACTAAAATAATTTAATATTGAGGCAGTTTAAAATTGAGGCAGTTTAATATTGAGGCAATTTAAAATTGAGGCAGTCTTTAGCATGGTAATTTAGGGGCTAGTCAATTTTGCACCACATTTAACTACTAAGGATAAAATGCAGGTGAAATTCAAATCTAGATGGTCAACTATTTACACTACTAAATGATCTATAATTTACAGATGGACAGTTTGCAATTAAACCTACAAAGAACAGCCATAATTTTCATAAATCCTGTACAGATTGCTTTATTTCCACAATGGGCAAAAGTGAAGGTTCTTGATATCTGAAGTTAGCTATACTCTTGATAATCAATTTTTTTGCCGAGTTACATTATTAACATTTTTTTGCAGAGTTACATTTCCCCCTTGTCATAGAAATGTAAACACCTATACCACAATGAGAAGATACATTCAACAGCTTACCTGGAAAGGCACTCTGTGATGGACAAGGGCCCCCAAAAAGGCTGCATTCTGTTTCTGTGTCCTCATAACCTTATTGTTCCTTACAGATGTTAATGGAATGAGATGATTCCTGTGTTACAACCCTGCTCATTGTTCCAGAGGAACGATTAGCTTTCCTTTCTTTTTCAATAACACAGCATTCTTTAATAGATCACACTGTTACCTTTGCTGTATTGCTTTCAATGCTTAGAAGTTTTAACCAAAAGAGCGTATGAACATAAAAGATTAGAAAGGATCTTGAAATAGGTAGCCAGAGAAGAACCAAGAGCAGGGTTGCATACATCCCAGATTTTAACTCAGAAGATGTGTAATGATCAGTAGACTCATTACAGATAATTTGAATTTCTCATTCAACCTGTTTCAGCCTCCAAATCCCCTTTTAATTTCACTTCTTTCTGTGAATCAACCAGAGATACTATATTTTCACAACGTTTTCTGTTTTATTGCATTGATTTTATTCTGTATAAAGTATACATGTTTTCCAACATTATTTGGATATCAATCATTGGTGTGGGTGGCAGAAAGTGCCATCAAGCTGACCCTGCTGGGTTTTCAATGTAAGAAACTAACAGAAGTGGTTTGACATTGCCCGTCTCTGCACAGCAACTGTGGTCTCCCTTGGTGGACTCCCATTCAGTTACTAATCAAGGCTGATCCTGCTTATCTTCTGACGAGAGCTGATGAAATTGGGCTAGCCTATCAATCAGTATTAAACATTTAAACATGGGTCCTCAACTATTTGAGCCTGTGGGCACCTTTGCAATTTTTAGAAAGGGTAGAGATAGGGTTACTATCCTTCTGGATGGGGTGTGGGATCTCCCTTCAAGCTCCCATTACCTGCTGCTATTTGGAGCCCAGTGGAAGATATTTTTTTTAAGCTACTGGCATCCCATGTGCCATTATGCCACTTCCAGAGAAAACATAGAATGACGGCAGATCAGTAACTCTTTCTAGCAATTAGTAGAGGTACCTACTGTTACTACTGGGTTTTCCCCAAAAGTGACATAATGGTGCACGTGATACCAACCTTCTCCTCCCCTCCCCCCCCCACGGTTTCCATCCCCAACTCTCCTGCTGTTTGCCAGGTTCAGCCTGGCAACTGTAGGTGGTAACCACCATGCAAAAATGACTGCTGCAGGAGATGGATCCAAACACAATACCACCCTTGCAGAAAAGGAATAAAAAAAAAATGAAAGCCCAGAAGGAGGAAGGGGGAAACAGAAGGGGGGGATAAAAAGAAGGAAACCCTCCAGGGGAATAGAATCACAACACAAGCCTGTATACTTACCAGTTCTCCTGGTCCTCTAGTGGCAGTTGCTGCTATTGCAACCATGGAAACCCCTTTCATTTGAATGAGGGCAGCCAATAACTTGCTCTGCCTTACAAAGGCCCCACCCGCTTTTTGAAAAGCTCAGTGGGTGCCGGGAAAGTCCTGGCAAGCACCATGACACCCACAGATATCATGTGGTGGAATACCGCATTAAACCATCATCATCATCATCATCATCATCATTATTATCATCATCATCATTTACATAGCATTCAAACAACTAATCTTGTTTTAACATCCTGCTCCATATTAATGAAGGGCTGGAGTGAAGCTGAGAAAAAAAGGCCACTTCATCAGGGATGATGCAAACGTAACAAACATGCAACCTATAATCTGGGAGAACCAGGTTTAAATCCGAACTCTACCATGGAAGCTTGCTTGGGTGACCTTGTGCCAGCCACACTCTCTGCTTAACCTATCTTACAGGATTGTTGTGGCAGTACAATGGAGGAGAGGAAAATTATGGAATTCACTTTGACTCTCCATTCAAAGCCCTGCATGGCCTTGGCACCTCATGACCACCTCTCTACCTATGCTTCACCACAGCAGTTTCATTCATCTGGATAGAGCCTTCTGCAGATACTGCCCTGAGTTGAGCAAAATCAACAGCTGCCTGCACATGTGCTTTTTTGTGGTAGCCCCCACCTTATGGAATGGCTTGCCTGAGGAGGTCATGCTCTTGGCTTTCCACAAACTATGCAAAACTGAAAAGGAGGGCTTTCTACCCAGATTATAGAGCTTTGCTTTAAGAAGTAGCCCAGAGGGGGGCAGAGGCAGGGACTATACGCTGCTCTATTGAATACTGACAGGCATGCACCTTCAGAGGAGTTTCCACATTGCTAAACAGGCCATGTAATTTAGTTATGCTTTCAGAAATATTTCACCTCTGTGCTTGGCTTTATGCTTCCTTTTCAATTTTTTTCTGCTTCTGCACCTTATTGCTTCTCTGTCACTGAATACGCTAACTGCTGATCATTATTGTACCTTGATTAGTGAATGTCCTAGCGGTTGATTATATTGTATTTTCACTTGCATATCATCATCATCACCATCACCATCATCAAGATGACCTATAAATGAAGTAAACAAATTTCTCATAACTGAACTGTTTGTTTACATGTAAGTCAAGCCTTTTACAAGACTGATGAAAGTTCTTGTTAAAAGTTTGGATCAGACATCATGCTCAGCAGCTTTATATCTGTGTAGTTTTGATGGGATTCCTTGGACAACTTGTTTCATGTGCTACAGGATCATAGGCAAGCTGTGACTTAGTAAATAAGCAACATTTGGAATGTTTTGCAACTTGTGACAGCTTGTATACCTGCTCAGTCAGCAGCAAGAACTTTCTGTATCACCTGCTGGAAGTTTGTATTCTGGTAAGGTCACTATTAGACATGGGCACAAACCAAAAACAAAAAACCATGAGGTTCATGGTTCGTGGCTTTTCATGAACCAAGAACCATGAACTGGCATGGAACTGGGGCCAGTTACGAACCAGTTCATGGTTCATGGGGTTTACATGCCCCTTTCTGGCCACTTAGCAGCGGCAGAGAAAGGGGCATTTGACAGTTTAAAGGACCCTTTCCTGCCTTGCAAGCAACAGGTCCCTTTAAACTATCAGCTGGCAGTCAGCAGGAGGGATCCTTTAAACTGCCCAAATCCCAGCCCCCAGCCCCACCTCCATCCTCCCACCCACCCCAGCCCCAACCCCACACTTACCTTCGCCTGCAGCCTGCAGCATTCTCCCTCTCCTCCCGCGAGGGGTGGGAAGGTCGCTTTCAGCCTCTTCTGCCACTGCGTCGGCCCGCAGGACAGTGGAGGATGCTGAAAACAGCCTCCCTGCCCTACTCTGCCACCCTGCAGGCCATTTGAGGGGCAAGGAGGCTGTTTTCAGGCAGGGCAGCAGCAGCCATTTGAGGCAAGGAGGCCGTTTTTGGCGTCCTCCACTGCCTTGTAGGCCCACGCAGTAACGAAACAGGCTGAAAATGGCCTTCCCGCCCCTTGCAGGAGGAGGGGGAGGACACTGCAGGCCGCAGCTCAAGGTAAGTTTGGAGCTGGGGTTGAGGGGTGGCCAGCTGCCAGCTGATAGTTTAAAGGGACCTGTCACTTGCACGTGGCAGGAAACGTTTATATGACCATTTCCCTGGGGAAATGGCCATTTAAACTGCCCCTTTACATATGACCCAATGAACCAGTAGACCAGTTCGTGGAAGTTCGTAGAAACAAGCTTCCACGAACCACTGGTTCACGAACCACAAACCAACCTGGTTCGCGCATTTTTTGGGGTCGTAATTTGATTCGTGCCGATCTCTAGTCACTATTAGTCAGAGTAGGGTAATAGTCAGAATGCTGTACAAGGATCTGGCTTGGACAAGGACATGGAATCAAATCCCTACTCTGCCATGAAACTTGTTGGGTGGCCTTGGGCAAGTCACTTTGTGTCGGTTTAACAGAGTTGTTGCAAGGTGAAAGTGAATAAGGAAGTACCATGTACCAGGGAAGTACCAAGGAATAAGGAAGTACCAAGTACCATGTATGGAAGGAAAAGAGTCTTAAAATGTACTAAGTAGATAGACCTACTTTTCAAAACACAGGTCACTTGCAGTTCTCCCACTCTTTGGCCTGTGTAATTAGGATGCATCACTTAAATGATCTACAGTGGAAGAGAATAAAGACTACAATTCCCATGAAGCAATGTAAGAACAGGTGCATGCAAATTGTTCTACATCC
This sequence comes from Eublepharis macularius, assembly GCF_028583425.1. Lineage (NCBI taxonomy): Eukaryota > Metazoa > Chordata > Lepidosauria > Squamata > Eublepharidae > Eublepharis > Eublepharis macularius. Next base: position 73,064,338 of record NC_072795.1, read on the forward strand.
TTTGCATTAGTGAGCATAATACCAGACAGCCATAAGCAATAGAGGGGGATACATCATATCTGTCAGTGAATGTTTAATTTAAAATTAAATGTTTAAATAAACATTTCAAAATGTTGTAAGAAGACAGAAAAGTCATGCGAGATTCTGAATTTGCAATCTGCTGTTTTGCACAATTAGAAATATGCCAACCACTTGAATACATTTTTTTTAATGTTCAACTGTGCTGACTACAATTTGTGGACAAATTACAAACTGAACCAACAGGTGATTAAACATTTCCACACCTAGTGAGTTCATCACAGTGGCAAGATACTCCTTATTTTTCTTTATTAATTCTCTTTTATAGACCATTTCCTGGAAAATTAAGAATTGCAGCTTCCACAACTGTTGGATTGGAACTGCTCATCAGCATTGTAATTTATCAGACGGTAAGTACCAAGATACTGTCTTTGTTTTGAGCGCTTTTACACTACTACTCCATCCTGGATTTTTGTTCTTTCATTTCCTACTGACATCAATACTGCTGAATGAAGGATTGTGCTGGGAGTCCCTAACCAGCTATGCTGCACGACAAGGTGGTTTGCAATGGCATGGAAGATTTTTAATGCTCCCCCCACAGGGAGCTGTGTCACTGGCTTTCACACCTGCCTGCTGGGCCCAGCAGCTCTGAAGTATGGAAAGCAGCATTCAGAGGCAATTCCTAACACCATATTTGGCAGTTTAACATCAATCTCCTTGTCTAATGCCAGTTTAACCTCATGCCACGTCCTTGTGTATGACAAATCCCAGTACCTCCTCAGTTTAAGAAGCTTAGCTTAATGATCCAAGTGGCATAATCCTGCCGATAAGGAAGATTAAAACTATATCTGGAGACACATAAATATGATTGCTAGAATAAGACTTTATTTTTTTTTGAGACTGAATATAAACTGATCTTCTAGGTGAGTGACTCCCTACCATTACTACAATAAGATTAGATTCCCCTGGTTAATTTTCCAGCACTTGAGAGGGAAATAGCAGGGCTTAGATATAAACAGCAGGTAGCTAGGCACCTGCACCTGCATTCCCTAAAAGTAGTATCCTGTCTGCTTGTTTAGAGAAAACTGTAACGTTAAAGGTGCAGTTTTGAGGATCCTGATAGGTCAATCCAATCAGTTAGATTATCCCTTGCCTTTAAACCAGATCTGTTATAAACTGTTGTTGTGAAACATTTATAGAAAAATATCCAGGCACATTGAATTCAGTTTCCCTGCTACCACTTAAAGAGTATTATTACATATTCATGTAACTAAGAAACACTGGTTGGCTCAGATCTGCATAGTTCCCTGAGGCAATTGTTATTGTCCAGATTCTATCATCTTTTTAGTAATTTTATCATTAGAATGATTTGTTTTAAGTTTAACTTTCTCATTCCATTTAAGCCTTTAAAGATAGCTTCTTATGTCATCTCCAGAGGCCAGAGATAACAGATAGTTCCATCAAACTTATTACTTTATGTAAACTTATCTTTAGGCTCTACCAGTTTCTGGGATTCTCACAAATGCAATACTCTATATGAGTGACATGGACATGGCATAAATCAATGCCTTTCTAGATGTAGAATCAGAACTAGCTGCCAGCTTGAGGAGCAAGCTTATATAATAAGCTAACAGTACAACTGCCCCACTCCAGGGCATGCTACAAAACACTGTTGGAATTGAGAAAGGAGCATGAAGTGACTATTTTTCTAGATAGCTTCTCTTTAAGCAGATGGAATGACTTTGAAAAACCAGGTGCTCTTCCTAGAGATCAGCTATGGGTTTCAGAGCTCTATTCAAATACTGAAATTACTAGGAAAGGGTACATTAAAAACTCATTCCATCACCAGCCATGGAAGGACACCATGCTTTGCCACAGTAATCCTACCTTGCAATTGCTGTAGTTTTTCAAGCCCTCATGGTTACACCAGTTTTGGTGGTCATGTATACAACCCTATACAGAAACATTTCTACTGCTTAGAATGATGATGGGCAAGACATAGGTGGGGATGAGTGCCCACCCCCCTCAGTCAATGAGGAGAAACATAGCTGCACATATTTAACCTGAGTACTAGAGGCAGGCACAAACTGAAATACGAACTGAAGCTCATCATGAACCGAGTCGGTTTGTGGTTCGCAAACTGGTGGTTCGTGGGAGCTCATTTCTCATGAACCTTGACAGATTTTATCCTGGTTCATTTGGTTCGTATTTTGGTTCATCACTGCAGACAGCCTGGTGCCGATCAATCAGTTTCCTAGGCAACAAGGGGGATCAGCTCTCTGCAGATCTTCTGTTGACCCGGAAGTGACATTTTCATAAACCGAATGAACCAGTTCACGAACTGGGGCAAGTTTGTGAAAGTTCCTGATTTGTGAAATGCAACAAACCACATGGTTCGTGCCCATCTCTACTGAGCACTCTATCCCAGTAGGAATGTCTTTGATCTGGGCAAATGAACAGGCATTTTTTTTCCTCCTGCTCTGTGCTGTAACATCAAGGACAGCTGCATGTTGCTTTTGTTCTAGAAATGAAAACCAACATACAACTTAGCATTTTTAAAGGGCAGTGTATGTTAAACACATAAACATGCATTATATCCCCATTACTAAACCACAGAACTGGATGAATCTTTGCTTCACAGATGGCTGGAAAGTACTCATTGTGAGAGGTCCTTGTGTAGTTCAAAAATGATAACAACAAACTTAAGACCATATGCTATTCTGTTCTAAAAGTTCATCATAGTTTAAGAATGGATTATTATAATAAAACCTTTTGACTTTGAAATGTGTGAATATAGTGGTTTCATTTGACAGCAATGAAGTTGTTTGCTAAGAAAGAAATGGGGGGGAGTAGCAATGCCCCCCTTGTTTTCATCACAATTCACAGTTAATGCTACCTTTCTGCCAAAAGCAACAAAACAGGCAAAGAGTTTATGCATCCAGGGAAAAGGCCTGAGGAAGTGTATGTCACTTTGTATGCCACCTCAAGGTTGAATTAATATCAAAGTTCCTAAATACCAGGGGCAGGGAGAGAAAACAGCCCCAGGTTTTTCTGTTGATAAATGATTGCATTCCTGTATTGTTAATTCAAATGCACTGAGTTGTGAAATTCAGCTAATATAATTAATCTTGCAATATTGTAAATCTGCCACAGACAGATAACATGAAAATATTAGCTCCACAGTTTTACAAAGCGTCAGAAGCTAAAGTATGGTGACTTCCACGATTTGGGTTTTTTAAAAAAATCTGTTTTGTTACTTTCCATGCAAAATAATTGCACAGGTGCTGGAAGACTTAGTGGAATTGATTGAGAGACTGCCTGGAAGGAAAAGATACACAGATGTATCATACTGTCTTAACAAACAAAATATTGGTGCACATTGCTGGTAATGATCTTGTATGATTTTCAGGCAGAACATTTACAAAACTAATAATGTTTGCTGATCTCCATGTATTTTGTTTTCATGCAATCGCTAAGCCAAGTCAGGCTCTTATATAAACTACAAATGGAAAGGGTGTGCATAACTGCAAAAGGAAGTAAGATGCAAGATCAGAAGCATTACCAGTGATGTGCCCTGGATCCTCTCTGGGTGTACAGTTAGCTAGGCTTAATGTAGGTCAAGGGTGGACATCTATGTTCTAGTCCCTCCCCTCAGGTCAGCCCTTGTGGCCTCAGGTTGAAAGAGAGAGGGTTTTCCACTGCCCAGGTACCTTGCCTTCTGCTAACTCCTGCCTTGAGCAGCCTGGAGTGAATGGTTAGAAACCTTATTGGACACTGTATTGACTCTTTCAAAGAAAAATCTTGTATACTCTCTTGGGGTTTCAAGCCTTGAGAACTCTCATTCTTGTGAGGTCAGCTCATTCTGCCATTATTGCTGCTATGTTGCCCTGCCTCCCTCCTGAATTGTTGTTCAGCTGTTAAGGCAATGCAGCCTCAAAAACCTCATCCTTGGGTAGTAGTGACCTTTTCCCCCACACAGAGCCACCCTCAGTCAGGGAAGTAAGTCCCTTTCCCACACATTCTTACAGCACTCTAACATCCGGCAACACTTCGGTTGTCTGCCACCTAGACGTACATATTCATATATGGTTCCAAGACAGTCTGTGGTCTCCACTCATTGATCATGTGGACATGTGTATGACTGAAAACTCATTTTCTTGTCTGAGAAGTGAACCTGTGGGCACATTTCTAGTGTCTGCAAGACAATGGCTCCTATCAGCTTGGACATTCAAGGTTCAATTCCCCATTCTACCACAGAGTTTTCTAGTGTTGCCTTAAGCACTGAATTGGGTTGCCTTGAATAAATCATGCTCGGTCTGACATAAGCTACCTTACAAGAATGTAATCCGTCCTGAGCCTGCTAGTCGGAGAAAGCAGAATAGAAATCGAAAGTAAATAAATACAAGGCTGTTGTTGTGATAAATGAGAAGATTTGAAACACATGGAACAACCGGAAATGCATTAGAGGAATTATAAATAATAAGTGGATGAGTCAGAACTCCTTAGTCCAAGCTTTCCATAGAATATTTATGCTTGGAATCTTTCAGTTAATTGAAGTTGTTGAATTGCTCTGACTAAGAGCTATAAAATCATGGAGCAGAGAGAGTGAGAGAGAGAGAGAGAGGGAGGGAGGGAGGGGGGAAAGACCACCCTGACATTAGGGACTGCATAACTCAATGCATTATTGATAGGCTACAGAAGCTTTTATCTCCAAGTCATTAACATTTTGAATCAATCCTGTATCAGAAAGAGCTTGAGGTCGTTACTAGCAGTTAAAAACTGTTTTTGCTCCAGCAGAGTATTCATTTTGCCAAGCTTGTTGTTTTGGTCCAAAAAGGCTTGAAATACACTGTATCTGAACCAGGCCATTCACTTGGATTGAGATATCTTTTCCCCACTTTGAACTTGAGAAAGCAGATTCTCACATCAGTTTTTTTAAAACTGTGTTGCAGAAACTTAAGTATAAAATGCCTGCACCTATATCATTTGAATTGTGCATATGCACATAAATAGTAATTCTTCTTGTAAAAATACACAAGCATAGGAACCTGATCCTTTATCAGTGGCCATCATTGTGTTATCTGTAAGATCTCTGCTCATTCTATGCTTACCACAAATGCCAAACTTGGCAAAGTGAACATTAAATCTGTGTTTATGAGACAAGTTTGTAAATAATGGTAGCTGCAGATAATACCCAAAGTCAGGGAGATGGTGGAAAGTGGTAAGAGGATGGGGAAAGTTTTCCAGATCCTACACCAGTCAGCCTACTCATTATAATTCCCCCGTCATTCTCCTGTCTCTCTTCTTCATATCCGATCAATACTAGGAAACCAGGGTCTTGAAAAGGTAGAACCTTCTCTAACATCATTGCAGGACAAAAGGAAAGGCTAGGCCATGACAATTCCATAAATAATTTAGCAGTCATGGAGCAAGATCTGTGTCCAATAGTACCTTAAAAACCAATTAGATTTCCAAGGTATGAGCTTTTGAGATGCAAAGTTCCCAAACACTCCTAGCAATCCATTGTCTACAGCCAAGCTCTACTCTATAGCTGCATCTGCTTCAGTTCCTCTGACAGATACTCTCACTTGTGTGATCTACAACAGAGATTTCTGGAATTACAATACCCACCAGATATAGTAAGAAAGCCAGAATGCTAGCTAGAGGTGACCTGTTACAAGATAAGCCCAAACGAAACAACAACAGAACATCACTGACTAGTATTCACATACAGTTCCCAGGTCAAACCAGTTTTAACACATCTTTAATGACCTGGATCCAATGCTGGGCAAAGATACTGCTCTCTCACAAGCATTTGTAGGCAAAACTTTCTTACCACAGACAGTATCTCAACCATAAACAACTCCTCACTCACAGCAACATACTTCCCAACATGGACATGAACTCTGAAACCAGGGCCATCAAGTGTAAGCAATGCCCTTGACTCTATATTGGACAAACAGGTCAGTCCTTTTGCAAAAGAATGAATGGACATAAATCTGATATCAAAATTACAACAGTCAAAAACCAGTGGGAGATCATTTTAATCTTCCAAGACATTCTCTCACTGACCTAAGAAGAGTACCAGTTTGCAAACAGAGAAACTTCAAAGGAAAATTCAACAAGGTTGCTGAAACTGAGTTTATTTGCAAATTCAAAACAATGGACCCCCTCTCCCCATCTGGCTGAATTGAGACATAGGATTTATAATATAGTACAGATACTAATTTACTGAACTTCACACCCCTGCTCTATCAAGCTAATTACAACTTCAGTTATAGCTAGCTTCCTATGATGACAGTTAGGTGGGTAGCCATGTTAGTCTCTGCACTCCAGGTGCCATTGGATTCAAATCCATCTAGCTTCCTGACAGTCTAATTTACAATACCTCTCCCACCCTCTGCCTGGATTATAAAAATAACTGCCTTTTTCCACTCCTTGTATCTGACAAAGGGAACTTTGTCTTTCGAAAGCTCATACCTTGGAAATCTATTTTGTGTTTAAGGCGCTATTGGACTTAGATCTTGCTCTTCTACCGCAGACCAACATGGTTGTCCACCTGAAACTATCTTTGGCAGTCATGGTCTCTAAAATTAGAGACTGTTGCAGGGGCGCTCTACCTCCCTGTTTTGTAACCTAGTAGTGGAGCTCACAGGCCCTTTAAAAATCTGCTTAATTTCTATATATATGGATGGGCAGATATACTATAAAAGAAGAGTTAATATGTCAGACATATTTCAAAGGAACTCATCTAAACAGCAGCACTATTTCACTCAGCTCTGCAAGGAAGTGCTGTGAGGGGGCAGAAGGAAATTCTACTTTACCTCCCACCCTGTTTTTATGAGAGGAAACAGTAGTAAGGTGGTTGTTTACCCCTTGGTTCTGGCCCCACATGTCGTTCTTGTTGATAAAAGGGCCAGAGGCAAATTGGAAGCTTCTCCCCACTCACTGTGCTCCCATGGAGCACTGAGCAAACTAGCACTGTTTAAGGTCAGTTACCCTCAGTGTATGTCTGCCTGTGGGTCCAGTCACATACCAGTGACTCAACACATTATTAAGTGTATTGTGTTTTTGATCCTTTAGAAGAAGAAAGAAACAATCCTTTGTTTATGATTACAGTTAATCCCAGCACATGTTGCTTGGGAATGAAGGAACTATAATGTTCAAAATGAGAGGATCAGACTTGCCTTTACTTTGATGCATGTTTGGTGGCATTGACTCCTTTCTCCCTTGTGCACCAAGCTCTGGGACCTTTCCTCAACTTGAGGTGGCAGAAACAGCAGTAGTAGCAAATAAGCAGGCAATCAATCAAAAATAAAGAGAAGGCTGACATTCCTGCACATGAACACATGAAGCTATCTTGTATCCAATCCAACCACTGATCCATTTAGTTCAGTATTATCTACTCTGATGGACAGTGGCTTTCCAGTATATCAAACAGAGGACATTTCTCCTCAACACTTGCTACCTACTGGTGATGCCAGTAATTGAAACTGGAACCTTAGATATGCATAGCAGGTGCCCTTCCACTGTGCCACAGGCCTCTACATTTGCCGAGATGCATATTAACTCTAAAGCTGGGCTGTTGCATCTCTGAAGAACAAGCTGTGAGACATCTTTTATGGTGCATTTGTATTCACCTTATATCACCACTGGGGACAGAAAGTCCTTCACCTTTATGGCACCTCTATGTTTTATGCCCCTATAACTGTGTCCCTATAAGATACTGGAAGGCATTTCTTCCCTCTTGAAAGGAAGTTTTGCTTTCTATTTAGGCTCCACAGAGGGCTTTCTACCTGCTTGTGACTATCCATCAAAAATGACATTATCAATTGTATTATGCACAACTATAGCACAAGAAAAATAACCTGGTTTATTGTTACTGTCATTCTTGCTTGTATCGCTCTCAGTACACACTTCTAGTTACAATTTTCTCTCCCTCTATAATCTGATAGGGGTAAGCAAGAAAGTAAGCGCTGGAAAGTGGCTATTTCAATAGTCTTCTGTTGAATAAAATACTTTTTGACCTGTAGAGACTTTGAAAGAATAGCAGAAATTTTAAAATCTGCTGAGGAAAATCAAAGTCTGCATTTGATCTATACTGGTAGTAAGATTAAATTTGAAGGCACATATATTGCACCAGAGAAAGACATCATTATTAGAGTCGAGCTGAAACAGGAGGCCTCTAGTTCACAAAACCTTTCCCCTTCCATTAGGGACTCATGAACTTGCAGGTAATATGTTAAAAGAGGCAAAAATTGTGGTCTTCTTTAAAGTATAACTACTTCTTTTAAGGAGGCAATCTGTACTGTGATCCCTCCCCACTCCTAGCAAAGTACAGTCCCACATCTTCTCTTCTATTTGCCCCCAAACCATGTACTTAATCTTTGACAACTAGAATTCAGATGCTCTCCATTTTGTTACCATGTTGTTTTTTACAAACAGGCATATGAACCTAGAGTGATTCCCAAGCTATTCTAAAATCTATCAATTTTGCCTTTCAGAGGAATCTGAAACTTTGAGAAAGCTGATCATCTTGAGTAGAAATTAACAGCCCATGAAGATTCTGCTTTCATTTCACTGAAGTAGGAATTATTTTGCAGACACCTTAGTTCAGAGAGGAAAGTGTGAACCCCATTATGAATCAGTATCCAAAGAACAATCATGCTGAAAGCTAAAGTACAGTTTAATTTATGCAAAAGATAGGTTTTACTCCGTGCTAAGAAATGGAAAGTAATGCTAATCAAGGTGTATTTAGGGGGGAAAGTGTTTAAATGGCTAGAAAGAAGCTTTTCCATACTATATGATTAGTTCCTAGGACATGCTAATTTACATCCCCATTAAAGGAGAGAGTTGCCCTTCCTTTCATTCTCTGTCTTGACCTGACACTGATTCCAAGTGTTATATTCTTGCAGTTTCTAATCATCCTGGAAGTGTTCTTCATCAATACAGAATGGCGAATCTATTTTTCTTTCCAAATTTGCTGCTGTTCTGCTAGCTTCCCAGAAAACACATCTCAAGTATGATACCTCACTATAATTTCATTCCATCACTTCAGGTTTCCAGCACACATGTTTCCAAAAAAACCCAAACTAGTCTTAGTATTCATCTAATAAAAAGAAGTGACTGCACTGCCACTAAAATATATGGGTGTATCTTAAAGCAGACCATTGGATTATGACTTCCTATCCAGTTAATTTAATGTATCTACCTCCCGAACATCCAAATATAAAATTCTCTATAGTTTTGCAAATGTCATCTGAAAATGTGATATCACATCTAGCTCATTTTTACAAATACTGGCATTATAAAATGAAATGTCATGAGTCGTGATGATGCACAACAAAATAAAATGCTGAAAGTGTCCACAGCCTAAACCACTGATTAGTTAAACTGGAGTATTTCTATTTAAACTAGTAACTCTGACATGCTTAAAACCTTGAGATAGTTAGAATCTTGATCTGACTAGATCAGCTGACTCTTTTGTACTCTTATAAATCTGTTGATTCAGCATCTAATGAAGCAGACTTTAGTTGACAATTGCTTGTATTTAGTCCAGTGATTCCAATATGATGCCCACTGATGGGTTTCGTCACACTCGCCTACCTATTTCCCCAAATACTACTTCTATAAATCAGTGCCAAATCTGGATTTCTTCTGCTTCATCAGAGTAGGAGGGGCTTTAGAAAACTATGAGGCATCACATTTGGGTCTGCAGGGATCATTCATTCAGGAACAGCTGCCCTTATGATACGAGGATGCTTGGCTTGAGGCTTCCCAACATTTTCTGTTCCTGGTTGGGCAGAAAAATCCCTTGTGTGCAGCAGTGCTGTAAAGGGCAAACTCCATACTAGGAAATATTAGGAAAGAGGTGGGAAATAAAATAGCCAATATTGTAATGTTCTTGTATAAAGCTGTGGAGCAACCTCATTTGGCATACCATCAACTGTGAGAGAATCATCATGATTGGACAGACAGAACTCTCTCTCCCTAACATGTTGCCTGAGAGTCACTGTCCTTCCTTTCCCCCAGACCGCAAAAAGCTGAGGCAAAAGGCTGTAAGCTTCAGGAGTGTATTCTTCTGCAGCCAGCCAGCTTGGTTGTGCTGGGATTCTTTGGTCCTGCTGGGCTTTGTTAGTTCTTTTGGGAGGCTGGTTGATTTTTGTGTATTTGTTTTCTAGAGAAGGTACTGGATCCCCCCAAGAAATAATGGAGAATGGCTGGGGGTACCTGGTTCAGGGGCCTATAGAAATGGATCCCTTGACTCAATCTTCTTGAAACTTGGGGGGCTTCAGAGGACAATCAACTCACCGCACGTCTGGTGTAGTTTGCACTGAAAACTGCCCCTTCAGCCCCCCAGAAAGATTTCTCCATAGGGAATAATAGGCTCGGTTATGTCCAATTATTTTCAGAATTAACCAGGAATGCCAATACTTATCTATCTGAGAATCCCAGATTTAATCAGGATTCCTAAATATATCCCCAAAATACCAACAATGTATTTTTTGGCCCTGGTATACTGAATCACACACTCTTACATTTAAGTATCAGAGCAATACCAGGAAGACCGAGGTGTAAATCTCTACTTGCTCTGAATGTCACTAGGTGATCATGGGCTCTTCATTCTCTCCCATACGCTGTCCTGATCTTTTTGGAGGACAAATGGGATAAAATGTAGTGGATAGATATTGGTACATGCATTTGATTCTGAACATTTTAAGACTATGATTTATACAGAAACTATGATGAATATCATGTAAGAGTCTTAATAGCCTAAACTGGTGTAGGAACATATGGATTGGGAACAGAAAGAGCAACTTTTCTGTAAAACAAGTTATAAAAAGATGGAGAAGGGGCTTCTGAATCCAAAATATTCTTTGACAATAAATGTGTGACAACAAGCGATTTAAGACAGCTGGCAGAATTATCAGGTTAGGAAAGAAAAATAAGATAGTGTAGGAGTTGGAAATAAATGTTTTTAGGAGGAGAGATATATGCCCACTCTGCTCCTATAATTAAAGCTTAGCTCATTAAATTTTCACACATTTTTATGTACCATGTATCAAATGGAAACCCCCCAAAAATTCTTCACTGGAAAAAAGACATACAATGTGTTAAAAACACAGTATTGTACAGACTGAAAAAAAATCCACTGGCCAGTTAAATGATTCCTAATGTGGTAGGACCCTGTATAGAAAATTACAAGCAGAAAGAAAGAAAAACTTGGACACATTCTACCAGACCCACATATAAACATCATCTGCATTTAGTAAAACAAGCAACCAAGATGTGTTTTGGGGGGGGGAGAACAAATCCTTCAGTTCAAGTGGAAATTTTACAAGTCCAAAATTAGCATCAGGTAGATGCAAAAAAATAAAAGCAACAACAATCCAGTAACAGCCCCATGCCTTCTCCTTCTAGCAAGTACCACAACAATTAATGGAGCAGCCAGCACATGGCCAGATCTTGCTCTAGACAACTCAGAAGGAAGATTCTAAAAGTGAGTGCAGTGAAGTGGAAGAGGAACAAAGCCAGTCTGTGACAAGAAATAGGAACAAGAGCAGCAACAATGTCATCTTGTGGCACAGGCCTGAAAGTTTTCATCCACATGACCTAATCTACTGTAGTCCAAAAACCTTCTTTGCGAGGGATGACATGAATTACTCAGCACACCTGTTGTAGCACTTCAGCTACCTTGTTCTGCACACATGATCATGCTGTGAGCTTGAGCAAACTGAACAGCTGCAGAGCAAGTTTGTTCTGCTTGTTAGGCTCACAACTAATGGGGGATCAGAGTCAAGTTCTTACCCTAACAATTAAACAAAATAGCTACACAGTGCAGCTGTAAAAGGGAGTTGAGAAAGAGTTCATTTCTCTTTCTTCCTCTTCAACCTTGGTGAGGACAGAAGCAATGCTTCTGAGCTCCCTTCTGCAAAATGGAGAGGAAAAAGAGTTTGATCCTCTCCTTTTTTTCTGCAGCTCAAACCAACAGCTTGGGGTGGAAAGAAAAGAAGGCACAGTTGCTTTGCACTGAACAGTTGCTTTGCACTGTCCTAATTTAAAAGTACACAGAGGTAGTACAGTAGCCAAATCCCAACATGACATCCTTTAGGCTACATTTTCATAATTTGTATGGCCCATAATATTCATACTTTTAAATTTAAGACAGAGTCCATTAAACTGCACAATACTCAAGCTCTGCTAAACTGAACATTTCAGTTTTTAAAATATTTATAATCTGTTAATTTAACATAATTTAACATTCAGAACACACATTGTACATAGATAGACTGACAAAAAGACAGACAAATATATGCATACACTTATACAAAAACTTGAATTAAGTAGGAAAGTAAGTCAATCCTCTTTTTTTTACACTGTAATCTTTTAAATGTAATATGTTCTCCCACTGTTCAATATTTTGTATCCACTGATATCCAATAAATAGTTGTTCGATGTAAACTAACTCAGTCCCTCACAAAAAAAAAATAATTATTCTCTGACAAATTCTCTGAAAAAAAATTCAGTTGGGGAGAAGTTGCATCAGAAAAGATGAAGCACAGAAAGAGTTAAGTATCTGCACTCCCAGAGTCTTTGCTCAAAATACCTCTGAACGAAACTGTATTTCAGCTAAGAACCAGGCCAGTATTTTTCTTACATACAATTCTGTGCATTGTATAGTTTATTAGTTTATATTTTAGATTCTGCACAATCCCTTGCTCATTTTAGAGTTTTGTGTATCCCAACCTAACAGTGCAATCCTACGGAGAGTTATCCCTAAACCCATTAGCATGTACTCTACCACTCCACTAAGCAAAGTTTAAAAACTTCTTCACCCCTCCAGCCTAAGGGTCAAACTAGACATGCAGGTTTTTTAAAAATTGGGTCTGGGTTTCCCAAACCCAACTTGGGTTCCCTGAAGCCACACAGTAGCTGTGGGAAATGGCTGTTAAAAAATAATGGCGAGCCCAAACAGCCTCAGAATACCACCAATGGGGGGAGGAAGGGTTCCAGCTGCCCCCTCAAGCCGTTTTCCAAAATAGCGAAAAGGAGGGGTCTCTGGTTTTGCTGCTCCATTTAAAATATTCTGAGCACATGGAAATACCCTCCTCCCACCTTGATATTTTGACATGGGGAACTTGGACCCAGCTCTTTATAAACCTGCATGTCTGGCTTGACCTTAAGATAGGATACAACATATATTTAGATTGACTTAGAAGGGTCAGCTGGCTCCTCTTAGGATTGTGCTGAGGTGACTTACCTGAAACAACAATAAATAATTTGAAAAGGCAGAGACTTGAACAAACTGTCCCTAAGGACGTGCCCATAGGCAACTTTTGTCAAGGCTTGAATAAGTTCATTAAATGCTCTGGGTGGGACCCTGAAAGCCAGAAAGCAAGATTTGGAGTACATTTATTAGGCAGGCTAGGGAACAATGAAACTAGTTGTATGTATGGTCCACATGGAATTACATTTTACAAAGCCCAGTATCTAATTGGGGTCGGGTTTGTTTCATCCACTGCAAGGTTTAACCTTAAAGCAGCAAACCATCAACACAGAAAGTTCCGGTGAGCCCCTGCCCTCAGTTTCAAAAGAATAGAACTCCTGATGACTTATCCTTCTTTCTCCAGTTCTACAATAACCAGGACTAATGCTCAAGGAGATTAGCTGACCAAAAAATGAACTAAATATTGAATCCAAAAGTGAAATACTATCTTGTGAAAGGAGTTAGAAGAACTATAGGAAAATGACCTCCTGCTTTGCCACTTAATTGGGATGTGCATATCAGCAACATTGGAACAAATGTATATATCACTGAATATACTAGCATTTTATAAATTATTATTACACTAATTGTGGCTAAATTGTCTTGTTTTAATGTCATCTTGTAGTTAAACCATCTATGAATTGCTGCATAGTTCCTTCCTGCTGTGGGAAAGAGCCAATTTCCCCTCATTATCAGAAATGAAAAACAAGACATACATTATTTCCACACGTATATTGTAATATTCAGGGGGGAAATGTCATGGCAAACACATGATTAGGGGGGGAAAGAGGAAACTGAACAGCATCCATATAAATTATAGATATTTGGATATATGTCAAAATAACCAGAGGTTGCAGGAGCTGTTGAATACATTATTATCCTTCCCTTTCCCCCAAGAAGCTTAAGGTGGTGTACAAGCTTCTCTCCTCCTTCATTTTATCTCACAACAACCTTGTGAGATACATTAGACTGAGAGATAGACTGGCTAGATTTTCATAGGAAGTGAGGAATGTATCATCAGTGGTGTAGTCATTCCTGTCAATAAATTGACCAACTTGTATAAATCATGGAATCTCATGCAATGCATACCTCCTTTGCACCAGTGCAGCTGAATACATCCTTTAAAATGACCAACATTCGCTAGATAAATACCACAGTCAGTGGTATTTATTCAAGAAGCGGTTGCAAGAACAATTCAAAAGATCAGCTAGGTCCATAGGCAGACACTGAAAGTACCACAGGCACTAAGGGGTAAACAGGGATGTGCCATTCAGAAACTCGGATCCACCACTGCCCAACCAGGGAAATGAGTGGGAATGCCTAGTGGCGAGCATGGCCTCAAGGCTTCCCCAGTGGCAGCGGCATCCCCCACCAGTGGCGGTGGCAGCCCACATGGCAAGTTCAGCTCCAGTAGCCCCAGCCACACCGAAACCTTCCCAGCCAGCAGCAGGCATAGCCCATACTGTGGGATGCTCCTGGATGTGCCGCTGCCAGTAGTGGTTGAGGGGGGGGGCTACAGGGAGAGACACTAGCATGCCAGCTTGGTTGGTGCAGCACATGGTGAGGCCTGGTCAGCCCCACCCTGCAGGGCAACCTTGAAGCCTAGGGCAGGGATGCCTGGGAGCCCCTGATTGGGCTGGTGGCCCACCTGTCCAGGTGGGGGGGAGGAAAGGCATGAGTCTGAGCCTGGGGAAAGGGTGAGGAATCTCCCAGGGCAGCTCCAATAAAGATGAGCTTCATGGGAAGGCCAGGGAGGAGACATGAGGTGTGGTAGAGAGGACAGAGAAGAGACAGAGGGAGCGCATTGAGCTAACCATGCAGCGGCAAGAGAGAGGGTACAAGGGTGCTATAAACCCCCTACCCCCCCCCATTTCTGAGGCCTGCATGATGGCCTACTTGAGCAAATGGAACAACCTGGAGGGCACGCCCCTCCAGGCCCTGACATCCTCGCAGTAGAACCTGACAATGTGATGGCCCATAAGGAGATTGCAGCCTAGCCTTTGCCCCACATCCTTGTGCCAGCCAGCTGGACTGTGAAACCACCATGTCTCATGCCAGTCAAGCTCCAGTTCACACCTGCATCACCAGCACCAATAGAAAAGGCACCACCAGTGCCACACCTGACACCAGGGACCATGGAAGGCAGGAGAAGCTGCTGAGAGATGTGGTCACCCAGCAACACAAAGCTCAGGCCTCCCTTGTGTGAGACCTCTGCCGGGTCTGGAAGGCTTCATGCCCCATGAGGGGGATGGTGACACCCAGACCTTGTCACCAAGCCCCTGCCATTCATGCTCATGTGCCTAGTACCCTAGGAAGATGAGGAAGGCTTACTTGAGATCTTTGAATGGATGGCAGAGATAGCCCAATGGCCCAAAGCCCAGTGACCCTACCTGACAGGCATGGAACAGGCTGCCCTGTGGGCCATACCCAAAGAGCATGCAGCCAACTATGACATTCTTAAGGCAGCCATCCTGTACAAATATGAAATTACTGACAAGACCTTCCATCAATGCCTCCATGCCCAGACCTAGCAGAAGGAGGAGTGGTCCTGTCTAGTCACAGCCAAGCTGAAAGAATGGGCTACTTGCTGGTTCATCCCCAGGATAGACAGCCATCATGGAGAAGGTGGTGGCCAAGCAGGTGCTGCAGATATTTCCCCTGGAGGTCCACACCTAGACCCCAAGGAACAAGCCCATGACCCTGAAGGACCTGGTGACCCATGAGGAGAACTTCATGGCCACCAGCAAGTCCCTGAATGCTACCCCTGCCAAACCCCTTAACCCATAGCAGGAGCATCACCTTGGCACCCCTGACAGACTGCCCTGTAATCAACATATGGCCAGGGGCCAGTCATGGACAGACGCTGCAGCTGCCCCCTTGCCCCTGGCTTTCAGAGGGTGCCTCCTCCCTGGCCAGCTAGCCCCAGGGAACACCTGACACATGCCAGTCGTAGTGTTGAGCCTTCAGGAGAAACACTGTCTGATAGAAGAGGACCCCCCTCCCGGGAAGGGGCCATGCTTCACCTGTGGAAAGTGGAGACAGTTGCAGAAGGAGTGCCCTTTTATGGAGTGCAACTCTGGGTGGGAGGTTGCCCTCCCTGCCTCAGTGGGCCCAATCTGACCTCCAGTGCTTCTGGCCCCCATTCTCCTGAGGGGCTGGCAGGTGTGCTCCCACCTGTACTCCAGTAGCACCATCTCTATGGTTCAGGCATTCCTACTATCTGCGGACCTCCCCACCCAGCACTGGACCTAAGTCTCCTGCATGTGCCATCACACCTACTGTTGGTCTATTGACCACATCTTGAGGGGATGCAAGTCCTTTGTGTTTGCCTACATCAAGGATATCATCATGTTCAGCCTGAACTGGGAATCCCATCTGCAACACCTAGAGGCAGTCTTGAGGGCACTCTGGCAGGCAGGATGGCTGAAGACCCTTCCCAATAAATTGGCCTCCCTGGCCAACATCCCCTGACCCACGTCCAAGAAACAGGCCCACTGCTTCCTGGGCCTGTTAGGCTTTTATGGCCGCTTTATCCACCACTTCACCTCCAAGTCAGCTCCCCTAATGGACTGTTTGAGGAAAAGGATGCCAACCACATCCACTGGACACTAGAAGAAGACACCGCCCTCTGCTAACTCACACCAACATGAGGAATACTTCAGATAATAAAAAGACAGAGTTCCTGTTTCCAGATCCCTACTCCTTGATGCACTTGGTATCTTCATGGTTCTCACAGCCTGCTCCCTCACTGTTCCTGCTTCCATGCTGCAACTCAAAATGAGGTATACATTGAAGGATGTTTTGGATAAATGTAACTGTTTTTTACAAAACTGTGCATCTTTAGCTCTTAAATGAAGACATGGAACACCAATGGACCATTTTAACTAAGTTGTAACTTATGGCTGATCTACATTAAACATTTCCTAATTTTAGCATGTGTAAGCAGCCTGTTACAGCTGCTCCTCAAGCTCCAAATTTGGTTAGCATTACTGCTGCTTGTTTTATTCTAGCCTGTACATCCGTACCGTGGTAAGTCTCATTTCCCTTGCTCCATGCACTATTCAAGCAATTAAGGGTTCCTTCATGAAGCTCAGCAGCACCAAGGGGATTCCCTCCCCAACTTATCAAGCCATGCAAGCTTATGGTGGGCTGGCTTGGGAATAGCCCTTCATACATAGATAACTCAGCATGTTTGCCAAAGAGCCCTGATCATGTGCTAGCAGCATGCACTATTCCTGCCAACCCTAGTTATGGCTTGATCAGTCCATTAGATCAGGCCTAATTATCACTCAAATCCCAAGAACAATGTGGATTAGGTGGAGAATGTCCTTTTCTGTGCCAGTTTGAAGAGAACCCCAAAATTTTTTTCTCAGCTCATAAAACCAATAAGCCCAGCATTATTCAATAGGGACAATAGGTGAGTTAGTTTGCAGCAAATGCCCAAAGTGCAGAGGAAGAGCCATCTTAAACAGACACTCTACATGCCCCTTCTGATTAGCTGGATTACATGAGGAGAAACACTCTGTCCTGAGGTCTCATGCTCCATTTGCAATGGCATCTTCCCACTTGATGAGTGAGGAGGAACTGAATCATTACTAACTGGAAATGGATCTCTTGGCTAAGACTGAGTAAATTGTTCCAGATCCAGTACCAAGAAATATATATATAAGCTTTTAAAAAAAGTATGAACAAGTCCTTACATTTTGCAGAAAAATAGGACTTCTTGACTAGGAATTCTTCTGGCCTATTACAAGGACTCTCTTTGTGAGCTGATCCGTGCATTATTCATACAATTAACACTTATGGAATTTCAATGTTATTTATGTTATTTATGTATGTTATTTAAATTTGGCTGCACTTAATTCATGAGACAAAAATGATCATATCCATTTATATTGTTTGTATCATGTTGCCAAGTGGTGGGAAGCACACTTGAATTCCCTTAACAAAAAGACTCACCACAGTTTTCAGAATATTTCTTAGTATCTGGCATGTTCTGTATGCTAGAAAGAAAATGTATGGCAATTACAGGATTTCACCCTTCAATTATTCTTTACACAGAACTTCCAAAACATGAAGATTTGGATACAATAGAAGAAAGATGCATGACTTGCAACACAATCGTAAACCCTGCTATGCCAGCATGTCACTGATATCAGTGACATAGCTAGGCAGGGTCCTATGTTATCTTGGCAGAGAAAAGAAATGCCAACAACAACTTTTGATTTATATACCGCCCTTCAGCACAACTTTACACCCACTCAGAATGGTTCATAAAATATGTTATTATCCTTATGACAATCACCCTGTGAGGTGGGTTGGACTGAGAGAGCTCCAAAAAGCTGTGACTGACCCAAGGTCACCCAGCTGGCTTCAAGTGGAGGAGTGGAGAATCAAACCCAGTTCTCCATATTAGAGTCCCGCACTCTTAACCACTACACCAAATTGGTCCCAAACCAAGGAGTGAAGACTATAGCAACTGCACTGGGGTCCATAGTGATCATGCACATCTATGAATCATGGAGTAGCATGCCAGTGACATTCTATGTCAGCCATACATGGAAGCAGCCAACCAATGCAACATCGCCATGCCCCATCTCCTAAAAAGGAAGGACACAGCACCTTTCACTATATGGAGGTCTGTGATATGCTGAGTAGTAGGAACCCTGCAATGACCAGACTCTTGGTATTTTCAGAGATAGTTGAAAACTTCATTTCCTGACTGCTGTATGCACAGTTCCCATTCTGGCACAATAAAACTTTCTAAAGGAGGAAAGATGGGAGACATTGAACCAGCAAGTAATTTTATTATCATACCAAAGGTACAGAATAAAGGGGAGAGGGGAGCAGAATGGTAACAATATAAGACAGTGAATTTATTCACGGGCAACAATACAGCAGTAATTTATTTATTTTATTTTATCGTATTTATATTCCGCCCTCCCCGCAAGCAGGCTCAGGGTGGATTATTTGTGACTTTCCAATAAAAACCATTCACTATACAATTCTAGTGTTCACCTCAAGCTAAATAACCAATTAAAATTACTTTTATTTCAGATTCAAACAGCACCCATGTGACTCAAACCAGGAACCAATTTTTCTGTTTAAATTATTTTTTTTAAAAAAAAATTATTGGTGAGTATCATCAAACATACACTTACATTTTAATCCTATCTTATTTAACCTAATCTATTCCCCACCCTTTCCCCCCTCCTTCCTGACTTCCAGCAGCTTTCCAACCCTCTAACCCCTATATTACTTAACCAATTTTGTCTTAAACATTTCTTAACCATCCCTAAATAAAATTACTTACCCTAAGCCTTATATTTACTTTATACATACTGTATTAATAATACTGATAATATTTTCAATTACTAACAACATATTCTTCTTCTGACCTTATAATTAACTAAAAACCTAGCTTAATCACCATTTCCTCTAATCAATTCTATGTTCTCTTATATAAACTATATATATGCTGTATTACTTATCCTAATACCCCTATCTTATTCTTCAAAAATCAGCTCTAGATTTCACTCCTCTTATAATATACTATATTCCAAGCTTAGATTAAAATAGATACACAATTCTTAATGGTAAAATCACTTCTCTCTTCTGTTTGTAATGTCTTAATTTAGAAATTCTCAAACTGCCACAGTTCTCCTTTCACATCCCATTTTTTTTCCAAAAATTGTTTCAATTTCGCCCAATCTGCCATATATTGTCCTGGATCCAGATCTTTAAGTTTTCTTGTCATTTTGTCCATCTCTGCCATGTACAGCAATTTGTAAATCCAGTCCTCTACAGTAGGTACTTCTTGCACTTTCCATTTCTGCGCATACAATAATCTTGCTGCAGCTGTCATGTAGAATAACAATGTTCTGTTCTGCACTGGAACATTCTCCATTCCCAAGTTCAGTAGCAACAATTCTGGGTTCTTGTTTATTTGTATTTGTAAAATCTCATTTATTGCTTCAATTATTTCTCCCCAGTACTGTTTAGCTACTTCACATGTCCACCACATATGATATAGTGATCCTTCATGCTTTTTACATTTCCAGCACTTGTCTAACATATTAGCATTCCCCAGCGCAATTTTTCTGTTTAAATTACAGATGAAACAAAGGAACTGCTAGGTAAACTGACGAAATTGTGTTTCTACCTGAGAGAAACCAACCTGAAGAAAAGAGATAGGTGATGAGTTGCCCAAAAAGGGGATAAAAGGTGCAAAGGAATAAATGGGGAGAGGTTTTTGGATAGAATGGCAGGAATCCCTACCATGTGGGGGATGCTACGAGAAGGCCAGCTGGCAGAAGAGAATGGAGAAACTAAGGTCCTTTTCACACTGGGACTTTAAAGCGTTTCAGCACCTTTTCTGTTTCCCATGTTTGTGGGACTTTCACACTTGCAAAGTAGTCATGGTACGCAGAACCGATGTTTGTCTGCGGCATCCCCAGTTTTTCCCCATGTACATACCACAATGTTATTTTGAAGCCCGCTGCAGATTCACAGCTGGTGCGATTAATGTTAGTATGAACGCTATACTCCACTTCTGTTTCTGCTTCCCTTCTCCCCCCTCTCCTTTTCCCTGGGAGCTGATTGGTCTGTGCAGAATTAACCACTCCCATCTTCCTCAGCTCTCTGAACTCCTTGTCCGCCATTTTCATCAGTAAAGCAAGGTAAGGGTTATAAGGCTGCTTCTTCATTGGCTTCTTTCCTCCCAGGTATGCACACACTCTTTTGGATTTTTTTTTTCACAGCCAGGAACAATTTCTAAGCTTGCTGCTAATTCCTTGCTGACTTCAAAAGCCAGAAAAGGGTTAAATTGCTGCTTTTCCCTTTCTCCCTCAGTGGTTTGAGCACATTCTTTTATTTTTATTTTTCAAATCTAGGGAAGTGTTGCTTTAAAAGCCAGGTAAGAGTTAAATGGCTGCTTTTCCCTGCCTCCTGGTGTCTTCTGCCAATGTAAAAATATATATATATATATTACAGATTCCCATGTTCTGCTCTTTTTATTGGTATTTTTTCTCCCAGACTCTGGACCTAATCATCTTTCCTGCTTGGTGTTACAGTTCTGTGTAAATCTAGACACAATAGCAAAGTGTCTTAGGCACTTCACAGAATTAAATAACTCAAGGCCGCAGATAGTGCATTGTATAAATTATAGAAAACAAGGGTCTGAAGTTGTTCCATGGTGAATAAATTAAAGACAAACAACAGCGGGAGAGGCACACACACACTCCCAGAAAGAATAGAGATTTGAAAAGAGATGGCTAGTCAATGAGGCAGAGAGAGATTCAGGAACGGAGAAGGCGTAAAAGAATGTGAATTATTTCTCTAAAGACAACTGATGACACTTCAAAATGATGCACTGAAAATGAATATTTTAAGTTAGCTAAATCTGTGCTTCGGGAGAATTAAGGAGGACAGATACATTGTTAATGGCTGTCTTTTGGAGTATTCTTTAAAGACCTGTTCTCATTATTTTTCAGACTGATTCAATTCCATCTAATTGTTTTCCATTTAGCCCTGGCTTTGGTCACAATATATTCTAAATGTTGTGACAAAGTATATGTGTGGCATTGATTTAAAAATCCATATAAATATGAAGCACTTGTACAGTTCAGGGATGTTGAACAAATCTTCAGTCATGAGCTCACTTGGTGAGCAAGTCACTGTCTTTCAGTTTAACTTACCTCTCAAATTTATTACCAGCATAAAATTTGATAACCATGTGTGTGATGCCATAAAGAAAGCATGAGATGAAATTATGATGAATGAAAATAAAACATCATCTGTTGTGGCTACACTCAAGCAACCAAATATTGTGTTGCCCTAGTGGCCTAACTCTTGCTGAGGATATTTGAAGTGCATCTAGAATGCTTCAGACCACATAACTGGGTCTCCAGCAACATCTTGGCAAAAGCAATTTTTCAGCGTCTGGGGCTTGCTGTAAACCAGAGCCTCATACTTTAGTGCTGGATCACAAAATGTAATATTAAAAAGAGGACATCTGAGTATGTACAGATCAAAGTAGAATGTTTTCCCAATGCAACCAATCTTCACTCTCTCGAGGATCAGAGACAAGACAGACTTCTTCTCTAAAGGAATTCTTGATCCAGCTCTGCTGCTAGAGAAGTAAATTAATGCAGCTGCAAAAAACTCAGTCTTCCAACATGGGCCGTTTTCACACGTCTTACCTGCTGCCGGAACATCGTCCAATACACCCGGAAAACAGCATCTTCTTGCATGAAATTGCACCAGGAAGACGTGATTTCGCACAAAACTCCCAGATGACAGTGCCTTCCTGGTGCAATTTTGTGCAAGAAGAAGGATGTTTTGCACGATGTTCTGGTGGCAGGTAAGGCATGTGAAAACGGCCTTAGACTAGCCTGTAAGAGAGCCTTGACGTGGCTGATCTGGCCACCTGGATTCATGCCATGGTAACATCAAGACCCCTTTTGCACTCTCGCTTTGCTCTTGATCTTTTCAGAAGTGAAAGATCATTTATTTGGTCCAGTTTTGTATGCTTCATTATGTGCCTCTTCCTTGGAGTCAGATTTCTCTCCAACATTAGTTGTCTGCACACTTCCCCCCTCCCTTACTGGAAAAAGAGTTCTGATTAATAACAACAACAACAACATTTGATTTATATA
This sequence comes from Eublepharis macularius, assembly GCF_028583425.1. NCBI lineage: Eukaryota > Metazoa > Chordata > Lepidosauria > Squamata > Eublepharidae > Eublepharis > Eublepharis macularius. The sequence continues at coordinate 73,087,279 of NC_072795.1, forward strand.
CTGCCCTTCAGGATGACTTAACATCCACTCAGAGCAGTTTACAAAGTATGCTATTATTATCCCCACAACAACAAACACCCTGTGAGGTGGGTGGGGCTGAGAGAGCTCCTAGAAGCTGTGACTGACCCAAGGTCACCCAGCGGGCTTCAAGTGGAGGAGTGGGGAATCAAACCTGGTTCTCCAGATTAGAATCCCATGCTCTTAACCACTACATCAAATTGGTTCTTACTGGAAGAAACTGGCTCACTGATTGGAAGAAAGATTGTCTGAAAATGCTCACCTCATTGTACACATCATTTGTTTTGCACGATTTTTGAACTGCTGAAGCCACCATTTGCCAGCATCCTGCCTGAGAATCCCTTCTCTCCTCTTTCCTCCCACAACTGTAGCATATTCAGGGTCTGGATAAAACCTTTTTTTCTGAGAGATTAAGGCATTATCTTTCTGGCCACTAAGACTAGAATCTATTGTGAAATCTTGTGGGATCAACTTACAGTACAGTTGCTGAACCTTTATAATTCATTTCGCATTTGTTGCTCTGGGTGATCCTAATTACTGTGAATATAAGCAGAGTGATCTAAAATTACCCTGAGCAGCAGAGATAACTTGGGGTTTCAAGTCATCCAAAAACATTTAGGTTACATCTGCATAGATAGAATTTAGGCACTGATAAGAGAGACACTCCTCAGGATGGTCAAAACAAGGCAAGGGGACTGTAGTGTACAACAGATGGACCGAGTGCCTCCAAGAAGCTGGAGTGGGAGGGAAAGGAGGAGGAAGAGAAGGAGGAGGAAAGGATAGGAGCCAAACAGAGCAATTATTGTGCAGGAGGCAGAACTAGGGTGTAATATCTGCACAAGAGACAGTCCCAGCATGTTCTTGCATTGAGGAAAAAGTTGTGGGAAACCAGCATCCACTAAACTCGGGCAAACCCTGTGATAGGATCACCACTGAAAGTACTGAATGCTGTGCATAAATCAGAAAAACATCTGACACAGTATCAGGCCAAATGCCTGATGGGCAAATCTCCCATGCGTAAAAGGCCTGAGACGAGACTAAATTTCTGCAATTTATACCCTATTGTGTAGTTTATGGAAAGTCCCAGATGTTGTGTTGAGTTACACTACATAATCCATCTAGAGTCTCAGTGAGAAAGGAGGACTATAAATTATAATAACAGCAATAACAAGTTTAATCTGTAGCTTTGCTATCATGCTTCTATGTTTTTATATGGGAATCATGTGTTTCCATTAGCATTAAAGACTGGTTTAGATAACACCTGGCTTCTATATTCATCAGAAGCATAACCATTTCTTGCGTCTCTGTCCCTGTAATTCTTGGTGATACTGGAAATCTGCTTTGCCCGTATTATTGGCTACCCTGATTTAACTTGTGCAACACCTCATGCATTCCATCTTAAGACTTTTACAAACCACATAGTTGCGGGGGGGGGGGGGGCTTCTCCATCAAGGTCTGAAATATCTTTTCGTGTCTCCTCCCCCATTTGTCATTCTAGCTGTATCTGAAGAAGTGAGCTGTGGCTCATGAAAGCTCATACCCTACCACAAATTTTGTTAGTCTTATAGGTGCTACTCAACTCTTGCTCTTTTCTACTGCTACTGACACACTAACACAGCTACCCATCTTGATCTACCTTCCCCATTTGTTGTTCTTTTAAAAACTGGGTATATAGCATGCAGAAGAGCTCAGGGGGACAGGGTAATATTAGCCAATGGGCAACAGGGGCAGCTGCCCAGGGCTGCCAACTTCCAGGTGGGGCCTGGAGGTCTCCTGGAATTTCCAACTAGTCTCCAGACAACAAAGATCACTTTCCATGGAGAAAATGGCTGCTTTGGAGGACATTACCCCACTGAGGTCCCTCCCTTCCCCAAACCCCTCCATCCCCAGGCTGGACTACCCAAATCTCCAGGAATTTATCAACCTGTAGCTGGCAACTCTACAGTTGCCCCAGGGCCTGTGTTTGCAGAGATGACAGCCCATGGCTCACTCCCAAAAAGAGGGGGGGGAATAATAATAATAATAACATTTGATTTATATACTGCCCTTCAAGACAACTTAATGCCCACTTAGAGCAGTTTACAAAGTATGTCATTATTATCCCCACAACAAAACACCCTGTGAGGTGGGTGGGGCTGAGAGAGCTCCAGAGAGCCGTGACTAGCCCAAGGTTGCCCAGCTGGCTTCAAATGGAGGGGCGGGGAATCAAACCCGGTTCTCCAGATTAGAGTCCCGTGCTCTTAACCACTACACCAAACTGAAGAAGAGCAGCAAGACCCAGCTATTACTTGAACCTGCCCCATTGAGGGCTCAGGCAGCTGGCTTCTGGTGGCAGCAGTGGCCACCTCACACAGGGCATGGGCCACCCCTTTCTTGGCAGTGGGGCTGGGAGTGGGGGCTAAGAAGAAGCCATGTGACTTCATTTTCCCTGATCAGAGATGGCCAGATTCAATTAAGTTCAGGTAATAGGCTAGTGAACAATCCACCATTCATGATGGAGATTTCCTGTTTCAATTCATACCTGATGCATCTGGCATCTTGGCTTGTAATTTGGAGGTACATACATATCACTGTCTTTGACAGTTGGACTGTCTATGGCCTTGCACAGTGAATTGTGAAAGCAGAAAAACATTTTAAGTGTTCATCTTAAATTTTGTCTCTAGATAGGAAACTGTATTGTTCCCAGACGAAATGTTCACAAATCAATAGCCATTTCAGACACTGTTGTGTTAGCTAACAAAGCACATTATTAAATTAGGGCACTTGGTAGTGAGCTGTTGTTGGTTTTTATAAATTATGGAAGTGTTGTTTTTACATTAAAATAGAACACTGTCTTTGTTTTCACAGATAAAATACAAGCCCTTTATTTCTGTTGGCTCTGCTACTTTGTCCTGATGACTCAGCAGAAGTGCCATCTTCTTAAGGGAAATCCAGTTGCTCAGTTGTTTGGTAATAGGGTGAAATGGTTTAAGTTGGTTAATCTTTGGGCCACAGGTTCCATGCCCTCATAATGCCCAATGGGACCCACAGCACAGCTTATATTCCTCAATCCCCACATCTGTATTTGTGAACGTTTCCATACCTGTGTGATACTTATTTTATTTTATTTATATCATTATAGTCCGTCTTTCTCACTGAGACTCAAGGCAGATTATATGGCTTGAGTCAGTACAATCACTATCACAACATTTCAGTATACGTGTAACCAGGGCTTTTTTTCAGGGAGAACGCGGGGGAACGGAGTTCCGGCACCTCTTGAAAATGGTCACATGGCTGGTGGCCCCGCCCCCTGATCTCCAGACAGAGGGGAGTTCAGATTGCCCTCCGCATCACGGAGCGGCGCAGAGGGCAATCTAAACTCCCCACTGTCTGGAGATCAGGGGGCAGGGCCACCAGTTATGTGACCATTTTCTCCGCAGGCAACCCACTGAGTTCCACCACCTCTTTTCACAGAAAAAAAGCTCTGTGTGTAACAGGTTTATACATGCAATTTGCAAGATTTAAAGAGAGAGAGAGAGAGAGAGAGAGATTTAACAGTGTTGAAACAGAGCATGGGCAAATTCCATGACTGATATATTAAACAACATAGGAACTACCGAGCAAGGTCATATTTATAGCAATAGAAATGAACTCTATGGTCCCTCACAATTTATAGCAATAGTGGTGAACTCTATGGTCCCTCATTGTTTACAGAAATAGTAGTGAAGTCTATGGTCCCTGCTTATCCCTTTACTGCTCTACAACTAGACTGTTCCTTCTATGGGAATTAAGATGTAGTCAAAGCAAGCAGTTCAGGCCGAAGTAAAGTAATTTACTTCATTGGAGACTACATTTTTTCCTCAGTAATGAGTCTTTGTCAAGCTTTGGTGGGGTTGCTTCCGACATCCATATACACCTGCAGTTCTGACACTAGGAGAAAATAAGAGAAATTTGTAGGTATATATACATGACTCCCAAATGGCTCCCTCCCTCATTAAAATTAGACCTCTTGAGTCTAATAGATAATTTGGTCCTCCCAGCTGGCTGGCAACAATGGCTTGAGGCTGGGGAGCTGCTTTTGCCATTCTGGAAGGAAAAAGCTGTAGCTCTCCCCAGTCATATGGGGCTCAGTCTGGGGGCAGAACCAGGAGCCTTAGGGCCAAGCTACAAGTGACAAATGACACTTGAACAGCAAGTGGATTGAGTGAAGGGCAAGTGAACAGGGAGAAATACACTTGCCGTTCAAGTGTCATTCGTCACTTGTAGCTTGGCCCTTAGTGGGTAGCTCCACCTTCCAGGCTGGCACTTGTCTCTTCTTGCTCGGTCCACCCACCTACTCACCCTGTACCAGTGCAGGTTTAGCCAGTTGCTTGTTCTAGGGCCAAGGTAGAATTTTTCCCCCTTTCCCCAAATCGGCTCTCAGGGAGAGGGGATTTTCACCTACCTTTCACTGTGTGCATGGGTTAATGTAATTGGCTATGGTGGAGCTGTAAATAGGTTGGCCACTGGCAGAACAGAGTTTGTAAATGTGAGCGGGCCGGTGAGCACCCTTGGCACATCCCCAATTGGTGGGAAATTGGGGTCTGTCAGGATCAGCTGGTATGCTATACAGGCCAGCTGTGAGGGCAGACTGCCAGGTGGGACCCTCTGCACAAGTCTTTCCCTCAGGCTCCATGGTTTCAGGTAGTTGGAGCTTTAAGAGAAGATTCATTTGCCTGGACAGCCAGGTCCTAGCCATGCACAGGCATGGCTTGCACCCAGTGCAGTGGGGGCTTGCCCAGACAGGTCAAGGTGGAGGTCCAGAGGTGACCCCAAGGCTTGACCTGTACCACTAGTTAGGTCCTTGCTGTGTTACCAGTTTGTTATATTTAAATAAAGTGGCCCTTTAGTACCCAAGCTTCATGTCTGCCTCTTTATTTTGACTGGGCAGGGGGATGTGGCAGTTATTAGGTAAGCCCTTCATATATGGATTCAAGTGAGAGGAAATACTCTCCTTTTCTAGCATAGCCCTAAGATACCCCTTTATTACCAGAAAAGATGTTTGTCTCACTGAGGTTCCTCATAATCTACAAATCTCTTAGCCAAACAACTTCCCCATCTCCATACATTTCCCTGCAAGAACAGAAACACACAATTATTCATCACATTCATTGTCTCTCTTTTCCCATCCCACTTCATTAGTTAACACTTGCTGAGACTGGTAGAAGGTGAATGCAATCATGCCCCACATTTTTTTCCTACCATCTATTACCTATGAGTTACATGGGGAAGGCATGGAGAGGCAGCAGACACGTGTCCTTGTAATTTCTGGTGGCCTAATCATTCTCTACTATCTTTGACTTCTTGGTCCAACCATTTGATAATCCCATGAACAGATTGTGAAAAATATTGGCTGATAAAGAAAGATAACCAATTGATCATGAAAAAATGCTTAAGAGAGGCTGTTGTGAAAAACGAGTAACAGGGACTATAAATTTGACAGGAAACAAACTTGCACATGCATAAAAAGTGGATGGTTTAAAGAAATTTATCTCATGGAATTATTGTCTACATATCATGTATAATATCCCATGTAACGCTGCTGATCCCCTGCACTTTCTACATGACAACATCCATTTATTCATCAACTTCTTTCTGATCCAGTGCCTGATAACATATGACAAATCATCAAATGGAAATTATAGCTAATACAAAACTGTCGATCATCAGCCATTTCTCTTAACAAAAATGTAACTATTTTTTGTCTTACAAAGTGTCAGAGTGCATTAATTTTCAGAAATATATTTTTCCATTGTGACCTTTTCTATGGGATTTCTTTTTTAGCAGACAGAGTATAACACTACAGAATACACACATACAGATATCTAATATATAAAAATGTATCTTATAAGCATTTCCCATTAAATCTTATTAAAGAAACAACACTCTGTGATATAAATACACAGACATCCTTATCTAAAGGTGTCACATCTCATCTGCTCAGACAGCTAATTCACATTTTATGTGTTTACGTCAGAAGCATATAAAATGTAGAGGAAACACTTCTATTCAAGTACATTTTCAGCTTGTGTCAAGGACCTAAGACCCTGTGTCGTTTCACAGTATATGTCTGTTACTGACAGTCTGGTGATATGCATCATGCCTCCTCATAGGAAACTGTGGCATAAACATGGCAAATAAGCCTAAGCTGCAATGAAACGTGATCCAGTTGTAGCTTGCATTAGCTGATTCCCAGAAGCTTGCAAAGAATTATCATAAAGGAAGTGGTGTCAATTATTTCCCCATTTCGATCTTGGATAAAAAGTAGTGGTTTTGGAGAGCATTTAATAACAACAACAACAACAACATTCAATTTATTCACCACCCTTCCAGACAACTTACTGCCACGCTCAGAGAGGTTTACAAAATATGTTATTATTATCTTCATGACAATCACTCTGTGAGGTGGGTGGGGCTGAGAGAGAGCTCCAAAAAGCTGTGACTGACCCAAGTTCACCAGCTGGCTTCAAACAGAGAAGTGGGGAATCAAACCCGGTCCTCCAGATTAAAGTCCTGCTGCTCTCAACCTCTGTATCAAACTGACTCTCCCAAAAACATTTCATCCCAATGTTTTTTAAAAAACGCTATTCCTGACATTTTTTCCCCTTATCTGTTGCAACTTCAGCACTTCCTGCCCCCATTTTTAGTAAAGGAGCTTTGCAGACTCACTTGTGAAGCTGTGTTGGAGGGGGCAGGAGTAGGGCAATGGGTGCTTTGCTGCTGTGGCAGCTGGGACTGGCCTGTGTCCCTGCCCAAATCCAGCCATGGGTATGCCTTGGAGGGACAAGAGAAGGGCTTCTTTTCTCATGACTCTCCTGGGTTGGCCTATTGATAGCAGCCATTACATGGTGAGTGGGCAAAGAAGGAAGTGTTTAAGGCCCTTCCTTGTGGCCTCCTAGCCCCTTTGTTTGTTTGTCCTGAAGCCTTGCTCCCCCGTCCCTTTCCTACTTCAGCTGGAGGAGGCTTTGCTGCTTGGCTTTCCATTGTCACAACTTGTGTGAGGCAGCTTCTGAAGCACTGGGGTGGATCCACTAGGGGAAGACAGTTCCAAATGGCTGTCTTACCCCCATTTTTTTCAATGGTTCCCTTAAGGGATCCAGGGTAAGCCAAGCAAGGGCATGCCATCTAGTGGGCCATTGTCCAGCTTCACACCTGGGTGGAAGGGAACCTTCAGGGTCAAGGCTAGTGGGAAGGGTTCACATCACCTGCAATCCTGCAGTTGGTGCTCAGCAAACAGGCTGAGGGACAGTACCATTGGATGGCATGTGGATCATTCGATGCCTGGATCAGTGCCCTATGCTCCAGATACCAATGCTTCTCTGGGGGATTCTGCATGATTGATTTTGATCGGACTTTCTGAGCAGTCGTGCTGCAGTGGAGTTGTACAAATCCACCACTCCCTGATTCCACATTAAGGCTTTTGTTTCGCATTGACATTTCATTTCATCATGCTCAAAGTCCATCGTGCAGAATTTGCCAGTATAAAAATCGATTCCTCATTGCTTTTTCTGGGGGAAGTGTCGACAGTCTTCTTCATTTAAAAAAAAAATTCCCCAAAAAACCGTTGCTACATATAAACATAGCATCAAACAAACACATCTGATAGGTCAGAGCATTTCCCACCAATATTGTGGAATGAGTATTGGTTATTGACATTTGGAGGGAAAATTGTTACCGATGACCCCGCTTTTCCTCTGCCTCAGAAGCTGTCAGCTGTCAGCGAGCAACAAGTAACAAATTTGGGACACTGAAAAACGGACCCGTTATTGGTCAGCTGTCGTTACATGACACAGGATATGTTTCTGCATAGACTTGTAGAAATGTTGCAATGTTTTTTATAATTTAAAAAAAAACAAGAGAGGAAGGGAAAGGTAGTGGATGTGGCTTAGAAAACATGATTGGCCAATCATATTAAGTTGATTCAAAGGGAGAGAGAGAAGGGCAAGGGTGGGGAGAACATCGGATAAAGAATTTCGCATGATTAAAAACCCTAACCTGCTGTGAATTGACAAATAAGTCAGGGAAAAGCAGGATGGAAAAAAAACGGACAAAACCTGCAGTGACTTCGAAGCTGCTGCTAGGATTGCCTTCCCACATATGGAAACACAAAGAAAAATCGAGGTCACTTGGAAGCTGAACAGCAGAAAACCACTAGTGCGGAAACACCCAATGACTAATCAATAAAATTGAGGCATATTTCAACACTACTTGTGTGCATAGTGTTTTGGCTCTGATGTGCCATGCCTTACACCCTTGCCCCTGCAACCTCAAATGCATCTTTTCCCTCCTCATTTACTCATATTAGTAATTATAGCCATAGTGATTCACATTAGGGGTGTGCACTCCCCCCCCCCAAAAAAACCCCCAGGAAATCCAGATCCAGGTTTCAGGGATCTGAAAAAAAAACATGATTCCTGAAATCTGGGAAAGATTCTCTAATCCATTTAAGACAGATCTGAGAATCCCAGATTTATTCCTGTCTCTATTCACAAACAGTTTCATTTCTGCAGGTCGGGGCACAGAGAGCAGGACCTGAGAAGATTGTTTTAGCTGGTGAGCTTGTCAGTAGGGAAGGAGGAGATCCTTCAACATGCTAGTTTAAAGAATTCTTTTCCATTAGAGTTGAGGATAGCAACCCACTTTGACAGCCATCCTATAAAACCAGCTGTGGAACCACAGAGCACAACATGGTAGAAAACTGTTCACTGCTTCATTGGCAGCCCTTGATGATTGTAACTTAACGTGGAATCCTGGAGGATTGACTTCAAAGGCTATTCACAGATCTAGCAACAAGTAGTTGCATAGCCACCATACTATTTCTCATGAGAAAAATTATAATCCAATACAACAGGAAAGCATTAAATTCAATAAATAGTCTGGGGAGATAATCTGAAGATAATAATTTGAAACTCTCATTGACATTAACAGCGATCACAATATAAACTCTAGAAGAGTGCAATCAGAATTTTTTTAATCACGATCTATCCTGAACCACACCCCATTGATAAATATCAGAAATGCTTCAAACCTGGACAGATTTTTTTCATTGGGTCTGTTTTTAACATAATATATCAGAGCTCTCAGGCAAGAAGAACTAACCTTGTTTCTTCCTGCCACATTACCTTATTGTGCTCCAGTACATGAAGCAGATTTTCTCTTGTTCAGCTTCCAAATACAAGAAAGTCAGCTAGGCTGAAAAAATGCTGAAATAAACAGCATACTGAGGCAAGGCACAGACAGTACCAAGGCTTAACTCTCTGACTGTAAAATACCATACCCTCGCCTTCCTTCTGAAAAACTCAGACACTAATGTGCTACTGTGCAAATGCACGTAGATCATCCCTGTAGAATAGGGATACTTTCTCCTTCTCCTATGAAATTTGGAAAAGAGGACACTTTGAAAGAGGGATGCAATATGTGATAATGTTAATCCAACTGGATGGGGAAGGAAAGTGGAAAGTTACATTTGAATATGTATTTTCCATTGAAATCAATGGAAATTATTGTTTGGATTGATTTCCAAATACAACTAGCTTTAATTGCAGTATTATGGGAATTCTGTGTAAAGAACTCAACTTAAAAAAAAGAGAGAGAGAGAGAGACTCCAAATTCAAGTCTGACTTCTTTTTGCTTACCTCTTAGGAGCTTTACATGAAGCATCAACTTTCTCCAGTACTGATATTTGCAACATTTTATGTACATTCATAATTTAATGTTCTATCAGTACAATCCTAAACAGAGTTACACCCTTCTAAGCCCATTGACTTCAGTAGACTTAGAAAGATAAAAATGTGCTTAGGATCACACTATATATTTGTGAACTTCCACTTTGCTCTCGGTGAAAAACTGCAATTTCAGAACACCAATTCCATATTCATAACCTAGTCTTTGGAATGAATAATTCTTAGGTAATTGTGATTCATTAACTCTGTAAAGTTCATGTGCTAAAACTGGCAAAAAAAATCTGCCATTTTGGTCAAAATAGTCTCTGCACATTAAGGAATGCTGAAAAGAAATTTTGAGCTGTTGAGGAAAATTGAACAAAATTGAAGTTGATGAAGTAAACTAAATGAAGCTTAGATTCTCAGAAGATGCATCTTGAAAATGGAGCCTCTGTCAAAGGAAACTGATACTTGGACCGGAATCTGAAAAACGGTGTTTGTTTTCATTTGAATCTCTCTCTTTTAACTCCTGAAATGCTATTCTACCATTACTAACAGTGGAATCCTATGCAGAATTACTCTAGTAGAAGGCCATTGAAGTCAATGTGCTTAGACTGGGGTAACTCCGCACAGGATTTCACTGAACAAGACTTAACCCTCCCTTTAGCAGTAGGATGGGTTAAAAATCTGAACAAATAACTTAAGTGAACTTTTGAAGTTTAGGAAGCCAGAAATGAGCAATGTGGAACAATACAATTAAAGAGGAACAAACCTTTATACTCATTTTAGAGCTTTTCTTAAGGGAATAGCACTTTTGAGAAGACCAAAACCGAAAATGAAATCCATGTAATACCTTTTATTAGGATTGGCCAAACTGACATAAAACGCTGCAAGCTTACTAGAACTCTTCATCAAACTGGATTAGGATTGCCAAACCTGGCAATCAGCAGGAAATGAGGGATGGTTATAAGTGATGGCATGACAACACTTCCAGGGAAAACCTGAAAGCTTCTGGGAGGCAAGCCAAATAAGAGGTCTTAGCTCCAGAACCAGAGTTTGGATCAGCATCAGTGCATGTCTTCTTGCGGGGCACAGTGTGTGGATTGCCAGGCTTTGTGATTTAGGGTGATCCCAAAAATTTTTTTCAGGTACAGCTACCCCCCTTTCTGCTTACTGATTTGTTCTGGGGGCACCCTACTTTGAAGCTGTTAAGAACTGGGCTTTGTCGGAGGACCCAGTATAGGTCCACTTAGAGGGCAGAATCCACTGACTATGGAGGTGTATGATATATGCTCTTACACACTTTATTTTGGGGTGCAGAGGTTTTCAGTTTCCCCCAATATTTCTGTTTGGCTTTGCAAATAAGGAGCTAGGAACTGTAAATAAGGAACTGAGAACTAGGGACCAACCTCAGCTTCATAGGAAGCTGAGTTAACTGCAAAATATCAGGGAGAGTAACTCTTCAACATTTCAGGCAGAAGCTCTGCATGACATGATGACTTTTAAAATGAACATATTGTTTTAAAATACTTCCTTGCATATACCTTCAGTCAGGGTGGTAAGCAAGTAGAGAGTATCACGGTAATATACAGAAAAAAGCAAACAAGCCGTGAAATCTAACTAATGAATGTTTCTATTGTAAATCAATCAAATTTAAAGCAATATTATAGTCAACTTGAACAAAAGAAACTATATATATATGTATGTGTGTGTGTGTGTGTGTATTGTATATATATATTGTATACAATATATACAATATATACAATACACACACACACACACACACACAGGGTGGGTGATTACCTTCAGTCATGCAATGGAGACTGTTGTGCTGTAGTGCTGCCAAAGCAACTTCATAAAAAAATCTGTTCAGCCAATCACTTCTCCAATGGCCAGTCAGAAGTTCGGCTGACCAAAATTCCCACCTGACCTCACCCACTTTCTAAAAACACTAGATACGCACCAGGAAAGGTGTTGGCAGGCACCAGGGTGCCCATGGGGATCAGGTTAGGGACCCCTGCCTTAGAGTTTCTGGTGATACCCAGAGGGGAATGATGCCACTTCTGGGTTTTTCCTGGCTCAACAGCCATTTTTCATTTTATTTTTCTCTTACCACTGTTCAGGGGGGTGGCAGGAAATGGGAGCTGGAGGCAGGGAATCCACCACACCCAGGGCCGGATTGATGGGTGGGCAGGGGGAGTAGTCTGCCCCCAGCACCACCAAAAAGGGGCACTGGGCGCAGCTGCCAGCCACCAGGAACATGCAGGTGGCAGCACGGGGGGCTGGGAGTCTGCCCACGCCATTCGCCTGCCCCACAGGACAGGGGGCGGCTGGCTTGCTGTGCACCCCCTGTCCTGTGGGGCAGGCGAAAGGCAGTGTGGGGGGCTGGAAGGCCACCCGTGCCATTCGCCTGCCCTGTAGGACAGGGGGTGGGTGGCCGCCTCCTGTCCTGCGGGGCAGGCGTATGGTGCAGGTGGCTTCCCAGCCACCCAGGCTGCCTCCACCAACTCCGCAGCACGCCAGGGCGGCCAGCGAGCCATGTGGGTGGCATGCTCCTCCCTGCGTGAAGTGACATCATCACGCAGTGCCAGGAGTGTCCATGCGCTGTGTGCGCGCGTGAGGAGCCGGACTTGGGTTGCCTTGGGCACCGGCACCCTAGATCCAGCCCTGACCGCACCACCAGCGACTGGCAATTTTAAAAGATAGAAGGGTGCACAGCAGATTCTTCAGGTCATGATGTTAAAGGTCTGATCTTGCATGCCTGATTGGAGAAATGCAAACAGACAATTTGCTTAACTTTATTGCTGTCATGGTGTCACCTTACAACACATTGTCTGAGAAGGTGAATTAAGTTCCTTCCCTGAAATAACAGAAACCACCAAATTCCATCCAAAATTGTCCCATTTGATAAATGACAGGCCAAGCGCAATAGAAAGTACCTTATAGCCTTTGTATTATCTATGGTTGAAATACATTTAACTTGTGCAACTCCTACAACAGTGTAAAATTTTGTAGTAATCATGTGGCCAAGGTTTTTGATTTGTAGAAGTAGAGACCAAAGATTTGATCCCTATTGATCAATAGAAGAGATGGTTTTTGTTAAGTATCTATTTCACTGTCAACCAGGCTCTCTGCAACTCCAGGAAACTGAATTATCAATGAAATTCTAAATAGAGTTACTCTAGTCTAAGCTCATTGAAATAAATGGGTTTAGATTGGAGTAACTGCTTCAAATTACACTGTAGTTTATCAACAGCCAGAAGAGACTGCCACCCTGCACACAAAAGTACACGTACACGTACACACACACACAAAATGTTGCTGTATCTTGATGCTGGATTTTAATGGGTGCAAACTCCTTTAGGAACTGATCTTAACTAATAAATATGAATACATCAATATAATAATATTTATTAATTTTAAAACTTTTGTGCTATCTTCATAGACCTGCTTGAAGTATCTCACAACTAGAGTACAATAAACCATACAGTCATTAAAAGCAAACAATTAATAACAGAGTAGAGCATTAAAACAAGTCATTACAAATAACCAGAGCAAACAAATAATAGTAGTGTTTTAATTTTTTTAATATAGCATATATTTATTGAGTATAATAATATTTATGTTGAATGTATGTCTAGTTACTTAAATAATATCCCAGCCTTTATACATGATTTACATGTAAATCCCATTATTTCACTGAAACTCCCTGCATGTAAGGGTGTTCAGATTTGCAGCCTATATGAATAAGAACTAAGTGACTTTAAGGTGGGCATTCTAGTTTAGTTTCCCACCACTAAAGAAACATTAATTTCATTTTCTGTCTCCCTTGGGCTACAGTTTACCATATTGTAGCACAGTAGGATCATTGGAAAATCCATCTGCAAGCATGTATCTGTACTAATGTAGTAAAATAAGAGCTTAAATTCTGCATGTCTCCAGGGTTAGATCTTTGGTGTGTATACTACATCACTGTGTCCTCATTAAGTTGCTCAATTCTATTATTTATTCAGTTAGTTGTGCATTGGTGGTAATGGACTCATTGTCGTCCCTAAACCCTAAGGTGAATTTACATCTGAATTATTTCAAAAGATAAATTTAAGAAACTCCATCTTGCCTACAAAATGGAGTCACAAGGGTCCTCTTTAGGTTGGGGAGGGAAGTTCCCAGAGTTTGTGATTTTGAGTGAGCTTTTTGGGGAGAAAGGAGAACAAATGTTCACTGTTAGGAATGAAGTCTGCATTAAAGTTACTGCAACCGCAATAGCAGGTCTTATACTATCTCTTAGTTCAATAGCACTGGTATCTTCTGTAGCTGGAGATGTTGTAAGATTCTCTCTCTTAATTTATAATGGGCAAATCCAGAGATGATGGATCAGTTATGTATGCAATCTATTATTAGTTTTTGAAATATTCCTGAACACCAACATATGCCAAAGGGAAAAAAATGAATTGCACATGGGCTTCCTCTTCTAAACAGATTTAGAAGGCATTATGGATAAAGCTCAAAATATAGAGGTCTTAGATTTATATCTGTAATAAGAGTTGCCACAAGGCTTGTAAAGAAAATATGGCATAGTTTTAAAAAAATTGAAATGCTGCATTCCACTCCAATAAAGAGTTTCCTCCACATTACAAATCCTACCAGTACAGCAAAAAAGGAAGATTGTGCTAGTGGAAAATTGGAAATGAAGTTACCAAGGAAGGACAGTAAAGCAGTCAGAGTATTAAGTGGAGGCTTCATAAATGTCCTCGCAAAGAGAGGCATGGGAGAAAAAATATGACATCTACACTAATGCTGGCTAAGCCTCAGCTCATCTAGATAAATCCAGGACCCAGGACCTCAGGGAGTTAAGTTAGGAAACAAACACCACAGAATTGAGTCCCTAGACAAAGATAGTGGATCATTTATGAGTTATAAGAAGGTGACTGAGTAATACTAGAAGGCAAAAGGATTTGTGTGACTTTTTTTTAAAAAAGGTCCAAGATCATAACACATCACGGGTCTCAGTTCTGTTACAGTTACTGACATTGCTAAGAGCTAGTATACACATTATAGCCGCCATATAGTGACTGCTCTGCATGGTATGAAGTTCACATAGTCCCTGAAATGGGACAAAATGTTTATGAAAGACAGCTGGATCCCCTTTCCTCTGGGATTTCCATGCAGACCCATGAGAAGCCCACACTTGGAACCAGGCACATGTGAGCTGTTGGCTCCCAGTGCTCATGAAATAATCATCTTGTTTAAGCACAGCCCTCCCAGTTATTGAAACATGGGACTCATCGTGAGCAGTCTCTCACTGCTGTGCAGCTGCAACATTTGACAGTATTATAGAGAATTCCTAACTTTGAAAGAAGGCTAGTGAAGATACAATAAAATAATTTTGAATTCTCAAAGCTTTCCAGGTCCCTTACTAAAGTTGGGAAAGTAATCTGTTGCACGGACTGCAGTGACACATACACTTCAGGCAACACTAAATACTTGTATATCTCACTTCAATTATTATATTCAATTTCCAAATGTGTTAAAATAACTGTTTAGAAGACTCTCTCTTTCTTTGGGAGACAATGCATCCACAGAGAAGCTGTGTACAATTTAAAAGCAACTCTGTTTTCCAGAAATCTATGCATGCTTATGGCAGCCATTGTTTAATGCAGCCATGATAAGAAAAACCAGCTTATTTCTATGAGAGTGATTTGGAACCTAAATTACAAATATGAGAACACTTCATGAAAAGGAAGGTTACTTGGAGTAACAGCCCTTTATCCAAGATAGAATCATGATGGCATCCAGCCTTGGCAAGGACTTTTTGCACGTCATGCACTTCATTTATTTATTTTAAATATATTTATATCCTGTCTTAACTTCAAAATCAAGGCAGCTAACAAAAAACAGCAAAAATATCAATTGGTTAAGGGGACAGTAATCTATGTGTCAGCTCTTTTGGGCCATGTATGAGGCAGCAGTAATGACAGAAAGATAATCACATCCAAAAGAAAGCACGATAATGCCAAGTAGGTCCCAGACATGTTGAACAGCACCAGATTGAGGAAGGAGACTGGCAGCATTAATAGCAACAAGTAGGTGTTCTCAGGCAAGAAGCTAACCAGTTAGGAAACTGTCATTCCTTTTAAGACAAGCATACCCTTATAGTGCAAGCCTAAGAACACTTTCCTGGCAGTAAGTCCCATTGAATAAACCTGAGAATGATTTTGAGTGGATTTGCTTAGGATTGCTCTCCTAGAAATGGGCACGAACCGGGGGGGAAAGAACCATGCGGTTTGTGGTTCATCGCATTTCACAAACCACAAACCACGAACTTTCATGAACTTGCCCTGGTTTGCGAACTGGTTCATTTGGTTCATGAAAACGTCACATCCAAGTCAGCAAATTGTCACTTCCGGGTCAGCAGAATGTCACTTCTGGGTCAGCAGAAGGTCTGCAGGAAGTCTGTTGCCTAGGAAACTGATCAGCACCAGGCTGTCTGCAGTGACGGACCAAAAAACGAACCAAATGAACCAGCCTGAAGTTCATGGTGGTTTGTCAGAAATGGGCTCTGACGAACCACCAGTTCACGAACCATGAACCAGCCTGGTTCGTCATGGACTTTGGTTCATATTTCGGTTTGCGCCCATCTCTAAGTAACACTAACCCACATGCAACACCACATAAAAGATTTAAAATCCTTCTGTTGTATCTTGTAAAACTTCTTGATACAAGACAGATTCCTTTCTGGTAGGCTGACCAGTTAGACAGAACAAAGTCCCATCTCTAGCTTCCAAAAAACATTTTCTGTCCTCTTCGCCTTAATATTGGATTCCATCAGGATTCCCTCATGTTTAAAGGGTTAACCCATGCATGTTATTAGAGAAGTATCAGATTAAAAGCTATCAAGCAGTACCCTTTTGAAATTTATTTTGCTCGGTTATAGAATGAATGAAGTCTTTTAAATTGAGAATTCACTCTCCAGAGCCTATTTGAGCCCTTTAGAATTATCTTTTGGAATGGACAGTCATTCATGCCTAGGACAGCCAGATTCTGTTAGTGGATGGAAGTTGGCCCATTCACCCCAGAGGAATAGCCAGTTTGGTGCAGTGGTTAAGAGCACAGGACTCTAATCTGGAGAACGGGGTTTGATTCCCCACTCCTCCACTTGAAGCCAGATGGGTGTCTTTGGGTCAGTTACAGCTTCTAGGAGCTCTCTCAGCCCCACCCACCTCACAGAGTGTTTTGTTGTGGGGATAATAATAATATACTTTGTAAACTGCTCTGAGCAGGTGTTAAGTCATCCTGAAGGGCAGTATATAAATCGAATGTTGTTGTTGTTGTTGTTGTTGTATTATAGATAGCTTGTTGAACTGCCTGTAATATTAGTATGCACATTTAATAATACATTGAAATGTATTAGTGCCATTTTCTAGGACACAATAGGCTTCGCTCCCAGGAAAACCAAATGCTATTTTTTTTATTCTGTAGTTGTTAGTATAATTTATTAGTGGTCTTTCTACTACAAAGTTGCTCAAGGTAGCATACCAAACATAAAAGAAAAATGTCTGTATAATAGCAACAAAACAAACAACAATAACAATTCAGTTTAAATATGAATCCATAAAAGCAGTTGTATCCAAATAAGAATTAAAAGCCCTTGAAATTAAAAGAAATGTTATACCAAATGGTGAGAAACTTGTTGGCTTCCTTTTTCTCTGAGAACCATTCCATAGAAAAGACAGTAAAGCTCCACCAATGAAAAAGCATATTCCACAACCTAACAGATTAAATTTCAGAAAATGAGGGAGAACAGTAAGCTTCGCTAAGAGACTTGAAGAGGGGATGTGGGAGAAGGCATGCTTATATATTAAAAATACCAGTGGAGATCTCCTGCTTACAGCAATAGGAAAATATATATACATCTGTGGTGTCTCAAAAGCTGGAGATTTATTTGCTTGTTTTTTTGTCCCCTACTCTTCCAGTTTCACTTCCTCTGAGAATCCTGGGAAATGTAATCACCAGACTAAAGCCAC